>NC_090927.1:461474283-462099283 GCF_040938575.1 Ambystoma mexicanum | reverse complement strand
TTTGGGGGGAAAAGACAATTTATATTTTTCTAAATTGCCCCTGGAGTATTTTTTGACTGTTCCCACGCTATGCCATGAATTTGTACTGTTGCATTATAAGTGATGTATGTTTTGGAAATAGTGACCTGTTGATTGAGGTACATGGTGAAAAATGTTGTTGACACATTAACAGCCCACAAGCAATATAGAGTGTGGGTTGCTCTTGCAGAGAAAAATAAAACGTGCAGGAAGCTGCACTACACATGGCATGTTTTAAATGCACTGAAATAAGTGGTTATATTCTGGCAATGGTACAACAGAATGAAAAATCTGTGTGTGATAAGACAGCACAAAGATTTAGTGGGTTGCGGGTTCTTTTTAAAGATCGCACATTGCATTGGAGTGAGTTTGTGAAGCTAAACTACAAGGTTACGAGGAAAAAGAAAAAAAAATGTATGCCTTTAAATGGAACATTGATCAGTTCAAAACAGGCTAAAAGACGCTTTGACATTTTGGCAAAATTACATGGAGTAGAATCCGATGACAAGAAAGTGCCTCTTTTGAAAATAAGAGTCTTGCTGTGTGTGCAGAGCTTGTGCCTTGAAGATAACTTGCACTGTCTTGGGCGAGGTGCGCAAAGAAAAAAAAAAACTGTTGGAGGAAGGCAGAAAAGCAGAATACTGCGCTCCTGTTCAGTGAAATGGTGTTTACAGAAGCTGACAGATATGGGAGCTTTTCTGAGTTGTTGAAGCAGTGCAGGAAATAGTTAATCTGGATGAACTGTCTGAAACGAGTGCCTTTCATTGAAGCCGCCCCAATTTAAGAGTTATAGGCAAAAAGATAAGTTTGCTGCGTGCTCATGGCGCTGCCATGTGCACATGAAAGATAAACAATGACATTCCTACATTCCATCCCCTGTGAGAGATACCGTCAGTGTGAGCAAAAACTGAGGAGGGGGTGCACAGACAGAATGCTGAAACAAAAATGAAGGCAATAATTGCTGTGAGTGAGAAAATGAAAAAGAGCGCAATCTACCTTACACATGATGATGTATGCATGCTTTCTAACACCGGCATGCAAAAACAGAGCTGATCAGAAGTAAAGAATTTGCCCAGTATCAACACTGGAAGGAAAACAAACGCTGCATGCAGGATGGCAGACGGGCACATCGCATCTGAACATTTGGGGAACCTGTGCGTTTGTGAATGGGCTAAGAAAAGACAGCTGCCCATTTCAAGAGACATTGCCGTGCAAGCTGCATCCCCATGCGCCATGTGATGTGATGTCAAGTAAAGCGACATTGCCGTGCAAGCTGCATCCCAGTGCTCCATGTGATGTGAACTGAAGTAAAGCGCTGTGCACTGGAGAAGAAACCTCTAGGCGCTTTGAGAAGTGAAAATACACAGCTGGCAAAAATGCAAGCTACATTGCCAGGGCTGGAGTAACTGACAAAGACATTATGGCGTTCCAGATGGAAGCAAAACTGACAAAGGTAGCCGTTTTGCAAGAGACAACATGCAGAGCGGGGCTTTGGAGTATAACATGAACGCTGCACATTAGCCATGATCCAGAAGCCTCACGGCTTAGTGCAAGAATGAATGATTTGTTGAAGCAAATAAAAGGAACTGATTCAGACTATCGCTCTCAAAGGGGTGGCCCAAGAAATCAGCAGACACCCTTTGGGAAAATGACAAGTGGAAAACCAGAGGTTTGAAAGACACTAGCTGTATGGAGAAAAATAAACAAAGCTGCTTGTGCAACTGCAGGCGGTATTGGACTGGAAGACTTTACCTTTGAAAAATGGAGTGATGCCAGCAGGGCAACCTAAATCAAGATCATGAAACACTGGAAGCAAGTTGGCACCTGGCATTCGTGATCGCTCTGGTGACAAAGAAAAGCATTGATCCATTGAGAAGTGCGACCTGGGTACTTATTATATGGCTTTTGTAAAATCACAGATCAGTCTGAAGTACCATTGACCAACTATGATCGCATTGCACAAATGAGTTTGTGATTAGGCAATTACACCCCGTATGGTTGAGTGCAAATAAGCCCCCAGAAACATGCAGAAGGGTGACAAATAATTGCAGTAGCAATGATAAAGTGTGTAGTTACCTGATGAGACTTCTGAAGGCGGGGGTGGTGTTAAGGGAAGGGGTGGATAACGCTGATATTGAAGTTTTGATGACATCCTAACATGAAGAACAATGACATTGTACTTTTGATGAAACCCTAACATTTCTTTTTGTATTTTGCCTAGGCAAAAAACCAAGACAGTTGCGTGCCATGATTGAGGTAGATGTGTGCAATTTGCGGGTGACACTGATCAGTCAAGCAGACGCATTCTCAGAGAAAGCGAGTCACTGCGAGATGATATGTGAACTTTGAACCTGTCCTGCACCGCACTCAATGCTGCTAACATGCATGACGTATGAGGACATTTGTTCTGCAACCTGCGAGAAGTGTCCAACAGAGTAATAACTTTTGCTGAACTGGCACGGTGCAGACTTGGCTAGTTATCAAACATTTGATGCTGCACATTCAAATGATTTAGTTGCTGGAAATAACTTGGTTGATATGTTTTGCCTTTCTTGTTTAAAGGACTGTGGACAATGAGTTGTGGACTGTGACATCATGCACCACAAACAGCTGTGTGACACAGCACTTTAATGCTAACACATTGAAAAATGGTTTTTAAATGCATTTTTTGAGATGAATCTGAAAAAACGAAATGTTTTGCTCTTCCAACTGAATTGCTTTAACCAGAGATGCTTTGCTTTGAAGAAGAAGAAAAAAAAACTTCTACGTTGCACGTAGGCAGGAAAATGATTTATGAATTGTGTGGGCAGCAGGATTATGCAAGCAGGAGAGTAATTTATTTTGAGATAAAATGAGTGCGCACACCAAAGTCAGCTGTGCGTTGGTTAAGGTTCTTAATTTGTAGTAATGCTGCCAAGTGTGTGAGCTCTAATTTGAGATGGTAACCTTTGAAACACTGGATACTTTTACAGCTAGCCTTAAGGCGGGTAAATGAAACCATGACTGACTTGATGTTTGATTTTATGACACAGTGTGTGACACGGTTTTTGTTAAACCAACCAGTTTCATGTTTTTTGTGGGGACAGCTGTCTCCAGCACACTAATGCAAAGAGTCACCTTTTGATTGTAGACATGTAGAATAATTCTTTGGAAAAGCGCTACAAATGAGTATCCACATGGAATTGCTAGCGTACTGGCCTGGCACATTGTCGGGCATCTTTTGTCACTGACTCATATGACTGGTGTTTATGAAATCCTAAGCCCAAATGTTTCAGTGAACGGATCCAACAATTTGTTTTTCTGACCAAGAACTGCAGCGAGTGTTCTCGCCAAGATTTTATGGACTATAAATTGACTAAATGCATTTCACACAATGGTGTGATGAAACAGCCACTGCCGGATGGTAGTATGGTGTTTGTAGCTAAAACTAATATTGTATATGGTAGATATCCCAATTGGAGAAGGGTATTCTCCAAGTGACACAAGGTAGAAACTGTGAACATGTTAGATTTTCCAGTAGTAAGGCAACATTTAAATTGTAGGCTGGTAATGCACACCTCTATTATTACAGTGATACACTTAGACAGATTTATCATGAGGCAATGTTTCCTTAGTGCTACCAAGCTGCTACAAATGGAGTCCATTTCTATGGCCCATCACTAGAGTGCGCGTAGCTAGGGAGCTAGATTCATTAATTGCGGGAGCAACGGGGAGTAACAGGAGCTTTAAACGATTTTGATATAGAAACTGTGCACAATAAGCTAGCCACTATGGGTTCTGATGCCAGCTCTGCTATAAAACTTCTGGCCTAGTGGGGCCCATTGATACGCCCAACACTGCTACAAGTATTGGCAACCACTGCAGATGGCAAAACTTTAGGTATGAAGACATTTTTTCTGCCATAGGGCAGGTCAACAAGACTGCTAAATACACAATGCATTTAATGGTAAACATTGTTTAATCAGCAGGTGTTGGCTTTTTTGCTCCGAGTGGGGGCGACCATCCTCAACACACTGGCACACAGAGCTACAGTTACCAGCAAACATATGGATCAAATCGCTTGCTTTTGATTGCATGAATACCACATGCCATGCTTTAATGCAAATTAGTAGAATTGTTTTTATTTTGATAACCTGGTGCCCATGGGTTCACCTTGCTCATGAAATTAGATGGTTTTTGGTTGGGTTCCAAATACATGGGGGAAGTGTCTAATCACACAGCCCAAAGTCACGTTTGAATGCCCTGGGATCAGGGGGAGGGTAGGCCCTTAGAGTGAAAGGCTGCCAGGTTTAGAATTGGTAACCATACATAAATGCAATAGTGCATTGTAGATTAGACTACACCGGATTGCCTTGACATTCTAACTGCATGCTGCTTTTTAACTGACAATCAGTTATACAATAATTATTTAGGTATTTTTGTGTAGGCCAGGTTTTGGCTAGAGTAAATGTCCATGTTCACTTTGTGTAGGTCTTTTTTTTTGTGTAGGCCAGGTTTTGGCAAGGGTATATGTCACTGTTCACTTTGTGTACATTTTTGTTTAGGTAGTGTTTTTACTAACCTTGCATACCACGCTGACTAACCGCTAGAAGATAGTTTGCTTAAACCTCTTGCAAAGCCCCAAGGTCTTTATCACTGCACTACATACTATGTTGATGGGTATTAGTCAGCATTGTCGCACACACTTTGAATAGGGGTGGAGTGAAGTGATACACAAAATTGAAAATTTGCCAATCAGGGCTTTAGATGACAGCATTAGCCGCTGAAAGCCAATAGTTTAAGTATGTGCCAAAAATGCTGACAGTAGTCTGTTGTAGCACTTCCATTATGCAGTAGTGAGCTACAAGGAATATGCAGGCCTAGTAGGGGTGGTAGGTCACATTATGCATTGTAGATAAACAGGCAGGGCGAAGGCCCCAGCTCTGTAGCTAATAGATATTATTGGAGTGTTTGGAACATTATGGCACCTATATAGCCCTTAGATAGCCAATTCTAAGCGCTATGAACACTAAGCTATGAGTGCATGCCTTTTAGAGCTTGCTCACATGGGGTTAATTCATCTCGGCTTCTCTTAGAATATTCTGCCTTTCTAACGGTAGCCCTGCATGGCTTCGTAAACAAATCCTCTTTCTCTGAGAAGGCACTGATAAGACATTCCTGAGCTTTCGTGCAGATGGTCTCCAAGTAGGGAGGGGCACAGAAAAGGAGCACAGTGGAAATTCACAGAGTTGGGTTTTTCCATGAGCAAGCCTATATTTTGCACAGGGAAAGTTCTGGAACTGTGCGTCATGGACTGACAGCACGAGATTATAAAAATGCATGCCCACATGACTCAGGTGGGAGATCGATCTGTGGACTTGGTTCGAGCAAGATCAAGTGTCCGGAATTTGTGGCTCTGTCGGCACCCTACAGCGCTGTCCTCTGAGCGGGGCTTGTTACAGCTTGCTTATGAGGGCCAGGGTCTCCCAGTGCTGATTGAAGGGGCGTAAGACTGTGTTTCTCTAAGTTCTATGTTTCTCTATATTTTGCATTTCTCTAAGTTTTGTGCTTTGTAATCTTCTCTAACTTGAATCCCAAGATGTTGCTGAAATTCACTGTTTAGAATAAATACTAAAACTTTTTGAAGGTGTCATTTGTCACTAGCATGAGTTCACTGCTCAGCACAATAGAACCTGTATTTTGGGCTGAATTGGGTAATTTTTGCTCCCAAGGGCTTGTCCCGAGGAAGATTTGCCCAATATCAAGACACAGGGATGGGCTTCACAAGTACAAGAATATGTGATAAGATGTGATATTTGTGTATGTTCTAAGGCAGATCATGTGAAGAAGGCAGGACTGCGGAACCTTGGGCATGTGTATCTATGGACTTTGTAACCAAATTGCCCAAGGATAAAAACTGTGATACTATCTTAGTGGTAGTGGACTACCTGACCAGGCAGGCTCATTTTATACCATGTGAAGGAATACCAAGTGCTGGTGTATTGGCCAAGTTATACTTGCAGCACGTAGTGAGACTGCATGGGTTACCAAGGACAATTATGTCAGATCAGGGGTCACAATTCACCTCTCGGTTTTGGTGCGCCTTCTGCAAAATGCTCGGAATCTCTTGTGCACTGTCCACTAGTTACCATCCACAAACAGACAGACAAACGGAGAAAGTAAACCAGACCATGAAGCAATATTTGCGATGTTTTTTGACGGATGGCAGGTCCTCATGGGTTTGATCACTCTGGTTAGCAGAATTGTGTTACAATAATGCCGAACATGACTCCCTAGGAATGTCTCCTAATTTCTGTTTGTATGGCTAAGATTGTCAAATGTTACCAGAAGAGGTGCCTCCGTTTGATAAGATTCTGGCGGGAGTTGAACGCACGCAAAACAATTCAAGAGCGGGCACGCCAAAATCTGGATATGGCTAAGGTGACTTATAAGAAACAAGCTGATCGCAGAAGACGTTGTAGTCCTAAATATGTGGTTGAAGATAGAGTGTGGTTGTCCACTCAGCATATAAAACTGTTTGGGTCACGAAAATTGTTGCCCCGCTTTATAGGGCCTTACACTGTGGTGAAGTGTGTCTCCGATACGGCAGTACGATGACGATTGCCTACGCATATGAATATTCACCCAGTGTTCCATGTCTCCCTGATTAAACCCGCAGCTCCTGGTGTGGTGACAAGAAAGGTTCCAGGCGTAATGAAGGGAGGTCATGAGAGATTCGAAGTGCAGAAAATTTTGGACTCCAGGAAGTGAGGTGTAAGACTCTGGTATCTTATATCCTGGGTGGGGTGCAGGCCTGAGGAGGACTCTTGGAAGCCAGCCGAGGCGGTTCATGCAGACCGGTTGGTAAGACAATTTCATCGAATACTTCCGGAAAAGGCTGGTCCAGGGAAGGGCCTTAGAGGAGGGGGTAATGTATGAAAAAAGGGCTGGCTGGATCGGAAAAGGCATACATTCAGGCCGTTTGGTGCAAAGGAAGGGAAAAAAACTACACTTCCCATGAACCTTTGGGCAGAGGTTGGCTAGAATGAGGCAGGTGCAGCCAACTGCTATTTAAGAGCTCCTTCGGCCTGCGCTGCCTGTTAGTGAGGTACAGGCCGGAGGGAGCGGGTGCTCAGTCGGAGCACGTGAGGAATCTTGGCAGGAAGGACCGGGCCCGGCAGTGAATTTCTATGACCTGGGTCTGGCGGTGAAACGCTGCGACATGCAGCAGCTTGTCCTGAGAGCGGAGAAGTGCACGGCAGGAGTCCATTCAACGTGGAATATTCACTGCCTGGGGAGGTGCTGGCGAGCCCCCCCAGGCCTCAGATAAGTGCCTGCATGAATGCTTTGTGCCTTTTGAAGATGAGTTCTTGTGAGGGTTGCCTCGTCCAATTCAGTAAATTTCAACGCTTGCTATAAACTTCGCACAACTGTGCTGATTCGGGAGCGGTTAGGAAACGCACATGGTTACCTTTTTGTTGCAACATATCCGCGTGCGAGAATAATGCGGGTGTTTCTTGAACAATGCAAGACCCTCGGCAGGGCGAAAGCAGGGGTCTAAGCATATCATGACTTAACACAATGTTTGTTCGTGGCTACTCCTTGTCTCATTTCATGTTGTATCATTTCATCATGTTTCAAGTCCTGTTCTGTGTCACTAGGAGGTTCATGTGCCGTGATAGGAGCACCAAAGCACGCACTGGGGTCATTACTAAATAAGAAGTACTTGCCTGGAAATATTCTCCTTGGATCATGAGTGTAAAGTGTTATGCTACTATCCATTTATGCTTATGTGCTTATGTTTGTGCCTATCTGAAGATATCTGCACAAGAGTAAGGTGGAGAGTTGGTATTCTAAATAAGAAGGATACTAACCTTAGGTGTTAGGAAGCAAGACAAGTTATGTTGCATGTTCTTTATTTGGTAGGTTATCCACCTCCTTTTCCGGTTACCCTAAACACCCCCTCCCTATCCACAACCTCGCTCTAACCTGCTCCCCCCCTTCGGTTGTCTCGGCATACCTGTGTGTATAACAATCAGGAGCCCGTGCCAACCACGGTGGGAGGGGTCACTACATTTGGCTCCCGTGGCTAGGAAGGAGTTGTGTATACTCCAGGGGGTGTGACAGTCGCAAGTCTTCTCACTGACTCCAGGTAAAGTTGATTGGTGTATCAAAGATGTTGACACTGGAGACAGTGAAGAGCAGAATTCACTGGCTGTCGAACAAGATGATGGACTTTATGACTTAAGGGTGATCGAGCATTCTCACAGCCCCTGTGATAGCCCAGTGGTACTGGTCCGTGAAATGTCCAGTACTGGGAAAACTGAAGTCCGCTTTGAGTGGCCTACAAGGGGCTCAATTCTGTCATGAAGACAGATGCTCACCTCATACCATGGCAGATGAACTGATTGACCAGTTAGGCATGGCCAAATGTAGGAGTACCTTTGACCTCATGGCAGAGTACTGGCCGGTTGGCAGAATGGACAATGCAAAGGCGAGATCAGCATTCTCCATACCAGAAGGGCAATACCAGTTTACTGTGATGCAGTTTAGTTTAAAGAATGCCCTTGACGCCTTTCAGAGGATGGTGAATCTGTTTCTATCTGGGTTATAGGCTTTAGTGTTGCCTACCTTGTTGATGTTGGGATCTTCAGCCATACCTGGGAAGATCTAGCCCACCTGAAATAGGTACTTCAAACCTTCAAGCAGAAAGCCATGCAGAAGGCTGGCTTAACTAGCAAGGCAGCCAAGCTCCTGATAGCGTAGGGTACGGTACTGTTACTTACTTGGAACAAAGTGGGTGGCGGTAAGAAAGAGCCTCTCCAGGCAGTGATGGATTGGGGTATGCCCACTACCCAGACTTCGGTGGGAGCCTTCCTGGGCCTTAGCGGTTACTACAGGCCTTTCATCAAGGGGGTGAAAATGAGGCTTTTGTGGTCATGTTAGAGATACAAAAGCTGAAACCCTACATATTTGGGTCTCATTTTACAGTCCAAACGGACCATAGATCTCTCAGGTGGCTTACGGCTATGCAGGGTGAGAATCTCAAGATGTTGCGTTTGCCCATCTCCCTACAGGGATTGTACATGCACATCCAACACCAACCTGGGTTGCAGCACTGGAATACAGATGGCCTCAGTAGATACTTCACCTTGAGGATGAGCCAGGCCCTTAGAAGGATGATTCTCAATCGTTTTGGCTGGGGGCCTGTAAGGAATTGCCATCTGACAAGGGTGTGGGAGCCCTAGCTTTGATTTTTTTGTTTGTTAGATAATAAAATGATGCAGGTAATTCCATCTCTGAAAGGGAAATTTGCTGATCAAATTCTTCTTTCTTAAAAGTCCATGCCAAAAGCAGTGTGCACCTGTGCCGTGCTGCATCAGTATCCTGCAGCGCCTGCTCTACCAGTGGCACAGAACAGGTTCAGAGGTCACCGGTGCCCTCTTGACAGCTGCAGTGACATCCAAGTCTCTGCAGCGCACGGGTTGCATTTAAAATATGGACCACTGTTCCAAAAACTGCATAACTCCAGGGTTTGAAATTGAGGGCTATTTAGCTCTTGCTTGTAACCTAGAAGAGCCTGGTTAGCTTCACAAAACAGCTACCAGGAGCTACATTTGGCTCCACAGGCCAATAAATGCCGAACAAATACACCTATGGGAATTTAACTCTGTACATTTGGGACAATCTATAAATACACATTAGGGCACATCTATATAAGATAATTAAAGCATAAGGGGGTCTTCATTAATGGACACAATTATTCGTTTGCATCTTAAGTGGAAGTTAGATTTCTGGAACGCTATGTACTAGGTTCTAGTTTCCCAGTGGTAGCTCCTGGACCATGGTTAATGCAAGATACCTAGGAGCGGCTTTGAGCTCCTGCTTCTCCGATCTTAATTTCGAGCCCTGAACTCTGAAGAGCCTGTCCTGGTGGCAAAGTAAACTGTAATAAGCCATACCTGACTTGGGTATGGTGGCCAACATCTAGCAGCGTTATCCCGGTCAGATAGCACAACGAACTAAGCGCCTGTTTCTGACATCGGTGTGCAGCCTGCCGATGCAGGTTCGAATCCGTGCAGGGATAACTCAACCTTTCATCCTTCCGAGGTCGATAAATGGAGTACCCCGCTGTGAGATAATGATATCAACTGTTATCTCAGCACTCAGATGCCTGCGGGCTTGTAGCGCTATATAAAACTAGATTTTATTATCATCATCCCAGCCACATTTAATTGATATCGCAAATGCGTCAGCCCTTTGGGCCAGTTCAGCTGTGGAAGGATTATGTGCATTCCTTCACAGACAAAACCAACCCCTGCCCACTGGCAAGACTGTAGCCTTGGGGGATTGCTTCTCTTTGTTCCTTTTTAAGGGCAGGTAACACTCTTTCCACAAGGCATAGCGACTGCACGGGAAGCTGGCCTTGGAACTTAAAGCAATGGCAACACCCATTCACAGACTGCCAGGCATCACAATGGGGTGCTGCATCATTTGTAAAGGCCTTTGTTCTTAGAGAAAATGGAAGGGGGTGGAGGCGCAGGGGGTAAGAGTATTCAGGGCAACTCTCTCCAAGGGAAGAAGACTTACACCATCTTCCATCCCTCTGCCTTTCTCTTAACTGCCCCCCCACTTCCTCTTGAGCGAAGCACTTTAGGTGTTACATCAGAAGGCAACACCCACACATTTCGAGAGCAGGCTAGCTTTAGTCCAATCACCTGGAGACTTTTGCCTATAAAGAAGGGGTCTCCCGCTACTTCCTTGAACCATCTTTGGGACTTTCATCCTGAAGATTTTGTTGGACCCTGCTGGGAGGGTAGTCTTTGCTAAAGTCCTCCAGATGTGAGGTGAAAGCAGATGTTCCAAAGCAGAGGCAAGGCCTGTCCCCTACCCATCCCCAAGGATCATTGGGGGTGAACTGTGGTACTGGGCCATCAACCTGCCTCTCTGCCAGGCACCCTAGGGCCTCACGAGTCGACACCAAGAAATGGGTTCAGCATCACTGAACCACCAAGACCTTTGCAAAGGTGTTACCGACTAATATCTGCCCCCGCCTCCCCAGACCGGACCATCTTTTGGCCCTAGAAACTACATAGGCCAATGCAATCCCTTTTGCAGCCTCAAGAACATATCCTTTGAACATTGGCGTCTTAATTGCCTTTTTCTCTCCCCCCTGTCCTCAGAGTGCTGCTACTATTTTATCTTTGCATCTTCTGTGTTCTTTCTACAGGGTGTTTTCTAGTTATTTATTATTGTACATGGTGTGTTTGATTAAAGTATATATTTGTATAGAACATTGATTTTATGTTCCTTTTGGACTGTTATACTAGGGTTGCTACAGAATCACATTCACACCCCTCTTGAGTTTAGCCTTCCTTCAGTCCACGTTACCACAAAAGGTGAAGGAGGTATATCTCTTAACTGTGCCCGTTTTACCTTTATAATTGTGTTGGCTCGTGGTTTGTAGAAGTGTGAGGGCTGAGTGGGAGTTTTAGCTTATTCTCATCTTTGTACTCTGCAAGGCAGAAGTCAATGTGTCACATAGAAAGCATGTCTGAGAGCGGAGAAGCATAGATTAGGATTAAACTGGTAATTTGTGATCCAGTATGCTGGACTAAAGTAGTGCCAAAACGATTAGATTACATTGGTGAATAGTACAAACAAAGGAAAAAGGCACTATTTTAGGTATTGTGGAAAACAGTGAATAGAAAATCCAGAACTCTTTAAGAGCAAAGGAAAACAGTAACGTAAATGGGATGCACCAACATGGATGGAGCAGGAGGCATGGGATGCCAGATGGAGGATGCAGGAGGCAAACGCCAAAGCCCCAAGTGGGCCAAAACAGCGAACTGCCCTGGTCAGTTAAGCCCTTTGACGGGACGCCTATGACTGAGCAATGGAGGGTGTAGCATGTGCTCCATACCTCCAATCACAATCCCTCTAGTCCCAGGAATAGTAGTGGGCCGGACAGGTGCAAGCAGAGGAAAAGAGCGGTACCAACAGCTACAGATGAAATCAAGGTCATGCTGGGCCATTCATCTGCAGAGGGAGGGTGAGGGAGGAGCTGATTGAGCCTGACCCTCAAGGAGGAGCAGGACAAGAAAGTGTAGTCCTGAATTCATAATGGAAATCAAGGGCACCAAGAGACAGAAAGCAATTAAAAACTAAGGGGCCATGTTACTGGTCCCGCAGATCTTTAAAAGTGACTATACACTTTTACCGCCATTATTACCGATCTGTGGGATTTTCAATATTTTGTCAGGCGGTGTTGGGGAGCAGGACAGATGTTACATGAATTTCTGCTGTGACCGCTCTGCCTGACAAATACAGATGCATTACCGACAGAATGCATGTTCATGCTTGCGGTAATGAAATGGATTGCTAGGGATTCAGCCTGAAATTAGCATCTGGCAGAATCAGTTGGATTCCATATGGACCCATTGTAAATGCCTCCCGCAATCATCAATTGCAAGAGACATTTACACTTTTCCATAAACGTAGTGAGAATGTAAAGTGTAAGGCGATTTTGCATTTATTTTCCAGTTAAAACTTGCAAAGAGGGGACTTTTTGTATTTAAACACTAACAAAAGTGGTCTCCTTTGTGCAATTCATGATTCAAATGCCTCCCTTTCCTTTCCACTCACGGCCTCATAGGTGTCGGAGTGTTCGCCGCGCAGTCGGGAAAGGCGAGGCTTCCTGTGGGTTGCCATTTTAAAGCCACTTCTGATTGAAGAAATGCTGATATTGTTTATTTTACAAATTTACCCTGCAATACCCGATTTGCATTTATTGTAATTGGCAGCCCGCGCTGGTCTACAGCTGTCCTCTTCCTTTGCCCAGATGGGGCAGGTCTTTGCCTCCCTTTCCACTCATGACCTCATATGAGCCGGAGTGATTGTCCGCGCAGTGGGTGGGTGCAGCGGGTGTGGCACGCTTACGGCAAGCCTGTCTGTGCCAGTCCGTGCACAGGATGTGCAGGATACACAGCATACTGCAGGTACTACTATGGCACCCTGTAGGCTGGAACGCAGTGCTCTTCTTTCCTTTGCCCCATCCAACACCAGATGGCCGGTAGGCTTTACCATATCTCCCGTTCCCGCCACTAAGATAGCTAAACAACCTGCTGCGCTGCAGTGTGCCCTACTTAACACACGCTCCTTAGTCGCCCACTCTATGGAATGTTATGATCCGTTATCTAATAGACTAATAACGGATTCGATCTCCTCTTTTTAACCGAAACATGGCTGAGACATTCGTCTGGCCCTACCATTGTTCAGGCTCTCCCTGCTAATTATGAACTGGCTCATGTGGATCGTATGGCCGCCCCCCTCCACCCTGGTGGTGGGATGGCCTTGATCCATAAAACCAACTACAGGGTTGCTAGTTCCTGGTAAATGGAATGCATTTTGACATATTTCTGTTGCGTCCAGCTTTACCCTAACAGTCCTGCTGGTTTATCAACCTCCTGGGATGGACACTACGTTTTACGCTGAGTTTCCGGGACACAGGTGCTGAAGCTGCAAATCAAATATCCCAATTTGATCACCATCGGTGACTTTAATCAGCCTGCAAATTAGGCTATGGCAGAGCAGGTCTCCAATTGTATACCTCTGATGGCAGACTTAAGACTTATTCAGGGGGCAAATGCCCGTACCCATCAACGAGGCAATATGTTAGATCTTATTTTTGCCCCATTGTCCTCTGCTGCCATTGCTGCTCCTAGCCCTGTAATGCGGTCAGGCCACTTTATGATGCCTTTTTCCATCCCTCTCAAAGCGCCTTCCCCCACTGTGATGAAGCCTGCGATTCGAAAGTGTAGCTGATTTGGGGTGTCCAATCTGGAGTGGACTACCTCTTTACAAATACACTGTGGTCCCACTGAGAGTTGCTCCCAGGTAACACTGGAAGCCCCTTTTACTGCTACTGCCAGCGCATTGGCTCCTTATAAGCTATGTAAACAGCAAAGCTGTCCCACTGAACCTTGGTTCTCGCAGGAATTTAGGGAAAATAAACTACGTTGTAGGCAGGCTGAAAGAAAGTGGTGTCTAAGTTAATCCTTTGATTCTAAGATCATCTTTCGCAGCACTCTCACCGCCTACCATAAAGCGGTGGTGAGTGCAAAGAGTTTATTTTAGCCATGTGGTGGAGAGAGCTATTAAACCGAAAGCCTCATTTGACTTGGTTCAGTCACTCTCTACGCCAGAGAAAGAACGGGCTGTGGTGCCACCCTCTCAGGATCTGTGCGACTCCCTTTCAACTTTCTTTGTGACTAAAATTGCCACCATTCACGATAACATAAAGGCGAAGCGATGGCATCTTCACTCGACACAGCTCTTCTGGAACCAAGCCCAGCTAAGGGGTCAAGGTTGTAGTGATAAAGAGAACCCGCACCCCCTGGGATCCAGCCCTTTGTGCAAAGTAAATCACTCCTAATTACCTTCCCACACAAGTAAGGTTTATGACGCACGATGAAGTCAGTCTGGAAGAAAGCCAATCACACAGAATATAAGATGCTTGCATTTGTTATCTACAGTGTCTAATGAGAACTAAGCAGCAATTTACAATAATATGGTAATAGAAAGTGCAAGCTGTATAATGCCAATTGTTAATCACAGATGAATATGCAATTATTTTGTCTTACGCTCCTAATAAAATGTAGATGAAGGTACGATCAGATCACACCCGGGACCCTCGCCGCTACAGGTGCCCGGCACTCCTCGGGAGAGGAGGGGAGGACTGGTCAAGCCCCCACAGTCCTACACCAGAGCGGGGGTGTGATGCTAGGAGTCTCGGCCCAGATAGTGCACAGCTGGTCATCCAGGCACTGTTCCACTTGGTACGCGCATCTCACCAACAGCCCAGGATGAGTCCCTACCTCATAGGTCCAAGTATAGTTCTCTTATTAGGGGCTGCACGTCAATCATCATGACGTATCAGCTCTTCGAGAAGCTTCTAGAGACTCACCCTTCCGGGCAGTAAACATGTTTTCGCTTGGAAAGTTACAAGACTGGAAACAGCCAGTCTTGGCTCCCAGGCTTCGTGCACTGTGTTTTGAGAAGATCTGACATTCTTGCCTTATCAGTGCACCTGGCTCGCAGAGCGAAGACGAGCAAAGCTGTGCAAAGATGTGCCTGGCTCCCAAGGGCTGCGTAGAGCCTCTTGCAAATGCTAGATGTTTTATGTCTTCAGGAAAGGCCTTTGCAATTAACCCCTTACAAGCATGCAGGCTCACCCAGTTCGAGAGGCCCGGTTGATGTCAGCATTTTCCTCCACGCTTCGAATAGGCTCTAATACACACAAGATAGCTCAGTGGGTTAGTGCAAGTGCAGGTTACTGCAAGCGCCTAGAAGCTTATCACGACAGTGGTCCACATTTCCCTTTTTCTAACTCTGATGTTCTGTCAGCTATTCAGCGATTGAAATCTGCCTCCCCTGCAGATGCCATACCTTTGGCTATTCTACAGGATGCATCTGCTGACTTAATCATTCATATTACCTCGGCAGTTAACAACTCTTTTGCCACTGGAGTGATTCCACGTTCACTTAAACATGCTTTAGTCATTCCTCTGCTTAAAAAGCCTTCTTTGGATCCGAAGTATTGGCCAATTATCGCCCTATTTCGCTCCTATCATTCATGATGAAAGTTCTGGAGGCACGGGTATTCCCCTTCCGTCTACTTTCTTGGGGTCCTCCCAGTATTTTGACATGTTTCAATCTGGTTTTCGGCCTGGTAGACGTACTGAATCGGTCTTAAACTCAGTACTGGATTACTTGGTATGCTTGGTAGATCAGGATGGTGTCGTAGCGGTCCTGCTACTTGACCTGTTGGCTTTCGACACCATTGACCATCTTCTCCCGATTTCGCATCTCTCGGAGGTCGGCTTGTCTGGCCAAGTCCTGAACTGGCTTACGGCTTTCTTGGCAGACGGCTCCCAATCGGTGTCTCTTCCTCCCTTCCGCTCTGCCCCGGCCTCACTTTCCTGTGGGGTTCCCCAGGGATCAACACTGTCCCCTATTCTATTTAATATTTATATTAGATATCTTCTGCTCCTCATTCAGTCGCATGGGTTTAGTTTTTACTCTTATGCTGACTTTTGGACCTCACTAAATCTGAGACAGCTACTCGGCTGAGAAAGTGTCTTGTGGAGCTGGGGACATGGATGACATGAAATGGCTAAAGCGAAATGGCAGTAAAACCTGAGGTCCCGGTTGTAGGTACTATATCTCCTCAGCTGTTGTGGACGGCCGATTTTTGGCCCACATCACTGGGCCCTCTCCCCATGCCTGTCCTGTTGGTCAGGAATTTAGGGGTGAGGATCTATGCCACTTTGGCCATTGATGAGCAAGTTGCTGCAGTTTGCAAAGCCGGTCACTTTAAACTCTGTTCTCCAGAGGTTTCTCCCTTTTATCCCTACAGCATGTCAGGCTCCGGTGGTTGCAGCTCTGGTTCTAAGCGCACTGGATTACTGTAACTCACTTTATCTGGTGCAGCCTGGCTATCTGATTAGGCGCCTACAGTTACTCTAGAATGCCGCGGCCAGATCCATTCTGCGCCCCCCTTTTGGAGCCCATATGACTCCCCTGCTCAGGAAACTGCACTGGCTTCCTGTTGTTGACAGGATTATGTTTAAATCCATGTGCATGGTACATCTGGCCTTCAACGGTATGGTAGCGGAATACCTGCAAGCCAAATGTACTCCCTACAGCCCATTCGATCTCTCCGTTCTCAAATCGGCACTGCAGGTAGCAGTTCCCTGGTTCAGGCTAGCCTGAAAAGGGGGGTGCGCTTTCTCGGTTGCTGCTCTTAAAGCCTGGAATGACCTTCCTTTTGCTCTCCGGGGGGACCCTGGACCACCTTGCGTTTCGTCGAAAACGGAAAACAATGTTATTTTAGAAACAGTGATATCACACGTATGCCTCATTTCTCCAGCGCCATGATGCCTTTGGGCGTATGTGCGCTTTAATAAATTTGGTTAACATAACAAATGAAAATTACCAACTAAGACCGCACAAGCGTGTCTGGAATGGAATGGCACATTAGTGATTACATTATTGTGGTTTCCTTTTAGGGGGTTCCTGTTTAAAGTCCAGTGGCCTCAT
The DNA here is from genome assembly GCF_040938575.1 of Ambystoma mexicanum. Taxonomy (NCBI): domain Eukaryota; kingdom Metazoa; phylum Chordata; class Amphibia; order Caudata; family Ambystomatidae; genus Ambystoma; species Ambystoma mexicanum. Next base: position 462,082,186 of record NC_090927.1, on the reverse strand, counting down.
TCTAATTTTGGTGGTGCAAAAAAGTGTGGAAATTCCGCTACTGCCACATTTCCCGCAATCTGAAGACAGAGTAGGGTCACAAAACAGAGTATGCATTTCCACTATGCATTCCTCCACGGCCTTCAAAAGACACATAATTTTAAAGCATGCACGAGATTCACAAAAACATGCAAAAGCAAAGAGCTATGGCAATTTCGCCTGTTACTCTTTACTTCTGCAGTGCATTTAGTAAAAGTTGAAAATTGAATGCAGTGGACCCAACAGCACACAAGTGCTAAATTTGGCATCACCTGCAATCAATGAGTACTTTTTTACAAAATGACCCCATAGGTTTGCAGTACAGCTCTCACTTCAAGTGCAGAGATGCCAAGGTCAAAACTTGGTTATGCTGGAGGTGGTCCAGCCCTCTGAGAAACCAACAGCCCCCTCAAACTGTGACCCCAAACTACCCTCCAAAAATATTCTGGCTTTTCATTTGTTTCAGTTTTGAGCTGCTATCAAACTACCAAGCAACAGAGTCCCAAGCAATTGTTTGTTTAGTTTGTTTATTATTTATACAGCGCGCCACACCATGAGGTATCTTGGTGCTTTAACAAGACATCTTCGGATACATAAGTACATACAAGTAGAAGTTGATACGTAATAGAATGTCATGAGGGAGAGGTAGAAGGTGAATGTAGGCATAACGACTAGACACAACTAGGCATGCAATGATACATTTGTCAGTGCGAGATGCATTGTAGAGGTTGTTAGCAGGAATAGTCATGAGTGCAGGTTGATGGCGCAGGTGGAGTCTCATTTACAGGCTCAGGCCAAGAAGGCAGTAGTGTCATTGGTAAGGAGCAATTTTTTGGTATTGAGCCTGAAGCTGTGAAGTTTAGGTCAGAACGTAAGTTGAGCGGGAGGGTATTCCAGGCTAAGGCTGCTTGTACCGGGAAGCTGGTACCCCCGGCTCTTTTTAAGTTGAAGCGCAGTGTGATGATACAGAAGGAGTTAGCAGATCCAGTAGTCTAGATTATGTTTTTCGAGTGATTTTGTCCATCAGGCATTTGGGGGCAGCATTATTAAAGGCATTTATGAGAGATGGAGACAAGCTTAGAGTAGATACTATTCTGAAAAGCGAGCCATTTGTGACTCCTTGTTTCAGAGATGTGGTCCTTTCTTGGAATGCTCAAGGCAGTTCTTAAAGCATTGTTTTGCAAGGTTTGTAGTTAGTTTGTTAGCTCCTGCATGGAGTGCATTGCAGTAATCGAGTTTGGACAAGATTAGTGCTCGTGCTAGGATCATACAGCTATTTGTGGAGAGATATTTGCATCCAAAAATAAGTTTGCAGGTATAGGCAGTAGCCGACGCAGTGGCGTTAACTGTTTCCTGAGGTTCAACTCAGCATCTAGATGGAAGCCTAAAGTAATTGACTGTAAGTGGAGACTAAAATGGTGATCCCGCTTGACTCACTTAAACAAATTGTGTGATCCTGGTCACATATGTGCCACAATCTTGATTTTCACTATGAGCAACTTTTTAAAAAAACGTTTGGTTTTGCTTTGCTTTTTTAAATGTGCACATGCTCCATCTTTAGACCTGATTATGTTAAAGTATCTGGATTTGCAACATAAAGTTGTAAATACTGTAGGGTAAGGCCCACATATAACAAAAGAAATCCAATGAGTCAATAAAGTGCACAGGAGCAAGGAAAAGAAAAGTTTTACATGCAACCGTGGTTGGGAACAATAAAGAAAATCAAAGAACGTCACAAAATGGCTGTGTTATATAGCAGAAATTGGAGTGACATTTCATACACTGTTTCAGAATACTTTCGAACTTCTGTTTGCTGGGCGTGGCTTGGCGCCGGAGGAAATGGCTGCCTAGGTGTGCAGCTTCGGCTTACCACAACTTTAATTGATCTTGCAGCAGTTATTAGATCAATGTTTCTGCCTCACCTACCTAGCGACGATGATGGCAAAGGTTTGAAGATCCTCTGTCCTTTTTCTGCGGAGCGACAGCTTCCTTCGGAGTGCCGGCGAGGTCTTCCAAGACTACCGTCATCAGCTGATATCGAGCTCCCGTCACGTGTGAGGAAGCTCTTGGAGCACAGCTTGCACAATATGCCGGCTCAGGCCTAGTCGGCTATCTACTATTACTACAATGCCATCTAGTGTAGGCTGGTAACACAAGAAATACAAGCAAAATTATAAGGTATTTTTTAAAGAGGAATTGCTCTTTTTACAGCATGTCTTGCTTTTTCCTCTTGATAACAAGGCTATGTATGGTGAAGCTCGCTTTTAACATCATATTTTAATAATACTTATCATTCAAGGAAGTGTTATTATTCATCACACAGCTAAACCCCTTGTGAGCTGGATTTATATTCTTCTGTTTCTTCCTCACATTTCCTATTTTCTTCATAACATAATGAGGATTTGGAAATCTTCACATTACAGGCTTCCGGAAGGATTTGAAGGAAATGATGCCAACTCTTTCCTTCAGAATTTACTGGTGGCGGTGTTAAATTTTCTTAAAGAAATACCCCTCAATATTCAACGGGCACACTGTATCGGCCCTGCCAGAAGCTCACCACCATTACAACGCCCTTCACGTACTATGACCTTTGGTCTACTGGAGTATACCCAATTACATCTCATCATATCAAAATCCAAAGAGAAAAACTCTCTAATTTGCCACGGTAACAGGATCTACATCTCCCAAGATGTCGCCAGAAAGACTGCCCAACGTAGGAAGGAGTTTCCCTCATCGCCCGGCGCTTAAACAGCTCAATGTAGGTATGGACTATATCATCTGTGCTCCTTGAAAGTAACAGTTGATGGTCGCACTTCAGTTTTTGATGAACCCGCAGATCTTAAAGCCTTCATCCACTTTTGGAAAACAGAAAACATGAATACATCTCTACTCATCATCCCATCAACACCTGGTACATGACTATTTTCTTCCCCCCCCCCCTTCTACCATGTTATGCTGCAAGTTTTAAAATGTACCCGCTAGGGTGGTGGGCCGGGTGCCGCTGGTACCCTTTTCTCTCTCCGGGCTGTTTTTGCCCTGCTGGTGCCATCTGCTCCAATTCTTCTATCTCCCCCCTCTCTATTCCTCGGGTACTTGATCCCTTTCACACCTTTAATCCCTTGTGTTTCATCACTGGTCTGTTCCTCTACATCTGACTTTTGTTTCTTCTTTCTCCATCTCTCTGGTCAAGTTTAGCCTCCCATTCCCATGTCTCTTTTGTGTTCTCCCTTTGTGGTGACTCTTGGTGGTGCATAGAGTATTCAATCATTTGCTGGCATAGATTGTTGTATTTTTCACCTTGTGCACAATGCTTAATAACCTCCATTTACCTAAGGTTTCTCAATGTAAATGTATTAGCAATTCTTGTAAACTATAATGGTGTTAGATGTGTAACATTGAATACTAAGGGCTGCAATAACCCAATTAAGAGACATAAGATCATCTCTCATCTGAAAAAGTTTAATCCCTCTATTGTTTGTTTGCAAGAAACCCACCTCTCAATCCCGGAAGCTATGAAACTCAAATCTTTCTGGGTTAAAGATGTAATAGGAAGTGCAGTGGTAGGTAAGAAGAATGGTGTGGCTATTCTGATTAATAAAAATCTATCATATAAGATTGTGGGTCAGCATGCCAACCCCTTTGGAAGATGGGCCTGGGTTAAATTGTGTATTGGGTCTGACATCATTACAAACATGTGTATTTATGGTCCAACCCTACCAGATTGTGATTTTTGGCTGGGGACATGAACCACAACTTTGACCCCTTTCTGGATAGGAAATTGAAATGCGCATTCATAATTTCTAAATCACAAAGCCTTCAAATGATGTCTTGCAGAGACAGGTCTTATTGATACCTGGAGACTTGCACATCCGATTGACTTAGATTATACATTTCACTCACTCCCACATAATACCTTCTTTCGACCTCAACTATATATATTCACTACTAAATCCCATCACTTACTCCCACATATCAAATATTACTTTCTCAGAGCATGCCCCCGTTATCACCACATTAGACCTCACTGATATTAAAAGACCATCCTCTAGATGGGGGTTCAACAACAGTCTCCTTCAGGATAAAGGGTTCATTACATCATTACTCTCATTCCAACAGCAATATTTTGAGGACAACCCCGACAGCCGACCTTAGAGGTCACATCATTGCCTATTCCAGTATGAAAAAGAAACAATACAAAAGGTCTTCATAATCTTTACCTGATTCTCACTAAGCTGAGACACAATTCTAGCTCTCCTCTTCCAATTTCAACCTTCGTACTGTCCTCTCTCTACGCTTCCAAATTAACAAAAAAAACTCACAGAACAGGCCTTTGGAGCTGTATTAAAGTACGAGTCCAAAATCTATCAAACTTCAAATAAAGCAGGTAAGGTTCTGGCTTCCTATCTTAAGGCTAAAAAAAGAGAACTCGTATTGCCAAGATTAAAAATACTCTAGAAACTGTTATTACAGATCCTTTGGGCATTGTTGACACCTTTATGAAATACTATTCTGATCTAAAATTACTAACTTTTTTGATAGCATTAACAGAAACTCCTAACCTAAAACAGACCTTGTTGATCTCGAAGGAGAACTTGTCAACGGAATTAACCAAGCCATTAAAGGGTTGAGCAGAAGTAAAGCCCCTGGACCCAATGGCCTATCTACAGAATTATTTTGTCTATTCTCGCCTCAGCTTATTCCTAGAGTTAAAACATTATTTTCCTCTTTTATATCCAAAGGTTTCTCATCAGGTACTTTTTCAGAAACCCTTCTTATACTATTTCCTAAATCAGGAAAAGATCTTGATCTTCCTAAGAATTATAGGCCCATATCCCTTATTAATGTGGAAAGTGAGATCTTCGCCAAAATATTAACTAATAGAATAGAATCTCACCTTTCCACATTGATTAAACCTGATCAAGTGGGTTATGTTAAGGGCAGAAACATCTCAGCTAATGCCAGACTTGTACTAAATGCCTTACACATTACAACCAGAGATTAAATTTTTTTTTAAAAAAAAACATTTTCAAATGATGATAGGCAGGGCTATGCAGCCATTGCACTAGATGCCGAAAAGGACTTTGATTGTGTCAATTGGGATTTTATGTTCCATGCACTAAAATGGCATGGTTGTGGCGACGGCTTTATCTCCTTAGTAAAACTTCTCTATTCTAACACAAAATCCTCCATATTCATTAATGGCCGAACCTCTTCCTACTTCTCTTTACAAAGAGGCACCAGACAGGGTTGTCTCTTTTCTCCCATTCTATATGCATTATCTCTCGAACCTCTACTAGAATTCATCCGGCAAAACAAAAATATCCCCGGTATTTCCGTAGGCATGCATGATTCTAAAGTCGCTGCATATGCAGACGATATCCTTGTGCTGCTAAAGAATCCTAAACACCATCTTCCACACTTGTTAGCTGTCCTGCAGGAGTTTTTGGCCACCTCAGGTTATAATCTTAAGACAAATCAGAGCTATTGCCCTTGAATTCCTTTGGTCTTAAACATGAATTGGATATTTATGGTTTCAAATGGTGTCCCGACTCCTTTAAATGGTATACAATTTGCCCCCTCTATTAATAGTTCTATTAAAATCAACACTGACATTTTACTCAATAGACTTTCCGAACTTGTATCCACCCGGTCCCCTTTATACGTTTCCTGGTGGGGGTGACTTGACACTATTAAGATGATGCTTTCCCCATTATCCCATTATTTTATACATACTACAAACGCTTCCCGTTCATCTTCCTACTACTTTTTTCAAATCCATTAATTCCATTCTATTCAATTTTTTGGGGAAAAGGAAAATCTAGAAGAATTGCTCTTAGGTGTCCGTTTCCACGACTTTAAAAAATTTCAATCAGGCCTTCCTACTTAAGCAGACCAGTTTATGGTACTCCTCATCAGACTTCAATGACCTCCCATACTGGTGTACACTTGAAAAACAAATGGCTTGTTCTCACGATATTGTAGAGATTACTTTTATATACCATCACACAGTATCCACTCTTTCTGACCCCATTAAAGCATCTATATCTGCTTTAAGAGGGTTCCTTTTTCCATCAATCAAATCACCCTCCCAAGAGCTCTTTCCCTATCTGTGGTACAACAAATCAGTCACAATCAATAGCAGAATCTTTTTTCTTAAGGTCTGACTAACCAAAAGGTATCATATATATATATAGACCAAATCATCCAAATGCATACCATGAAATAATGTCAAGGTCTTAGAAGATCCTTCTCTTTGCCCATGTCGGATCTGACCTTTTACAATAAATTGGTTAATGCATGCCTTGACGGCCTTCAAGCTCATAACAACACAGTCTTATTACCCGATACCATGAAGCTACAGTTGCTCTCCACCAATACTGATATCAAAGCTGCCAAACTTTATAAATTGTTGAATGTTGCAGAATCATCTCGGTTGAAATGGAGGGTTCAGATAAATTAGTAAAATTACTGTGGCACCACTTTTTATGACAATAAATGGTCTCTGTTATGGTCTAGAATTAGGAGGGTTTCCACTGAGGCCAATATCACCCAGAACCTTCTATTCTTCATGCATAGAGCCTTCATTACCCTTCTCAAACTTATGAAATCTAAAGTCCAGACTGATGGAAATTGTTGGGTCATGTGCAAATTGCCTGGGTTCATAAAGGCATATGCCGATTTTCTTTTTCCAAATGGTTATTTTTTTTTATAGGTTTTATTTTTGTTTGGTTACTAAAAATAAAAAAAAAGTATCAATAAAAATGTTTTAAATAAACATTCAGATTTTTTTTCTGCTAAATTGTGTCGAGAAAATGGCGTTTCAAAATATGGCGTTCGAAAAAAGTCACTATAAACCATTCTATACATTGCCTACCCCTATTGGCCTATCCCTCCGTTACGCTCACCTGGTCTCTGCAGAGGCGTTGGGGCACAGTTGCAGCCCTCCCTGGAATTAGATCACCCTCTTCAGGTTTCGTCCCCTGCGAATCAGCAGTGGGCGGTGACAATCGGTGGCACTGCTCCTGGTAAATGTGAATGATGAGCTCTCCGTCTTGCTGCTTCTGGCAGGGGCGCTTGTTAATGGAATAGAGTTCCTTCACCCATTCCCAAGTATTAGTCCAGTCCTGCTGCGACTAAGCTCCTCTTTCTGCTTTCTTGCAATGTCTCTTGTCTTTTCCCCTTCTTCTGCTTCCTCTGAATGTCTCTTGATGTTTTTTGCTCTCAACGTTGTTGTTTTCCTCTGAAAAACGTTCCTCTCTGTTTTCTCCCAATAGATGGAAATGCGGCCTTACTGCAGCGGTGGAGGCGCAGAACGTGGCCGAGCGTAAGATGGATGCGACCGCAATGTCCGGTTGCAGGTGAGCGATGGCTTTTGTAAGGCACGAGGTTAAATGGCAGCGCACCTTTAACGAAAGTCTGTTTTGTATCTTTTGCCTTTCTGTTGCAAATGCTGCGAGTTCGGATGATGTGCGTCGTGCCGCGGTGCCCAGATTATGCTGTCTGCATTCTGAAATGCTTACAGGTGAGCCGCGGTGCCAGGAAGAAGATGACTGCACTCCAAGATGTTTGCAGGTGAGCCGCAGTGCCAGCAGGAAGCGTTCAGGAGAGCAGAATCCGCCGGATGGTGAGTATGATTGTGGATGGCAGGATCTCTTCAGGTAAGTTGAATCCCAGGCGACGGTGAGCGTTACGCTGCACAGAGATGTAGAATAACGCGAAGCGTGTGCCTTGGGGTTGAGCTGGCTTTTATAGCTGAGCTCTTAAAGCCACGCCCCCTTGGCAAGGTTCTGCATGCCACACCTAGGAGTTAGAAGATGCATGTGCAAAGGCAATCCATTAGCAGCCACACCCAAGAATACACTGGGGGCGGCTTAATGGATGGAATGTTCAAGGTTAATGCATCTGAAGTGCTATGTCCATAATAAAAGCTTCTTGGTGTTAAATGGATGTTCTTGTTTACTTTTGTTCATGAGCCTAGTTCCAAAGGCGCCAGGACAGTGTCCACTCACGTCTCCTGTGCATGCGACCCCTGCATACCTATGCCCCTGACTTCAGGACCATGACACCCAACCCTTGTGACCTTTCTAATAACTACCTCATAATAATGACTTCATGGTGGGACCATTTAGTTTCTCAGGATTTTGATTGGATAATAGACATATTAATTGTTTCATTTACAACTTGACTTTTGAGTGGGGTAGCTGTAGTGGGATACTTCGGTCATTGGTGACCAATAGAAATGTGATTGGCAACAAACTTAGCATCCTTTGCCATGAGAAAATACCATTCTTACCTTTATGACTGCTCAACCAGCAGTTAATGTAGCGACTTCTGGTTGGAAACATGAATTCCTTCTATTTCATTTCTCATGATGGGACTACAGGACTTTGTAGTGATACACGAAATTATAACCTTGCCAATCAGGGCTTTAGATGACAGCATTAGCCGCTGAAAGCCAATAGTGTATTCAAAGTATGTGCTAAAAATGCTGACAGTAGTCTGTTGTAGCACTTCCATTATGCAGTAGTGAGCTACAAGGAATATGCAGGCCTAGTATGAGTGATAGGTCACATTATGCATTGTTGATAGACAGGCAGGGAGAGGGCCCTAGCTCTGTAGCTAACAGGTATTTTTGGAGTGTTTGGAACATTATGGCACCTATATAGCGCTTAGATAGCCAGTCTTAAGCGCTATAAACACTAAGCTATGAGTGCATGCCTTTTAGAGCTTGCAGATGGGGTTAATACATCCCTGCTTCCATCTGAATATTCTGCCTTTCTAACTGTAGCCCTGCATGGCTTCGTAAACAAATCCTGTTCCCCTGAGAAGGCCTGGTACGGCCTTGCCCACACGCTGATAAGGACATTCCAGTGCTTTCGCTGAGAGGGCTCCAAGGGAGGGGTAGGAGCGAGCAGGGAGCATCTCAGAGAGAGTTGGGTTTTTTCCATGAGCCAGCCTATATTTTGCACAGGGAAAGTTCTGGAACTGTGCGTCATGGTGACTGACAGCACGAGATTATAAAATATCCATGCTCCCATGACTCGGAGGGAGATCGTCCTGTGGACTTGGTTCGTGCAAGGTCAAGTGCCCGGAATTGGCTCCGACGGCGTCCTGCAGCACTGTTCTCTGAGCGGGGCTTGTTTACAGCTAGCTTATGAGGGCCAGGGTCTCCCAGTGCTGATTAAAGGGACGTAAGACTGTGTTTCTCTAGGTTTCTCTATATTTCTCTATGTTTCTCTATGTTTATCTAAGTTCCATGTTTCACTATATTTTGCATTTCTCTAAGTTTTATGCTTTGTAATATTCTCTAACTTGAATCCCAAATGTATATGAAATTCACTGCTTAGAATAAATATGCTAAAACTTATTTGAAGGTGTTATTTGTCACTAGCATGAGATCACTGCTCAGCACAATAGAACCTGTATTTTGGGCTGAATTGGGTATTTTTTGCTCTCAAAGGGCTGGCCCCGAGGAAGATTTTGCCCAGATCACGACAGACTTCATGGTGTGTGGTTCCTGACCTCTTGCTCCGAGACCATATGTACAACTAAACGGTGTATTGGTGAATAGGCGGGTGTGCATGGTCTGGAAATATACTTGCAAGGGTACTTTAATAACTTGCAGGACCTCTAAGTGTTATATTCATTTATTACTCAGTATATTTCCTAGTTCCAAACATTTTTATTAATTGCCTTTGTATGTCAGTGTGTGAGAGTTGCTTCGATTCATAAGTGAATATTTTCCGACAGGGGGCAGTGTGTGTCTGCTGTCCTGGTGGCTTTGTATTGTGCACAATTCTGCACGTTGCCTCGTTTCCACCAAGCTGTGGCCTTGTAGTTGTTCGTTTCTAAGAATATGGGCAGAAACTTTAGTTATATGTTTCAATGTTGAACGTGTGGGACCTTACTGCACCTCCCCATTTGTAACCAATGCCTGTTCAGCTTCTACTGCTTCCCCTCACGGGGTCGGCTTGTAGTTGCAACATCTGATTGAATCATGTTTTCTCATTAAGTGCTTGGGAAAGTATGTCACTTCATCTTGCTAAGCAATCACGGCACCATACCTCGAGACCGCTGAGCGCGTCTGTGTCTGTATGGGCTGGAAACCAAAAGTATTTTATTGTGTGAGCCTAACCATGGATTTCTGAGGCCTAATGCATTATAATGGTTCATTTTTCACACACCTATATATATAACAGGGCATGAGGTAGCAGTCCTGTACTTATGGTTTAGTTGCTCAACTCCTAAAAAGAACACTTTTTGGGCAGCTTATAACTTTGGCGCCATTCGACGAATCCTCACCAAACTTTGCAGTATATGGACATCTCAGAATGATTTTGCGAAGTTTGGAGGAGTTACGTCCAGGGCTCGGGGGCAAAAGTTATAGCGAGGGGTCCCAAAATGTTGAAAATCCTCATAAGCACAATGGAAAGAAAGATGTGCTTGCGACTACAGCCCAAACTTCTGGATGGATTTGCCCCAAACTTGCATGAGGAACACCGGCTTGGTCCTGAAAGTGTGCTTTTGTGAAATTTGGTCGGTCCAGTAGTGTTTATTAAAATACCCAAAAAGTATGAACAAAAAAAATCAAATTAAAGTGTGATATCTGTGTCCAGTCCACAGACTCATTCCCCGATTCGGAGCCCAGGGACGCCTCTGGACCAATCCGAGAGCAGCATGACATTCACGATCATACATGCCAGCTGGTGCGTCAAGAAACGGACGCCAAGTTGGATTCGCAAACTGCGCCCCTAGTCCACGGCCATTGCAGTTAAAACATATTAAAAAACACAACATTGCACTTGTCAAACTAATGAAACAATTTGTGAGGAGGATGGGATATGGCCGTAAAAAGCACAATATGGCCATAAACAGCCAAAATAAATCAGGTGTTTTTTCTACAAAAGTTCACAAACATCTCAGATGTTCTGGGACATCCGTGCATAGTTCTGCATTACAGGGTCAGTGAAAAGCAGTTTTTGGATGCTTATAAATCTGGCTTCACTCAATGAAACTTCATGACATTTTGCAATATTATTTTGGAGGTGACCCTGCATGGTTATGCAAATGTTGCTGCTGTCTCGCCAAGAGGGGACAAAATCAGAGGGGGGGTTCCAAAATATTTGAAAGGCTTATAGGTTTGGTGCCCTTTGACGGATCTGTACATAAGTTTGCAAAAAGATTATAGACTCAGATTGTAATGTTTTTGCAAAGTTTGGTGGGATTTTGTCACGAGGGGGCAAAATGAGAGTGGGGTCTCAACATTTTTAGATGGCTTATAGCTTTGTTGCTTTTTGACCAATCCATACACAAGTTTTCAGAAAGATTATAGACCCAACCTTGAATGCGTGTGCAAAGTCTGAATGGACTTTGTCAAGTGGTGGCTAAGTTATATGACTATTTTTGTACATACATTTTGACACTTTTAAAAAAAATAATACATGGACGGATTTGCAGCAAACTCGTGCAAGGAGCATTGGCAAGGACCCGAAACCATGGTTTTGCAAATGTGCCCGTGTTTTATTTTTTGAAAAGTGTCATACTGTAGAAACTAAAAAAATAGTGATATACCTTTGGTGACTGAGGTATAGCCTGTGGCCAGATTATCTACAGGCTAGTGGCCATGACCAAGAGGGATTGGCAATTGGGTTAAAATGGACATGGCCACCAGGGAGCGGCTATTTGGTAATGTTTTTCGAAAGCGGGATAGGTTTGAATGGGAAAAAATAAAAATAAAAAAACATTCTGCTTGTTGCTACAGCCTAGACAGGATTGCAGCAAACATTTGTGAGGAACATCAGAAAGTACCTCAAAGCATGGATATGAAAATCTGTCTTATGTATTATTTTTTCTAAAGTGTCAAAAATTAAGTACGAACAATTGCAATATAACTGGTGCCTGGGTAATGGTTGTGGCCCTGGACAAGGACAAATGTGTACTCCTATTTGCTTATTGGGGCGTGCGGCATGGTCGAAGCCCTAGGTTTGAAAGGGGGAAAAAGATATTCTGCTTGCAGCTACAGCCTAAAGTGCTGGACTGGGTAACAACAAACCTGCGTGAGGAGCACATGCTTTTGCAAATTTTTCTAGTGCTTTATTTTTCCAAAGTGTCAAAATGGAAGTAGAAAATATAGTGATATAACTTGTGCATGGACAGTGGGCCTGGCCCTCGGCAAGGGCGAATGCCTACTCCGATTTACTTATTGGAGCATGCGGCATGGCCAAAGCCCTAGGTTTAGATGGGAAACAAAGAATTCTGCTTGCGGCTGCAGCCCGAAGTGCTGGACAGGATTGCAGCAAACGTGCGCGAGGAGTATCAGCAAGGACGTGGAAGTGTCAAAAAGTACAAAAAAATAGTGATATAACTTTGCTGCCTGGGCAGTGGGCCTGGCCCTCGGCAAGGACAAATCTCTACTCCGATTTGCCTATTAGAAGCCCATGACCCATGGATTGTGGAGACTGGCTATGGCTGCAAGCCATGAGCACTGGCCACATTAGGAGGGTATAGCGACACTGAACTAGGATGCAGGGTAGGTGCAGTGGATAACGGGGGTGGGGTCAGGGTCGAGCCTCATGCCCTAGGCAGTTCAACCATGACTTACACCCCCAGCATGCACTGCTGATAGCGACACATCAGTATGCATTGCAAAAAATAGGTTTGTAAAAGGAGGTTTACAGTTTTTCCTATATATTAAAAGAGGAATTATTAATAACTCATATACAGTGATGTAACATCATGAAACATTTTCACTCATATACGAAATTCACAGGAAAAAAAAATAAGACTTTATGGTTAAGTTGCACTAACAACAACTTATGAAATTCTGTGAAAAAAGCTTTCATAAAGGGACGGTTACAAATAAAACCGAGAACCCCCAGAAATGTGCCAGTTACGGTAAGCTAAGCAACCATAACTTGCGCCACCAACGTGCACTGCTAAGACTAACAACCATGACATCACAAATGTCATTGATAACATCACATATGAAATTCATTTTGATGAAAAGTCCCTACAAAGGGTTGTGTTTATAATGTTGGTAACAAGGTGTCAGGGTTGATCGGGAGACCCATCATCAACTATTTAATATATTAAAGAATGTACTCCTCTAAACAAAACATTGTTAATACAGGAACCTAATCATACATACACAAAGGCAATGGCTGCAGCATGCACCAGAGAAGTACAATATTATTAATCTGGTCTTTTTGGATAGTAAAATAATAAATGCTACCGTATCACAGCTTAGTAATGTTAAACATTGAATAAATAACTAACAATTCAAGAATACTACACACTTGTGTTAGTACGAACAATATATATGAAAACCCACAATGCATACAAATCAGGAGGTACATTCTACAGGAAAAAAAACACAACATCACCAGAAAAGGTCAATAACATTACATTTCATCTTCACGGTTACAAATTAATTGTGTGTTTGAGACCCGCTTATTGCCCCCTGTATGTGCACCATGAGCTGAGACCAAACCCTAAGCGAAGGGTGTGAGCTCACTTCTGGGACCCCCCCAAATACACCCCCCTGAAAAGCCACACTGGGAAATGGGTGTATTTTGACAGGTCCCAACACTCCAATCTTTAGATGAGTGCATTCTTTAATACATTAAATAGTTCATGATGGGTCTCCAGATCACCCCGGACATCTTATTACCAATATTATAAACTCAACCCCTTGAAGGGCCCATCCAAATTAATTTCACATGGATGTCAATGACATTTGTGATGTCATCTTTGATGTCCAGGTTGTTAGTCTTAGTAGTGGACTGTGGTGGCGCGGTTTATGGTTACTTAGCTTACCATAACTGGTGAATATCTTGGGGTTTTCAGATTTGTAACCATAATGTCACTTAAGTTTTTTCACTGAATTTCATATATTTTATTAGTGCCACTTAACCACAACGTCCCATTAACAAAGTTTTTTCACCGAAATATATATATTTCGTGGGTTACATTTTCTACCTTTCAGCGTTTCTACTGCATGATTACATACCAACTTGAAGCACTTCTCGTTTCTTTTTGGTCTTGCTAACGTGCGAGTATGCATGTCTAGTTAAGTCTTATATCTGCCTATGTGTTATTTTGCCTTTGCCATCCCTTTACATGGCCTGAGGCCTCCCTATAAGTGTGTATGTATCTTCTGGCTGTGATCTATCTTACATCAAAGGGGACTAGCATAAAAGCTCTTGCCCCATGCATGTTGTTTCCATCTGTTACAGCTTGCTATATCTAATTACTAACTTGTGGGGCCTACTGTCTTGTGTGCGTGTGTATGTGGTTTTGTGCTACATTGATTCTAAATGTGTATTTACTGGCTAAATGTGTCTGCCACCTTTCAACACATCTAAATTCTAAGTGTAAAGTTACGTGCCTTGCTCTGTAGTGTTTACCTCTCAGTGTAGGGATGTGGCGAGAATGACAGTGTGATGTTTGCGATCTGGGCCTTTGGTGTGGTTTCAGATGGGTTTTCTTAACTTCTATGTCCTCGCACATGTGTGATGCATGACGTTCATCCCAACAACACCTTAAAGTAGTTGATCAAAGCAAGCGATTTGTTTTTACGGTGTCTAAAGGAGTATACTGGTACATTGTTTTGTGGTGAAGAGGGGTTGCTTTCACAAAAGCACAGAGATGGCCCATACCCAATTCTGACATATACATAGAGGTTCTGCAATGATCTCTGCCGATGTACATATATGTGTACCAGGCCTCATGGTATAAACTGGCTCTTTTGGGAGCAGTTTTCCCCTCCAAACGAACAATATTGACTTACTTGTCCACATACAAGGCATCATACCGATATGAGAATTCTAAAGCCCACAAAGGTAGTACTGTGGATAAACCACTGCCCACTTACCTCACTACTTCATTCATACTCTAATTTTGTATTGAACATACACAATTAAAAAAAAAAAAAAGAACCAAATCGCTGAACATAATAAAAACAGTACAGCTCAAGAGAAAAATGACAACTTAGAGTGGATGAGAAGAAAGAAGGTAGTCTTTGAGACGAGTACGAAAGAGAGTACAAGAAAGAGAGGGATGAGAGAGCTGAAGTGCATTCCAGTTCAAGGGAGCCAGAAGATAAAATGATCAGAAACGAGATTGGGTGCAGGCAACGACGTAGAACAGTGAGGAGACTCAAGAGATTGAGAACATAATGAGCATGTCGGAGAATAGAAAGCTAGGAAGGAGCCAAGTTGTGAAGAAACTTGAACACTATGCAGAGAAAACAACAGTAAACGTGAGTGAAAAGGTAGCCAGCACAGAGATAATAGAGCAGGCGGAAGAGTCAAGAGGCGGTAGAGAAAAAAGAAGACGAATTTCAGATAGATCTAATAGGGTTTAGACTAGTTGCAGGAAGACCAAAGAGAAGAAGACTAGAACAGTAGAATAAACACGAAAAAAAATAACTAAAACAAAAACAAAAAAAGAGAGAAGAGGAAACCAGAAGCTTACCAGCATGAAAGAAAAGTCCTAGATTTCCGAATGTTAAAAATATGGAATCTACAAGAACGAGAAAGAGGAAATGCGAGAGGTGAAGGAGAAAGAGAGAGGACTCAATATACACTCCCAACAGCGAGATAGGAAGGAGATAGGCAGGAGGAGCAATAGTAAATGCAGGAAAGAAAAGGACATCAGTTTTAGTAGAGCGTGTTCAGTCATCCAGGAAGGTATGGCCAATAAACATGAGGTGAGAGTCAGTGTTCGAAATTCAGGGGATCTAGGGGCTATTTAGCTCCTGGATAGAACAAATGAAGGCCTGGTAGGCTTGAAACCAACAGCTACATGGAGCAACATTTGGCTCCATTGCATAAATGAGCACTAGGACACATCCAGAAGACGTTTAAATCCTCAACGGGTGATATTTAATTGACAAAGCTATAGTTTGCATAAAATGTCAGTTAAAGTTGCAGCACACTATATGCTAGCTCCTGGTTTGCAGAGGTAGCTCCTGCTTACTGGCTCATGCTGGATACCCAGAAGCTGCTTTTAGCTCCTGCTAATAAAATCCTTATTTTGATCCCTGGAGATTAGTATGGAACGATGAAGAAAAGGACAAAAAGGATAAGAAAAGCTGAGTGTCAACAGCATAGAAATGCGACAGACCAAAGAAGTGATAGAACGGACGCAGGAGGGACGCAGAACGGACGCAGGAGGAATGGTATACAGAGAGTAAAGGAGACGGCGAAGCAATGAAACTTGGGGAACTCGACGTTGAAGAAGAAAAGTGGATGAGCTGTGACCAGCCAAAGAGACAGAAATATTATGATTAGAAAGATAGGATTGAATGCAACGAAGAACCGATCCAGTGAATCCAAGTGAAGAAGGATGAGAGAACAGAGTGGTTGACAGTGTTGAAAGCAGCCAACAAATCCAAGAGAATTAAGAGAGAGGAAGGATTAGCATAGCAAGCAGAAAGGAGTGAATCACAAACAGAAAATAGAGCAGTCTCTGTAGAATGACAAGAATGGAAGCCGGATTAAAAACGACAGAGAGAATTAAAAGTAATATGAAGAGAGATTTGGGAGTATACTATTCGCTCCAAAAACTTGGACAGATAAGCAAGAAGAGAAATGGGCCGAAAGCTGGAAGTGACAGAAGGATCTGTCGAGGGTTTAGCCATGATCAAGTTTACATAAAAACAATGGTTGCTCATGCCTGTTTTTCTGTGCATTAACAACCTGGCCATGTAAACCTGTCCAAAAGATAAATCTGCTCTTTTTTTTTATCTTCTTCACTGTTACTTTTCACAGGCACTGGCCTGAAAGGCACGATTGACAACTTAAATATTTTAAACTTGTTTTCCCCAGGTTTACAAATAAATAGTGAAAAATACTGTATTTATATGTAAACATACGCAAACACGGAAAACCGGGAGCCTTCATTATTGTGTACCAGACAGTGGACAATTTGAGATGTAAGCTGTTCCATGCGTTTTGCTAAGTTGAGTGGTTAGACAGCCCCCCCCCAGAAAAGCGTTTTGATAAAATGATCTGCTTGTACAGCAGACAAAAGCATGCATCATCTTGTGAGTGTATAATGCGCACACCACTTGCGCATTACATTAATTAAACTGGTGTCCATCAGAGGTGCAGCCTTCGAAACAAATAAGGTAAGAACAATTAAATGAAGGATTTGCCGCCCAGGAGGCGTGTGCCATTGGCGGCTGGGGAACAAACACGTGCAGGACCTCAAAGTCCAACACACTGCTGCAAGGTGGCCAATTTATCTTTACTGTGGATGATTCCGTATCCAAACGTTCAGTATGTCCACAGAGATAAAGTAACGCCTATTATTACAGCGCTTAGAAGCCTGAGGAACCCGGCAGGGAGCACTACATGTAAATGTGATATATTACACCAATTGGGCATTTACCGTTCTGCTGAAAGCTGTAGTATAGAAAGTCTGACAAGTCAGATATCCTTTATCACACCATATGTTTATCACCACCTTGCCCAATGCTCTCCTCGATACACGCCGTATTGCAGGAGTCCAGCCATGTTGTTGCTGGAAGAACCCGCGAGTTGCGAAGATTTGACAGATCTGCTAACAGCCAAGAGCCACAGCCACTGTGGAGTTATTCGGCCAACGCAACCCTGGGCACACTCGTCAGCAAAAATGCAACAAAACGAAGCAATTTCGCGTTAAAGTTTCCTTTTTCCAGAGACTTTGATTTTCTTAAAACATGCATTTTGAAGTGTCCGTGCGCCTAAACCAATGAACCGCTGCAAGTGGTCATCCATGTTAGGAGTTCATCCATCATTATCCAATGAGATGAATTATACTGTGGCCCGCCCCTTGTTCGTGATAGGCATAGAAAAGCTTCAATACAGGTAATTGGGTGGCCGCCAAGATGCTGCCACGCCCATGTTCAATCCAAGAGCGAAAATACTAGCAAGGTTTCATGAGTTTGAAGTAGGCGCGCATGCGCAGCCCATCCGAAAAGGGCCAGTAGGAATTCTATTCAGGAGCAGTCTGATCTTTTGTTTAGTTTCCACGCAGACATTTAGCGCCAAAACGGAGAGAGCGGCAGTCCGAAGGGCCTTACAAATCTTCCACTGCGCCTTTTGTTAGGATGGGGGTGGGGGATATAATAGCAACAGAAACTACCATGGCTGACAACAGCACACAGCCTCACCAAAAGCCTAGCCGAAATCTTTGCATTTAAACCCCCCGCATTTAAACGGGGGGTGCAGTCTCCCCACAGATTTCAGAATGTTTTTCCGGAATTGAGTTTAACATGTTTACTCGTGTGCCCAGGAGCTCTATGAGAGATGTGTTTGTGCATGGCTTCAGTGATTTAAGTGTGTTATGGTTAAGAGCTGGAAATGCAGACCAAGCGTATAATTCCAGATACATTTACTGGAACAAAGGACTAAATAAAGTGGAATTGTTTGTGTGAACAAGAGTCTCTGTATGATATGTTTACTCTTTCCCTCCTAAAATATATATCCCTGCCTCAATACAAGTCAATTGAAACATAAACATTTCCAAACCTCCTTCAGGGAACTCTAGCTATCTCAGATGCTGGCATACATGGAGCGTCGATCTCTCGTTTAAGAGCCAAACTCGAATATTGCTATTGATTGGTACACTGGGAAGTAGTGCTTTCACATTTACCAGGGTTTGAATAATTGAAACTGGTGCCAAACCAGTTTTGCATGGTATAACACTGAAGGGGAAATGGAGGAGGGGCTGTGGACAGCAGAGGCGACTGTTGTTTCTCAAGCCTCTTCTGGGCCTGTGCAGAGACCACGTGTGAGGTGACATGTGGGAAACGTGTCAACAAGCTTATAAAGGGTCGACCGGCTTCCTGCTCAGCAGTTGATTGCCACTGCAACTCTGACTGCCCGTGTCTAATTTCAACACGCGCTGGCGTTGCGCACCATTCTGTGCCCACCACAAAGCCCTTCGCCATTGGGGCCTGGGATCAGCGGACCCCATAACATCTGGTGACAAGGATCGGATCTGCCCCCCTGCCAATCCCCAAAAAGAAGGGCAGCGACCAGCTCCTGCAGTGCTGCCGGCACTGCCTAGCTCGCTCCTGCAGAGGTTTGAGCGGGGCAAGGGATGCTGCGGGTCCTGGCAGGTAGCAGGCCCACAACGTTAAGCCGCGGCACGCTGTCATTGTTAGGAAAGATTTCGTAATTGTAGGTAATTTTCCTTCCATGTGGCAACCCCTAAACTTTTTGCTGTTGTTTTTCACCTTGTTCTCGACTTTGCCAGA
Organism: Ambystoma mexicanum; assembly: GCF_040938575.1. Classification (NCBI taxonomy): domain Eukaryota; kingdom Metazoa; phylum Chordata; class Amphibia; order Caudata; family Ambystomatidae; genus Ambystoma; species Ambystoma mexicanum. Next base: position 462,062,922 of record NC_090927.1, on the reverse strand, counting down.
GAAGTGCAGCCTTCTGCCGCACTCCTCTGGGCTTTCGCTCCTTTCTTACGGGGAAACTGACATGCCCTTAAGACTGTCAGTACCGGGGAACACTGTTTCCCGTAGTTTCTTTTATCATGTTGCGGCTTTCGTGCAACATGACACAAGAGGGCACTGTAAGCTAAGTTACAGCTCTCTTGGGTCTCTAGCCTTCTACAGGCCCTAGATACTCGTTTAGGATTGTATCTGATCGGTGCAAGTGATTCAGGGACAGGAATGGTGGCAGCGATCGTTTCTTGTATTTTGAGCTCCTTTTGGCGTTCTAAGCATGTTTCTCGCCCTTAACCCAAAATGGTGGCCTGGCTCCCAAAATGGCCAGACCACGAGGCTCCTTTGTCCTGTCCGCTGACCGTCTTGCTCCCTTCACCTTCCCCAGGTCGAGCCGACCCGGGGCCTTCCTTATTTGGGCATGTACTTTCCCGCGAAACACGGATGCTTTCGTGGGCTTCTACATGTCTTGTGTGTGCCTCCAGGATGTGGGCTGGGATGTCTGGTCCCAATACACATCCTGGGTGCCAGAGAGTCTAGGGTGGTGTGAATGCCTGGGACCACCGTGGTCCGTGATTGGTCCACGAATGGTGTGAGTGTTGATGAGCGGATCTCCCATTGGGTCCCCTCCGTTTTGGCGCGAAGGGAACCGTGGATAAGAGGGGGCTGGAAACACCACTACCATGTCGATCTCCTGAGTTCTCACGAACGAAGGAATACAGGAGCCAAGTATCCTGCAACCAAAAGGCTGGACCGAGGAATCGCTGGTGACCCGCTAAAGGACTTCTCCTCTGCACTGCTGTCGCCTTGTGAAACCCTTTTCACCTTTGATCGAACCAGAAGGCCTGTACTGGTACTTCGACCCTTGGAATAGCGGGAACAGCTATTCTCGGCATCTTCACCATCTCCTGCCAGGAAGCCTTTGGAAGCGTCTCTGGGCCATCCAGCTGACTGACCAGCTTACACGGGAGTCTTGCTCTGTAACCGCCGCCAGGTTGTGTAGTATTTCGAGTCCTTGTCACTCTCACACGCTTCGTACACTTGGCGTTCCCAGGTCTGAAGTGAGTAGTGTACATTTGGCTCAGATACACACGGCCGCTCCGTTGCCCTTCTGTGGTAACAAACTGTGCGGGTTTCTTTGATTGGGACGTCTTTTTACTCAACACAACGACGAGGCGTTCCCTGCTCTTCTGAACCTGCCAGCTGCTAAAACTGACGTGGAGAAGCCTGGGTCTGCTTGCATCGGGGACGGGTGAGTAGCATAGCTAGGAACTGGTCGCCCTCCTGCAGGAGCCCATTGCTTTTCCCCACTGTGTCAAACAGCACCCTTTTCCGTACTCGCGCTCTGCTTCTGCCCACTGTGGAGGCTGCGCTTGAGTCGCGGAACGTGTTCTTCTTCTTTTGTGCACTAAACTGAACTGCCTGATTTCCCTCAAAGAGCTTTTCCTTTTGCCCGTTGGCACCAGCGTGTGCAGGTACTTTTGAGCACAAGGCTCCACTCTTCGCAGGGCTCGGACTTCCATCTAGTTAGGTGCCTCTGAAGGCGAACTGGCTCTAAGCATTATTTCGCACTGCCTGTCTTCCTTCCCTTTTAGGTGGACTACCCATTTCATGCATCTAACGCTTGAGACTGTCGTATTTGTATATATATTGTGTTGATATGGTATGTGTTGGTTTACTATCGTTATATTGTGATTTTCTCGCTACGGTCATTGTTTTAAAGGCCTTGGAATAAATGTGTATATATTTTTAATATAACAACTGTTTGGAGTAGTTTGTAAGTGATCTTGCTTTGTGTGCTCATTGCGGGCTTTCAGTCACCCTCACCCCTCTTGAGACCTAGTCTTGACCGCCGCGATCGCTACTTTGATTGGTCTGGCTCGTCCAGAGGTTACCCTGTTCCAAGTAATTAGGTTGGCCTTCTGAACTTCTGCGCCACCAGGACAGAGTTCAGAAATCCGTCTTAACAAATTGGTGTACAGCGGTGGGATACGACTGAAGGTATCCAGTGTTGCGCACGAACTAAGGCATTTCAGGTTATTCCAACCAGGACACGTAGTGAATTGTTGTAGTATAACTTTAAAAAGGCCATAGTCCTATCTAACAGTATGGAAACAAATACCTTGTTAACTTTAAATGCTTCCAAATCAGAAACATTGAAAAAGATGTGTGCGGAGAGAGGTGTTTCCTCTCAAGGCACGAAATTGGAAATGATCCAAAGAATCGTGGCGTGGCAAGAAGCGCAGCTTGACGCTATAACTTCTGAGGACAGTGCGGAAGGAGGTGGGGCTGCTCTCACTGGTAGAACCGACGGTTCTGCCGCTGCACTGATCCATCGCGACCACGAGGACAGGGAGGACGAGATGTCTAATGTTTCCTCTGCCAGTGCTGATGGGGAGGCTATGCTTGAATTCAAGAAGCAAGAGCTGCGGTTTAGGCAGCAGGAGCTTGAATTCAGCATAGCCAAACTAAAAATCGAACAGGCAGAAAAACAAAAAGACAGGGATCACCAGTTGGAACTGGCCAAGCTTCAGGTTGCAAATGGGTCCAAGGGTCCTGGACATGGGTCTGGGGCCTCCTCTCATCCACGGTTTCCGAAAGATCTGCTCAGTGTGTATGAGGAAAGGAATGACATTATGGACTGGCTGAATGCGTTTGAGTATGCATGCGAAGTTCAACAAGTTGACAATGCTGATAAGATTGCCTGGTTACTCAGCAGACTGCCCCATTCTGGCTGTAGTGCCATTATGGAAATGTCGAAGGCTGAGCGAGCTGATTTCGCAATGTTAAAGCAAACTCTCATTTTAAAGTTTGGGAAGACTCCAGCCCAATATTTGAAACGTTTCAGAGAGTATAAGAAAAAGGAAGGTGGTACTTGGGTATCTTATGTCACTGAGTCCTTGAAAAACTTAACTGGCTGGGTCGAAGGTTATAAGGTTTCTACCTTCGAAGGCATGATAAATCTTGTCATGCTGGAACACATTTTTACATCTTCTTCCCCGGAGCTTAAGCAGCATTTGGCCGCTTCGAAGGAGATAGATCCTAAGAAGCTGGCCATTGCAGCCGACTTATGGGTGTCACATCGAGTGTCCCATAAGGACAAAACTCATCCTGGTAAGCAGGAGGAAGGGAAAAAGTCCAAAGATAAGGAGGGTGGAGAATCTGATAAATCTTCTTCTCATAAGGGCCACAAAAAGAAAAATAAGGGTAAGACACAAGAGAACTCACAGGGTAGTGGAGGTCAGCCTCCGAAACAGAACTCTGGTTACAATAAGCCTCCCTATGTAAACAGACCCAATGGATCTTGTTTTGCTTGTGGAGCAACTGACCACGTGAAGGGGGATCCCCGGTGTAAGGTTAGACCTTTGGGGGTCCACTTCGCTAATCTGGCCTTCTCCTCCTACGAGGAAGAAGAGATTACAGGAGCATCCTTCTCCTCAGACTGATTTCCCAGCGGGATAGAGGCTGAGGAAGTTTTAGTTTCCCTGGGTTCCTGGGAGCCTAAAGTCGCAGAGGCTTATGCTAGGATTCCAGATCATACCAAGCACTACTTTAAAGACAGTGTGCTGATCAATGGAGTAGATACTCCAGCTCTTAGGGATAGTGGGTGCAGTCGCACTGTAGTGGATTCTACCTTGGTAGACTCAGAGGAAGTTGCCAGAGCTACTCTGATGCCCACTAAGTTGGCTGACGGCCCACTCCGTATGTTCCCAGTAATACCTGTAAATCTTACTTTAAATGGTACAGCAGTCAGGATTCCAGTGAGCATTCAGAGAAACGTCCCGTGAAAGGTCTTGTTAGGTAATGATCTCAGAGCTTTAGGGCTCGTAGGAGACACTGCCGAAAGACCCAACACACGGTCTCAAGCACGGGCAGCATTGGCCAAGACCAATACGCCGCCCCAGCCAAAGGGGAAACCCAAGGCGAAAGGAGTCGACAAGTCAAAACGAGGGAAAGAGAATATTCCCCCGAGCTCGCCTACCACTGCGGTGGAGGAAGTTGGTCAATCGCCCGGGCCTGACGAGGAGGTGGCGATGCCTGAAGTATTTGACCCCAACGATCATCCTGAACTAAAAGACTTGTTAGTTGAAGGAGGTCCTGATAGGGACGAATTCAGTAAAGGCCAACGTGAGTGCCCATCTCTGGAAGGCCTAAGGAGACAGGCCTGCTCCCAGCTTGAGGGTGAACCTCCTGGGATGCATAGGATTTATTGGGAAGGTGGACTCCTGTATAGTGAGCCCACAAAGTCTATAGAAGGAGACCATAGGAGGATGGTGGTTCCCCTTGCTATTAGGCCCTTCCTCCTGCAGTTGGCGCATGAAGTTCCCCTTGCTGGTCACCTTGGTATGAAGGGGACCAAGCAAAGGTTATCCATGCACTTCTACTGGCCCAAGATGGGGGTGCAAGTAGAAAGTCACTGCAGGAGTTGTGCCTCCTGCCAGTTGTCTGGTAAGGTTGGCGCGACAATCCAAGCTCCGTTGGTACCGCTCCCAGTTGTAGGGGTACCATTTGAAAGGGTAGGGATCGACATCGTTGGTCCCCTTGACCCGCAAACATCCTCGGGCAATAGGTTTATCCTGGTGCTGGTCGACCATGCAACCAGATATCCTGAGGCCATCCCATTGAAAACTGTAACTGCCAAGTCAGTTGCAAAAGCTTTACTTGGCATATTTACTAGGGTTGGCTTCCCTAAAGAAGTTGTGTCGGATCGTGGCAGCAACTTTATGTCGAAGTATATGCAGGCTATATGGAAAGAATGTGGGGTCACCTACAAGTTCTCTTCTGCATACCACCCCCAGACCAATGGTTTGGTGGAACGTTTCAACAGAACGTTAAAGAGCATGATTGGGGCTCTGGAGGAACCTCAGAGAAGAAAATGGGATCTTCTTTTACCATGCTTACTGTTTGCCTACCGAGAGGTACCACAGGAGGGTGTTGGCTTCAGCCCCTTCGAACTTCTGTTCGGTCATCCCGTACGGGGACCCTTAGCTATCGTCAAAGAGGGATGGGAGATGCCCACTCCCCCTGTTACTACCAACGTAGTTGATTATGTGCTAGGGATCAGAAAACGGATGGTACTTCTGATGGGCTTGGCTAGTGATAAATTGAAGGCAGGACAAGCGCTGGTGAAACATTGGTACGACCAGAAAGCTTCCCTCATCAACTTTACACCTGGTCAGCAAGTCCTGATCATGAATCCCATAAGGCCTCGAGCTTTACAGGACAAATGGTCAGGCCCTTACACAGTGGTGGAGCCCCTGGGTGAGGTTAACTATTTAGTGGACCTTGGAAGGCCTGGACAGGCTCCAAAAGTGTTTCACGTGAATAGGCTGAAGGCTTTCATCCCAAGAGTCGAAATCGCAGCACTGCTACTGGCTTCAGACGTTGAGGAAGAGGAGTCTGAACCTCTCCCCGACCTGTTCCAAAGCAGTCCTTCAGATAGCTCCTTTGAGGGTGTCCAAGTGGCCCCTCACCTGACTTCTGATCAGCAGGCTGAGGTGAAAAGTTTGCTTAGGCAGTTTTCCCCCCTGTTTTCACAGTCGCCTGGTTTGACACCTTGGTGCAAACATAACATAGACACAGGAGACAGTGTACCTACCAAAAGTAGGGGATACAGGATGTCAGACAAAGTACGGTCTTATATTAAGACCGAGGTCAACAAGATGTTAGACCTTGGGGTGATTGAACCCTCTAGTAGTCCTTGGTCCAGCCCTGTGGTTTTGGTTCCAAAGGCAGGCACTTCTGAATTGAGGTTCTGCGTGGATTACAGGGCTCTGAATGCTGTCACCAAGACAGATGCACACCCCTTGCCTCGAACAAATGAGCTGGTGGATACTTTGGGTGCCTCCAAGTACCTCAGCACGTTTGACCTCACTGCTGGCTATTGGCAAATAGCGTTAGCAGAGCATGCCAAGGAGAAGACAGCATTTTCTACGCTAGACGGCCTTTACCAAGTCTAGGGTGGTGTGAATGCCTGGGACCACCGTGGTCCGTGATTGGTCCACGAATGGTGTGAGTGTTGATGAGCGGATCTCCCATTGGGTCCCCTCTGTTTTGGCGCGAAGGGAACCGTGGATAAGAGGGGGCTGGAAACACCACTACCATGTCGATCTCCTGAGTTCTCACGAACGAAGGAATACAGGAGCCAAGTATCCTGCAACCAAGAGGCTGGACCGAGGAATCGCTGGTGACCCGCTAAAGGACTTCTCCTCTGCACTGCTGTCGCCTTGTGAAACCCTTTTCACCTTTGATCGAACCAGAAGGCCTGTACTGGTACTTCGACCCTTGGAATAGCGGGAACAGCTATTCTCGGCATCTTCACCATCTCCTGCCAGTAAGCCTTCGGAAGCGTCTCTGGGCCATCCAGCTGACTGACCAGCTTACACGGGAGTCTTGCTCTGTAACCGCCGCCAGGTTGTGTAGTATTTCGAGTCCTTGTCACTCTCACACGCTTCGTACACTTGGCGTTCCCAGGTCTGAAATGAGTAGTGTACATTTGGCTCAGATACACACGGCCGCTCCGTTGCCCTGCTGTGGTAACAAACTGTGCGGGTTTCTTTGATTGGGACGTCTTTTTACTCAACACGACGACGAGGCGTTCCCTGCTCTTCTGAACCTGCCAGCTGCTGAAACTGACGCGGAGAAGCCTGGGTCTGCTTGCATCGGGGACCGGTGAGTAGCATAGCTAGGATCTGGTCGCCCTCCTGCAGGAGCCCATTGCTTTTCCCCGCTGTGTCAAACAGCACCCTTTTCCGTACTCGCGCTCTGCTTCTGCCCACTGTGGAGGCTGCGCTTGAGTCGCGGAACGTGTTCTTCTTCTTTTGTGCACTAAACTGAACTGCCTGATTTCCCTCGAAGAGCTTCTCCTTTTGCCCGTTGGCACCAGCGCGTGCAGGTACTTTTGAGCACAAGGCTCCACTCTTCGCAGGGCTCGGACTTCCATCTAGTTAAGTGCCTCTGAAGGCGAACTGGGTCTAAGCATTATTTCGCACTGCCTGTCTTCCTTCCCTTTTAGGTGGACTACCCATTTCGTGCATCTAACGCTTGAGACTGTCGTATTTGTATATATATTGTGTTGATATGGTATGTGTTGGTTTACTATCGTTATATTGTGATTTTCTCGCTACGGTCATTGTTTTAAAGGCCTTGGAATAAATGTGTATATATTTTTTATATAACAACTGTTTGGAGTAGTTTGTAAGTGATCTTGCTTTGTGTGCTCATTGCGGGCTTTCAGTCACCCTCACCCCTCTTGAGACCTAGTCTTGACCGCCGCGATCGCTACCTTGATTGGTCTGGCTCGTCCAGAGGTTACCCTGTTCCAAGTAATTAGGTTGGCCTTCTGAACTTCTGCGCCACCAGGACAGAGTTCAGAAATCCGTCTTAACAGTCATCCATAACGGCATGAATGGGGCCGCAACGGGGGGTGCAGCCTCCCCACAGACCTGTCAAGGACGAGGTGCAGCCTCCCCACAGCCCTGCCAAGAAGAAGCCCAGAGCGGTGGCCACAACGAGGGGTGCGGCCTCCCCATGCCATCAGCAAGAGCTGCATACATAGGCTTCTGCCTGTGGTTTTGCAAACCCATACTACCGACTGAAGGGTAAAGGAAGCAGCGCTGCCCGGACCACAGCCGCTGTGGAAGAGAGAGCGGCGCAGCCTCAGCCATGTAACAATGGAAAGATCCCCCACCTAAGGGGAGAAAGGAGAGAGGGCGGCGTGGCCAATGCCGCATTCACTGAGTAAGTACACCCACCTGGGGGAGTCTGAAGGGACATGGCATTTATGCCACAGCCTGCAGCCGGCCCCACAAGAAGTGCTCCAGACTGCAGTAGAAGGGAAGCGGGAAGGCCTCTGCTGGTGCTGCATCAATTAAAGTAAATGCCCGCCTGGGAGAAAGAAAGCTGCCCGGCCTCTGCCGCAGGTTGGCCCTCTGACCACGACTGACGCTCCGGACTGCGGGAGCATAAAAGAAGTAACTTCACCATGCTTCCCCAGTGCACTGCGACGAGGATGTCGAGCAGTTCTCCAGCACCCAACTGCTTAAAATGGACTCAGCAATCCTGCTGCTGCCAGCCCTGCCCTAGCCACCCCAAGGACTAAAGAGCCGATGTGGCCCCCGGTAATGACGGGTGCGGCCTTGCAGCCATTGCGATGTGTTCCTCCAACATATATGAACTAAACTAATAAAGGTTGCCCAAGTTCGCAGTTGTCCCAATGCACCAAAATGGACTTATTACCAATGTGTATGTTGTCATGTGTGCCTGTGATCAACCATGTGTCTCCAACTGCTGTCCTGCGTACCCTGGTAGGCTTAAAGTGCACCCAGTGATATGTCCCTGTCACCCTGGTTTATGTGTGACCCTGTGACTGTGTCAATCCATGCGGCCATGCAGCCTCAGCGTGTGTCAGGAGCCAGTCATGTTCCCTGCCCTGCCGGCCAGTGATGTGCGTTCCGTGCTGTGCTCCCACCTCCCACCTTTACAGTAGGCTCAAAATTGAACTCAGTCAAACGAGTGTCAGTGTCCCTATCCGTGTAACTGCCAAATGGTATGTGTGTAATGTAATGTCTGCCGCATACTGAAAATGGAATAAGTAACAAGTTTGGGTGGTGCTGCCATATGTAGTTCTTGTTTGCTTTGTTTTGTTCTATACCCCTGGCATGGGATGTCATATCTGAAGCCCCTCCTGGGCCGATGCAGAGACCATGTGTGAGGTGACACGTGGGAGACGTGTCACCAAGCTAAAAAAAAGGGCTGACCGGCTTTCTCCCTTGCATTTAATTGCCACTGCAACTCCGGCTGCCCGTGTCTGGTTTTAGCGTGCTCTGGCGCTGCGCACCATGATGTGGGCCTCCCTCACACGGCCCTTCACCATCAGAGCCCGGGATCACTGGGCCCCATAAAAGTGACGTAAGATTTTGCAAATGATACGAGGCAGCTTTTGAGGTTTTCAAGTACATTATTTTGAGCAAAGACATTGGTTATAACTGAACTGTGTTTTAAGTTTCACGCTACTCCAGAAGTGCAACTAGACTACAATTTCGGGGATGGGTGCTAACCTTTCAAATGTTGGCAGAGGGGCTAACTACAGATACTGTGGCGGAGAGGCTCACTTACTTGTGTGGGGGCATCTAACTTCTTTACACATTATAAAGAGAGTGTTCTGGCGAAACTACTGTGTTAAAAGTAGTTAACTCTCTCCTTCACTTTCTGAAACCACACACTTAAGGGCTGAGGTGAGAATGAACTGTCTCCTGTCACTTCTCCCCTTCCAATAATTTCCCTGACATGCAAGTGCTAACAGTACATCAAAATGTTGATAGCCGAAAAATGTATGCATACGAATGCAATTGCTAACAATGAAATGCTTTAAATTAGTAATTGCCTGGCCTTTGTTAACTGTGTAGCCACAGGGACCGTTTATTGTCTAGGTCCTGTTCTGTCCTGCCACAGCTCTGTAGGCCAGCCACGTAAAGTCAACATAACCCAAAATTTCACAGGGTGGGGGGCTAAGGCGTTGCTAGGAGGGGGGCTAAGGGGGCTATAGCCCCTGGTCTTTTGGTTGTAGGCCCGGATAGAATCTCAGGAGCTACAACCAAAAGGCTAGCTAGCCCCCAGTCCAGGCAGTTCTGACATCAGCGTAGCCCCGGGTCATTTCTAGACCTAGCAACACCCCTGGCAGGGGGGCTGAAGCCCAATCTCCCCAATGGTTGTTGAGCCACTGCTCTAGTGTGACACGGATTTGCCTCTGGTCAGACATATTTCCTTGCGTGGCACATGCTTTACTGAAAGGCATGGACCTGACAGGGCCTTTCAACGCTTTAAGTTGAAAGTGGCCTTCTTGAGCCTCGGGGGGCCCCCAGCAACTGCCCCCATGCTGCCAGTCAGCAATCTTATAGCATTGCAATGTATTCCTACTATATTACTTTCGTCATATGGTGTTTAAAATGCATTATTTGCAGTGCTTGCATTACAAGCTGAATTTGCTTGTTGCCTTTTAACACCATTTCCTCCACATCAGCCACTTGCTGACAAAGAAGAATGTATAGCTTTTGGGTGTGCATTTAGTGTTTCAGCTCCCTGCTGGCTGGCCATCTTGTGATAATCGGTAGATATTAACCCCCAGCTGTATTTCTTTATCTCCATTATAATGTATGCACCCCAGGGGTGTGTCAGACTATTTTCCATTCTAAGCAAGCGGGGCTCCCCAACCATCATGTTGAAATGAGCCCCCACAGATCATCAGCTTGGCCTGCTGAAACTTTTTTATTTGCAAGGGGTGTGATGTTGACAGACCCTGTGATTAAATGCAATGGCACAGCTAAAAACTCATGAACTGGTGAGTGTAAGCTCCATTTACAGGCCTGGCGCCCTAGACACATGCTGTATTGCTATTTGCTGTTACATTAATACGTGCCTTTTATGTTTGTAAGATGAAGAATCCAGCATTATTTATAGAAAAGTGATGTATCCTGCCTCCTGCAGGATCTACCCTGGGCCAGTAACAACAAGGAGCAGGAACCAGGCTGACCCAGGTATGTAGAAAGTAGAAACACGTTTTATTGTCTTAGTTACAAGTTCAGTAATGAATATAGGAGAGAGAGATCATAAGTGGCTTCTACCCTGGTTCCCTGCCCAGCACCAAGTTCTTAACCGTCTCTCTTGGAATCCCCAGGTGCCCCAACACTCCAGGCTCCCCTAGCATTCCAACACAGTTCTTACACTGACTCAGACCTCATTCATACTTATGCAGGATACGACACATCCCCCCCTTTTTCAATCAAAAGAAAACGCACAAACTCTCAACCATGCTAGGACTAGCAACCACAAAATTACTATTGCTCCTTCCACCCTGGCCTGCCACACCAGGGTCTCGGTGCCGCCACCACCAAGCACAAACCTTGCCACATGGACAAACAAAACAAAACTACAGACATCGACCCGCCTAAACTAAACACTTCCGCCAAGACTGCCACTCCTGGCCTCAGGTCTGCCACACCTGAGCAAAATCCAAAAACGCCCCCAAAGAGGCTAACTGACCTGCCAAACATAGTGTAGCCACGAATCTAGCAAACTTACACAAGGCCATCACAAAAGTCCTAAACATGCCAAACAAATTTAACATTGCTTCATCCCCTCTCCCCTACAAAAGAACATGAAAAAAGGAATGAAAAATCTAGGCAAGTGACACACGATACAAAGATCACAAAAAAACACAACCACTAAATAAATGTGGCGTAAAAATGCATAGCAAAAAACTATGTAAGATGTAAAAATAAGTATACTGCCAGATGACAAAACAGTAGTGTGTTGCAAATTACACCATTTGCAAAAACCCAATATACAGATGTAAAATTTAACACTACCAGATGAAAAGAAACCAGTAGTGTAGTGCAATTTCAAAATTTTGCAAAACCCAAAAACTCCGACACACCACTAGGATGAAAAATCAATGGTGTGACCTGAAAACTCTGAAAATATATTGAAAAAGTGTAATTCAAACTGAAATTAAATCCAGTTACCCATGCCAGTGTACAGTCCACAACTTCAATACTAAATGAACACTGGCTGAAAACTGTGTGCCCTCCACTACTATTTAATACCACTTGCAAACTGGCGTGCAAAAACAACAAATATCCTCCTCCCGCATGCACCGCCTGGCATCACAGAACTAACTAGGGAAAACCCTAAACTCAACAAAAGGAAACATCTTGCCGTGCGGTTACCTACAACGCAGACAAACTAGTGTAGCCCCGATTATGTAAACAAACACTACTTGAGAAAAAAAAAAATCTCCTTTCCCTTCCTTTTACGCACAACTGCGTTGAACTCCACAACAACCTAAAGAAAAAGAAAACGGGCCCCATGCCCTTAGGTATCCAATAATGAAACACTCTACTGTGTCCAAACTCCTTGGGGTTCCTCCTGAAGGTTTTAGTACAACTGCCAAATACACCTGGCCAAAGTGTATAAGCCTAACCCCTTTTGCATGCATGCAACTAAATACTCTGTCATATTTCGCAATTACTCCACTACGAACGTGCAATACCCACACACGTCAACAAAAAACAACTCGAAACAATGTGCAACTCTATGGACAGACTCACATGCTACTCACACACAACTGCTACTAAAATGCACTAACAATTGCAGAACCTGCTGCATTATGTGCAGACCCTTGAGTCACTTACTCCCCCAATCTCACAAAGCTTTGTGTTAACATACGCAAACTCCACTTGACAGTCCACTCTACATCTTCAACACACAATGTAAGATACACATACAAATTTGCATTTCCTTAAATGTTCATCTTCTAAAATTATGCATTACCCGGGGAGCACTTCATATTTAAACATGAAAAAAATTCAATGTTTCCCCAAAACACATTGTATACGTTTTCCAACACTGATTAGAACATTTCTGCATTTTAAAACCTCAAAACTGTGGACTATACTTCACTTCATCATAATATGAAAATTATAATGTCCAAATGCAAAACCTCCTCATAGAGCTTCTTGAAAAACATTTCATTTTTCCTGAAAATAAATACCTGCAATCTTATTAGAAACGCTGTGCAGAAATAATTTCCATTTTCCACATTTTACAATGCACTCCTCAAAATCTCATGACATCATCCGTTGCACATGCACAACAAATCAAACTCACGGCATTAGTCTCCATTAATCCCCATAAACTCATGACAAAAACGTTTGAGCAACAACTTGAAATGAGCATCTCTTCACGTATAAATTCATGTCTAATTGTTTCAAAATTGCATAATTATCTTGTATTACAAATGCTCTTTAAACGCAGCACCTTTAGCCTAAACCATAAACCTTCAAACACATGGCTCTAAAACAACATCAATCCCAAAGTTGCATGTGTAATCGAGTCACTCAGTACACTCACGTTACCATGCCCAAAATGTGTTGCCATGTCTTGCTTCCACTTCTTTTTATGCCTCGTGCCAAAATGGGTTGCAAAGCTCCGTGCTCTGCATTTTTCCTGGCAAAACACGCAGAGCGCCCCGCTCTGTAAACAAACCCCAGCTGTCCTAGAATTTCCAGGAGCGGCAGTCATTTATTAAAACAACGTGCCATGTGTCCCATAGATGCCGGAGTGATGTAATTAAAATAATTGTACCTCCCAGCTTCATGCTATTTCATGAAGATACATATCCAGCAGGCGCAGCATTCGCTCATGTCTTCATCAGCACGACGCAAAGTAAACCATAAGAACACTTGCAGATTGCACATAAGTTCTCTAGACATAAAACATCCACGATCACACATTTCCCAAAGCCCATATTGTTATGAAGAGTGTCCTTCCTGACACGTCATCACGCTCAATCACGTCGCTGGGGGCTTTCTTCTAATCGGCCACTTCCTTTCACTTGCAGCTCCGGAGCTCCGAACATGGCACAGGGGCATTATTCATGCGTCCCAGCCTAACGGTGATGCTGGAACGCAGGGGCACGACTGGGCGCGCGCCACCCACGGCCCCCAAGGACCCTGAAAATTGCCCCAAAACACGGCAAATTTAAACGTATTTTTTTTTTCAGTACCTTGAACTGTGGTGTAGTCCTCCACGGACTACAGGTCCCATGAGCCACTGCACAACAGGAGCGCAACGGCGCTGGATCATTGGCTGCAACATCAATGGCAAATCTGCTCCTGCCAAACTCTTTTTTTTTTGCCGCTCCAGCCTCCATGTCTCCATCGGAGACCGACATTTTTCCGGCCCCACGGATGGGCTACAGGCTTCATCCACAGCCTGTTTGATGCTACAGTGACTTCTCAGTATGGCATCAACTTCACGTCGCTTTGTAATTCTCCAGCTCACCAAACCAGTGTTTCTCCCAGCTGGTGTTGGCATCAGGGCTTCTTCTCTCAGGTCTCCTGTTCCATGTTACTTTTCTCTCCACCTTCACTGGATTCTTTAGATTCTCGTCACCAAATGATGTATCCTGCCTCCTGCAGGATCTACCCTGGTCCAGTAACAACAAGGAGCAGGAACCAGGCTGACCCAGGTATGTAGAAAGTAGAAACACGCTTTATTGTCTTAGTTACAAGTTCAGTAATGAATATAGGAGAGAGAGATCATAAGTGGCTTCTACCATGGTTCCCTGCCCAGCTCCAAGTTCTTAACCGTCTCTCTTGGAATCCCCAGGTGCCCCAACACTCCAGGCTCCCCTAGCATTCCAACACAGCTATTACACTGACTCAGACCTCATTCATACTTATGCAGGATACAACAAAAAGTATGTTCACTTGCCCCTAATAGTTTGTCGCACACAGGTCGTATGCATGTCTGTCATTGTTTTTTTAACTTTATGTACGTGCCATGATGCAGTTAGTGAAGCGTTTTTACATTTTCTGGTGTCTTGCTGAATGCTGTCCTGTACTGCTGGTTGTCTATACATGTTGATGCAAGTGTTTGAATGACAGCTCAGGGGAATGTTGATGAGTGCTTGTAGTGTGAGTGTTCTGAATGTGTGTTAGGTTGGTGCCTGAATTGGTGCATGAGAGTGGCCATCTATCCTCATTTGTTAAATGGGGGTGTGAGCCATGTGCTCGGCTTGGGAGCACATAGTGTGTATGTGGCTAGAACTGTATTGACAATGTGTGTCATGCAATGGTTGTGCAGTTTGTCTGTGCCAGGAAGTGAGGTGCATTCTGTCTGTGAATTCTAGTGATGTCTGCTTTTGCAGTGATGGTTGTCATACAGTCTGCCTGTAACGGCTGTAGTGTTCAATTCTCTCCATGGCATGAAATTAGTGTATAGCACATAGCTTCATATTTTGCAGAACCTAGGAGGGAGATTCTGCTACAGAAAGCGGGAGAATTGAACCCCCCCCCCCCATTGGATTGCATTGGAGTATGAATTATTTTAGGTGGGAGAAAATTAAAAACAGTAACAGTTTTGATAAAGAAATCGAGTTTCCAGCCTACATCGAGAGGGTTGGCATGTCTGGTACAGCCAGCATGTACCCTCAACGAGCCTGTAGTCAGACTGTGTCATGTATTATGTAAACTATCACGAAAGAGGAGAATTTCTTATGCCCACTCAAATTTATGGAAGCCTCAGCCTCGTTCTTATGACAATAAAAAAATAGGAGACTTTTCTATGGAAATCATGTCAAAAGTAGACAAGTTCGAAATGATTTCTATACAAACGAGTACTCCCGTTTTCTTTTGTTGTATGCTTTAACTTGCTTGTATTTTAACTCGCATATTATTGTTTAGCCCATTTAGCGTGTACGTCCTGTTCACACAGCGGCTGCTAAATCCATAGGAACTGGTGGCGGTTGCCCTTGTTTTTTTGTTTAACGCAGGTTGTGTAAGCAGAATTCGCGCGGGCTCTCGTTATGACAGTCCCGCATATTTGCCGCTAAGCGTCTGATTGGTCAGGAAGCGGTCCCTTTGCAGCTGTCTTTCCAAGCGGACAGCTGGTTAGAAGGCTTCAGCCAATCATAGCGACTCTGCAGTCCATTGTTACCTGAACTGAAATCTCATTTGCTGGCGCCACCTAGATGCTCTTGCTTGGTTGGCTGCGTCCCTTCTGGCGCCAAGTCTGAAAAGAATATAAAGTCCGCCCAGACCTGAAGCAGTCTCCGTTGTCTCCTCTCGTGCAGGCTGCCTGTCGCTCCCGCCGCTCTCTTGTTTTCTTTCGGTTCCGCGCCCCCCGTGTCCTTTCCTGTCAACATGCTGTCCGCTCGCAACCCCCTCTCCGCCAAGAACGAGAACCTGGGTCTGTCCCCGCTGAAGGGCCTGGCGCTCACCGACAAAGAGAACACGGTAAGGCAGCGCCGCCCTCAGGCGCTTCCCACCCCCCTCGCCCTCTGGCTGCGTGTCTTATGTGACTCTGTCCCTCGTTCCTCTCCCACAGCCGCCCACGCTCAGCAGCACCCGGGTCCTGGCCACCAAGACTGCCCGCAACATCTTCAACGAGGCCGAGAAGGAAGTGGTGCGTAAATACAAGCCCCCCCCTCCCCCCAGCAGTGTTAAGAGGGGGGGGGTGCACGGGTTCACTGTGTTGGGGCTGCGAGGTGTTGTGGGCTAGAGCCTTCGTCCGCTCTTTTGGTGCCAGGCACAGATTTTGGGTTGTTTACTTTGTCCGCTGTCACAGCAGGGGGGATGGGGGGGGGGCGCCCCCGCTTTGCCGCAATGATTTCTGGGTGCGTGAGGGCGGCCGCCAGCTCGAGCGGGGCGGGGGATCACTGAGTAGTGGGGGTTGGGCGAGGGCCTCGGGTTGGGTGTCCTGGGTTTCTCCCGCCTAGGCCGGGTGTTGGGTACTCACCCGCTTGTGCTCCTCCCAGAAAGCCCCACTCCCATGGTCCATTACACGCAATGTGTCCCCAAAAATCCTTTCTTTTTGATTAAAACTAGCTTTTTAAATAAAGTCTCTTATATTGTGACGGGCCAAGGGTTTTTGGGTGTATGGTTCCTGTGGTAGTTGTGGGGGCGCCTGGGCTGTGAGGCTAATTTTGATGTTGGAACTGTTTTTGGGGGGTCGGGGGGTAGGGGTTGGTTTTTCTTCGACTCTCAAATACTGCCACTAGGTGCGGAGTTCCGCTCCTTTTGCAAGCTTTGCTTATTCTTCCTTCTACCTGCACAGGTGAAGAGTAAAGTGAGCCGGCGGGCCGAGGTGCAGGAGGAGCCCCTGCTCAGGGAGAACCCGCAGCGCTTCGTCATCTTCCCCATCAAGTACCATGACATCTGGCAGATGTACAAGAAGGCGGAGGCCTCTTTTTGGACGGCAGAAGAGGTGAGTCCCCCATAACGTGCTGTAATGCTGGGCTTTTGACGCGTGATATTTATAATGGTAGCGACACTTGTAAACATGAATCGCTCCTGAGAAGTGGCCTGAACCCGGTCAAACGGAATGTATCAGTCCCATGTAGTATTCTACACCACTAACGGGATAATTGCATATCTGACTACAGCTATTCAGAAAGCGGAGTTAAAGGTTTGATAGTAGTCCTAGTGCCACGGGGGCAAGCATAATATCTTGCAGGTCGTCATAGGTGCAGGCCCACTTTTCCCGCACCGTAGGGGTACATGGTGCGCACAGTACTTGGAAGCATGCGATTTGGCTTTTTGCATGACGTCCTGGTTACCACATGCCATTGTACAATTCCGTACAGCTGTGTATTTCGCCACTGGGGTGGGGCCGTCGGTATTACCACTAGCCGGGAAGGATTTCATAACCCGGCTGTAAAGCACTTGCTTTCCATCGTGTCGGCGGGGGTCCAGGGCCTCCTGCTGTTAATGCTGTAGAAGCCAATCGTAGAACCAGTCCTAACTAAAATGTTTCCCTGAATAAGGGCCAACTCGTAACATCTATGACCTAATTGTCTATTTGGCTCTCCGCCCCGGTAAGCTATGCAGACATGATTTGATATGTAACCTTCTAAATATTTGTTTAGGTCGATCTTTCAAAAGACATGCAACACTGGGATTCTCTGAAGTCAGACGAGCGGTACTTCATCTCCCATGTCTTGGCGTTCTTTGCTGCAAGTGATGGCATTGTAAACGAGAACCTGGTAAGCAGTTTATATTTCAACAGCAGTTATCAAACTAACCAATTATAGATTTCTGGTCCTGTCTAGCTGCTGTAGGTGAAGCATTAACTATTTGAATTCTTTTTATAGGTGGAACGCTTCAGTCAAGAAGTGCAGGTCACAGAAGCGCGCTGTTTTTATGGATTCCAAATTGCCATGGAGAACATACACTCTGAAATGTACAGTCTTTTAATAGATACTTACATCAAGGATACCAAAGAGCGGTAAGTAATGTGCATGCCCATTTAGACATTACTAGACCCAACCAACTACATGGTCTGTCGATTACACCTGCTGATGGCAAGTACAGTATTGACCATGGCACACATACGATCTACAGATTTGCTTGATGTAACTACATGGTGGGTGGCACTCAATATTGGCTGGTATTGAGTAATACCGAAGTTCCCATTCGGATCGGTTTGAGTGCTTGCAGCTCTGCCCGGGTGAGGCAAGTGTACCTGTTCGGAAATGTGCTTTCTTAACCAGCTGCTACAGCTATATGTAGTTTGAAACAGCCCACACTGTTTTAAACCAACTTTTGTGCAACCTTTCCCTGTTGGTGGGGTCATCAAGATTGTCCCACCTGCCCCCTCGTTCCAAACTAACATTGTTCTACTGCAAGCGATTGTTATTTCGAATACATTTGAAGACTAATGTCTTAATGTTCGTGTACGAAATGACAATCCACAGCGATTGATCCTGCTTCCAAACCACTTGCTTACCTTTTGGCAGCACACTTTGCTCTGTGCCGCTGAGTCTCTGCAGCGGCAATTACCTTCACTTCAAAGGATGAGAACGGGTGCTTCAGGGCCTCTTTTGGGTGAGGGACGTTCTGGATGCAGTGGGCATCCCTGATGGCGAACAAGGGTGCTGGGGACACCCTGCTTCGCTTGTTCGCTATAATGAAAACTGCATTTTTAGCACGTTTGGTACAGCTGAAAACCGGTCTTTTATTTGTACAATACCCAAGCTTCTGAAGGTTTGGATATTGGCATATTGTGTAGCTTTGGTTGGCAAGCAGGAGGCTACAAGCAGTTGTCACCTGCAACTAGTACATAGCATATGTAATGCAAACCTATAATTGTATCAATTATTTATGACCCGCTTGTGCTTCAATAGATGTGTCCCAAAAGTTAACTTGACACGATATATATTTTTTTCTTGGTTAACTAAATATGCAGTCTGACTGAGCTGCAGAAACAGTCAGGGTGCAGCCTAGCATGGCACGGCTTTGTGCACATAACCTGGCTTTCTCATACAGTAGCGTACATAGCATAACGTGCTCCACCTGCATACTACATTGCATAAGGGTCAATGTTGGGGACCACAAGGGTGGCCTGAGCATATAGTGGCACCAGCGTTGTTGCATGCCTTATTCGCAAGGCTGCTTGGCATCTGGTTCTTGTGCCTTTGTTCCTGTGGAAGTCCACTGTAATCGTGGGTCTAGTGCTGCCATGGTTGTGCAGTATTCCCCTTATCAAATGGCTGGACTGCATCCTCAAATGCTAGCTAAACTGCTTGTGAGTAAATGCTTCACTATAACATTGTTTTCAATTTGTAGTGAGTTCCTCTTCAATGCCATTGAAACACTACCATGTGTTAAAAGGAAGGCTGACTGGGCTATGCGTTGGATTGGTGATAGGGAAGCTACATATGGTAAGTGCAGCAATAAGGCAACACGGTAGCCCCGAATTTTTACTTTTGAAGTTTATGCAAGCGTTTTAGCACATTTCGGATTGGCAGCAATATGTGGGGTGGGGGCTTGCATGGGTTTAATGCCAACTCGTATCTACCCCCCCACCCCCTCGACTACTGTTCAAGCCTCCAATGTACTTCCCCCCCCCCCCCCCCCTTAACCACTTGGATGCTTATGTAGTCCTGCACTTTCTGCAACTTTGAGCCCCCCACACTTTGTTTCCATGCTGGTTGGCTCTAAACGCAACATCTCTTGAAGATATTTTGATTGTTTTAGTCACTCAGTACCTGTGTCCCAGGTTACTCCCATCTAATCACCTTCTGCACTTATTTTCGGTGTCCCATACCTTCCTTGTGCCTCGCTTCTCGTTCTACCACCGCTTCAAAGCTCATCTTAAAACATCACTTGGTTGCTAAAGAGAGCTCATGAACGCCCCAGCACTCTAGTGAATCTTAACTTGGTCTCTCACCCGCATGGACTGACTCGCTACATATTTGTGCTATTGTACAGGCACCCTCCCAGGGTAGATTAATACAAATGCCTGTGTCCACTTTTTGTGTCCGCAGGTGAACGTATAGTTGCTTTTGCCGCGGTGGAAGGAATCTTCTTCTCTGGATCTTTCGCGTCTATATTTTGGCTGAAGAAGCGGGGACTGATGCCCGGGCTCACATTTTCCAACGAACTTATCAGCCGTGATGAGGTACCTTCCCATGACCAGCTGTGCCCAGCACCACCACCCCCCTCTCCCCCCCGAGACAATACCAAGTGATCACGTTTAAACTGATATCCACATCCACTCAATCTCGTTGTCTCTTGCAGGGTTTGCACTGCGACTTCGCATGCCTCATGTTCAAACACCTGGTGAACAAACCATCGGAGAGAAGGGTGGTTTCGCTAATTACTGACGCAGTCAGGATTGAACAGGTAAATTGACTCTCAATTTCCGCCCCCCCCCCCCCCAAACCGGTGATTTATTGATGCTGTTTCGAAGATCCGCACCCGTCTTCTATGGGACGGGCGCATGACCTGCTAGCTATTTGAGGGAATGCTGCCATCTTGTGGCACCATTGTGGTAGTGGCCTGGCCTACCCTAACTTTCGTCGTTACTTCCTCTAGGAATTCTTGACGGAAGCTCTACCTGTGAATCTTATCGGCATGAATTGCACGTTAATGAAACAGTACATTGAATTCGTGGCGGATCGTCTTTTGTTGGAGTTGGGATTTGGCAAGGTAAATGATTTGTTTTTCTTCCAGATTAAAGAAACGTCATGACATGATAAAATGATACTTCTGCTTTATTGCTCTTAGGCACGTTCACCTTTAGTGCATATTCGTGATTTACTTACTTTTTTACTTGCTTTTCAGGTATACAAAGCAGAAAATCCTTTTGACTTCATGGAGAACATTTCCCTGGAAGGAAAAACGAACTTTTTTGAGAAACGTGTCGGCGAGTACCAAAAAATGGGTGTTATGTCAAATGCGGCGGACAATTCATTCACTCTGGATGCAGATTTCTGAGGGACGAGACTCGTAGGACCTCTGGAACATCCCTCGTGGCGGCATAAAGTCCGCTCATGAATTGATGCACCCCTAACTTTTGGGACTTGCCCTGTTATGGCGCGTGGTGCGTTTTACGAAGACACTGCTGCACGAATTCTGTAACTTGTGAGCAACCGCATGTCTAGCTTCCATTCAAAGACTACTTATCCTGGCTAGTGCACTGGTACAAAGCTACAAGTGTCGGTAATGGTGCATTTTAAAATGTGCAAGTTTTGTTTACAATGTAAGGAACTGTCTTAAACCAACCTGCTTCAGCAGATTTTAATTTAAATTTTAACTTTTTTAACTGTTTGTATATAAAAATGGCACTTTATTAAAAAAATCGACTTGCTAAACTGCTGGTCATCTAGCTTTATATCCTAGGATTGGAAGACCTGCTGGAAGAACGCACACGAGGACCAGATGTGTTTAGTTCCCCCTCAACATTTCCATGCAGGTTTCAGAAGGGGAGTGATGCAGTTGTTGGGTGGGATTGCAGTAGTGTGACCACAAGTAGCAGTATTCCTCAGTCGCAACAACCAAACCTGTTGGTTCTCCTGCTTGTTTGGAGCATGCTTAACTGGTGGGGGTTCCAGTCAGAGCGGCCTCGTGTGTGTGGGAGGGGAGTCTGTATAACAGAAGCGGCTCTGCTTGTCGACCACTCCACCCCCTCATTTGATAGTACCAACAGGCCTCTTGCCTTGTGGGTCCTAATCATTGTGGTGAATCTGTGCCTTTTTGAATAGGCTTCTGGTTTAGCCTAAACTGTCACGGGTAATCCAAATTTAAACTTTTGGGAATACTTGATCTTGTGTTCATGGCTGCACTGACACGTTCTATTGCAGGTTACTACTCGGGACGGTTTTTTCTAAAACATCCACACCAGTAGGGTGCTCTCCAGGGGATAACCAGCAAGCTGCGTTAGCAGCTTGAAGCCCAAGTGTATATATGCTGGAGGCTCATGTAACAGCAGGTGCATGCAGGAAGAGGACCCACCACCCAGGTCATTCTTCCACGCACATCACTAATTCTGACTTTACTTGGGGGGGGGGGGGGGGGGGGGAGAAGAATTGGTCACCAAAAAGCTTGAGCATGTGTGGAGTTGACTGCCTGTCCCATAACATGGTTTATGTGCTTTCAGCTGCATCAAAGGTGTTTGTAGCTCTACCTGCGTAATTTCGTTTGCGGGCACCTCTAGCGAGGTCATCCAATAGCACCATATATCCCCATTAAGGAAATTACATTGGCAATGCTAAGCACCTTCCTTTGTTTCTGAAGGGATACATTTTGCTTTCCTTCCCTATTGTAAGCAGGGAGTCTGGTGTTGTGGTCTTAGATATGTGGGTCTGGCTTTTAAATGTGGAGTACTGCTTTTTGCAGATGGTCTCAACTGCCTTTTCACTAAATCCAGGGAATTTGGTCACTTTATGCACATCCAGGATATTCTCAAGGCTCTTGCGGCCATTAGTTTTGCTGGCCTGGGAAAAATTCTGGAATTGGTGACTTTACTGGACTGATAAAACACAAGTTGGCCAGTGGCAGCACTGATACCTCAACCATATCCATCCCAGCGCAGCAGGCTATAGGCCTAATATGCGACATGGTGAGCTGAGTTTATGCATTTCTTATTGCACCCTCCCTTTCGAAGTGTGGATGGAATGCTGGAATATTTTGTGCCTCTAGTTGAGCCATTCTATTGAGCAGAATGATCGTTACAATAACACAATGGTTTAGAAATTAGTAAACCACCCACAGCAAGGGTTGCAGCACCATGTTTAAAAGCTCTGGAAGTGAGACCTGCCAGTAAATGTTCACCAGTGACCAATACGCATTGTCATTTCTTCCAAGAAGTTTGAGCAAACTAATAGCTGTAAGCTGTGAGGTAATGATTCCATAAGGAGAGGGCAGTTCAGCATATTAAGGTCTGCATGCAAGGTGGCGAGACCATGGAGTTGGGTAGTGATATCCAAAATGGTCGCAACCTAATCTGCATAATACTTTTGGGTTACTATATACTTAAGTATGATTAGTAACAAAGATCAACTTAAACTATGTGGTACTGCATCCAGGTGCACCCACCTGCGATTCCGCATGTGCCATTGGGTTGTGTAATTCTGGCTGTCCAGCCGCACCCTTTGTATTTGTGGAACCCACCAGGAACTTTTTACTATCATGGCCAAAATTACAAATGGGCACCATGTCTCGCATTAGACAATCCAAGTGGTTTATTCCTTATGTCTGAAGGCAATTGCTTTGTGCTGAGGACAGCATTGCCGTTCAGACTAGCACTGATAACAGTTGCCACAAAATGAGTCTAGGGCCTGTGGTGGTATTGTGTACCTGCCCTAAGGCCGAGTTGTCTTCATAACAAATTCTGCCACTGCCAATTATTGCCTATACTCCTGGCAGCATTTTTCAAAGCAGAATTTAATACAGCCCAATTGCACTGAGTTTATATTGCTGTATTAGCACCATAACTCATATGACTTCATTTGGGGAAGGTTGGCTAAAAAGCAACATTGCCTTTAGATAATTTCCACTTCACTAATGAAGGAAGCAGGCATCACATATCTGAATTCAAATGCTGTCTCGCTACCATTTCAGTTTTTAATGACGTGGCATGCCAGCCATATGGAGTATTAGTTTCGGCTGCAAATACCATGCTACCATCCAGTAGTGGTTTTTATCTGCGCAATTACACTTCATGTTTAAGTCTATGAAGGCTTGGCGGTCGCAGTTTCAAGTCCTTTGGACAAAAACCCTTAACCATTAACGGAAACATTTGAGCCCAAAATCCCATCCACTCCTAAAATGTTTGTATACGACAACCGATGTCTCGTGGATGTTTCACCTTTTTTCACGAGGTGTGGTGTCTCATCACGCAGGACTATGCTATTGGTGCATGCAAGTCTCAAGGTCTAAATGCATCAACACTGTTTTTTGACAGTGCATCAGCTTGGCTGGTCAGGAGCACCCACAAGATTGCATATATCCCCATCATGGAACGTTACCTTCTTGGTGTAAACCTAGTGGCAGGAATATAAACCGGAATGTCAGTTTGCAACAAAGTACTTTCCACCCCTCGCCTGCTTCAGGTTTCTGATTGGGTTGGGGAGGCCTTTTTGCCAGTGCTACCAAAACCACCATGAGACTTGTTTGTTTTTCACTTGGGGAATAATGCTTGCTCGCAATGGTACCTTAGCTGGACTGTTGTGCAAATAGTTCCCTTTTAAATGGGGTCCATGCCACCACAGTACATCAATGCCTTTGTTTGCCAGGGTGGAAAGCAATGTGTCCAAGTGCCAGCTGGCAAGTTATGCCTAGTGATGATTTGGTTTATCCTACTGGCATAGTCCTCTTCAAAGGTAGAAGGATTTAGTGGATTGTGCTGGCAGTTTTGCTTTTTCAGTTTTCCATTCAACAAGGTCTCTTGCTTTTCACTTTTAACCAAGGGTGTTGGGTGCCTGTTCCCCAAGTGCAATTCAGTTCAAACAAGGCTTGTTAGATGCTAGAACCACCCCTTTAGAGTGAATCGGTTCCTTTTTTTTTCTTAAACCATAATTAAGTCCTGTCCAGTATCCACTTTATGCCTTGCTCCAAAGCCCAGTTTTTCACTTTGTCCAGCAAAATGGCTACCATGGTGGGATTGGATTTCACCTGGAACGCCATAATGTTTTGAGATAATCCATCACTTGTAAGCCTGCCCGCTGATCTGCATGAGCGGTTGAATGGGCTAACCTCAATCCTGAATGGGTCCACCATGGTCAAAACGTTTCATTTTCAGCTGGTGGAGCTGCTTTTTCACCTCTTCAGTGCCATGAAGCTTTCTTTCCAGTGGATAGTGCTTTACTTCACAGGGCACTGGAATGCAGCTTGCTTGGCATTGTGATGGACAGTTCTTTGCCCATTCTTAAGTTGCTAATTGCCCTCTGTGACCACTCAGCTATCGCTTGTAGCACTTTTTTCGCATTTGATCTACTTCATTAAACTGCATCTACGTTCAATAAAGATCTTGTTCTTTCCCCATTGCACCACATTTCTGCCCCCAATGGCTTTGATTTTGCACTTGTCTTGCAGGCGCCCAATGAGTGGCCTTGATATGTAGCCCCACGGTAAATGTATGCCTTTACCTGCTCAATCGCGGTGGCCACTGCTTGCAGCTCAGCATATTGGCTTAAACCCTCTCTTGTTCAGTGTCTCAATGGGTTTGGAATGCAACTGCCTGCAGCATCTGTCCTTTTTCATACTTAGCGATGTGTGAACGAGGCAGTCTTCTGACAATGTTTTGTAAGCAGGTGTGACTTTGAAGGGATATTCTGGCTGGACATCATGAGCTCGCAAGTTCAGGCATTTTTCCAAAATCACAGCTTCCAGCATTTGTTCTTGCAATGTTGACACTCCTCCAGTATAGCCAGTTTTGGAATGTTGCAGATGCCATTTCCACTTGACAGGAGTTGCATCTTGCGCTCTGCCAATCATCCTGCGGCAGCTTCATGCACCAAGCCCATGATTGGTATTTGTGTAAATTGTCACTGGCTGCTCTGTAAAGCATTCAGTTTCAACTAGAGCCCATTAACTTGCAACTTTCTTCTCAAGTGAATCCTTGCAGCACTCTTCTGCCCCTGCTGTTACCACAATCGCACCAATGTTGCTGTAGACGAGAACTTCCAAGTCAAAAGAAACTATGCATGTTTTTATCATAACCCTACAGCTGCCAGTAAATTGGACTGCCACTAATTGCTGCACTCCCTGGAATATCCTGTAAATACTGGGTTATCAGATGTTGGTAACTGTAGGGTCAGTTTGCTGGTATCCTGCTGGAATTACCAGTGGGATACTGGCAAACTCATGACCCCATATCACCAGAACCTTGTGCTTCATTTCCAAACCTGCCCACTGCCACCTTGAACAGTGCAATATATTCAAAATGGTCTTGCATGGGGGCACGCGGTTACAGCACACATTGTGTATAAACCTAGAAAAAACCAATGGCTTGCAGTTCGGATCCAGGGTGTGGAGTAGGTGTTGCCAGAAAATCCTGTGTGGAGGAAGATGGCGACTGGAGCTAACTCGTAGCGAAGTGGAGGAGCGGTGGAGACATGGCTACACTTAACTCCTTGAAGGTAGGTGTGGCGGGTTAGGCTGCGGAGCACTTACTGCAGGGAGTTACCTGGGTCACATGCTGACTGGTGGCAGGCAGGACGGACTGAGACATATCCATGCCTGTATGCTGTCTGGACCATGGAGATATCGGTTGGTGCCTGAGCGTGCCTGCTTGGAGGGGCGCTGAGCTGATCCAAGGAGCGCGACTGACAGTGCACCTACAATCTAAGGAACACTGGCGGGGACACCTGGAAAGGAGCGGAGGCCCACTGGCTTGATACCTGGTGCCTGAGAGGTGGCTTGGGGCATGAGCAGATGAGGGCATGTCACCCTGTTTACGGGACCTGCTGCGTTGAGCAGGCTTAGCTGAAGACGTGGGAAATGTTGCCATGCAGTAGGTTTAGTCAGTGAGGGGCTGGGATCCTTACCCTGGGAGAACACTCATTGAGCCCGGATTGCCTGGAGGTGTCCACGGAGGACAGCGGCTTTTCTGCTGCCCTACTGCGGCATGGACCACATTATGGGAGTGTCGTGCACTGGCTTCATTCCAGGTCGAAGCACCGCCCTGAATCTGTGCTGACTGCAGCACATCATTGCACTGACTAATGGATGTCCTGAGCAATGCGTGGTGGTATCTCTTGATGCAATCAAAGCTTTTGACTCACTATTTTGGGAATGGCTGAAGTACTGCAGGAATTTGGTGAACAGTTCATACGATGGGTAAGGATCCTGTATACAGCGCCAACTGCCTGAGTCAAATATGGGAAGCATTTGTCTGCGGAGTGGGTCATTCAAAGGGGAACGCAACAGGGATGTCCACTATCGCCCATGTATGTATTGGCGCTAGAGCTGGTTGTCTACTTGCAGCAATAATTCCTAGAGGCGGGTGTTTTGGTGGGTGGCGCTTATCAGCCAATCATGGAAGTGTTGGACAACTTTGCTAAATTGTCAGGGATATATTTTAATGGAGAGAAGTCTTGCATTTTTCCATTAGCAGGACTCTGGGATTGAGGCAATCTGTTTACCAAGGATGGGGCTCCCATGGGAAGTGGATTCCCGAGTACATATGCACATTCCTGAAAATGTGCACATGCAAGACGGTGAGAACGGTGCAAGGGTTGAGAAGATGGATATCCTTTTGGTCTAAGCTCAGCTTTCGCTTATGGGCAGAGTAGCGATTGTAAAAATGATAGTCCCGCCTAGAGTCTTGTACTTCTTTACTAATGTCCATCACTATATTGTCTCCTTTTTCCGCATACTGGACTTTGGTCAGGGGATTCCTCTGGGGCTCATCTCGACATATGATTTCCCTTGCAATGTTGTGTCTGCCCTATAAGGAAGGCGGCATACAGCTTCCGAATTTAGAAGGTTGCTACCTAGCGGCCCAACTTAGTTTTATAGCGAAATGGCTATTGGACGAGGTGATGTCTGAGACGCGGCTACTACAGCAGCTGGTGGCTCCAGCCTGCCTCAAGGAGGTGGTATGGGGAACAGATGATCTTGAGTGGCACAACGCTGGGAGGGCTGGGGAGTCTACCTGGTGCAACATGTTCGAAAATGGTAAATTTAAGGCGTTAAGCATGATAGTTGATCAAACGGGACTACCTGGGGGGCAGTTCCTGCAGTATATGAGAATAGGGAGTGGCTAAGCGGAGATGGTCTGCCTGGCCGGAGGAACCAGTGGCAACTGTGCTGCTGGACTTGATGTACTCTGCCAGTGTCGAGACTATATGGTGCCTTAATGGATAGACTCAATCTCTGGAGCTCCAAACTGAAAGAAAGCTGGGAATCTGAGGTGCAGGAGTGGGAGCGTATCCTTTAGTTTCCCAAAGAGTAGTCCAGGAATGCCTGTTTTAAGTTGATCCAAATAAATGTGCTTCATGGCACCTATATGACACCCAGTAAAGTAGCCAAATTTATTAGAAGTAAATGGCCAACCTGTCCCTGGTGGTCAGGGAGATGGGGCTGATCTAGTACATATGTTTTGGCGTGGCACAAAAGTGCACAGTCATTGGTCCTGATTGGAACAAGCAAGTAGGAAGGTTGGGGTCACGAGATATTCTTGGAATTCGATGGTGCGCCTGTTGGCTGCATACCTGAGGAATAGCAAACCTATCATTAAGTTCATAGATCTGGCATGCATCCTCGTTAAAGGCTGCATCGCCATGTCATGTAAATCAGCTGGGGGGACTGCAATATTAATGCTGGCACAGGGACTTGGAGGCTTGGGCTGAGGCAGAGACCAAAGTTTGGGCTAAATTGGTGCAGGGCTTGGACGTGGCTGCTGGCGGAGACTGAGTCATGGAAACAACTGTTGTGGGATGTTTCACCCCATAGATGATACAGCTTGCAGTGTTGCACAGATAGTTAGACGTGCTAATCCTTCCACCCCTCTCACAGGCTCTACCAGCCTCAGCCCAAGTGGGAACTTGGCTCTTGTGGCCCACCAGTGCACGATTCAAATGTTAGCCCCGGCCAAAATGCTGATACCGCTGAGACCAAGTTCACATGCGTGGAGAATTATGTTTGATTTGTTTGTTGTAATTTTGGCAGCCAGTCGAGCTCAATGTATACTTGTGACAATGTACGGTAACAGTATATGTTTACAAATGCCAATAAACGGATCTAAAAATAAATTAAAAATGGTCTTCCATAGCAGAAGTAGGGAATACCTCACTGTGGTGGTGGGGGGGTGTCTTCAAGGGGCACTATGAAGGGAGCATCTCTTTCTTGAGCCAGCCCCTACAATGGACATTAAGTCTTGTTTATGGAGTCTGCTACCTGTTTTCCAGTAAAGGGAGAGCTGTGACATGGTAGTGGAGAAACACTGCCCCAAACTTGCTTATTTTGCTTGATAGTGATCTCATTTGTTTTAACTGTGGAAACACTCCTTCCTTTAATGCCTCCTTGGTTGTGGAGTGTGAAAAGTAGGGTTGTGCTTGATTTCCTTTGAAACTGTTCGTTTGTCTAGTATTAGCATCTCAACTGAAACCTGGCTGTACCAGAGCCCACCCTGTAGTGTGGAGATCCTCCACCCCCTTTTCTAGGACTTCTGTGGCTGGTAAAAACACATTTCTGCAGTGTGTATAATGGTTGTGCTTGTACACAGTGAAATCTGATGCCCCACTAGCATGCTTTAAAAGTTGTTTTTGGCTATATTTCTGGGGCAAGATTACAGAAACTTTGCACCGGTGCAAGTGCACAATTGCACGGTATTGGCACTAGGGCAAATTTTGCCCTATTTATAAAAACACTGGGATATATTAGAAAACCATTGCACCCTGACAAGTGCAGTTTGTCATGGTATAAGCACCAGGCCAAAAATGTCCCTAGTGCGAAAAAGATATATTTTCACAGCAGTTTGGTGCAAAATGCATCTAAAATGTCTCACCATTGCTGGTTTCAGTACGGTAACTTGTGGGGCCCAATTTCTGATGGGCATGGTCCTAGTCTGCTACTCTACATTAAGTGCACTATCTAAAAGAAAGTAGGATCCTTTAAACCTACATTTTGGCAGTCAATTGGGCCCTCGCTATCTTAGCAAGCTCTCAGAATTAAACTGGAACTGGTAGCCTAACTACATCCCTTTTAAACCTGCTTGTGCCCACCTCCTGCGTAACCCAGCCTCTGCTAAGTTATGGCGAATTAGGAGCCACTTCAATGAACTTGTAACCTGCCCTTTTCACACTACTTGAAATTCAGTTTTGCGCACCACTTTCTATTTGATAAGAGTCCTCTGACCAAACCTCGTGTGATCCATGCTGTGCAGGCAGCAAACCTGTTTTTCTGAAGAGCTTGTGCACTGACTCTATTTTCCTTCAATTGTTTTTCATGCAATTTAGCAAAAATGTTCACCTAATGCAAGGTTCTGTAGGCAGGAACACTGGAAAAGACCTATAGGTACTGTGTCGGGGAGGTCATCTGGCTTCGCAAGCAGTGCCACGAACCAGATTGAAAGGTCTTGTCCGCTAAATGCTGTCAATAAGTGATTCCTTGTGTGGAGTATGGGCTTTCTGGGCAAGCCGTTTCCACACATCTACCTGGGCTGTAGTGGGCAGCAGCCAACAGGGTGAGTTTGGGCCCTGCAGGAGAGCACTGGCTGACGGGTGCTACATTCTGAAATGTTGGAGAATGAGGGGCGGTCCCCTTCAAATTGTACTAATGTAGTTTTGTCAGTGAACCACCTTCTGAATTTGTGTGGAGTGGGGGAGGGGGCAATAACGGGTTCAATGCATGCATAGATGCCTTGTAAAGTGATCGTTGTATCTACACGGAGGAAACTTTATCACTAAATGCTCTCCCAGCATACCCATTGTAGCTAAATCCTATATCTTTGTCGGGTATGCCACTTATTTTCCCCACCCCTGTGCTCCACGCGTGCTCACAATGGTCATGTCCATTTGGTGAGCCCCCAGCCCTCCCTTCTGAACAGTAGACATGGGGCCTCATTGTGAGTGCAGCGGTAAGGGGTTAACGGCGCCGGTAAGGATGCCGTGCCGTTAACCCCTTACTGCCGCATTCTGAGGTCCCTTAGCGGGTCCCACTAAGGCTGGCTGGTAAAACCAGCTGCCCTTAGCGGGAGCCGCTAAGGGACCAAGGAGCTAATAGCGGGCCAGGGAGCTAATAACGGGCCCGTTATTTGCGGGCCCGTTATTAGCTCCCTCCCCATTCCCATTGAGCCCTATGGGGGCTTGAATGGGGAAGGGTATTTTGAATGGGGACTTACCGGGTCCTCCAAGGTTGGAATGACCCAGTAAGTCCCCATTCGGAGAACCCGGACACGGCTTTGGAGGCATCCATGGTACTAATAGCACCATGGCTACCTCCAAACTCGTAATGACCCCCCATAGACTCACAATTGCCTGTTGCAAAGTCGTCAGTTTGCGGTGCAGTTTTAGACTCTTGGCACTACTATCTGTGGGAATTCAATTTGATGTATGGATCCTCTGGTGTGTGACACTGGCCCAACCCTGACTTGGTGAAATATACAATCAGGAAGCAACACCCTAACCACTGCCTTTTTTCCCCCTCCACTCTTCCCTCAACTTATTCCTCTCTTAAAATCTTGTGATCTTACACTTCCCACATCCCTTCAGATGACCAACCAGTTCTGGTGTATTTAACAAGACTTGATCCTATCCATATTCTTACCAACTTCTGTCAATTTTGCACTCCACAGCCCAGGGCTTCCCATACTGCCATCCTCCCCTGATGTGTACCAACCACACAGATTTCTGCCCTCCTGCTATCCGATTAACACCATGCCCCCTTTCTTACAGAGCCATGCGCAGCTAGGCAAACAGTGGAACATGGGCACTATGAGGCGACTTCATATTACTTCTTGGTCAAATCCTAATGTTTGCAAATCCTTGCAAGCACCCGCAGAATGCTGAGGGAGTAGGGTGCAAATTCCTGGCTTAATCTGGCACCCCGGTCCAGTGCTGTGAATAGAGGTTCCAGGGATACTGGGGTGTGCTTAGATTTGGGCTTTAAAAGAGGGAACATGTTTTCATTCTCTGCAATGATCCCCATCGGATCCCTGTTGCATTGCTTTTCCTTGTCTGTGTCTTTTCTCGGTTCCTGTGGTGGCACCATGTTACTGGGAGTTTGAAGAGTCTCCGGCATAGGGTTGGTTGCAGGTAGTTAGATCCTTTTGGTGAGCTGCTGGGCAGGGGTGATCCTGGTGGGGGAATCTTGCCAAGTAGAGCGGAAACAGAGGGTTGTGTATAGCAGAACACATGGTAGTGGCTCTTCTTAGCTAGGGAGATGTTTCTGACCAGTTAGATTGCCGAGTTGAGCAAGGGAGATATAGAGAGTCGCAGCACACCTTGCAACTAAGGAATTTTGTTTTGCAAAGCAGTTGATGCTGCTCCCCTTCAGTGGGGCACAGCTGGGGTCAACTTTAGGGTGGAATTTTGTTTGTAACCTGCCATATTGTTGCACTAGCAACACCGTTCCACGTTGGTTTGAAGCAGCACTGTCCTAATGTTTAGGACAGTGCTGCTTGTCCTAAGTGGTCAGAGTAGGAGTCCTGCCTCCAGCACCTCATTAAAATATGCAGGAAACAGAGCAGTTAACGGAATTTGAAAGTATGGTGGAATTTATTTGTCAACCATAGATGGTGCAAGGCATGCGAAATGGACAGGAGGGGGAAATTGACTTGGGTTATTACCCTCGTTTTGTTTGGTCACTGTAGAAAGGGTGGTATTGGTTATTTGCTGAAGCTAAATGATGGCAGGCAACCTGAATGGCTCGGCATTAATTGCTGAATGCATTAATCTGGGCAGAGCATGTGAAATAGAAGTACTGTAGCAACTGAAGGGTGCCCAGCAGGAAAAATATTGGTTGATGGTAAGGAGACCAATGCAAGGAATGTTTAGGATACTCCCCTATGAAGGAAAATGTTTGCTGGGGAGGGGGTTTAAAAGTTTCTGTAAGAGCAGGATATCTGTGGTTCCGTGTCTGATTTGGTGACCAGGCGGAGTGTGGCGCCGGGGCTGGGATCACCAATTGGGTTGGGCACTCAAGCAACAGGTGGATTCCTTGGGGCCAGGGGGATTTACAGTGTAGTGTTGACTTTGGTGGAAAGGGTTGGTACAGACTTGTCCCAGTACCCATGGACTGTCATGTGGCTGTGGGTTTTTGTTTTGTGGGGCCGGGGGTGGTGGGACATGGCTGTGGGCTTGCCACCACTGATGGGGCAGGATTTTGTGATGTGGCAGATTGCGATGGACACAGAGGATCATGTTTGGGGCTCTAGTTCCACTGGTTTCCTGCGCATCTTGAGATCTCAATCTCTTGTTGGGTCTGGATGAATAACTTCACATATGACGAGCCAATGTCAACAATTCAGATAATTGGATTTTGAATACTTTTGGAGACATGCTAACAAGATATTTCCAATGTCGGCACCAGATTGCTTCAACAGTGCACCCTGCCTCACATCCATGTAGTAACCCCTCAACACAACTCGTTCGGCTTCACTGGACCCCTCAAGTCCCTCGATGTTCACTTCCCAGCCAACACCAAACTCCTTTTGTTCTCCCTCTGCACATAGCTCATATGTGGGAACTGCCACTGCCCACTTGATTCCCCGCCCAGACATAACCCCATAACTACATTCATCATCCCCATACGCTTTCAATCCACCCCTCCCACTGGGTTCAACGTATCATAAACCACACACCCCTCACTCCTGCTAGAATTACCCTCTCATCTGCACCGTGGCCCCCCAATCCGGACCTCGCCATGCATCACTAAGCACATTTCAAGCAATTCATTCACCCACAACCGCACTCGGCTGTCCCACCTACTCTTTACACACCCACAACACCTTCAAAAAACAAAAGGACTAGACATCTAGCTTCCAGTAGAATTCCTATCGAGCCTAACTCCCCCACCTCCCTCCAAGATATAATAAAAACACACATCTATAACCTCTCCCCCACAATGCCAAACCCAGTGAAATTCCTTCTCAAACTCCTAGAAAGCACCCATAACTTGAAAGCCAAGCACTTCACCTTCCACTCCAAGAACAGACTGTCCCCTGACTCACCACACCCAATGGGAGCTTCAGCTCCAAAACTGAGACTGACCATCTCAAACCCTCCTCCCAATACCAGACTCTCCCCCTTCAGACCTACTGTGGATGCCGATCACTCCCCGGGGGCAGGGGAACAAGAATTATGTTGTGATGACACCATAAAGGCATGAGGTGACAGTGAGCACATATGAAGGTAAACAATGATATGGGAGGAGTTGGGGGTGGGGGGGGGGGGATATAGTTCAATACCTGAAGTGTCACCCATTTACATATAATGCCCGAGTATGTGTTGTTTTTTAAATCCTCGAAGACAATGGATACCCTGAGGACTCTCCAGAGGCACATATGTTGTATGGCTTCACAGCACTTTCAGGCTCCGTCAGGGTGACTGGGTGAGGGACACCACATCGCCATTTTCTGATTATGCTGGTTTAGACAATGGGACTTAATTCTTGGCCCGCAGTATGTCAGGGGGTGAGGGCCCCACACTCCTCATCTGAGGACAATGGCGCTGGGTATTGTCAGACCAGACCGACTGACCCAGAAGCAGAGGATCACGTGATGACGAGAGATGGGATTGAAACTGAAGACAGACTATGCGTGCAAACATACAAGAAGGGCTATTGTTATGTCTTGGGGTGGGAGAGGTCAAATGGAAATTATGTATATTGTGAGGGGCCAGATCATGGGGAGATATAAGGTTAAGGCTAATTGGAGGTGTGTGGGGTTCGTTTGGGCAATTAGCTAATAGGGTGCAGTCTATGTGGTTTGCAAACCAGTAATAAATGGTGTCTTGCCATGTCCTTTTCCATTACCGACTCCTCTTTATTTTACTTTGTGTTGATGTTACAGCATCCGGGAAACCTGCACACTATATCGCCCCTTGCCTCGCATACACCTTCAAGTCTCTGAGCCACATTACCAATAGACCTCTCCAACCACCTTAACCTCCCCCTCACAACCTCCTACACCGTATCTGCTCTCCCCTTATGCTCAAGCCTAACCCATGCCCCTGAGGACAACCCTCCTCCACACCAAGCTCCCATCCAGCACCTAATCCCGCAAGCCACAACACAACAATTAATAAGCTAACTCAAATGCATTCTCATCAATACCAGATCTAGCAAACATAATTGTCATAATATACATGATCTAATCTTAACAGAATGCACTGCTATCCTTTTCATCACTGAAACCTGGTTCTCCCAAGATTTCCTCCCGATTGCACCTGAAGTTTTCCCACTGGGCTACAAACTAGTTGTCCACAATTGGGCCAGCAGAGCAAGCGGCATTGCCATCCTCCAATAAGCCTCTTACTCCACCTCATACATTGATAACCTGCCCCCTAACCCAGACTGTGTGAATCCCTCTTGGTCAAATTCCAGCTCTCCTCCTCATCTACTCACAGCTTCTTGCTTATATACACAATATAAGCTTTGCAGAATCCTTAAGCAAATCTGTCGCTGCCATCATGGTCTCCCACCCCATCTAACCATATTAGGGGACTTCAACATTTGGTTTGATATGCCCCTTAACCAGATCATGACCCCAGACCTGGCATGCGTACTACTTGCCTCCCAAACCACCCTTTCTCTAGCATTGGATCTTTCATAGACTCACATGCTGTGAATATTGCCCGTCGTCAGGCTAGGAATCCTCTGTAAAATAGAGCAGTTTAAACTAAACTAAAAACTTCAGTCACTTTATTGCTCTATTGTCATTTTTGGCTCATACTACCCACAGCCAATAGGGAACAACTCACTTAACTCCTCCCCTGTCAGCCATCTTCAGATTTTTTACTGCACGTTCAAGTTGGAATTCCTCAAAAATCTTCTTTATATTTCTTTGAAAAATATAAACATTTTGGAATTTCGGCAAAAACAAATGTTTTTCCTCTACATCATTCGACTGGTAATGCTGTATCAACGAGACCTCCGTCCGAAGTCCCCGCTGCCGGTGAACATCAAAGACAAGTTCAACTGCATAGTTGGGCCTACCTCATGAGAAAGTGCCTGTTCAGGGCGTGTGCCCGGTTGTGGGCTGAAGAACGGCTATGTGGAGGACTACCACGAAGAATGCCTCCACTACCTTCATCTTTGCCCGCAGCATGTCATCAAGGACTGCAAGATCTGCCAGTCGTTCTCATCAAAGACGCTGAGGGATCGTTGCTTGGTTGGAGGACGCCAGCGAGGCCTCTGATTCGGCTTCGGTACGAAGTCATGCCTCGTTAAGGCAGGGCAGGATGGCCCAGCGAACCACCTCAAGTAAGGGGTACAGATCGCACAACGACCAGGCCATAAGAGAGAAGAAGCAGAAGTGAGCATCAGGTGACAGCTCAAGATCGTCCCGCAAGGACCAGCCCCCCACAAAGGCCGGTACCCAGGGAGAGCCAGGGCGGGAATAGGAACAAAGCCCTTTCCATCGCCCCAAAGAAGCATTGAGTTCCAGCCCCAAGTCGGGTGAGCGTTCCTCACCAACCTTATCGCAGTCGGCTACGAAGCCATCTTCGACACACTCCAGGTTGTCGACGCCAAAGTCGTCAACCGCAGCTTCCTCGTTGGTGAAACCTAAAATGGCTACAAAGCCTGCAGACTTATCGTTGACGACGAGCCCATCAAAAACATTGTCCAAGACGAAATCTTCTACTTCATCTTTGTCAAAACCGTTGACCAAGACAACAAGACCCTCATCAACCTCAACGGCTATGACCACGAGCACACCGACTATAGGCGCTTGGTCCACGTCATGGTCATCAACGAGACCAGAATCTCGCTAGCCCATTGATGCCCCAGCTGTTGACTAAGAGAAGAGTATCGACACAGCAGAAGCATGGGCTGATTGCCAAAGAACTGTGTACCCAAACCTGGGCGTAGCTCTACTACCAAGTGGACTGGTGGTCCCAGAACTGAGTCTTACACAATTAGAGGAGGAAGACGCTGGTGTACCAGAGTAATATTCCCCTCCTAGGGCTCTGCCACTGAGGAATCCACCTTGGGGTAAGGTAAGCCTCATTAAACCACCACCTTTAACAGGCAAGGCACCCAGTACATATGTTAATGGGCGGCCTTCTCAGCCCTATGGATGATAGGGAGCCTGTGCTGACTGTAAATATCCCACTAGCTAGAAGTCCTGAGATAGCTCTCATTTTACCATTTCCTGCTTCTGAAGGGAGTGACTCTCTAAACCTGTACAACCTGAGTATATTGTGCCCTCCCAATGGCCTGCGCTTATGACCAACATTGCTAAAGAGCTCATCCTTTGTAAGGAACATTTTGAGCTCAGTCTCCTGGCAGATGCTTTAAATGATTGGGTAGCGGTTTTTCGGCCCTTGAAGGTAAATGCTGTGTCTCAGACCCATGAGCCTCTTAGTAAGGACTCCTTGGCTCCTGTGTTGAGGGTAAACACCGCCTGTCAAACTCCCATACAAAAGAAAATGAGTGATCAAGCCATGCAAATGGATGTAGACATCAAACACCATTTGGGATCATCTGAGCCACCTCCAGTGTAGACTCTACAGGAAATTGATCCACTTTTACTGTTACAGAAGTCAAGTGGTGACCTTAAAGTAGCTAATCAGCCCTTCGTATCCTTTTCAATTCAGAATTCATGCTTATCACGTAATCTTCAAGTAAAAAAAGCACAAATGCCACCGTTAAAAAACTTACTCTTCTGACTTTATAATGGATGAGAGAAACTTTATCATCACTAATATTCAGAAATCTAATGGAAATGAGTCCAAAGAAGCGCTGCGACATAAGACTCTTGCATGGCTTCGCCAGAGAACAGGCCCGGGTGTAGTTAGACTGAACGATTTATTGATCATTAAAAGGCTGGACTTGAGTGACTGGTGCTCTTCTCCCAATAGTGACTGTATCTTAGTTGGCTGTGGGAAGAGCTCCTTACCGGTGTATCTCAGACACTGCAAATACTTGCATAAAGGGTCATCAAACTGTAATTTAATTTTTTGATTTTTGCCCCAAAGTCAGTCATCTGTATGACTATATGGTTCATCTTTTCTATGTTTTGCTCTCGTTATCTTTGTATATCTTGTATTTTCTTGTCTTTTGTGATGTCTGCGCCCTCAAGCCTTTGGGTCCGTAGGTGCGCAATACAAATGCAATAAACATAAACCCCTGCCGTCAGCAGGGCTGATGCAGCCTCCTCAACCTCTGCCCCAATAGAATCCTATGCTATCAGCAGGAGCAGTCAAGCATCAACCACCACGCCCACAGAGGAACGTATCGTTGGATCTATTATCAACTCGGACAACTTTGGTGGCAACCTTCCATGCACTCCCTTTGAGAGCACCAGTTGCCGAACCCAGCAAGCAAATGCCAGCTGAAGCCCCAGGACCCTCCATAGAGGGTTATGACATTCCTCACCGGCCCAGGCCGCAAGGGCACTGGTCAGCACCAGAGGTACTGACAGATGAGGGAGCGGACATGGAAACTGAGGGGGACATCTCTCATAATCATTCCGATACAGACAAGTTCAAGGATTTCGTCACTGCAGATGGTGAACCAGATGAATTTCTTCTGCTCAGGGACTCTCTCCCCGACGAGAGGGCATTCTATGCGCTTATGTCCAGAGCATCCACTATGTTTGGTTTAGCTCCAGAGCAGCAAAGAAAGGAAAGCATTTTATATATCAGCACAGAGACCAGTGCAGGAAGTCTGTCATGGTGACACCACTCCTGGAAGACATCTGGGAAGACGGCCTGGTCGACATGGCACATCCGGCAAGCGCACCGCCAAAGAAAGATCAGTTTGACAAAAAGTAAAGGGCTCCAGAGAGTGCTGCAGCTTGTCTCTGCATACAGCCCATTCCAGACACTGTGGTTTCGGTGGCAGCCAGAACAAGGTCGGCCAACCCATCTTCATCCTGCTCTGTGCCTCCAGACAAGGAGGGCAAGCGCCTTGAAACCTTCGGCAAAAGGATCATCACAACGGCAGCCACGACCATCAAGGCGTTTAACGCTATGGCCATACTTGTCCGGAAAAATTGCAACTCCTTCTACTTCAAGAAGTGCAGTCTCTACTAAGAAAAGGTGCTGTCAAAAAAGTTCCCAGGAACGAGAAGCTGAAGGGGTTGTATTCCCTCTACTTCCTAGAAAGAAAAAAGGGTTTACTCAAATAGCCAGGGGGTTGAAGACCCATCCTAGACCTGAGGGTGCTCAACAAGTTTCTCAAGGCACAAACCTTTCGTATGGTAACTTTGCACAGGTGCTCTCTCAGCTTCGGCAAGGGGATTTCCTAGCATCCCTCGATCTCGAAGATGCTTACTTCCGCATCCCTATTCACCTATCACACTGGTGCTACCTTTGTTTCGTGGTGGCAGGAGAGCACTATAAGTTCAAGGCTCTTCCCTTCGGGCTCAGACCAGCCCCTGGGGTGGTCACCAAATTCCTTGCACCAGTGGTGGCTCACCTGTGGCAGAGAGGGGCCCATGTCTGCCCATACTTGGATGACTGGTTGATAAGAGCCCCCTCCTATACGTTGGCAGAATCCAACACCACCGTCACAATCCAAAGTCTTCAGCAACTTGGATTCTCCATCAACTTCCCAAAGTCTCAGCAAACCCCTAACGGGCAGCACTGTACTCTGGAGTGCTGCTAGACACCAGCGCTTGCAGAGCCAAACCCTCGGACGAGAAAATAACGGCCCTTCTGCAGAAGGTGGAGCGCCTCAGCAAAACCTGGTCGACCTCAGTCCGCAGCTACAAGTCTGTGCTAGGGATACTGTCTTCATACATCCCAATGGTCACCAACTGCAGATTACACATGAGGCCAGTGCAGGAATACCTGGATGCCAGCTGGGTACAATCTTCAGACTCTCGGGAGGACTGCATCATGCTGACTCCAGCATTCAGGAAGGGCCTACTCTGGAGGTCAGTAAGAAAACACATCCTGCAGGGGGCCCCGTTCACGCTTCTGGTCCATCAGATCACTGTAACCACGGATGCTTACCTGGAAAGTTAGGGTGCCACTTCCAGGACCAGCACACCAGAGGTTTGTGGTCCGAATTGGATAAAACCAAGCACATCAACCTGCTGGAGCTACGAGTGATATTTTGGGCACTGAAATCTTTCCTCCCCCTCCTCGGAGGGAAGGTGCTTTGGATCTACTCGGACAACACAACATCCATGTTTTACATCCGCAAGCAGGGTGGGACCAGATCGGCACAGCTTTCCAAAGAGGCCCAAGCACTCTGGCATTGGGCACTGCAACAGAATATTGTTCCTGATTCCCCTCCATCTACCGGGGATCCACAACACCCTAGCGGACTCCCTCAGCAGGGAGTTGCGCTCTTGTCACGAGTGGGAGTTGCACGAAGACCAACTACTCCGGTTGTTCTAGGAGTGGAGCACCCCAGAGATCGATCTGTTTGCCACAACTGGCAACAGCTCAACAGCTGCTGCAAGACTTTGCCAGCCGGTTCCCCGATCCGGACATCTTTGGGGACGCCTTTTCGTTCCAATGGGAAGGGAAATTCCTGTATGCTTCGCCCCCCCCCCCGCCCCAATTCCTCTGGTGTCGTGAGTCCTGCACACTTTCAAACAATATCAGTGCAAACTGATATTAGTGGTCCCTGTGGGGCCGAGACAGTATTGGTATTCAGAGTTCCTGGCAATGTCGGAGACAGCTCAAATCAGGCTAACCCTGCACCAGTCGCTCTTGTCCAAGAACCAGGGAACGGTTCTACACCACAACCCATCCTCTCTCAATCTGACGACCTGCCTCCTGTGTTCCTAGAATTTAGGACCCTTTCACTCCTGCAGTCTTGCCAGGACGAAGGGGCCCTGCCACTCTGAAATGTTACAAGAGCAAGTGGAAGCGTTTCCAGGTGTGGTGCATAAGGCATCACCTATGTCCCCAGACGATGAAACCAGAAGAGCTGCTACCATATCTCTTGTCACTGGCGGAGTCAGGGTTGCCGCACTCCTCCATTAAGGTGCACCTGGTCGCAATCTCCAGGTATTGCCAGTCCTCTGGAAAGTCTTCCCTCTGGTCCCATGGGCTAGTGAAAGAGTTTCTTCGAGGTCTGTTTCGCTCATTTCCTCCAGTCTGTCGCCCCACTCCAACCTGGGAACCCAACGTACTGCTCACAAGGCTCATGAGACTCACTTTTGAGCCCATGAACCAGGTATCCATCAAACACCTGTCATGGAAGTCAGCCTTTTTGGTGGCAATCTCTTTAACGAAGAGAGTAGGAGAGATTCAGGCATTTTCATCAAAACCGCTTTATTTGATGTTCCACAAGGACATTGCTGTATTGCGAACTAACCCAAGGTTCATACCTAAGGTACCTACAACCTTTCATCTTAACCAACAGGTGGTAATACCAGTGTTTTCGGCTCTCCCTCATCTCTGACAGAGGGCACCCTGCACACACTGGATGTGGTGAGTGCCCTCAAGTACTATGTGGCCTGAACAAAGTCACTCCTTTTAACGGATCAGCTCTTTGTCGCATTCAGACCTGCAGGGCCCAGTAAGACTGTCTCCAAGTCTTCCATTGCCAAATGGATTGCAGCGGCCTCTCTTTCTGCCATCAGCAACCGGGCAGATTGCTCCTGGGTAGACCCTGAGCACATTCCACCAGAGCAGTGGCTGCGACTGCTACTTTTCTCTCCGGGATACTGCTGCCGGATATCTACCACGCAGTCACCTGGAGATCGGTGCACACATGCACCAGATTCTACTGCGTTGACAGGGATTCCGCAGAGGAGTCTACAGTCAGCCAGTCAGTTCTACGCAACCTATTCGCATAAGGTTGGTAAGTCTCCTGTGGTAAGTGATATGGGAGCTCCTCCACCCTTGTGTATGGTTGTTTTTACCGTTTTGTAATCTATTCATAGCATGTGAATCTATGAAAGACCCAATTTTGAAGAAGAAATGTTACTTACCTGTAACTTCTGTTCTCCAGCATTGCTATCTATTTTAGATTCACATGTGACCCTCCCTCCTACCCCTCATGGCTCGTCAATTGGCTCTTACTGCCACTTTACGTGGGCTGCCAAATCTGAAGATGGCCGACAGGGGCGGAGTTAAGGGAGATGTTCGCTATTGGCAGTGGGAAGTATGACCTAGTTTAAACTGCGCTATTTTACCGAGGATTCCCAGCCTGACGATGGGGAATATTCACAGCATGTGAATCTATGAAAGATACCGATGCTGGAGAACAGGAGTTACAGCCAAATAACTTATTCCTTCTCTTTTCCCTGTCTCAGGTCACCATCGCTAATTGCGATTTATGGATTTTCGAAGCACTTTTCGCCTGTCAGATCCCTCCCAAACTGAAAATGCCATTCGCCCAGAGGATTCACTGCAGTCCTCAAAAAATTGAAAATCTTGAACGATACCTTTGAGCGTACATGGCGTTCAGACTCATCAGACTACCCTATGCCTCCCAGCTCAAGCTCCATCGTGCAGAAGTCTGCAAAGCCAAACACACCTATCACAGGAACAGTCTCTCCAACGCCACATTCCCAACCATGGAACTGTTAAGCTTGTTGCCAAATTCAATGCCCTGCCACACAACCCCTTTGCTACTCCCTCTCGGACCACTTCCATAACAAAGCCGTAGAGAGATACAACTCTATCCTCTCTAAAATCTCAAGCCTTCTCCCACGTCACCTCTTCTCCGGCAACAGAACCTCCACCTGCCTTATATCTTTCTCCTCCTCCCTGCTCTCACCCCCAGAATACCTCAAACTACTAGCCCATCCATCAGCAAAATAAAGGGGAATCTCCTTCTGGCTACCTGGATAGGTTGAAAGTAGTATTTGGGCACCACTAAGCCTAATGAAACCGCACAGGAAGCTATTGTCAACTCTTTTGTTGTAGGCAGTTACCCAACGTTCAGGCACAGCTTAAAATGTGTGTGCATTGGGTGGCAGATTAAACCTTTAGCGGAACTGGCGGCAGTTACAAATCACTGTGCAGTGTATCAGAAACAGAAGAAGGAAACCTTCAAGCGCAAACTGATGACTTTTGCAGATGTAGAGCTTACAGAGACAAATGCAGACTGTGCAGGATCTTGCCCAAAGGGGATGCAAACCTCTGAACAGGGACCAAGGTGGTCCTCGCATTAGGGCAGATAATACCAGGGGGCAGATGGGTGGTTAGCCTGGCCAACCAATTCAACAATGACCATGGGGCCCAACAGATCAGTCGAGACAGTGGGGGCATGGGAGACCAGCAGAGACAAGTGGGCTGGCCCAATCCACATGGACCCCAGCACACCCCTTTGTGTGTAATTACTGTAAGCAAACCGGTTCTTGAAAGAATTAGTGTTTTACAGACCTCTAAGACAGTACCCTCTCAGAAACACAGGCAGAGTGATATCTAAACTCACCACCGGGGGGCACAATTCCTTTTACAGATAATGTTCAAATGCCCAAAGGCCTTTCCCCAATTCAAATACTGCTAACTTTACCCATGGAGCATTGATTACTACCCTAATTGACCAATACCCTTTCTGACTACCGGAATAGAAAGGGATTCTAGAAAGTACTAGTATGCCACTAGACCAAGACTGCTCCTATGCCAAGTGTCATGTGGGGTGGCAACCTGTATCAGGTTTATGTGACACATGGATCTATAGATCTGCCCTGTGAATGGATGCCTTCCCTGACACATCTATGCTCAAAGAGATGGTGAAAGCTGTCGGTATGTCCATTTCTCAGATTTCACCTAGTTACAGAACCCCTCACCATTACTGACAAACATCCATTTCCATTAAGCTTTACTGCACCAGAGAATCTGCTTGGTTAGATATCTTTCCTGTAAATGTAAGTCTAACATATATTGCACCCCAGATGGAGTGTTTTGAGTGTGTCCTTGGTCAGTACTCAAGTGATCCTTGCTACCCTCCAGGTGGAATTGGGGGAATAGTAAAAAAAAAAAAGGGGAGGAAGGTGGGT
This sequence comes from Ambystoma mexicanum, assembly GCF_040938575.1. Classification (NCBI taxonomy): domain Eukaryota; kingdom Metazoa; phylum Chordata; class Amphibia; order Caudata; family Ambystomatidae; genus Ambystoma; species Ambystoma mexicanum. The sequence goes on along the minus strand of NC_090927.1, from coordinate 462,019,527 downwards.
GGTTGGATGGTCTAAAGCTTTCGACACTGATTTGCACAATGCTGGCGTTGTTCCAGTTTGAGGGGTTTGCACACTGCTGCTGTGTGTCAAATCTAGGTGTTTACCCACTACTGCTGTGTTCCACTTTGAAGGGTTTGCCCACTACTGTTATGTTCCAATTCTAGGGGTTTGCACCACACTAATGCTGTGTTTCAATTCAAAGTGTTTCTCCACTGCTGCTGTGTTTCAGATCTAGGTGTTTGCCCACTGCTGCTGTGTTCCAATTCTAGGGGTTTCCCCGTTACTGCTGTGTCTCAAATCTAAGCGCTTGCCCACTACTACTGTGTTCCAATCTAGGGGTTTGCACAGTACTGCTGTGTAGCGATTCTAGATGTTTGCAAACTGCTACTGTGTTCCAGTTCTAGGTGTTTCCCTGTTACTGGTGTGCTTCAGATCTAGGTGTTTGCCCACCAGAGCTGTGTTACAATTCCAGGAGTTTGCTCACTACTATACTGTGTTCCAATTCTATGTGTTTCTCCACTACTGCTGTGCTTCAGATCTAGGTGTTTGCACACTACTGCTGTGTTCCAATTCTAGCAGTTTGCACACTACTGCTCTGTTACAATTCTAGGGGTTTTCCCATTACTGCTGTGTTCCAACTCTAGAGGGTTTGTACCCTACTACTGTGCTTCAGATCTAGGTGTTTACCAACTACTGCTGTGTTTCAAACCTAGGTGTTTGCCCACTACTGTTGTTTTCTAATTCTGGGTGTTTGCCCACCACTGCTCTGTTCCAATTCTGGGTGTTTCTCCACTGCTGTGTTTCAAATTGAAGTGCTTTTCCAGCTACTGCTGTGTTCCATATGGTGTACCTCAACTACTTGTATTTGGTGGCCTTTTATGTTTAGGCCTAGCTGTGTTTGGTTGGCCATACAATGCTTTTGATCTAGGTGTACCGGGCGGCCTTATACTGCTTTTAGCCTAGTTTGTGCCGGGTGGACATACTCTGCGCTTACCAATAATGTGTCAGGGGACGATATTCTGCTTTCAGCCATTGGTGTTAGGTGGCCATACCCTGCTTAGGGACAAGCAAATCAGGTGGCCATACTCTGGTACGCCCTATAGTTAGCGACTGCAAAGAGTTAGTTAGCCACAGAGTTCAAACCTCCCTGCTCGCAGCCAATCCCTGCCTCCTCCTCAACTAATAGGTGCTGAACGGAACTATGTCCCATCGCCAGCCTCAAAGGCCCTTACGCCCCAAATGAGCCTCAATTAGAGGTGCTGAACTGTACTTCTCCCCATAACTAATCCCAAGACCCAACCACCCAAAAGTTAGCCGGAGCAGTACCATACAAGTCACCATCAACAAACCATGAAGCTGAACAGTGCTGCACCCTACAACCACAGCACTACACACCCGGACCACCGCTCCCCAAAAGAGACACCAAAACCATACAGAGCCATGAAGGAAAACAAGTGAACCACGAGGGCTCACGCCCATGATTCCACAACCAGAATTCTATCAATTACAAGGGCCAACTAACCACAAAGGGACCAGGAAGCAAGCCAATCCAAAGAGGACTCCTGCTCCAAGAAATACAATCCACAATTCAAAAAAGCCATTCCCCACCCCAAGAAAGACAAATAAACTAAAAGGGATACAGAAAGATGAAGCAAACCCATACCACACAGGAAGGAGCTATTCAGGAAGATTTCACAACTCAGAAAAACCTGGTGAAGACCAAGTCAAACGGACTAAGAAAACACAAAAAATAGAGCAAACGCTGACATTATCTCTTGCTATCTCTCCAGATACGGCTCCTTTGCAAGTGAAAACAGACAGCCACAAACTCACATGCAAGAAGTGAAATAAATATCGACTCCAACGGGACTGCAAACCCAGCATTCGAAAAAAAAACACCCCAACACGGAGAACACCATGGACAACTGTAATGCATTTTAAAAAGTTAACTTATTTGATTCCAATCTGTAGTGTAGGTGAAATGCATACTGGGATGAAATGCATACTGGGAACACAAGTGAACATTTGACTGCAAGTTGAAATAAAAGCCCATTTCTGAACATAGTGTGCATTTGCTGAAGCTGCAGAAAGATGGCTTGTTTTTGTGTTCAGACCAAGTTTGTTGTGCATTCCACAAGAGGCCGAAGGCAAGGCTTGTTGGCTCTCATGAGAAACCAGGAGTTGTTTACAAAGCAGTGCGGTTTGATGGCTGCACCGGCCGAGCAGCTGTGGAATTTTACTGATAGTGGACTTCTCTAGAAATATACTAGGTTGACAGAGTGAAAGACATCAGACAGACAGAGTAAAATGAAGTCACTCTCTCTTTTTGGCTGGGCTGATAAAAGCAGACGTGCACCTTTAGCCTTTTCCTGTTGGCGAGCGACTCTTCCAACCTGGGGTTTCCAGTGTAGCACTTGGCAGAGAGTTGAGGTGTTTTAAAGGAATGCTAACAGTGAATAATTCCTGCTTTATTTGTACCTGTATTTTGCTTTTGTAACATTTATAAGAGTTAATAAAAAGGGCCACATAAGCGCCTATTTAAAAATCTAAATGGAGTGTGAATTAATTCTTGTGTTCCAAAAAGGCCATTGCTTCCTGCCTTATTAACGGCATTGGGGAACCACATAAGTGCAAAATATATCTAAATTACTGAGATTGGGGTGGGCAAAACAACAACACACCACCAAGAATCAGGGACAAACTTGAATCCATTACCTTCAACATGCCCTACATCACCAAACACTGGAGCAAAGGACGGGCACCAACACAACTCACCAACCAGAACAAAGCAAAATCAAATAATCCTGCCATCAATCTAATCGGACTACTCTACAAAGAGATAGGCCACCCAAGAACAACCAGGAGAGAACCACCAGCAATGGAACCCAGACGTATACTGCACCAACAGACAAAAGAACAAACCTCAACCCACAAGGGAACATACAGAAATTACACTTTAGCTCAACGTTAGATCCATGGCAAAACACATAACAGAAATCCATGACCTAAGCGAGGGAGGCACAGACACACTATTTCTCACAGAAACGTGCTTATCTGACAACTGCAAATCCACTGTATACAAAGCCATATCGGACAACTTCAAATGAATACATGCCAACAGAGAATACCATAGAGGAGCGGAATCACAATGATACACAATGAGCACATCTGAGCCACACCACTCCCCTCAACCGACATCGAAGACTGTAAAATAAGCCTCATCAAGATCGAACTCAATGACTGTACCCAGAAGGGTGTGCACTTGTTCCTGGGACCAGCCCAAACACAAATAACATCCGCCCACCCTCTCCCTAGCAAGTTTGAATTTTATGTGACACACAATTAACTCGCTCTGGAAAAATTAAACAAAACAATTGAATACACTTGCATTTATTTAACAATGAGTAGATAACATAAATGAGCATTAATTTGGCAAGAATGGGAGGAATGCAAGTTATAAGTCACAAATCGCATAAAGCACAAATCTTAAGTTCCTAGACAATCGACTGTCTGCCCCATCAAGGACCCGTTCAGCATAGCGACCTGGTGCTCTCTGGGCAGCACTGGACTGGCCTTTCTCCCTCTTTCGAGTCAGTGCTTGGATGAGATATGGCAAGTTAGGAACCTCTGCACAGGAGTATGCTATCAACTCTGGGCAGCCACACATGCACATTGCAAGATCCACAGAAGGGTCCCACCCACCCACCCACCATGGGTGCAAACCTTTTATGAGGTAGGCCTGTCACTCAAGGTGATGCAAACCTTTCTCAAACCTTCAATGCACAACATGTTTTCTGGTGGAAAAACACATCTTTGCATCAACCCAAATTGCTCTTCCCCCCTCCCATCTCTGTGGCTGGGAAAGCACCTCTCTAGAATGTATGTTATCAGCAACTGGCCCAGCTCCTAAATTCAACTCTGAATTTCCTGTGCAACTACATGTTTGTTTACAATGAAAGATGGAGCCGCTTGTGAAAGCAGTGTCTCAGTAAAAGCTAAACGCAAGCATTGCAACTAACCCCTAGTGAGCACGCTCTGCAGGCCCTGTATTATGCTAGTTATTGTTGTATTATTGCGCGATTGGCCATCTACGTTCTATAATTCTATTATACTTCAGGTTTGCTAGTACATGCCTCTTTTAGCTTTTATCCCCATCTGCCTTGGCAAGTTGCACACTTATGTACAGTGTAGTTAGCTCAGCAGGTTATGCACCTGCACACATCATAATCATTATATTGCACTCCACCCCTTAGATGCTTACATTGACTGCAGCAGACCAATTCCTATATCAAAAGCATTAAATGTTCCAGCCCCCACCCCTTCTGTCCCAGTAACTATTGAATCTAACCTCTAGCTATGCACAAGTTAGTAATTGGGCCAAAAAAATGATTACATTTGAAGCAGCTAGGTTGAAAAAGCAAAAGCAAAAAATTGCCTTTTAATAGATCAATGTCCAGTTGTACTTCAATGATAGTAGGAGCATGCATAACATTTCTGCAGTTGAAATGCTGTCTTACTACTGGAAAATCTAACATGCGTTGTTTCAATTCCCAATGATTTAAAGCACTCCATTCGCCAAGTGGCATGCCTGCCATCAGCAATGTTTGACTATATAATGAAAATCATACTGCCATCCATCAGTTGCTTTCGCAGTCATATCAGACACATGTGGACATGTTGTAATTCACAAATGCTTGCCGGTTTCTGGTACTAAAGTCCTTTGGGTAGAAAAGACATGAAACATCAAAAATATTCTCAGTACCATTAACAAATACATCCAGCCCGAGGATCTCATACACCCCCGGAACATGAGTCAAAGACATCAGGTGTCCAACAATATGCCAAGTCAGCGCCCTGGCAGTTCTGTGTGGGTACTGGTTCTTTTTACTTCTCTCACATGTTGTGGTACGATTGTTGGCATCACGCAAAACTGTAGCATTGGGTGTGGTGCAGGGAATTCTCAGTGTCCACATGGCATTCTGCAAAAGGCTGCCTTTTACTGAAAATGCGTCTGTTTAACTGGCCAGCAGCACCCACAGTATGATCACAGCTACCCCATCATGGAACGTTATGAATGTGTTGACAACCTGGATGCAGGAATTTAAACAGGAATGTCAGAATTTTGCAAAAGCACAACATGAGTACCCCCCATCCCTTTGCTCAAAACCTCCCCTGATTCTGGTTTCCTGTTGGGATGGTGGACCCACACTTTCTTCCCAGTGCTCCCAAAACCACCCTGACCCCTCCGTGTGATATCAGGAGCTCACTTGTTTTCATTCACTAGAGGAGTAACTGCCTGTTCACAAATCAATTGTGCAATGCAATCATATTTGGTTAATGGTACCTCAAATGTGCCTGTGTTGTGCAAGAGCACGCAATTAGTTCCCCGGTAATCAGGAACAATCACACCCACCAGTGCATCAATGCCTTTCTTTGCTAGATTGGATCGTGCCGCAATGCGTCCATGAGTGCCAGCCGGCAACCTGATTCCAATGCCTAACGATATAGATGTGGTCTGTCCTGCTGAGATTGCACCATCTTCAAATGTACAGAGGTCTACTCCAATACTGCCTGCTGTTGCCTGTCTAGGCAGCGTCACCTCTTTTTCAGTTTGCCATACAAGTGCCTTTGAAGTCTCACTCTCACAAATGGTGTCTGCTTCTTTCCTCAAGGACGATTATTCAGTTTAAACAAAGCTTGTGCTAAATGCTTTGTCCACCCCTTGAGAGTGTGAGTCTGAGTCAGTTTCTTTATCTTCTGCTTCAATAAGGCATTCATTCTTTCAATAAGTCCTGAGCCTTCTGGTCAATGGCTAATATGAAGTGTCCATTTCAATCCAGAGCCCAGTTTTGCACGTTATGTGCTGCCTTGATCAGGTTGGATTGCATCTGGAACGCTATCATTTCTTAACAGATACTCCATTCCTTGCAATGTGGCACACTGGTTGGCATACACAGCTGGACATGCATCAGCAGTCCTGAATATGTGTCTACCATCATTGGCATATATTTCCCATTCTCAGGTGGAAGAGGACCAATGTAATCGACTTGCCAAATGCTGGCTGCTTTTCCACCTCTTCAAAGTGCCTTGGGGTATTCTTTCCAATTGGCAGCGCTTTACTTCACAGCATACAGGGCATTGGGCTGCAGCTTGATTGGCATTGTCCACTGAGATGGGCAGTTGTCTTTTCTTTACCCAGTCATAGGTTACCAGTGGCCCGATGCTTGATGTGCCCTGTGTTAGGCAGAATCATATGCAGTACCCTTTGGGAACACCACACACAATTAAGACTACAAGTGACAGTACAAATTCACCTTTGGTACAAGCTTGTACTACACAGTAAAGTGGTAGTAGTAGCAGAGCAGCCAGACTTATCTCAAGAGTAAGTGAACAGTATCAAATAGTCACACAAGGGCAGCAATTACTATGATTCAGGTAAACACTGACTCAAGGTTTTCAAGTAAAAGAATATACATTTATTTCACTCTTCAGTTGTATAACATTACACTAGTATAAGAAAGTTAAAAATCACAATCTTAATACACCACACCACTTCCCTTAAATTCCAGACAAGTTAAGCTCACAAAATGAAGTGGGAGCAAAATGGCACTCCAGCAATTTAAAAGGGCGGGAAAGACAAAGTTATTAGAAATTAAATCAAACCAACAGGTAAGTACTCAGGGCAATTGAACAAGAGGAACTTCAGTGAGGAGATCAGCTAGAAAAGGCTTAAGGCCAAAGTCAATGGGTCCTAAGTCTTTTGCTCAAGATCACACAGTTCAGAGTAGTTCGCTGTAAAGTTTGTGGCACAGATTCCAGACGAGGTTGGTTGATAGAAAAGCTAGTTCAAGGAGAAGAGAAGGACAAGCCCTCGGATTGGAGAAAGATTTCAAACACTTTCACCGCGGTTGAACAAAACGAGCAACCGGATTTGCACAGTACCTTAAAACGGAACGGGAGTTGTAGCTGAGGCGGACGTTCCTGGCGGTTCCTGCAGGCTCATGGTTCCTGAAGCTACTGTCGGACTGGCACAAAGTAGGAAGCTGGAGGGTCCTGTGCCATCCAGGGAAGAAGCCAGCAGCAGAGCAAACAACGAATAAAAGGTGCGCTCCTTAAAACCCAAGCAGGGTCTGTCTTGATATGGGCAAAATCTTCCTCGGGGCCAGCCCTTTGAGAGCAAAAATACCCAATTCAGCCCAAAATACAGGTTCTATTGTGCTGAGCAGTGATCTCATGCTAGTGACAAATGACACCCTGAAAGTTTTAGCATATTTATTCTAAGCAGTGAATTTCATATACATTTGGGATTCAAGTTAAAGAATATTACAAAGCATAAAACATAGAGCAATGCAAAATATAGTGAAACATGGAACTTAGATAAACATAGAGAAACATAGAGAAATATAGAGAAACATAGAGAAACACAGTCTTACGTCCCTTTAATCAGCACTGGGAGACCTGGGCTTTTCATAGAAAAACAATGCTGGAGGACACCGTGAGAGCCAATTCCGGGCACTTGACTGTACACGAATCAAGTCCACAGGACGATCTCCCCCCGAGTCATGTGTGCATGGATATTTTATAATCTCTTGCTGTCAGTCACCATGACGCACAGTTCCAGAACTTTCCCTGTGCAACTGGCTCATGGAAAAAACCCAACTCTCTCTGAGAGGCACCCTGCTCGCTCCTACCCCTCCCTGGTTCCCATCTGCGCTGGCTGAGGAATGTCTTATCAGTACCTTCCCAGAGAAAAGGAAGATTAGCTTGGAGCCAGGGCTACCGTTAGTGAGGCTGAATATTCTAAGGGAAGCAGGGATGTATTAACCCCATCTGCAAGCTCTAAAAGGCATGCACTCATAGCTTAGTGTTTATAGCGCTTAAGACTGGCTATCTAAGCGCTATATAGGTGCCATGATGTTCCAAACACTCCAAAAATACCTATTAGCTACATAGCTAGGGACCCTCTCCCTGCCGGTCTATCAACAATGCATAATGTGACCTATTTCATACTAGGCCTGCATATCCCTTGTAGCTCACTACTGCATAATGGAAGTGCTACAACAGACTACTGTCAGCATTTTTAGCACATACTTTGAATACACTATTGGCTTTCAGCGGCTAATGCTGTCATCTAAAGCCCTGATTGGCAAGGTTGCAATTTCGTGTATCACTACATTCCACCCCTATTCAACGTTTGTGCGACAAATGCTGACTAATACCTATCAATATAGTATTTAGTGCAGTGATAAAGACCTAGGGGCTTTGCAAGAGGTTTAAGCAAACTATCTTCTAGCGGTTAGTTAGCGTGGCATGCAAGGTAAAACACTACCTAAACAAAAATGTACACAAAGTGAACAGTGACATATACCCTTGCCAAAACCTGGCCTACACAAAAATATCTACACAAAGTGAACATGGGCATTTACTCTAGCCAAAACCTGGCCTACACAAAAAATACCTACACCAAGTGAACATGGACATTTACTCTAGCCAAAACCTGGCCTACACAAAAATACCTAAATCAATTTTGTATAACTGATTGTCAGTTAAAAAGCAGCATGCAGTTAAAATTTCAAGGCAATCCAGTGTAGTCTAATCTACAATGCACTATTGCATTTATGTATGGTTACCAATTCTAAAACCTGGCAGCCTTTCACTCTAAGGGCCTACCCTCCCCCTGATCCCAGGGCATTCAAGCGTGACTGTGGGCTGTGTGACTAGACACTTCCCCCCAGGTAGGTGGAACCCAACCAGAAACCATCTAATTTCGTGAACAAGGTGGACCCATGGGCACCAGGTTATCTAAATAAAAACAATTCTACTAATTTACATCAAAGCATGGCATGTGTTATTCATGCAATCAAAAGCAAGCAATTCAATTCATATGTATGCTGGTAACTGTAGCTCTGCGTGTCAGTGTGTGGAGGATGGTCGCCCCCACCCAGTAAAAAGCCAACACCTGCTGATCAAACAATGTTTGCCATACAATGCATCGTGTGTATATAGCAGTCTTGTTGACCTGCCCTATGGCAGACAAAAATGTCTTCATGTCTAAAATTCTGTCATCTTCAATTGGCTGTCAATACTTGTAGCAGTGCTGGGCATATCAATGGGCCCCACTAGGCCAGAGGTTCTATAGCAGAGCTGGCATCAGAACCCATAGTGGCTAGCTTATTGTGCACAGTTTCTATGTAACAAGCATATAAAGCTCCTGCAAATAATGAATCTAGCTCCCTAGCTACGCGCACTCTAGTGATGGGCCATAGAAATGGACTCCATTTGTAGCAGCTTGGTAGTACTAAGGAAACATTGCCTCATGGTAAATCTATGTCTAAGTGTATCACTGTAATAATGAAGGTGTGCATTACCAGCCTACAATTTACATGTTGTCTTACTACTGGAAAATCTAACAGGTTCACAGTGTCTACCTTCTGTGACTTGGAGAATACCCTTCTTCAAGTGGGATATCTACCATATACAATAATAACTTTAGCCACAAACACCATACTACTATCCGGCAGTGGCTGTTTCATCACACCATGGTAAAATGCATTTAGTCAAGTTATAATCCATAAAATCTTGGCGAGAAACTCGCTGCAGTTCTTGGTCAGAAAAACATCACATTAGACAAATTAAACAAATTGTTGTATCCATTCAGTGACAAAAGATGCCCGACAATGTGCCTGGCCAGTACACTAGCAATTCCATGTGGATACTCATTTGTAGCGCTTTTCCAAAGAATTATTCCAAATGTCTACAATCAAAAGGTGACTCTTTGCATTAGTGTGCTGGAGACAGCTGTCCCCACAAAAACATGAAACTGGTTGGTTTAACAAAAACCGTGTCACACTCTGTGTCATAAAATCAAACATCAAGTCAGTCATGGTTTCATTTACCTGCCTTAAGCTGGCTGTAAAAGTATCCAGTGTTTCAAAGGTTACCATTTCAAATTATAGCTCACACACTTGGCAGCATTACTTCAATTAAGAAACTTAACCTACGCACAGGTGACTTTGATGTGCGCACTCATCTTATCTCAAAATAAATTACGCTCCTGCTTGCATAATTCTGCTGCCCCAACAATTCATAAATCATTCTCCTGCCTACGTGCAATGTAGAATATTTTTTTTTTTTCTTCAAAAAACAAAACATCTCTGGTTAAAGCAATTCAGTTGGAAGAGTAAAACCATTTCGTTTTTTCAGATTCATCTCAACAGTGCATTTAAAAACCATTTTTCAATGTGTTAGCATTCAATTGCTGTGTCACACAGCTGTATGTGGTGCCTGATGTTACAGTCCACAACTCATTGTCCATAGTCCTTTAAACAAGAAAGGGCAAGTTATGTCAATTAAGTTATTTCCAGCAACTGAATCATTTGAATGTGTAGCATCAAATATTTGATAATTAGCCAAGTCTGCATCGTGCCAGTTCAGCAAGAGTTATTACTCTGTTGGACACCATTCGCAGGTTACAGCATTGAGTGCGGTGCAGGGCACGTTAAAGTTGAAATAGCATGTCGCAGTGGCTCGCTTTCTCTGAAAATGCGTCTGACCCTTCTTTGATCAGTGTCACCCACAAACTGCACACATCTATTTCTGATATTGTGAAATGCCTTGTCTTTTTTGCCTAGGCAAAATACAAACAGAAATGTTAGGATTTCATCAAAAGTTCAATATCATTATTCTTCATGTTAGGATGTCATCAAAACTTCAATATCAGCGTTATCCACCCCTTCCCATAATACCACCCCCATCTTCAAAAAGGTCTCATCAGGTAACTACACACGTTGTCATTGCTACTGCAATTATTTATCACCCTTCTGCATGTTTCTGGGGGCTTATTTACACTCAACCATACGGGGTGTAACTGCCTAATCACAAACTCATTTGTGCAATGCAATCATAGTTGGTCAATGGTACCTCAGACTGATCTGTGCTTTTACAAAGCCATATAGTAAGTACCCAGGTCGCACAATGCTTTTCTTTTTTCACCAAAGCGATCACAAATGCCAGGCGCCAACTTTCTTCCAGTGTCTCATGATCTTGATTTAGTTTGCCCTGCTGGCATCACTCCATTTTTCAAAGGTAAAGTCTTTCAGTCCAATACCGCTTACAGTTGCACAAGCAGCTGTTTATTTTTCTTCATACAGGCAGTGTCTTTCAGGCCTCTGGTTTTTTCACTTGTCATTTTTTCAAAGGGTGTTTGCTGTTTCCTGAACCACCCCTTTGAGTGCGATAGTCTAAGTCAGTTTCTTTTGTTGCTTCAACAAATCATTCATTCTTGCACTAAGCCGTGTGGCTTCTGGATCATGGCTAATGTGCAGTGTTCATGTTGTACTTCAAAGCCCCGCTCTGCATGTTGTCTCTTGCAAAACGGCTAAGCACTTTTGTCAGTTTTGCTTCCATCTGGAATGCCATAATGTCTTTGTCAGTTACTCCATCCCTGGCAATGTAGCTTGCAGTTTGCCAGATGTGTATTTTCTCTTCTCAAAGCGCCTAGAGGTTTCTTCTCCAGTGCACAGCGCTTTACTTCAGTTCACATCACATGGAGCATTGGAATGCAGCTTGCACAGCAATAGCGTTTCACTTCACATCACATCACATCACATGGGAATGCGGTTTGCACAGTAATGTCTGTTGGAATGGGCAGCTGTCTTTTCTTGGCCCATTCACAGATGCATAGGTAAATGTTCAGATGTGATGTGCCCGACTGCCATCCTGCATGAAGCCTTTGCTCCGTACCACAGTTTACTGGGCAAATTCTTTACTTCTGAACAGCTCTCTCTTTGCTCCCCCTTCCTCAGGAATGCAGGCATTGTTTATCTTTCGTGTGCACCTGGGAGCGCCATGAGCACGCAGCATGCTTATCTCTTTTGACTATAACTCTTACACTGTGGCGGCTTCAATGGGAAGCACTCGTTTCAGACAGTTCACCCAGATTAACTCTTTCTTGTACTGTTTCTGCTTTTGTTTGCCTTCCTTTCGCACACCTCGCCCAAGACAGCTTCAAGGCACAAGCTCTGCACACACAGCAAGACTCTTGTTTTCAAAAGCGGCACTTTTCTTGTCATCAGATTCTACTCCATGTAATTTTGCAAAATGTCAAAGCGTCTTTTTTTTCTTGTAATGTGCGATCTTTCAAGAGAACTCACAACCCACTAAATCTTTGTGCTATCTTATCACACACAGATGTTTCATTCTGTTGTACCATTGCCAAACTATAACCACTCATTTCAGTGCATTTAAAAAAAAAAATGCCAATGTTTAGTGCAGCTCCCTGCACGTTTTCCTGCAAGAGCAACCCACACTCTATTACTTGTGGGCTGTTTAATGTGTCAACAACATTTTTTCACCATGTATCACAGTCAACAGGTTACTATTTCCAAATCATACATCACTTATAAGGCAACAGCACAAATCCATGGCATAGCGTGGGATCAAAAATACTCCAGGGGCAATTTAGAAAAATATAAATTGTTTTTCCCCCCAAACCATTGCAAACTGATTCTGTAAATTCAAATCAATACACAAAAATCGAAAATCCAAATAACATTCACTCACTTTCCTTTTAAGTGAGTCTCTCACCCATTAAAAGCATGGCACAGCTTAAAATGCAATATAACCATTTTAGTGTGTTTCCTTTAAACAGAATTCGCCACCACCAGCACATGGAATTTTACAGTTGCCAAAAGAAAAAAAAAACTCTTTAGGCTCTCAGCACAGATGTTACTCATTCTCCTAAGCATGGCTCATTCCCCTTCCTCATTATTCAGGAATGCCAACACTCAAAAGCATACATCAAAAAGCGAACCTTCGCCTCCGAACATTACAGCCCCCACTCGCTAGCACACTGGGGCTGAGTCAATGGTTAAATCACTATTCACAATTTGCATGTCAAATTCTTGCAATTATTTTTTTTTTCCTGCCCTCATGACAGAATAGAGATGAGAACTCCGTCTCACTATGCATTCCAAATTACAACTTTAAACTGGGGAAACCGCATGATAAAATTCTTTTTCTAATTGAGCATACATCTTTCTTGACCATTTCCCGGAGTGCTTTAAACAAAGCCATTTCCGGCTCGTTTATCGCCTTGTACTCCCTGGCACCAATCCCATGCAATAAGTCAGTCACGACTGATTTACTGAAGGGAGTCTTAACCACACAAGCTATCGGCCACGGCAAGCCGACACAACATTGCTGCCTTTTGAAGTCTCAGAGCTGCAGTGAGACCACCAAGGAAATGCGACAGCCTGCTCCCCACTCTACACTGTGTTCTCTCACACCATTTGTCATGTCATAGCAAGGCACTGCTGTTCACAAATCCCACAAAGCTGCCACCAAATGTCTTGATATGGGCAAAATCTTCCTCGGGGCCAGCCCTTTGAGAGCAAAAATACCCAATTCAGCCCAAAATACAGGTTCTATTGTGCTGAGCAGTGATCTCATGCTAGTGACAAATGACACCCTCAAAGTTTTAGCATATTTATTCTAAGCAGTGAATTTCATATACATTTGGGATTCAAGTTAAAGAATATTACAAAGCATAAAACATAGAGCAATGCAAAATATAGTGAAACATGGAACTTAGATAAACATAGAGAAACATAGAGAAATATAGAGAAACATAGAGAAACACAGTCTTACGTCCCTTTAATCAGCACTGGGAGACCTGGGCTTTTCATAGAAAAACAATGCTGGAGGACACCGTGAGAGCCAATTCCGGGCACTTGACTGTACACGAATCAAGTCCACAGGACGATCTCCCCCCGAGTCATGTGTGCATGGATATTTTATAATCTCTTGCTGTCAGTCACCATGACGCACAGTTCCAGAACTTTCCCTGTGCAACTGGCTCATGGAAAAAACCCAACTCTCTCTGAGAGGCACCCTGCTCGCTCCTACCCCTCCCTGGTTCCCATCTGCGCTGGCTGAGGAATGTCTTATCAGTACCTTCCCAGAGAAAAGGAAGATTAGCTTGGAGCCAGGGCTACCGTTAGTGAGGCTGAATATTCTAAGGGAAGCAGGGATGTATTAACCCCATCTGCAAGCTCTAAAAGGCATGCACTCATAGCTTAGTGTTTATAGCGCTTAAGACTGGCTATCTAAGCGCTATATAGGTGCCATGATGTTCCAAACACTCCAAAAATACCTATTAGCTACATAGCTAGGGACCCTCTCCCTGCCGGTCTATCAACAATGCATAATGTGTCCTATTTCATACTAGGCCTGCATATCCCTTGTAGCTCACTACTGCATAATGGAAGTGCTACAACAGACTACTGTCAGCATTTTTAGCACATACTTTGAATACACTATTGGCTTTCAGCGGCTAATGCTGTCATCTAAAGCCCTGATTGGCAAGGTTGCAATTTCGTGTATCACTACAGGGTCCGACCTTCCTGGCTATCCGGCCCACTTTAGTGCTATACAGCGAATTCGACCAGAGGAGGGAGGGGTCCTGGCTTGCAGTTTGGGTGAACTGGTTGCTCCCACCAGCTCAAGGGAAGAAGTTTCCTGGAGGATATTCTCTGTTGTCGGATTCTGAAGATTTGGACCTGCAGCAGGGCTTCACCGGGCAGTTCAGTCGTTGTAGGGGTCCTCTTCCATCAGCTCCTCGTAGGTTCTTTTGTTCCAGTGGCGACTCTGTCTTTCCAGCCACAGAAACCTGCTTTTTATGCAGTTTTCCCCATTCATACATCCTGACTGTCAATCACAAAGCAGGGTGGCTGTCCTGGCAAGGACAGTCCCCTCAGCCAATCAAACAGAGTGCGACTTGGGTTACCAAGGGAACCCATGGCAGGGGTCCAAAGATCCCTCCCTCATATCCTGCCTACCGAGACTTTCAGGTGCCTTAAGGAGGGCTTCTGTGAAGAAGCCTGCGAAAAGACGACGAACAAAGGAATCATCCCTGGTTTGGCGCGTAGAGAAAAACACGAGAAAGAGCAACAAAAAGAAATGGCGAATAAACCCAGCCGGAGCCAAAATAAAATGTATTTGGTCAAGCGGGTTTATGTTTGAGGCTAATGTAATAGCCTAAAACATTACCACGTTTGTATAAGATAATCGCGGTAGAAAGGTTAGGGTAGTTACCACTGCCACCAGCCAAGTCTTGATGTAAAGGGAGCGAAACAAGGCTCTAAGAGACACAGACAAAAAGGGATAATAATTAACCCTTTCCAGTACTCCATGTGAGATGGGTTGTACTGGGTCTGTGGTTTAAAGTGACTAAAGTAAAGTTAATGGCAACTTTACCTTTCTGGGGGACAGTGGTCAGCCCCAGAAAAATGTAGTCAGTCAGAAGTCTAAAAGACAACCCTGTGTCACTGCACCGAAGGTGCTGTGTAACGCACATGAAAAATATGAGGCCATGGAGTAGGTGAGGCTCCAGTGCTCAAGATCACACAAAAAGTGAAAATACACAAAGCAAAACACATGTAAGAGTGGGAAAAAGGCTCACACTATTACCAGGTGAAAAAAAATCCTAGAAATCCAGCAAAGATGCTGAGGGACTCCTTAGGTAAGGGAAGTCAACCATTTATGATAATTCTCCCTAACCCCCCTGTCTGCTATTGCTTGCTTGCAATACCTGACTTTCTACAGGGGTATTCACAGGGTGTATTTTAGCCAATTGGTCTGCTTCATTGTTAAACAATACAGCAAGTGAGGTATGAGCATCTACATGTCCAGCAAAGATATTGCTCTTTTCCCCTTGCACCACATTCCTTCCCAGACTTAGTTGGGAAGGAGAGATGGTCTTCCCACCACCCTAGGCAATGCCGAACAAGAATTAGATGCTAATACAGCACATCCAGGGAGCACGGGGTGGGTGGGGTGAATAGGGAGGGTGGGGGTGCAACCACATTAGCGCATGCATCATAAGCTATGCGGAAGATGAGGGTGCAAATGCCATTTTGGCAATTGCCAGTCGTCTTAGAAGTAATTTTGTGCGTTAGTGTTAGGCCCCTTGCATGAGCACGAACACCACCCCACCCTGCCAAGGTCCGAGAGATCCACAACCTCCTCAATTGTTCAGAAAGTTACAGGCCCTCATGCCCTCAGGAGAATGGGCCCTGCAAGGTCATGAGAAGTACCATCCCACGGAGCAGATAGCAAGGCTCTCCTGCCCCCAATGATCCCCACATGAGAAATACAGCTTTGCCATACTTTCATCCCATGCCCCCCGCATGATAGAGCACTGTCCAAATCCAGACCACTGACCATAGAACGTTTACACCCTTCGAACGATCACCAAGATCAGAAGGCAAGGCTATTGTGCCTTCATAAATGGGTCACGTGATTTGTGCAGTGAGGTGCAGGGTAGCATCAGAATTACAGCCTAAAACTAAGGTGGAGGACATTGGGGGTTGCTGAACTGTCTGGGAGCGAGTGAAGTGTGTATGGGTTAATGTGACCTCGGTTCTCCCCTGAGCCTATCCCTCTATCTGCAAGGTACATTGTTACAATCAAAAGAATAATATTGTGTGTCGGAGTAGCTAATTAATTGTTAGGTCAGCTCACTGCGAATGACGTGCCCAGGAGCACCCACGTGAACAATGATGGATAGATGAAAATGGACCAATTGCCTGGCATTCCATATGGAGCAAGCCCTACAGCTATAGGCCTCTGCCAAACTGTATTGTAGACTTGTATTATATGTGTTGACGTCATTAGTGACTCTGTTTGTGCCTACAATGTACCACCCATGCCAACCGACCTCCGAACTTTCCGTGGCAGCAGAGTTCTTTGCTGATACATTCCTATTTTTGTAGAAATAAATACTTGTTATTCTTGGCCCTTGTTCCCTAGCAGGGTGTATTGTTTCTGGTGTGAGCGTACGGGGGCATGTCTTCATTTGGTGACGTCAATGTGATCCCAGCGACCCCTGCACTGACTGAGGCTTCCAGGACTCTTCTCTGAGGGAAGCCGCGCCCACCTGCAGCAACCAGTCCCAAAACGAATGAATCGCAGAGGTTTACAGGAGCCGTCTTTGCAGAATTCCTTTCTGCTCTTTGAAGCAGGGAGTGGCTCAGGAGACAATGCAGGCAGGTGTAGAACCCTGTGAATGTAACAGATTTAAAGACACGGCACACTCCAGACCAGGACTCTTTCCACTGGTAAGGGATGTGGCACACAATAAAAACGCTTTTAAATGTATTCATTTCGGATTCTGCTTTGAGAAGGCAGCCAACCCGTCTCTCACCCCCCCAAATCAAATTTAGGGCAGCAATCACCAGTGTGGTGATACTATACAGCAACATGTTATAATACAATTACTTTCACTTTCTAACATCAGTTACAGAAGTGGAGGTCGAAGCAAGATCACTCTTTGTCATACTTTTAGATTGCACTGAGGTTATGCACCCCCCTGCAACACTCCCCCAAACACCGGCTGACCAGGTTTTGTGTGGGTGGAAAGGAGTAGCAAGGAGTTAGAAATAAGAGGCAAAAATCAGATTTGAATTCCGACCTACCACCCCAGAATGGGAAGCCAAAACGAAATGAAAAACCCTTGAAAAATGAGCAAAATGGCACTCAGAATTAACTGGATAGTTAGAGATTAGCTTACATGTGCGGTAGAATGAATAAGACAGGAATTTGTGTGGCTGGGCTAAAGAGGGAAGAAAGCTTACAAGCTACAAGGCTGTAGTGATACACAAAATTGCAACCTTGCCAATCAGGGCTTTAGATGACAGCATTAGCCGCTGAAAGCCAATAGTGTATTCAAAGTATGTGCTAAAAATGCTGACAGTAGTCTGTTGTAGCACTTCCATTATGCAGTAGTGAGCTACAAGGAATATGCAGGCCTAGTATGAGTGATAGGTCACATTATGCATTGTTGATAGACAGGCAGGGAGAGGGCCCTAGCTCTGTAGCTAATAGGTATTTTTGGAGTGTTTGGAACATTATGGCACCTATATAGCGCTTAGATAGCCAGTCTTAAGCGCTATAAACACTAAGCTATGAGTGCATGCCTTTTAGAGCTTGCAGATGGGGTTAATACATCCCTGCTTCCCTTAGAATATTCTGCCTCACTAACGGTAGCCCTGCATGGCCCCAAGCTAATCTCCTTTTCTCTGGGAAGGCACTGATAAGACATTCCTGAGCTTTGGCAGATGGGCTCCAGGGAGCCAGGGAGGGGCTCAGAAGAAGGAGCAGTGGAAATTAACAGAGTTGGGTTTTTTCCATGAGCCAGCCTATATTTTGCACAGGGAAAGTTCTGGAACTGTGCGTCACGGACGGGCAGCACGAGATTATAAAATATACATGCTCACATGACTCGGGTGGGAGATCGTCCTGTGGACTTGGTTCGAGCAAGATCAAGTGCCCGGAATTTGGAACTCTGACGGCATCCCGACAGCGCTGTCCTCTGAGCGGGGCTTGTTACAGCTAGCTTATGAGGGCCAGGGTCTCCCAGTGCTGATTGAAGGGGGGTAAAACTGTGTTTCTCTATGTTTATCTAAGTTCTATGTTTCTCTATATTTTGCATTTCTCTAAGTTTTGTGCTTTGTAATCTTCTCTAACTTGAATACCAAATGTATATGAAATTCACTGTTTAGAATAAATACTAAAACTTATTGAAGGTGTCATTTGTCACTAGCATGAGATCACTGCTGAGCACAATAGAACCTGTATTTTGGGCTGAATTGGGTATTTTTTGCTCTCAAAGGGCTGGCCCCGAGGAAGATTTTGCCCATATCAAGACATTTGGTGGCAGCTTTGTGGGATTTGTGCAGAGCAGTGCCTTGCTGTGAAATGACAAATTGTGTGAGAGAACACAGTGTAGAGTGAGGAGCAGGCTGTCGCATTTCCTTGGTGGTCTCACTGCAGCTCTGAGACTTCAAAAGACAGCAATGTTGTGTCGGCTTGCCGTGGCCGATAGCTTGTGTGGTTAAGACTCCCTTCAGTAAATCAGTCGTGACTGACTTATTGCTTGGGAATGGAGCCAGGGAGTACAAGGCGATAAACAAGCGGGAAATGGCTTTGTTTAAAGCGCTCCGATGAATGGTCAAGAAAGATATATGTTCAATTAGGAAAGAATTTTATCATGCGGTTTCCCCAGTTTAAAGTTGTAATTTGAAATGCAAAGTGAGACGGAGTTCTCATCTCTATTCTGTCATGAGGGCAGGGAAAAATAATTGCGAGGATTTGACATGCAAATTGTGAATAGTAATTTAACCATTGACTCAGCCCCAGTGTGCTAGCGAGTGGGGGGCTGTAATGTTCGGAGGCGAAGGTTCGCTTTTTTGATGTATGCTTTTGAAGTGTTGACATTCCTGAAAAATAACGTGGAGCCGTGCTTAGGAGAAAGAGTAACATCTGTGCTGAGAGCCTAAAGGGTTTGTTTTTCTTTTGGCAACTGTAAATTCCATGTGCTAGTGGTGGTACATTCTGTTTAAAGGAAACACACTAAAATGGTTATATTGCATTTTAAGCTGTGCCATGCTTATAATGGGTGAGAGACTCACTTAAAAAAGAAAGTGAGTGATGTTATTTGGATTTTCGATTTTTGTGTATTGATCTGAAATTGCAGAATCAGTTTGCAATGGTTTGGGGGGAAAAAACAATTTATATTTTTCTAAATTGCCTCTAAATTGCCCCTGGAGTATTTTTGACTGTTCCCACGCTATGCCATGGATTTGTACTGTTGCCTTATAAGTGATGCATGTTTGGAAATAGTGACCTGTTGACTGTGATACATGGTGAAAAATGTTGTTGACACAATAACAGCCCACAAGCAATATAGAGTGTGGGTTGCTCTTGCAGGGAAACCGTGCAGGGAGCTGCACTAAATATGGCATTTTTTAAATGCACTGAAATAAGTGGTTATATTCTGGCAATGGTACAACAGAATGAAAAAATCTGTGTGTGATAAGATAGCACAAAGATTTAGTGGGTTGTGGGTTCTTTTGAAAGATCGCACATTGCATTGGAGTGAGCTCGTGAAGCCAAACTACAAGGTTACGAGGAAAAAGAAGAGAAAAAAAAAATGTATGCTTTTAAATGGGACATTAATCAGTTTAAAACAGGCTAAAAGACGCTTTGACATTTTGCTAAATTACATGGAGCAGAATCTGATGAGAAGAAAAAGTGCCTCTTTTGAAAATAAGAGTCTTGCTGTGTGTGCAGAGCTTGTGCCTTGAAGCTGTCTTGGGCGAGGTGCAGGAAGGCAAACAAAAGCAGAATACTGCACTTCTGTTTAATGAAATGGTGGCAGATATGAGAGCTTTTCTGAGTTGCTGGACAAAAGCAGTGCAAGAAAGAGTTAATCTGGATGAACTGTCTTAAACGAGTGCCTTTCCATTGAAGCCGCCACAGTTTAAGAGTTATAGAGCAAAGAGATAAGCTTGCTGCGCGAAAAGATAAACATTGACATTCCTGCATTGCATCCCCTGTGAGAGACACCCAGTGTGAGCAAAAAACTGAGGAGAGGGGGTGCAAAGACAAAAATGCTGATCAGAGGTAAAGAATTTGCCCAGTAACACTGGAAGGAAAACAAAGGCTGCATGCAGGATGGCAGACGGGCACATCACATCTGAACATTTGGGGAACTTGTGCATCTGTGAATGGGCTAAGAAAAGACAGCTGCCCATTCCAACAGACATTGCCATGCAAACCGCATTCCCATGCACCATGTGATGTGATGTGAAGTGAAACGCTATTGCTGTGCAAGCTGCATTCCAGTGCTCCATGTGATGCGAACTGAAGTAAAGCGCTGTGCACTGGAGAAGAAACCTCCAGGCGCTTTGAGAAGAGAAAATACACAGCTGGCAAAATGCAAGCTACATTGCCAGGGCTGGAGTAACTGACAAAGACATTATGGCATTCCAGATGGAAGCAAAACTGACAAAAGCGCTTAGCCGTTTTGCAAGAGACAACATGCAGAGCGGGGCTTTGGAGTACAACATGAACACTGCACATTAGCCATGATCCAGAAGCCTCACGGCTTAGTGCAAGAATGAATGATTTGTTGAAGCAACAAAAGAAACTGACTTAGACTATCGCGCTCAAAGGGGTGGGCCAAGAAATCAGCAAACACCCTTTGAGAAAAATGATAAGTGAAAAAACCAGAGGCTTGAAAGACACTAGCTGTATGGAGAAAAATAAACAAAGCTGCTTGTGCAACTGCAGGCCATATTGGACTGAAAGACTTTACCTTTGAAATATGGAGTGATGCCAGCAGGGCAAACTAAATCAAGATCATGAGACACTGGAAGCAAGTTGGCGCCTGGCATTTGTGATCGCTTTGGTGAAAAAGAAAAATATTGTGCAACCTGGGTACTTATAATATGGCTTTTGTAAAAGCACAGATCAGTCTGAGGTACCATTGACCAACTATGATCGCATTGCACAAATGAGTTTGTGATTAGGCAGTTACACCCCGTATGGTTGAGTGTAAATAAGCCCCCAATAACATGCAGAAGAGTGATAAATAATTGCAGTAGCAATGATAAAGTGTGTAGTTACCTGGTGAGACTTCTGAAGATGGGGGTGGTGTTCAGGGAAGGGGTGGATAACGCTGATATTGATGAATAACGACATTGTACTTTTGATGGCATCCTAACATTTCTGTTTGTATTTTGCCTAGGCAAAAAGCAAAAAGCATTTCACCATTGACAGAAGTAGATGTATTCAATTTGTGGGTGACACTGATCAGTCAAGCAAACTGTGCTCAGAGAAAGCGAGTCAACTTTAAACGTGTCCTGCACCGCACTCAATGCTGCTAACATGCATGACCTATGAGGACATTTGTTCTGCAACCTGCGAAAGGTGTCCAACAGAGTAATAACCTTTGCTCAACTGGCACGGTGCAGACTTGGCTAATTATCAAATATTTGATGCTACACATTCAAATGATTCAGTTGCTGGAAATAACTTAATTGACATGTCTTGCCTTTCTTGTTTAAAGGACTGTGGACAATGAGTTGTGGACTGTAAGATCATGCACCACAAACAGCTGTGTGACACAGCACTTGAATGCTAACACATTGAAAAATGGTTTTTAAATGCACTTTTTGAGATGAATCTGAAAAAACGAAATGGTTTTGCTCTTCCAACTGAATTGCTTTAACCAGAGATGTTTTGCTTTTTGAAAAAAAAAAAAAAACTTCTACGTTGCACGTAGGCAGTAAAATGATTTATGAATTGTTGGGGCAGCAGAAATGTAATTTATTTTGAGATAAAATGAGTGCGCACATCAAAGTCCTGTGCGTAGGTTAAGATCCTTAATTGAAGTAATGCTGCCAAGTGTGTGAGCTCTAATTTGAGATGGTAACCTTTGAAACACTGGATACTTTTACAGCCAGCTTAAGGCAGGCAAATGAAACCATGACTGACTTGATGTTTGATTTTATGACACAGTGTGTGACACGGTTTTTGTTGAACCAACCAGTTTCATGTTTTAGTGGGGACAGCTGTCTCCAGCACACTAATGCAAAGAGTCACCTTTTGATTGTAGACATTTGGAATAATTCTTTGGAAAAGCGCTACAAATGAGTATCCACATGGAATTGCTAGCGTACTGGCCTGGCACATTGTCAGACATCTTTTGTCACTGACTCATATGACTGGTGTCTATGAAGTCATGGGCCCAAATGTTTCAGTGAATGGATACAAAGATTTGTTTAATTTGTTTAATGTGATGTTTTTCTGACCAAGAAATGCAGCGAGTGCTCTCGCCAAGATTTTATGGACTATAACTTGACTATATGCATTTTACACAATGGTGTGATGAAACAGCCACTGCCGGATGGTAGTATGGTGTTTGTGGCTAAAACTAATATTGTATATGGTAGATATCCCACTTGAAGAAGGGTATTCTCCAAGTCACAATAGGTAGACACTGTGAACATGTTAGATTTTCCAGTAGTAAGGCAACATTTAAAGTGTAGACTGGTAATGCACACCTCTATTATTACAGTGATACACTTAGACATAGATTTATCATGAGGCAATGTTTCCTTAGTACTACCAAGCTGCTACAAATGGAGTCCATTTCTATGGCCCATCACTAGAGTGCGCGTAGCTAGGGAGCTAGATTCATTAATTGCAGGAGCTTTATATGCTTGTGACATAGAAACTGTGCACAATAAGCTAGCCACAATGGGTTCTGATGCCAGCTCTGCGATAGAACTTCTGGCCTAGTGGGGCCCATTGATACGCCCAACACTGCTACAAGTATTGGCAACCACTGAAGATGGCAGAATTTTAGGTATGAAGACATTTTTTCTGCCATAAGGCAGGTCAACAAGACTGCTAAATACACACGATGCATTGTATGGCAAACATTGTTTAATCAACAGGTGTTGGCTTTTTACTGAGTGGGGGCGACCATCCTCCACACACTGGCACGCAGAGCTACAGTTACCAGCATACATATGGATCGAATTGCTTGCTTTTGATTGCATGAATAACACATGCCATGCTTGATGTAAATTAGTAGAATTGTTTTTATTTAGATAACCTGGTGCCCATGGGTTCACCTTGTTCACGAAATTAGATGGTTTCTGGTTGGGTTCCACATGCATGGGGGAAGTGTCTAATCACACAGCCCATAGTCACGTTTGAATGCCCTGGGATCAGGGGGGAGGGTAGGCCCTTGGAGTTAAAGGCTGCCAGGTTTTAGAATTGATAACCATACATAAATGCAATAGTGCATTGTAGATTAGACTACACTGGATTGCCTTGACATTCTAACTGCATGCTGCTTTTTAACTGACAATCAGTTATACAATAATTATTTAGGTATTGTTGTGTAGGCCAGGTTTTGGCTAGAGTAAATGTCCATGTTCACTTTGTGTAGGTATTTTTGTGTAGGCCAGGTTTTGGCTAGGGTAAATGTCCATGTTCACTTTGTGTAGGTATTTTTGTGTAGGCCAGGTTTTGGCAAGGGTATATGTCACTGTTCACTTTGTGTACATTTTTGTTTAGGTAGTGTTTTACCTTGCATGCCACGCTAACTAACCGCTAGAAGGTAGTTTGCTTAAACCTCTTGCAAAGCCCCAAGGTCTTTATCACTGCACTAAATACTATATTGATGTGTATTAGTCAGCATTTGTCAAACACACGTTGAATAGGGGTGGAATGTAGTGATACACAAAATTGCAACCTTGCCAATCAGGGCTTTAGATGACAGCATTAGCCGCTGAAAGCCAATAGTGTATTCAAAGTATGTGCTAAAAATGCTGACAGTAGTCTGTTGTAGCACTTCCATTATGCAGTAGTGAGCTACAAGGAATATGCAGGCCTAGTATGAGTGATAGGTCACATTATGCATTGTTGATAGACAAGCAGGGAGAGGGCCCTAGCTCTGTAGCTAATAGGTATTTTTGGAGTGTTTGGAACATTATGGCACCTATATAGCGCTTAGATAGCCAGTCTTAAGCGCTATAAACACTAAGCTATGAGTGCATGCCTTTTAGAGCGTGCAGATGGGGTTAATACATCCCTGCTTCCCTTAGAATATTCTGCCTCACTAACGGTAGCCCTGCATGGCCCCAAGCTAATCTCCTTTTCTCTGGGAAGGCACTGATAAGACATTCCTGAGCTTTGGCAGATGGGCTCCAGGGAGCCAGGGAGGTGCTCAGAAGAAGGAGCAGTGGAAATTAACAGAGTTGGGTTTTTCCATGAGCCAGCCTATATTTTGCACAGGGAAAGTTCTGGAACTGTGCGTCACGGTCGGGCAGCACGAGATTATAAAATATACATGCTCACAAGACTCGGGTGGGAGATCGTCCTGTGGACTTGGTTCGAGCAAGATCAAGTGCCCGGAATTTGGAACTCTGACGGCATCCCGACAGCGCTGTCCTCTGAGCGGGGCTTGTTACAGCTAGTTTATGAGGGCCAGGGTCTCCCAGTGCTGATTGAAGGGGCGTAAGACTGTGTTTCTCTATGTTTCTCTAAGTTCTATGTTTCTCTATATTTTGCATTTCTCTAAGTTTTGTGCTTTGTAATCTTCTCTAACTTGAATACCAAATGTATATGAAATTCACTGTTTAGAATAAATACTAAAACTTATTGAAGGTGTCATTTGTCACTAGCATGAGATCACTGCTCAGCACAATAGAACCTGTATTTTGGGCTGAATTGGGTATTTTTTGCTCTCAAGTGCTGGCCCCAAGGAAGATTTTGCCCATATAAAGACAAAGGCAAGGTACTAAACAACACAAATACAGGTGAGGAAATCGACTTTGGGAAGGAAAGCAGTGCAGCAAAAATCACATGCGGCAGAATTCCAATTTCTTATTTTTCATGGGTTTAAACAAGCACACAGCTAAGGAAATGAGCTAAACAGTCAAAATCGGAAATCGATTTTTCTGATGGGATATAAGTGCATATCACAGATAGGATACTGAAGTGTATAGGTTACTTTGATGGGGTGACAGTATGAGTTTCTTTATAGAAAAGGAAAATCGGATTTTGGAATGGAAACAATTTCACTGGCAAACTCGTTTTACTGAGACTATATTTTAGTGGCTAGATTATTAACCCCTTAAGTGCCAAGGACGAGGTATCTTGTCCTTGGAATTCCCTCCAGGGTGCCAAGGACGAGCTAGCTCGTCCTTTTTGGCACTCTGTTTTGAGCGATCCCTGCAAAGTATCATTTCACAGCTGCCAGCCAGTCTGGTTATATGGTAGAATATGTTAGAATAATACCGCTAAAGGCTTGAATTATGCTTTTCTTACGGCCGCCCTTTTGCTGAGCCTGCTAGAGCATGTCGGCTCCCAGGACGCGAATAGCACGTGATAGATAGCAAGGTCCGGAATGCAACTCCCGCCCGTATGTAGTTCGCTTCCAAGAACAGAAGCGCTGTGTTCTATTCAATAACCGAAAGATGCCTTCGCACTCACAAATTGCAAACTGTTACTAGAATAGATGTTTGAAGGTGTCATAGTGGTCGGAGATGTCCATCATCACACCAAGTTCAAAGAAACCCAATAAAGGGGGGTGTTAAACATGTCATAGCTGATTGTTTGATATGCATTTTGTATATATGTAACTGATGTACGTAATTCACTCTCTTGCGTCCCTCGAGGTCTAGAGATACACGTAGCGGAGCGTGAGACCGAGTTGGCCAACTGAGACTTTTGCTTTGCAATAAAACCCTAGCTTTGGGAATACAACCTTGTGTCTGGCGTCTCTATCGTGTGTGGTGACTCGCCTTGTTTCCATAGACGTCAGGGTCAGGAGGTGTTCGGGGCGCCCTGTAAAAGTGATAAGAGACTCCTTTGCAGATCTGCACATATCTGATCCCTGATCGATGTGCCTGGCTAGAGAACAAGGAGGCGAGGGTCCCGAAACGAGGCAGAAGCCAAGAAACGCAGACACAACGTTCTTTGGTGCGTCAGTATACAGACGACTTGATTTATCAGGTGAGTCATTCCCCGATTCAAAGCATCCTGATATTGGTTAAAGAGTTGACTTTGCAAAATCAAACGCCCAAATCAAACGCCCAAATTAGGGGTAATCGAGGAAATCACAGGCAGTACATGCAACAGCCCGATTCTTCCGGTTTATAAAAAAGGAGGTAATGAGGTACCATACCGTTTCATAATTGATCTACGCGCATTGAATTAGGTAGTAGATCCGCAATTTCCTCTAGTGCCAGACGTCACTACAATATTGACAATGATACCTGTTTCAGCAGAATATTTTAGTGTAATAGATTTGATAAATGCATTCTTTAGTATTCCAGTGGACAAGGACAGTAGATATTTGTTCGCGTTCACATTAGGAGGACGATCATTTACATTCACGTGGATTCTGCAAGGTTACATGGAGAATCCAAGTATTTACAGTAGAGCATTAAAAGTACAGCTAGATATGCTGGAATTACCCATGGGTTGTGTACTTTTGCAGTACATAGACGATCTATTGCAAGTTGCAGACACAGAGGAGATTTGTAAAGAAAGCACTGTATTACTACTGTCACACCTAGCGGCACATGCCATAAAGCTAGTTTGAAGAAATTTCAGTATAATCGAAAGGAGGTGGCTTATTTGGGCTACCTACGTTCGAAAGGAGGAGAAGACTAACGCCAGAACGCATAGAAAGTATTTCTTGTATGCCTATTCCAAAGAAACAAAAAGGAGTCAGAGCCATAATAGGCATGGCTTCATATTGCCGACAATGGATTGGTAATTTTGCGTTAATTGTGAAACCATTAGTGAATTTAACTGGAAAGGATGCGAATATGCCTTTGCAGTGGGATGAGGAATGTCAGAGAGCATTTGATGGATTGAAAACTGCATTATGCTCTGCTCCAGTTTTGGGTACGCCGAACTATGAGAACATTTTTAGACTATTTGTGTATGAAAGTGAAGGATGTGCATTGGCGGTTTTGACACAGGAACAAGGTGGAAGAAATAGGCTGTGCGGCTATTTTTCTTCTGCGCTGGACCCTGTAGCGTGCGCACTACCACGATGTTTGCGATCTGTCGCGGCGGCTGCTGCGTCAGTGAAACAAACGGAAGGGATGGTATTGGGGCACACTTTAATTCTGATGGTGCCACATGCCATAGACGTTCTATTAAATAGGACACAGACGCAACACCTCACCTCTGCTAGATTGACAAGATATGAGATTATCTTGTTCGCGCCCATATCCAAATTATGAGGTGTAGCGCTTTAAATCCTGCAGAATGAATGCCACTGACCTTAAAAGAAATTGGGAAGAATGAATCACCCCCCCCCATGATTGCTTAATGGTCACTGAGGAAGAAACCAAGGGAAGAATTGATTTGAGTGATATTCCACAGAAAGAGCCGGATGGAGAGTTATTTTGTGACGGCTCATGTTTTAATTTACCAGATGGCACGACAACTGCCGCATAAGCTATCACTAGTGTTGTAGAAAGTAAAAGAATCCCCTATAATTCAGAACAAGCCGCGGAAATAATAGCATTGACCAGAGCCTGCGAGATTTCTGAAAATTTGAATATGAATATATATTCTGATAGTCAGTATGCTTTTGGAGTGGTTCATAATTTTTGTCGACTTTGGGCTGAGAGGGGGTTTCTGACATCACATGGTGCCAGAATTCAACATGGCCCTTTGATTGTACGATTGCTGTCTGCACTCACGTTTCCAAAGCGCCTAGCAATAGTGAAATGCGAGGCACATAAAAAAGTAACATGCAAACTAGGAGAGGGAAACGCGTTTGCAGACAGAATTGCTAAACAAACTGCCACTGATTTGAATACCAAGATGATGACGGTTCAGACAGAGGAAGTACCCTGTATGATAGAAGATGGAGTTGCGACTGTCAAAGAAATGCAGGCAGAGGCTACGGCCGATGAAATACAGGGATGGGCAGAGTGATCTGCTGAGTTGGATCTGGAGGGTTGGTGGGTGGACAAGGGAACTAGAAACTGGATGTTGCCAAGTTCGTATGTGACTGCAATGGTCACAATGGCCCACAGCCCTACGCACATCTGTGCCAAGAAAATGATACAGCTCCTTTCTACATTATGGCAGAATGTAAACATAAAAAAGAATGCAGAGAGGTTGGTGCAGAACTGTATCACGTGTTAACAACACAATGTAGGAAAGGGAACAGTGACTCCAACAGGCAGTTTTGGCCCGCCCTCCATGCCGTTTGAGGTAGTTCTTTTGGATTTCCTAGAGATGGAAAGGTGCAAAAACTTAAAATATGTCTTGGTGGTGATCTGTGCATTCAGTAAGTGGGTGGAGGCATATCCTTTGAAAGATTGCACAGCAATGAGTACGGCAAAAGTAATGTTGAAGGAGTACTTTTCCAGATTTGACTTGCCCCGAGTCCTATGGTCTGATAACGGACCGCATTTTGTGGGTGCAGTGGTATTACAGATATATGCTGGTCTCCAGATTGATAAGAGATTCCATAGTTCAAGGCATCCGAGTTCTGCCTGTCTTGTGGAGAGGCACAACAGGATTCTTAAATCAAAGATCAGTAAGATTTGTGCGGGAAGCAAGTTGAGTTGGGTGGATGCATTACCAATAGCACTATTATGCATGCATACGTCTGTACAGGCTAAAACTGGGCTCTCCCCATACGAAATCGTAATGGGGAGGCCAGCAAATGTTTGGTGCGCACCTCAGCCAAAACAACTTAGTGAAATAGAACATCCTGTGCTTAGTACGTATTGTGGCCTTTTAATGCAGAAATTGCGTTTGATTCATCAGCAGGTGCAGAAGGCATTACCAGTGAGATACACTGGTCCGGGGCACGCGCTGGAGCCAGAAGACTGGGTGCTGCTAAAAAACTTTGAAAGAAAGTCATCATTTGCACCCAGGTGGCGCGGGCCCCATCAAGTATTTTTGGCGACGCAGACGGCAATACGGGTGGATGGAAGGAAGTCGTGGATCCATGCCACCCATGCCAAGAAGATTCCAACTGCACTGAAAGACTTGCCTGACACTGATGACCGGAAAGAGACAGCGGTCCCAGAAACTAAATAAACTGTTGCCAGTAAGCAGCCACCTAATCTGCCAAAACGAGAAGTGAAACTCGAAACAAAGCCTGAGACGATTGCCAAAGAGGGGGAAGGGCAAAGAGTGCCCCAATGTTGCCCAGCAGGAATCGACATCACTGCTGACCGACGCGAAATCTGCCTTGCAGATACCAGCAAAACCAAATCGTGTACCCCTTTGGCGCCCACCAGCACATGCCAGCACGCCAAAAAACGGATCTGCATCATTGGCGCGTGTAGTGATACACAAAATTGCAACTTTGCCAATCAGGGCTTTAGATGACAGCATTAGCCGCTGAAAGCCAATAGTGTATTCAAATTATGTGCTAAAAATGCTGTCAGTAGTCTGTTGTAGCACTCCCATTATGCAGTAGTGAGCTACAAGGAATATGCAGGCCTAGTATGAGTGATAGGTCACATTATGCATTGTTGATAGACAGGCAGGGAGAGGGCCCTAGCTCTGTAGCTAATGGACATTTTTGGAGTGTTTGGAACATTATGGCACCTATATAGCGCTTAGATAGCCAGTCTTAAGCGCTATAAACACTAAGCTATGAGTGCATGCCTTTTAGAGCTTGCAGATGGGGTTAATACATCCCTGCTTCCCTTAGAATATTCTGCCTCACTAACGGTAGCCCTGCATGGCCCCAAGCTAATCTTCCTTTTCTCTGGGAAGGCACTGATAAGACATTCCTCAGCATTCGCGCAGATGGGCCAGGGAGGGGCTCAGAAGGAGCAGTGGAAATTAACAGAGTTGGGTTTTTTCCATGAGCCAGCCTATATTTTGCACAGGGAAAGTTCTGGAACTGTGCGTCACGGACGGGCAGCACGAGATTATAAAATACACATGCTCACATGACTCGGGTGGGAGATCGTCCTGTGGACTTGGTTCGTGCAAGGTCAAGTGCCCGGAATTGGCTCTGACGGCGTCCTGCAGCACTGTTCTCTGAGCGGGGCTTGTTTACAGCTAGCTTATGAGGGCCAGGGTCTCCCAGTGCTGATTAAAGGGACGTAAGACTGTGTTTCTCTATGTTTCTCTATATTTCTCTATGTTTCTCTATGTTTATCTAAGTTCCATGTTTCACTATATTTTGCATTTCTCTAAGTTTTATGCTTTGTAATATTCTCTAACTTGAATCCCAAATGTATATGAAATTCACTGCTTAGAATAAATATGCTAAAACTTATTTGAAGGTGTCATTTGTCACTAGCATGAGATCACTGCTCAGCACAATAGAACCTGTATTTTGGGCTGAATTGGGTATTTTTTGCTCTCAAAGGGCTGGCCCCGAGGAAGGTTTTGCCCATATCAAGACATTTGGTGGCAGCGGTGGGATTTGTGCAGAGCAGTGCCGTGCTGTGAAGTGACAAATTGTGTGAGAGAACACAGTGTAGAGTGAAGAGCAGGCTGTCGCATTTCCTTGGGGGTCTCACTGCAGCTCTGAGACTTCAAAAGACAGCAGCGGTGTGTCGGCTTGCCGTGGCGGATAGCTTGTGTGGTTAAGACTCCCTTCAGTAAATCAGTCGTGACTGACTTATTGCTTGGGAATGGAGCCAAGGGAGTACAAGGCGATAAACAAGCGGGAAATGGCTTAGTTTAAAGCGCTCCAATGAATGGTCAAGAAAGATGTATGTTCAATTAGGAAAGAATTTTATCATGCGGTTTCCCCAGTTTAAAGTTGTAATTTGAAATGCAAAGTGAGACGGAGTTCTCAACTCTATTCTGTCATGAGGGCAGGGAAAAATAGTTGCAAGGATTTGACATGCAAATTGTGAATAGTAATCTAACCATTGACTCAGCCCCAGTGTGCTAGCGAGTGGGGGGCTGTAATGTTCGGAGGCAAAGGTTCGCTTTTTTGATGTATGATTTTGAAGTGTTGGCATTCCTGAAAAATAACATGGGGAATGAGCCGTGCTTAGGAGAAAGAGTAACATCTGTGCTGAGAGCCTAAAGGGTTTGTTTTTCTTTTGGCAACTGTAAATTCCATGTGCTAGTGGTGGCGAATTCTGTTTAAAGGAAACACACTAAAATGGTTATATTGCATTTTAAGCTGTGCCATGCTTATAATGGGTGAGAGACTCACTTAAAAGAAAGTGAGTGAATTTTATTTGGATTTTCGATTTTTGTGTATTGATTTGAAATTGCAGAATCAGTTTGCAATGGTTTGGGGGGAAAAAACTATTTATATTTTTCTAAATTGCCCCTGGAGTATTTTTGACTGTTCCCACGCTATGCCATGGATTTGTACTGTTGCCTTATAAGTGATGCATGTTTGGAAATAGTGACCTGTTGACTGTGATATATGGTGAAAAATGTTGTTGACACATTTAACAGCCCACAAGCAATATAGGGAGTGTGGGTTATTCTTGCAGGAAAAAACCGTGCAGGGAGCTGCACTAAACATGGCATTTTTATTTTTAAATGCACTGAAATAAGTGGTTATATTCTGGCAATGGTACAACAGAATGAAAAATCTGTGTGTGATAAGATAGCACAAAGATTTAGTAGGTTGTGGGTTCTCTTGAAAAATCGCACATTGCATTGGATTGAGCTTGTGAAGCAAAACTACAAGGTTACGAGGAAAAAGAAGAGAAAAAAAAACGTATGCCTTTTAAATGAGACATTAATCAGTTTAAAACAGGCTAAAGACGCTTTGACATTTTGAAAAATTACATGGAGTAGAATCTGATGACAAGAAAAGTGCCTCTTTTGAAAATAAGAGTCTTGCTGTGTGTGCAGAGCTCATGCCTTGAAGCTGTCTTGGGCGAGGTGCGCGAAAGGAAGGCAGACAAAAGCAGAATACTGCACTTCTGTTTAGTGAAATGATGCTTCAGATATGGGAGCTTTTCTGAGTTGCTGGACAAGAGCAGTGCAAGAAAGAGTTAATCTGTATGAACTGTCTGAAACGAGTGCCTTTCCATTGAAGCCGCCACAGTTTAAGAGTTATAGAGCAAAGAGATAAGCTTGCTGCGTGCTCATGGCGCTGCCAGGTGCACACGAAAGATAAACAATGACATTCCTGCATTCCTTCCCCTGTGAAAAGACCGTCAGTGAGCAGTAAACTGAGGAAGGGGGTGCAAAGGCAGAAAAGAGAGTTTCTAACGGCATGCAATAACAGAACTGATCAGAAGTAAAGAATTTGCCCAGTAACACTGGTAGGAAAACAAAGGCTGCATGCAGGATGGCAGACGGGCACATCACATCTGAACATTTGGGGAACCTGTGCATCTGTGAATGGGCTAAGAAAAGACAGCTGCCCATTCCAACAGACATTACTGTGCAAACCGCATTCCCATGCACCATGTGATGTGATGTGAAATGAAACGCTATTGCTGTGCAAGCTGCATTCCAGTGCTCCATGTGATGTGAACTGAAGTAAAGCGCTGTGCACTGGAGAAGAAACCTCTAGGCGCTTTGAGAAGAGAAAATACACATCTGGCAAACTGCAAGCTACATTGCCAGGGATGGAGTAACTGACAAAGACATTATGGCATTCCAGATGGAAGCAAAACTGACAAAAGCGCTTAGCCGTTTTGCAAGAGACAACATGCAGAGCAGGGCTTTGGAGTACAACATGAACACTGCACATTAGCCATGATCCAGAAGCCTCACGGCTTAGTGCAAGAATGAATGATTTGTTGAAGCAACAAAAGAAACTGACTTAGACTATCGCGCTCAAAGGGGTGGTCCAAGAACTCAGCAAACACCCTTTGAGAAAATGACAAGTGAAAAACCAGAGGCTTGAAAGACACTAGCTGTATGGAGAAAAAATAAACAAAGCTGCTTGTACAACTGCAGGCGGTATTGGACTGAAAGACTTTACCTTTGAAAAATGGAGTGATGCCAGCAGGGCAAACTAAATCAAGATCATGAGACACTGGAAGCAAGTTGGTGCCTGGCATTCGTGATCACTTTGGTGAAAAAGAAAAGCATTGTGCGACCTGGGTACTTATTATATGGCTTTTGTAAAAGCACAGATCAGTCTGAGGTACCATTGACCAACTATGATCGCATTGCACAAATGAGTTTGTGATTAGGCAGTTACACCCCGTATGGTTGAATGTAAATAAGCCCCCAGAAACATGCAGAAGGGTGATAAATAATTGCAGTAGCAATGATAAAGTGTGTAGTTACCTGGTGAGACTTCTGAAGATGGGGGTGGTGTTCAGGGAAGGGGTGGATAACGCTGATATTGATGAATAATGACATTGAAGTTTTGATGAAATCCTAACATTTCTGTTTGTATTTTGCCTGGGCAAAAAAGCAAGACAATAGCGTGCCCTTATTGGCGTAAATGTGTGCAGTTTGTGGGTGACACTGATCTCAGAGAATATGCGAGTCAACTTTAAACGTGTCCTGCACCGCACTCAATGCTGTTATTTGTTCTGCAACCTGCGAAAGGTGTCCAACAGAGTAATAACTTTTGCTGAACTGGCACGGTGCAGACTTGGCTAATTATCAAATATTTGATGCTGCACATTCAGATGATTCAGTTGCTGGAAATAACTTAATTGACATGTCTTGCCTTTCTTGTTTAAAGGACTGTGGACAATGAGTTGTGGACTGTGACATCATGCACCACAAACAGCTGTGTGACACAGCAATTGAATGCTAACACCTTGAAAAATGTTTTTTTAAATGCACTTTTTGAGATGAATCTGAAAAAACGAAATGGTTTTGCTCTTCCAACTGAATTGCTTTAACCAGAGATGTTTTGCTTTTTGAAAAAAAAAAAAAACTTCTACGTTGCACGTAGGCAGGAAAATGATTTATGAATTGTTGCGGCAGCAGGATTATGCAAGCAGGAGCGTAATTTATTTTGAGATAAGATGAGTGCGCACATCAAAGTCACCTGTGCGTAGGTTAAGATTCTTAATTTGAAGTAATGCTGCCAAGTGTGTGAGCTCTAATTTGAGATGGTAACCTTTGAAACACTGGATACTTTTACAGCCAGCTTAAGGCAGGTAAATGAAACCATGACTGACTTGATGTTTGATTTTATGACACAGTGTGTGACACGGTTTTTGTTAAACCAACCAGTTTCATGTTTTTGTGGGGACAGCTGTCTCCAGCACACTAATGCAAAGAGTCACCTTTTGATTGTAGACATTTGGAATAATTCTTTGGAAAAGCGCTACAAATGAGTATCCACATGGAATTGCTAGCGTACTGGCCTGGCACATTGTCAGACATGTTTTGTCACTGACTCATATGACTGGTGTCTATGAAGTCATAGGCCCAAATGTTTCAGTGAATGGATACAACGATTTGTTTAAATTTGTTTAATGTGATGTTTTTCTGACCAAGAACTGCAGCGAGTGTACTCGCCAAGATTTTATGGACTATAACTTGACTAAATGCATTTTACACAATGGTGTGATGAAACAGCCACTGCCGGATAGTAGTATGGTGTTTGTGGCTAAAAACTAATATTGTATATGGTAGATATCCCACTTGAAGAAGGGTATTCTCCAAGTCACAATAGGTAGACACTGTGAACGTGTTAGATTTTCCACTAGTAAGGCAACATGTAAATTGTAGTTTTACAAAGGTAGCGGGCGCCCCTCTCTCGCAAGAACAGACATGATAACCTGCTCAGTGGCTATCAACCACGTGAGAGTTCGCAGCCACTGCTTTTACTCACTGTGCCTTTCACAGATGGGAAATATCCATTTGCATATCAGTCTTTGTCCTGCCCAGGGGCAGTCCAGCACCGAAATACAATGGCAATTCCAATCTGAACGAGAGTACCACCAGCAACCCCATACACGTGTTTCACCCTTGTTGGGGATCATCAGTGAGGTGAAGCTGATGCCTCTCTAAGCACAGTGAGAGGGAGACCACGTCTGGTTGCCCCCAGGAGACCTAGGGTTACCAATCCCAGGTTCCTTAACAAATAGTTTTACAAAGGTAGCGGGCGCCCCTCTCTCGCAAGAACAGACATGATAACCTGCTCAGTGGCTATCAACCACGTGAGAGTTCGCAGCCACTGCTTTTACTCACTGTGCCTTTCACAGATGGGAAATATCCATTTGCATATCAGTCTTTGTCCTGCCCAGGGGCAGTCCAGCACCGAAATACAATGGCAATTCCAATCTGAACGAGATGATGATGACTGATGATGCCCAACAAGGCTGAAACACGTGTATGGGGTTGCTGGTGGTACTCTTGTTCAGAGAGGAATTGCCATAGCATTTCGGTGCTGGACTGCCCTTGTGGGCGGGACAAAGACTGATATGCAAATGGATATTTCCCATCTGTGAAGGTACAGTGAGCAAAAAGCAATGGCTGCGAACTCTCAATGTGGTTAATAACCACTGAACAGGTTATCATGCCTTGTTCTTTCGAGAGAGGGGCGCCTGCTACCTTTTTTGTAACATGTAAATTGTAGGCTGGTAATGCACAACTCTATTATTACAGTGATACACTTAGACATAGATTTATCATGAGGCAATGTTTCCTTAGTACTACCAAGCTGCTACAAATGGAGTCCATTTCTATGGCCCATCACGAGAGTGCGCGTAGCTAGGGAGCTAGATTCATTAATTGCAGGAGCTTTATATGCTTATGACATAGAAACTGTGCACAATAAGCTAGCCACTATGGGTTCTGATGCCAGCTCTGCTATAGAACTTCTGGCCTAGTGGGGCCCATTGATACGCCCAACACTGCTACAAGTATTGACAACCACTGAAGATGGCAGAATTTTAGGTATGAAGACATTTTGTCTGCCATAGGGCAGGTCAACAAGACTGCTAAATACACACAATGCATTGTATGGCAAACATTGTTTAAATCAGCAGGTGTTGGCTTTTTACTGGGTGGGGGCGACCATCCTCCACACACTGGCACGCAGAGCTACAGTTACCAGCATACATATGGATTGAATTGCTTGCTTTTGATTGCATGAATAACACATGCCATGCTTTGATGCAAATTAGTAGAATTGTTTTTATTTAGATAACCTGGTGCCCATGGGTTCACCTTGTTCACGAAATTAGATGGTTTCTGGTTGGGTTCCACATACATGGGGGAAGTGTCTAATCACACAGTCCATAGTCACGTTTGAATGCCCTGGGATCAGGGGGAGGGTAGGCCCTTAGAGTTAAAGGCTGCCAGGTTTTAGAATTGGTAACCATACATAAATGCAATAGTGCATTGTAGATTAGACTACACCGGATTGCCTTGACATTCTAACTGCATGCTGCTTTTTAACTGACAATCAGTTATACAATAATTATTTAGGTATTGTTGTGTAGGCCAGGTTTTGGCTAGAGTAAATGCCCATGTTCACTTTGTGTAGATATTTTTGTGTAGGCCAGGTTTTGGCAAGGGTATATATCACTGTTCACTTTGTGTACATTTTTGTTTAGGTAGTGTTTTACCTTGCATGCCACGCTAACTAACCGCTAGAAGATAGTTTGCTTAAACCTCTTGCAAAGCCCCAAGGTCTTTATCATCGCACTAAATACTATATTGATAGGTATTAGTCAGCATTTGTCGCACACACGTTGAATAGGGGTGGAATGTAGTGATACACAAAATTGCAACCTTGCCAATCAGGGCTTTAGATGACAGCAGTAGCCGCTGAAAGCCAATAGTGTATTCAAAGTATGTGCTAAAAATGCTGACAGTAGTCTGTTGTAGCACTCCCATTATGCAGTAGTGAGCTACAAGGAATATGCAGGCCTAGTATGAGTGATAGGTCACATTATGCATTGTTGATAGACAGGCAGGGAGAGGGCCCTAGCTCTGTAGCTAATGGACATTTTTGGAGTGTTTGGAACATTATGGCACCTATATAGCGCTTAGATAGCCAGTCTTAAGCGCTATAAACACTAAGCTATGAGTGCATGCCTTTTAGAGCTTGCAGATGGGGTTAATACATCCCTGCTTCCCTTAGAATATTCTGCCTCACTAACGGTAGCCCTGCATGGCCCCAAGCTAATCTTCCTTTTCTCTGGGAAGGCACTGATAAGACATTCCTCAGCTTTCGCGCAGATGGGCCAGGGAGGGGCTCAGAAGGAGCAGTGGAAATTAACAGAGTTGGGTTTTTTCCATGAGCCAGCCTATATTTTGCACAGGGAAAGTTCTGGAACTGTGCGTCACGGACGGGCAGCACGAGATTATAAAATATACATGCTCACAAGACTCGGGTGGGAGATCGTCTTGTGGACTTGGTTCGAGCAAGATCAAGTGCCCGGAATTTGGAACTCTGACGGCATCCCGACAGCGCTGTCCTCTGAGCGGGGCTTGTTACAGCTAGCTTATGAGGGCCAGGGTCTCCCAGTGCTGATTGAAGGGGCGTAAGACTGTGTTTCTCTATGTTTCTCTATGTTTATCTAAGTTCTGTGTTTCTCTATATTTTGCATTTCTCTAAGTTTTGTGCTTTGTAATCTTCTCTAACTTGAATACCAAATGTATATGAAATTCACTGTTTAGAATAAATATTAAAACTTATTGAAGGTGTCATTTGTCACTAGCATGAGATCACTGCTCAGCACAATAGAACCTGTATTTTGGGCTGAATTGGGTATTTTTTGCTCTCAAAGGCCTGGCCCCGAGGAAGATTTTGCCCATATCAAGACAAAGGCAAGGTACTAAACAACACAAATACAGGTGAGGAAATCGACTTTGGGAAGGAAAGCAGTGCAGCAAAAATCACATGCGGCAGAATTCCAATTTCTTATTTTTCATGGGTTTAAACAAGCACACAGCTAAGGAAATGAGCTAAACAGTCAAAATCGGAAATCGATTTTTCTGATGGGATATAAGTGCATATAACAGATAGGATACTGAAGTGTATAGGGTACTTTGATGGGGTGACAGTATGAGTTTCTTTATAGAAAAGGAAAATCGGATTTTGGAATGGAAACAATTTCACTGGCAAACTCGTTTTACTGAGACTATATTTTAGTGGCTAGATTATTAACCCCTTAAGTGCCGAGGACGAGGTATCTTGTCCTTGGAATTCCCTCCAGGGTGCCTGGCACTCTGTTTTGAGCGATCCCTGCAAAGTATCATTTCACAGCTGCCAGCCAGTCTGGTTATATGGTAGAATATGTTAGAATAATACCGCTAAAGGCTTGAATTATGCTTTTCTTACGGCCCCCCTTTTGCTGAGCCCGCTAGAGCATGTCGGCTCCCAGGACGCGAATAGCACGTGATAGATAGCAAGGTCCGGAATGCAACTCCCGCCCGTATGTAGTTCGCTTCCAAGAACAGAAGCGCTGTGTTCTATTCAATAACCGAAAGATGCCTTCGCACTCACAAATTGCAAACTGTTACTAGAATAGATGTTTGAAGGTGTCATAGTGGTCGGAGATGTCCATCATCACACCAAGTTCAAAGAAACCCAATAAAGGGGGGTGTTAAACATGTCATAGCTGATTGTTTGATATGCATTTTGTATATATGTAACTGATGTACGTAATTCACTCTCTTGCGTCCCTCGAGGTCTAGAGATACACGTAGCGGAGCGTGAGACAGAGTTGGCCAACTGAGACTTTTGCTTTGCAATAAAACCCTAGCTTTGGGAATACAACCTTGTGTCTGGCGTCTCTATCGTGTGTGGTGACTCGCCTTGTTTCCATAGACGTCAGGGTCAGGAGGTGTTCGGGGCGCCCTGTAAAAGTGATAAGAGACTCCTTTGCAGATCTGCACATATCTGATCCCTGATCGATGTGCCTGGCTAGAGAACAAGGAGGCGAGGGTCCCGAAACGAGGCAGAAGCCAAGAAAAGCAGACACAACGTTCTTTGGTGCGTCAGTATACAGACGACTTGATTTATCAGGTGAGTCATTCCCCGATTCAAAGCATCCTGATATTGGTTAAAGAGTTGACTTTGCAAAATCAAACGCCCTAGGTAAGGTTGATTAACCAGGGGGAAGGTTGAAACATGCCTGGGGTATTGTCCACCCTAGCAGGGTTTTTCCGCTGTGGTAGACAATCTTTGGAAGATGGTCAAATTGTACCACCTGGGGGAACGCCGCATATGAGATGTATGTGAAGTATCGAGTGGGTGAAATAATATTCTGTGAGACTTGGCATAGGCAAACCAGAAAGCAACAAGACCATCAGTGGCCGATTAATGGTAGTTTTGAGATAGCGAGTATAGACAACCTGGAAAGGGTTTTGATAAGAAAGAAAGCGCATCCTGCAGCATTTGAGACTATTAAAGACTGGAGAAAGGAAGCAATGCTCCGATTTAAAAGCAGAGCAAAGCATGCGCACAGGCATAAATCAAAAGGTGAGGAAGCGGAAGAAAAAGAAGAGGAGGAGTGGACTGAGAGTCTAAGAAGGGCAGGCAGGCGTGACCAGTTGAATATAGAAACGATATACCCACAACGAGAATTACACATAGCAGATGAATTGATAGAAAATATATTAACCCATACAAAACAAGGCCCAAGATCAGAAGTAAGACCAGACACGTCAGTAGCTATTGCCCAGACCCCACCCATAGCTCAAGCTCCCCCTCCTGTAGCGCAAGCCCTCCCACAGCCACAGACCGCGCACGTAACACTTCCTATTAGCCAACCAGGCCCACAACAGACACTCCCTGTTCCCATTGTCCCATCCGCACCTCCCGCCTTAGACACAGACTCGGTACTGTCCGTTCCTCCCGGGGTTGAAGTTGAATCCGCGGGGGCAAGAGGTGGGACCGACCAACGGGGGTGCACAAGGGTAACTCGCAGCGCAATCAGCAAAGAAAGGAAGGTGGAATTGCAGCAACAGGCAGAGATGTATATAGAGGGGAATGATGGGACGGCAACATTGGCTTCGATATATGACTTCCGTAGAAGCAACGAAAGACAGGTA
Organism: Ambystoma mexicanum; assembly: GCF_040938575.1. Taxonomy (NCBI): domain Eukaryota; kingdom Metazoa; phylum Chordata; class Amphibia; order Caudata; family Ambystomatidae; genus Ambystoma; species Ambystoma mexicanum. Next base: position 461,979,255 of record NC_090927.1, on the reverse strand, counting down.
GTGTTGGAATGCATGGGTGAATATTTGGTGGAAAAATGGAAACAGCTAATTGGGAAATTACCACCGCAGGATTGTTAGATTTGAATGCATTAGCACGCTGTAGGGAGAGGGGTGAAGAAGTGAGAGAACATGTGTATAGACTTTTTGAGCTTAGAGACGAATTAGATAATAATTATGTCGAAACGTTTACTGCACCTGTCAAAGTGTTTACTACACCTGCATACTGGAGTAGGGAAGTCGGGAGACCTGGGAAGGGGAAAAAGGGGTCACATAATAAACGGCAGCAGTTACCATCGCCGGGGCAGAAGGAGATGGTGAACGAATTATCGTTGCTAAAACAGGTGGGGGCAGACTTGAAGGAATGTCTAATTAGACCACAGGTACTACTTCAGCAAGTAACAGGACATAATATAGGGCGAGGAAGGAGTCATTCGAATATGCATGGGGGAACAGTGGGACCGAATCAGTGTCCATATTGTAAAGAGGAAGGACATTGGTGTCTTGAAATGGGGAAAATCTTCCACGGGATCAGCCCTTGAGGGCAAAAATTACCCAATTCAGCCCAAAATACAGGTTCTATTGTGCCGAGCAGTGAACTCATGCTAGTGACAAATGACATCTTCAAAAGTTTAGCATTTATTAGAAACAGTAAAATTTAGCAGCCTCTTGGGATTCAAGTTAGAGAAGATTACAAAACACAAAACTTAGAGAAATACAAAATATAGAGAAACATAGAGAAACACAGTCTTCAATCAGCACTGGGAGACCCTGGCCCTCATAAGCTAGCTGTTGCCAGCCCCGCTCAGAGGACAGCGCTGCAGGGTGCCGACAAAGCATCAGGTTCCGGACACTCGATTTTGCTCGAACCAAGTCCACGGATCGATCTCCCACCTGAGTCATGTGGGCATGCATTTTTCTAATCTTGTGCTGTCAGTCCATGACGCACAGTTCCAGAACTTTCCCTGTGCAAAATATAGGTTTGCTCATGGAAAAACCCAACTCTGTGAATTTCCACTGTGCTCCTTTCTGTGCCCCTCCCTGCTTGGAGCCCATCTGCGCGAAAGCTCAGGAATGTCTTATCAGTGCTTTCCCAGAGAAAAGAGGATTAGTTTACGAAGTCATGCAGGGCTACAGTTAGAAAGGCAGAATATTCTAAGAGAAGCCGAGATGAATTAACCCCATGTGAGCAAGCTCTAAAAGGCATGCACTTATAGCTCAGTGTTCATAGCGCTTAAGATTGGCTATCTAAGCGCTATATAGGTGCCATAATGCTCCAAACACTCCAATAATGTCTCTACTAGCTACAGAACTGGGGCCTTCGCCCTGCCTGTCTATCTACAATGCATAATGTGACCTACCACCCCTACTAGGCCTGCATGCCAGCATATTCCTTGTAGCTCACTACTGCATAATGGAAGTGCTACAACAGACTACTGTCAGCATTTAGCATATACTTTGAATAAACTATTGGCTTTCAGCGGCTAATGCTGTCATCTAAAGCCCTGATTGGCAAATTTGCAATTTTGTGTATCAGGACAATTGGCGAGCGCAATGTCCGCATCTACAGAATAGAAATGGGTCCGGTCAGAGGAGACCTCATAGAGGACACCCAGGAGCGAATGGACCACATAGGAATAGTATGCAGCAGCATCATAATAACGGAGGTAATCAAAACCAAGGCCAAAACCAAAATGCCCCAAACCAGAGTCAGGGACAGCAAAATCAACAATATGGAAATCAGAGTGGGGGAAATAGAGGGAAGAGTGGAAATGTTTTCGATACACAGCCAAACACGTATTACAGTAATAGTAATGATTACACATCGGACGATGTGTTATTTCCCCAATAGGACAGCCCAGGACAGGGGTCGGAACCAGTGTCTTTTCCCGTAAATCAGAGAGGACCCAACGTAGAAATGAGAGTCCGGAATGAGGAGCATCACTTTCTTGTAGATACAGGAGCACAGAAGTGTTCAATAGACCATCACTTGGTTCCGGATATACCACTGTCAGGGCAAAAGAATATTTCCGTAGGGTTCGCATGTACACCAGTCATAATCCCAGTGTCCAAACCAGTCCCAGTTACCATAGGACCATTTACTGAACATTGTCCTTTTCTTCTAACAGAAAATTGTGGAGAAAATTAGTTGGGATTAAATTTGTTGAAAAAACTAGGTTCTGTTATACATTGCACGGCAGACAGAGTGTTTCTAACGATATGGCCACATGATGCCCCTGTGTCAGAATTCATGTCTGAAGCGTTATCAGGGGAGCTAAGTAAAGTACCAACCTGTATATGGGCAATGCATGACAACGATGTGGGATGTTTAAAGATAGAGCCAGTAAAGATTATTTTGAAAGAAGGTGTTACCCTACCGCAAATACCCCAATACAAAATTTCGGTTGAAGGTGAGAAAGGATTACTCAGTAGGATTAGAGTATTGTTACTGATTTGGTGAAATTAGGGGTAATCGAGGAAATCACAGGCAGTACATGCAACAGCCCGATTCTTCCGGTTTATAAAAAAGGAGGTAATGAGGTACCATACCGTTTCATAATTGATCTACGCGCATTGAATAAGGTAGTAGATCCGCAATTTCCTCTAGTGCCAGACGTCACTACAGTATTGACAATGATACCTGTTTCAGCAGAATATTTTAGTGTAATAGATTTGAAAAATGCATTCTTTAGTATTCCAGTGGACAAGGACAGTAGATATTTGTTCGCGTTCACATTAGGAGGACGATCATTTACATTCACATGGATTCTGCAAGGTTACATGGAGAGTCCAAGTATTTACAGGAGAGCATTAAAAGTACAGCTAGATATGCTGGAATTACCCATGGGTTGTGTACTTTTGCAATACATAGACGATCTATTGCTAGTTGCAGACACAGAGGAGATTTGTAAAGAAAGCACTGTATTACTACTGTCACACCTAGCGGCACATGCCATAAAGCTAGTTTGAAGAAATTTCAGTATAATCGAAAGGAGGTGGCTTATTTGGGCTACCTACGTTCGAAAGGAGGAGAAGGCTAACGCCAGAACGCATAGAAAGTATTTCTTGTATGCCTATTCCAAAGAAACAAAAAGGAGTCAGAGCCATAATAGGCATGGCTTCATATTGCCGACAATGGATTGGTAATTTTGCGTTAATTGTGAAACCATTAGTGAATTTAACTGGAAAGGATGCGAATATGCCTTTGTAGTGGGATGAGGAATGTCAGAGAGCATTTGATGGATTGAAAACTGCATTATGCTCTGCTCCAGTTTTGGGTACGCCGAACTATGAGAACATTTTTAGACTATTTGTGTATGAAAGTGAAGGATGTGCATTGGCGGTTTTGACACAGGAACAAGGTGGAAGAAATAGGCTGTGCGGCTATTTTTCTTCTGCGCTGGACCCTGTAGCGTGCGCACTACCACGATGTTTGCGATCTGTCGCGGCGGCTGCTGCGTCAGTGAAACAAACGGAAGGGATGGTATTGGGGCACACTTTAATTCTGATGGTGCCACATGCCATAGACGTTCTATTAAATAGGACACAGACGCAACACCTCACCTCTGCTAGATTGACAAGATATGAGATTATCTTGTTCGCGCCCATATCCAAATTATGAGGTGTAGCGCTTTAAATCCTGCAGAATGAATGCCACTGACCTTAAAAGAAATTGGGAAGAATGAATCACCCCCCCCCCCATGATTGCTTAATGGTCACTGAGGAAGAAACCAAGGGAAGAATTGATTTGAGTGATATTCCACAGAAAGAGCCGGATGGAGAGTTATTTTGTGACGGCTCATGTTTTAATTTACCAGATGGCACGACAACTGCCGCATACGCTATCACTAGTGTTGTAGAAAGTAAAAGAATCCCCTATAATTCAGAACAAGCCGCGGAAATAATAGCATTGACCAGAGCCTGCGAGATTTCTGAAAATTTTAATATGAATATATATACTGATAGTCAGTATGCTTTTGGAGTGGTTCATAATTTTGGTCGACTTTGGGCTGAGAGGGGGTTTCTGACATCACATGGTGCCAGAATTCAACATGGCCCTTTGATTGTACGATTGCTGTCTGCACTCACGTTTCCAAAGCGCCTAGCAATAGTGAAATGCGAGGCACATAAAAAAGTAACATGCAAACTAGGAGAGGGAAACGCGTTTGCAGACAGAATTGCTAAACAAACTGCCACTGATTTGAATACCAAGATGATGACGGTTCAGACAGAGGAAGTACCCTGTATGATAGAAGATGGAGTTGCGACTGTCAAAGAAATGCAGGCAGAGGCTACGGCCGATGAAATACAGGGATGGGCAGAGTGATCTGCTGAGTTGGATCTGGAGGGTTGTTGGGTGGACAAGGGAACTAGAAACTGGATGTTGCCAAATTCGTATGTGACTGCAATGGTCACAATGGCCCACAGCCCTACGCACATCTGTGCCAAGAAAATGATACAGCTCCTTTCTACAGTATGGCAGAATGTAAACATAAAAAAGAATGCAGAGAGGTTGGTGCAGAACTGTATCACGTGTTTACAACACAATGTAGGAAAGGGAACAGTGACTCCAACAGGCAGTTTTGGCCCGCCCTCCATGCCGTTTGAGGTAGTTCATTTGGATTTCCTAGCGATGGAAAGGTGCAAAAACTTAAAATATGTCTTGGTGGTGATCTGTGCATTCAGTAAGTGGGTGGAGGCATATCCTTTGAAAGATTGCACAGCAATGAGTACGGCAAAAGTAATGTTGAAGGAGTACTTTTCCAGATTTGACTTGCCCCGAGTCCTATGGTCTGATAACGGACCGCATTTTGTGGGTGCAGTGGTATTACAGATATGTGCTGGTCTCCAGATTGATAAGAGATTCCATAGTTCAAGGCATCCGAGTTCTGCCTGTCTTGTGGAGAGGCACAACAGGATTCTTAAATCAAAGATCAGTAAGATTTATGCGGGAAGCAAGTTGAGTTGGGTGGATGCATTACCAATAGCACTATTATGCATGCGTACGTCTGTACAGGCTAAAACTGGGCTCTCCCCGTACGAAATCGTAATGGGGAGGCCAGCAAATGTTTGGTGCGCACCTCAGCCAAAACAACTTAGTGAAATAGAACATCCTGTGCTTAGTACTTATTGTGGCCTTTTAATGCAGAAATTGCGTTTGATTCATCAGCAGGTGCAGAAGGCGTTACCAGTGAGATACACTGGTCCGGGGCACGCGCTGGAGCCAGGAGACTGGGTGCTGCTAAAAAACTTTGAAAGAAAGTCATCATTTGCACCCAGGTGGCGCGGGCCCCATCAAGTACTTTTGGCGACGCAGACGGCAATACGGGTGGATGGAAGGAAGTCGTGGATCCATGCCACCCATGCCAAGAAGATTCCAACTGCACTGAATGACTTGCCTGACACTGATGACCGGAAAGAGACAGCGGTCCCAGAAACTAAATAAACTGTTGCCAGTAAGCAGCCACCTAATCTGCCAAAACGAGAAGTGAAACTCAAAACAAAGCCTGAGACGATTGCCAAAGAGGGGGAAGGGCAAAGAGTGCCCCAATGTTGCCCAGCAGAATCGACATCACTGCTGACCGACGCGAAATCTGCCTTGCAGATACCAGCAAAACCAAATCGTGTACCCCTTTGGCGCCCACCAGCACTTGCCAGCACGTCAAAAAACGGATCTGCATCATTGGCGCGTGTAGTGATACACAAAATTGCAACTTTGCCAATCAGGGCTTTAGATGACAGCATTAGCCGCTGAAAGCCAATAGTGTATTCAAATTATGTGCTAAAAATGCTGTCAGTAGTCTGTTGTAGCACTTTCATTATGCAGTAGTGAGCTACAAGGAATATGCAGGCCTAGTATGAGTGATAGGTCACATTATGCATTGTTGATAGACAGGCAGGGAGCGGGCCCTAGCTCTGTAGCTAATAGACATTTTTGGAGTGTTTGGAACATTATGGCACCTATATAGCGCTTAGATAGCCAGTCTTAAGCGCTATGAACACTAAACTATGAGTGCATGCCTTTTAGAGATTGCTCTAATAGGGTTAATACATCTCGGCTTCCCTTAGAATATTCTGCCTCTCTAACGGTAGCCCTGTAAACTAATCTCCCTTTCTCTGGGAAGGCACTGATAAGACATTCCTGAGCTTTCGCGCAGATGGACTCCAAGGAGCCTGGGAGGGGCTCAGAACAAGCACAGTGCAAATTAACAGAGTTGGGTTTTTTCCATGAGCCAGCCTATATTTTGCACAGGGAAAGTTCTGGAACTGTGCGTCATGGACGGGCAGCACGAGATTATAAAATATGCATGCTCACATGACTCGGGTGGGAGATCGTCCTGTGGACTTGGTTCGAGCAAGATCTGAGCGGGGCTTGTTACAGCTAGCTTATGAGGGTCAGGGTCTCCCAGTGCTGATTGAAGGGGCGTAAGACTGTGTTTCTCTATGTTTCTCTATGTTTATCTAAGTTCTATGTTTCTCTATATTTTGCATTTCTCTAAGTTTTGTGCTTTGTAATCTTCTCTAACTTGAATCCCAAAATGTATATTCACTCACTGTTTAGAATAAATACTAAAACTTATTGAAGGTGTCATTTGTCACTAGCATGAGTTCACTGCTCAGCACAATAGAACCTGTATTTTGGGCTGAATTGGGTATTTTTTGCTCTCAAAGGGCTGGCCCCGAGGAAGATTTTGCCCATATCAAGACAGCGCGGCACACACCAGCAGCTGCAGTAGCGCCATAGGCTGACTTCGAGCCTGAATCTGGAAGTGCACCGGCACTGTTCACGGATCATACGATACCAGGAGCAAGGCGATACAACCTACGGCCTCGGAAGACAAAGTGATCCGCAGTTCTTTTTGGTGTTTATGTCAACCTCTGGTTCAGCTCATGGATGGAGAAGGAACCAGAGGTGTAGACGAGAGAAGCGTGAGAATTGTGCAAGTCGGACAATTCAAGACTTGCGGCTCCTCGGTGCGATCATAAAAAGTACATGTGTCCAGAACCAGAGCGGACAAGCTGGGCGCACATGGTACTATGGCAAGTGAGATAACTGAGTAACAGTACATGTGTCCGGAACCAGAGGGGACAAGCTGGGCGCACATGTTACTGAGGCGATAAGATAACTGATCAAAGGTCCTCTGAGCAGTATAAGAAGGGACAAGTGATCTCGCCTAAAAACAAATAATAGAATGCAGGCTAAAAAGGACAGGCAGAACTGAACTGTGACAAAGAATTCCATTGAACTTATAAACATCAGAGCAAGCACGACAAAGAGAGATATCCACAACGAACTGTGATATGGAAGAAGAAGGACGGCGAGAAACATGCCGGGGCTGGTTCCAGCCTCCTCCTGCACCACCACCGCTGAGAATGAGTCAGTTATAAAGACTATAAGCTTAAGAAAAACGCATGGTAAAAAAAATGGTATGCTGGTACTAACGATAATAATGTGCTTCATGAGCGTGGTAGCACCAATATTGACAGCCCTAATATTATGGTGGGTAGAAACAATACACCCATTAGAAATGTTTTTACCAATAATTAATATATCCACTACTGAAAGCCCGGTTCAGGTGATCACTTATACCCTGCCCCCAATGGAAGAAAGACACAGGGAAGGTTTTGGAAATAATACTTTGCTATTGATCATGAACATGACACATGCAATTCTGAAGAAAACAAATTGCTGGGTATGTGCCCATTTACCACAGCATGCTGGGAAAGGAATAGGGTGGTATGTGCAGCCACTACCATTAAGTTCTGCATGTAGTGCATCTTTAGGTGCAATGTTCTATGGGAAATGGAATGAGAGTAATACGGGTCAATTAGACAGAACCAACATGAATGAGTTTGAGGAGATAATAATGAAGCCTGTGGGTTGTTCCAGTTTCCATAAAGCACAAGTAATAGCCCCAGAGCCCACAAGGAAAAGTACACGTAAGATAACACGACAAAATAGACGAGATAGATTGTCCTCACCAGAAAAAACATCTGTAATGACGTTTCGTGTAAGAACAGAAGGGGACAAAGATGCAATTCTCCCATTTTACACGGTGAATTATAGCCCAAGAACTGTCCCTTTTCGTCTAAAAAAATAAAGGCTCTTTTTCAGTCGGAACATATACTGGTTGTATGAATACAGTGGTACTAAAAAGGGGAAATAGAACCAGTATACATAGGTGATCCAGTTTACTTTATATGTGGAGAGAAAGCATACCCTTGGTTGCCCAGAAACTGGGTAGGTACATGTTACCTGGGGCTACTGTTCCCAGGAGTATTCCTCTTAGAAACAGCAGCCATGGCCAGATTATCCAAAACTAGAGTCAAAAGGACTGACAAAGGTGTTTTAATAGCAACTGATGTAGCAAAATCATTCATTCCATTCTTAGGACAGATAGTGAACTCCTATAATATAAGGCAACTGTCCAGAATCCTAAAGAATACAATAAACACAACAGATATATTATTTAACATGACGTTGGAAGAAAGAGGAATCAGGTTAATGACGCTGCAAAATAGAATGGCTCTCGATGTGATTGTGGTTGATCGTGGGGGAATTTGCAAAATAGTGGGATCAGCATGTTGCGTTTATGTCGATGACTATTCCCCCACAATCTTTGAAGCAATAAAGAAAATGCACGTTCTAAGTTCTGAACTCCCCACTGGAGAAGGGAGCTGGGGAATAGGATCTTGGTTTTGGGGAATGTTACGATCTTGGAGATGGAAGTTGATCTCAATATTAGTAGTGGTGTTCGGAATATTCCTAACGTGCTGTTGTTGTATACATTGTTTACCCATAGTTTGCACAGAGGTAACTGAGGGATGTACGGAAGGATGCATGCATATGATAACAAAGAAAAAACAACCTCATGATCGAACTAGCCCAGACCCAAATGAGATGAGAGCAGTAAAAGAGTTGATGGCAATAGATATTGATGAAGACAATGATGTCCACAATAGCATGCAAGACTCAGACATAAGTACTTCAGATTCATCATCACTAGAGGAGGTTTCAATAAATAGATGAGACGTTTGGCATACGGCCAAAGGAGGGTTTGTCAGTCTAGAAATACGGATACCTCTACTTTGAGACCGCAAACGCATTTTGGTGGCCGTGGGCCAACCGTCTCATGCACGATATGACAGAATATAGGTTTTCGAGTTTGCCAATGAACAACCATTTTGATGTAACAAGAATCGCCATTTTGTTTTCTAACCATTGCTCATTGCTTTCTGTTCCTATTGCTTCGCAGTATATTTTCCGCTTACACTGCTCGACTGTGGAACATTGTTGTCTGTATGTGAAAAGGACAAGGCCGCAGGGCCGTGAGGATAACAAGAGTTCGCTGAAACACAAACGTAGGCAGCGCCAGGAAGAATGCCCGGCTCCCTCCCAAATGTAGCCTTGAAGCAGAGCTGCAGGGCATTTAATCATTTCACAGCTGCCAGCCAGTCTCGTTATATGGTAGAATATGTTAGAATAATACCGCTAAAGGCTTGAATTATGCTTTTCTTACAGCCCCCCTTTTGCTGAGCCCACTAAAGCACGTCGGCTCCCAGGACGCGAATAGCACCTGATAGATAGCAAGGTCCGGAATGCAACTCCCCTCCCGTATGTAGTTCGCTTCCAAGAACAGAAGCGCCGTGTTCTATTCAATAACCGAAAGATGCCTTCGCACTGACAAATTGCAAATTGTTACTAGAATAGATGTTTGAAGGTGTCATAGTGGTCGGAGATGTCCATCATCACACCAAGTTCAAAGAAACCCAATAAAGGGGGGTGTTAAACATGTCAGCTGATTGTTTGATATGCATTTTGCATATATGTAACTGATGTACGTAATTCACTCTCTTGCATCCCTCGAGGTCTAGAGATACACGTCGCAGGGCGTGAGACCGAGTTGGCCAGCTGAAACATTTGCTTTGCAATAAAACCCTAGCTTTGGGAATACAACCTTGTGTCTGGCGTCTCTATCGTGTGTGGTGCCCCTTTCAGTGGGGCTTGCTCACAGTAAGTAGCCCTCTTCTCCCCCTTCTCCCCCTGCCCCCAAAGCATGGGGGCATATATGTGCACAACAAGGGGTGGCGCATCTCATGTAGCCCTCCCTGGGGGCAGATAAGGGGGGCTGTCCTGCACTCCTCCCTGGGCTCAGGCGTCCCTTCCTAGGAGCAGATATTTGGGCCCAGGGAGGGCTGCATGACGTGGCCCCCACTCGGTGGGGTGGAAGGGGTCACCGCCCCGTCCCATTAGTACATTTCCCGTCCCTTTGGGGTGCCTGACAGCCCCCCTAAAATGCATTCCACCATTTTCACTTTTTTCCTTTGGTAACCCAACTTCCCTTGGCGCAGAGGGGCACATTGGTGTTTCCCCTTGGTACCCAGGTAGGTGCACCAACACATGTGAGGTACCATTTTCATCGGGACACCTGTGGGAATGCGGGACGGTAGGCCATGTGTTGTTGGCGGCGTGTTCCGGTGGGTGAGCCGAGTGAAATGTGTGGAAAATTGGGTTTTTTTGCCTAATATCAGACTTTGCCAGGGTTTCTGGGTAATACATTCTGGGCCTATTTGCGCAAGTCAAACCTCTGTGGATTCCCACGGGTGTCCTCTTTCCAGAAATGCATGGGGATCCCTGTTTTCCTTGGTGGCTTGGACACCCTAGGCCCAAATCTGTAGGGTGTGCGCATGAGCAGAATTCCTGAAATGATGCTGTGCCGAAAGACTTGGGGTTACCCGTGTTTTAGGCTTTCCCCTTGGCGCCCAGGTAGGTGCTCCCACACATGTGAGGTACCATTTTCATTGGGACACCTGTGGGAATGTGGCACGGTAGGCCATGTGTTGTTGGCAGTGAGCCGAGTGAAATGTGCGGAAAATGCGTTTTTTACCACATTTTGGATTTTGCCGGGGTTTCTGGGTAATAAATTCTGGGCCGATTTACGCAAGTCAGACCTCTGCGGATTCCCACGGGTGGCCTCTTTTCAGAAATGCATGGGGTTCCCTGTTTTCCTCGGTGGCTTGGACACCCGAAGCCCATATCTGTATGGTGTGCCCGTCTGGAAAAATCGTGAAATTCAGGTGTCGGAAAAGACTTGGGGTTGTAGGTGTGTTCGGCTTTCTCCTTGGTGCCCAGGTAGGTGCACCCACACATGTGAGATACCGTTTTCATCGGGACACATGTGGGAACACAGGAAGGTATGACATTTGTTGTGCTTGTGTGGTTTTCATAACGTTTTGACCCATTTGCTGGTGCCCTTTGTCACACAACCCATTCATTTCCCAAACGTGCCCTACATTTAGTCGTTGCTTTAGGCACCATACACTTTTGTAACCTGCACAAGTCACCTACCCTTGTAAAGGTTTGCCTTTGCTCTTTCAAAAAATGTATGCTTGCTGTTCCTCAACACATTGATTTACCTTATTTACACATGCTAAGTACGTCTGTTCAGGCCGTAAGCATAAAACTCCTGTGTACCATGGCTCAGTGTTTGGTTTGTGGTATTGCTTGTTTTTTGAAACACTACAAAAACATGTGCTTTACTAACTGCAAGAGTCGGGGGAATGTAACGGAGCACTGTTTTTCTCAAAATTCATAGAAGCCATTGCCGTACCAAGCCAACCATGTCCACCACATACTTTTTTTTCTGTCATTTTCCCGCTTTCCCCCCAAACTATGCCATTTTCCCCTACCTAGTTGTTGCCCAACCGACGCAAATCACTGCTTCCTGAACTTGGAATTTTGTCTACTTTTCAGAAATGTATGCCTTTCTGTCCTCCAATTTGGCCTTCCTAACCTTTTCTTCCATTCCGTCCATGCATGTCCAATTGGCAAAAATGACCAAAATCACCTACCTCTCACAAAATGGTTGATAACCACATAAAAATATATATTTTTTGTTTCCACTCAACCTGTTCTTGAAAGCCAGGAAATTGGGCAACTCAGCAAAGCAAACTATTTGTTCCTATCTCTTACAAGGAAAGAACCACAGGCTTCTTTGTACATCATTTTATTGGCATTTTCTGAAAAAACACAACATTGTTGCCCTTTTGGTTATTTTCTCTCATCACTCTACAGCAAGCTAGGATTCCTGGGTGACGTTACGACCGCCTACATGTGGGAAAAAAAGGGGCCAAATGTGGCCGCGATATCTCATGGAACAAAAAAGTTACAAGACATTGAATGGTGACATACCGAAATCACCAAAAAAGGCCTTGGCACTGGGGGGGAAAACCCATGGAACTTAAAGGGTTAAAGAAAGACACTGCACGCAAGGAGGTTCATTTGCAATGTTAACCTATTAGCGCCGCGTTCATCCTTATGGGAAATTAATTAATTCATTTAAAATGTCACTACAGACTTACACAAAGGACTGAAATGATCTGAAAAGATCTGAAAATAATTATGCTTACACATGGAGACTAAGATGGATTCTTCTAAGAAAAGGATACACCAGGGATGCTAACAATTTGGGAAGTTACTAGGGTACTTATAAGATTTTTATAGGGTTTAGACAGAATGCAAGGCAACAGAGCAGGGTATGCAGTTTTTGTAACTGGGGAGGTTGATACTTACAAAATGCACTTGAGTGAGTAATTGGGACGGCTTAAAGGGAACATCAGGGCAACAGGGGTCTGGTCACTGTGGACAGTGGTATGTATCAGCTGGGCAAAGACACATCTGGTCACTGGATTCTCTCAAGGGGATCAGCAGCCTTTCCTCCTTTCTCCCTCAATAATTGGGATTTTTCTAGGGTTTAGTTCTGGATAGGTGGTTCTGTCTGGATAGGAGGTTCTGGGTAGGTGGTTTTGGATAGATGGTTCTGCCTGGATCTGGTTTCTGAAGTCTTGCAGGGTGAATTTTGAATGTCTGGATCTCCCTATGCCCCCCTCTTAAATAAGCAGGATGACATCAGAGAATGCTTGACTATGTGGGCGGAAGCAACCTGGACATACCTCTTGGATGGGATAGCTCAGGCTATTCCTGCCACCACCTCCCTCCGAGCTGATTGGACTGAAGGAAGGGAGATCAGTTTAAGTGTGTGTGTTTTATGACCCCTTTTGTTCCACAAGCCAAGTTTTTCACAAAAGGAGTTATGGAATACAACTTCATATTTTCAATAGTCACCATTATACAAATCAGATAGCAGATCCCACATTTTGCAAGGAATATGCCATTTCAAATGCCAAGTCTGTGAGATGCTGTTTTGCCCTTTGGGCACAATTTCACTGTTTTCTAGGGAAACAAAACTCCTAAAATTCTGCAACTGGCTCCATATATACATATTAGTATTGGGCATATTTTCCTCAAGTTTCATGTCTGTACCATTTATAATTCACACAGAAATACAATTTTTCAGCCATTCCAGTTCTCTGAGGGCTACAAAGACACACCCAATCTCATTCTGTGTATCTAAAAATCCCATAAAAACTGTTATAATTTCGCATTACTGCTTATTCAGTATTGAAATAAATGTCTTAATGTAAAAATTATTTTAAATCAAATGGGCTGGATTTGTCCCCAAAGGCGGTCCTTCAAATCTCCACAGCCAGCATGCCCCCTCTGTGTCAGTTCTGAACAACAGAGTTACCATAGTGCCCTTTGATCCTGGGCAGCTGAAGCTGAGGAGAGGCGTCAAAGAAATTCACACTTCTGTGACAGGGCTAGTTCCCCTTGGTCCATTGTTCCTTGCAGCAGAAATGCCGGTCAGTCTGATAAGGTTGCGAATTTCCACCTTGGTCCTTTTACATTTGTAAAGGGGCTTCCTTTCCCAAGAGGGCTGGTTACCTTCCAAGAAAGTGCCTTTCTTGCCAAACTGGTTCTGGAGTCTTCAAACACATTTTTATTTGTTTCTCTCTTTCTTCCCCAGCACCCCAGTCTTTTTGCAAATAAATATAATATACATTTAAACCACCCCAGTCCCAAACATATATGCTGTTTAAGTGTGAGTATTTGGGATGATTTCACATTTACATTTCAACGTGTCATTTAACTGCTTTGCAAAAGCAGGTTTACAAGTGTGCTTCTTAGCTCATGTACATTTGACAAAATGCGGTTTTCCTCACATTTACTTACTGAAGGTTTTCATAGCTCTGGTCAATTTCTATATACAGTGATATGCTTAGGAAATGGGTTCTTTGAAACTGAAATAGCAAGAGAGAGAAAGCTTTATTTGAAGTACTTTGTGTGGGCTCATTTTGTTTCCAAAGTGAATGCTAGCCGTGTGGACTGAAATGAAATCCCTGCTCTTCATAGACTGTATTTGACAAAACAATGCCGTTAAGGGAGGAATGGCCCTCAGTTGATGGTGTTCAGCCTGAAATAGATGGACATGGCTGTGCTTTACTTAGAACAAAACCGTGTGATGTTTAAAGGTGAAAATAGCACCAGTGCAAGGTTGTTTTAAATCCAGGACATTTTCTTGTGCAGTTTTGAGTTTTGAAATGACAGCACAGCAGCGCCGAGTCATTCTGCCTTTGAATTCTTCTCTTTGGATTCATGTGACGAGAATAAAATGCAGCCATTCTTGGGGGGGGTCTATGTTCCATCTCTCCCCATATGTGCTCAGCAGACACAGCACAGCCATTATTTTTATAACTGCTAAAATGCAGTTTTGTGATGCAGGGAATTTCTGTTGGGCTGGTAAATGTACCCCACAGAATCCCCCTCCCCTGCTTTCCCGGGACTTCTTGTTGAGGGAGAGTAGGGCAAAGTGGGGCTCATCTAGTGGAGTTCTTCTTTCATCAGGGAGCGGTACGCCAAGATCTCCTTCCATCTTTCGGTTGGCGAGTGTGAAGGGCCACCCCCTTTCCTTCCTTCCCTGTCCAGGTCCCCGGGGAGGTCCTCATCGGTCTAGGAGGGAATGGAGTTAATAATCTAATAGGAGATAGATAAAAACAGGTTTTAGAATCTTTCACTGACAGTCTTCCCGGAAGGTTGACACAAGTGGAACAAGGCATACATTTACAATTATCAAGGGTATTTGAACAATATCAGCAACAAATTACTTAACAAGGCAAAGACATGATTGAACTTTTCCGCCTTGGTTTCATTATACATTTTTGCAATACAATGAAGAAAAGTACTCCCTGTTAGAGAGATATACCTATGGACCTCCCTGTTTCCTTCTGCTTTTTCTTTTTCTTTCTTATGATTCTCCAGATGTCTCCTCTGTTTGATTTTCCTTTGTCTCATCAATCAGCTGCAAAGTGTGTCTGGGGTGACAACTTTTTAACTGATTAATGTGGACCCATTTCTTTTCTGACAGCTCTCCTTTGGGGATGCGGATTCTGTAGGCAACAGGTAAAATTTTGTCTACAGTTTCAAAGGGACCGCGCCAGGAGGGGAGGAAGTTTCTCTCCTTAGTCTGGTTCCTCTGAAAATTGTACAAGTAGACCTTGTCTCCTACTTGCTATTCTTTTTTGGTTGTTTTTAAATCAGAGTGAGTGTTCATCCCCTCTGCCGTTTTCTCCAGATTCCGCTGAGTGTACGCAAAAGCATGTTGAAGGTGTTTTCTTAGAGTCTCAACACATTCATGTGTTGTGGGGGCGTTTATCACTGTCTGCTCTTGTCTTCTATAGAGCAGATGCTGACGTAGCACCATCCTTCATCCAGTCATTAGCTCAAATGGAGACATTTTGGTCGCGAAAGATGGTGTAGATCTGATGGCCTTCAGGACAAGCGGTAATCGGAGTTCCCAACTTGGCCCAGAATCTGCCACAAACTGGGGTAAGGACAGTGTTGTGTGGCTGGAGTGTGCACCTTGGCCTTATGTCTGGCATACCTCCTGTATAGATGTCTGTGTGCATGTCCCTGACCGTGCTGCATGTGAGCCCATTCAAGCGTGTCCCACATCAATGGTGTCTGTGTTGCAATGCGTGATGCGTACCGGCATGTAACAACATGCACATGTTTGCATACCTGTTTCTGGACTGGGGCATGCAAGAGGTGTGACACATGGGTGCTTATTTCACCATCATGGACACGCATGGTGTATATGTGCATGTGTCTGACTAGTGAGTGAGTGAGTGACTGGCCAACACTCCGGGATGGATGTTACTTGACTTCTTGATTTTTGATTGCCTCACGCTGCCAATTTGCCCTCGAGTGCACTGTGAAGTGATAGCTCCATGGCCTGCCTCATGAATGTCAGGTGATGTGTGTGAATGAGATGTGTATGTCCCATGATGTGTATGAGCTGAATACACAATTATGATCTTGTGTCAGTGCTTTGTCCAAAGATGAGAATGTCTGTTGTGAATGACAGACACGTTTGTGAATGTGTGTGAATGGCACTTCCCTGTGTATAGTGGAGGGTGATGATGGTTGTGACCTTTGACAGTGCCACTAATGTACATTTGCATTGTGACAAACACACATACACACATATGTTCAGTAGCCTGATGTTTGTGTTCTATATTTCCCTATCCACAGCGATGATGGAAGATGAGGGCGGAGAAGGCGCTGTGGAGCACGGCAGCAGGGATGCCTCCACCAGGCACAGACGCAGGGCCCAGTCATCCTCCCAGGTACCTTCATCTTCCGGGAGCGAGGAGACTGGTGCCACGTCGACGACAACGGCCACAGCTGCTGAGGAGAGGCCCAATCGGGTGAAGTTGGTTGTGGGCTCCTCAGCAGTGGGGGGGTGAGCCCACACAGGGGTAATCCGATGCGGAAGACAGTGGGGAGGCATCCAGGTTGGTGGAGGTGGAAGAGGAGGAGGAGTCCACATCAGCCCAGCACATAGGGCCCGACGGGGGTGATGAGGTAGGTGTGACTGGTGCAGTCCAGGGTCAGGGGGCGGAGGCAGTGCAGGTCACCTTCGAGGGGCCTGTGCCTGATCCTGTCCCTGGAACTGCGACTGCACCAGTATGCACCTGCGGGCATGCCTCAGCCCAGACCCACCTGCAGGTGGCGGATGTATCCACGCAAATCGATCTACCATTACTTCAGGAGGAAGCAATTCATGACAGGGTGGAATCGGTGCTAGCCGGTATCGCGAGGCGTACAGGCACCATTTGTGATGATGTGCAGGCTTCCATTCGGGAGCTTGCACATGATCACATTGAGGTCTGTCTGCTCATGAACTGGCTACCTCAGTTCCTGGTCCCAAATTTGGTATGTGTGCTGGCCACTGCTGCGACCCCCTCCTCCTCTTCCTCCTCTGTGCACCAGTTGTCCTCCCTGCCGTCTTCCAGCCCAGATACCACCAGGGCCCCCTGTGTTCCTGTCCCAACCCCGGTAGCCAGTCTGCTGGAGATCACATCCCTGCCACAGTCGGGAGTCGAAGGAGGATCAGCAGAGGTGGTCACCGCAGCAACAGGAGCTATGGCAATGGAGGAAGAGGACCCCCTAGCTCTAATTGCTTGTATTTCTGCATGTTTCACTCCTCCATGACTCATTTGTGTGTCCCTGCTGTGCACCAATGTTGTTTATGTGTGTGCATACATGCATGCATGTGTGATATTAGGATTCACATGCCATGGGTACATGTTCTAGGGAGAATGACCATTGGATGGGTGTTGAGGTGCACCAGGGGGGTGCAGAGTGTGGTGGCTTTTTAGTTGGCATGTGCTGCATGATTGTAAGTTGGTACAATGTGTTTTGGGGTGGGGACATGAAGTGGGGCCTGCCTGCAGGTTGCCGTCACAGGTGGGGGGTGGAGACATGTGGCGGGGCCTGTCTGCAGGTTGCTGTCACAGGTGGGGGGTGGGGACATGTGGCGGGGCCTGCATGCGGGGTATGATCACGGGTGATGGGGTGGCAATGTGGTGTGGGCTGCCTGCGGGGTATGGTTACGGGTGATGGTGTGGGTCCCATGTGGTGTGGGCTGCCTGCGGGGTATGGTCACGGGTGATGGGGGGGCATGTGGTGTGAGCTGCCTGTGGGGTATGTTCACAGGTGATGGTGTGGGTCCAATGTGGTGTGGGCCGCCTGCGGGGTATGTTCATAGGTGATGGTGGCGGTCGCATGTGGTGTGGGCTGCCTGTGGGGTATGTTCACAGGTGATGATGGGGTCCCATGTGGTGTGGGCTGCCTGCGGGGTATGGTCCACTGCTGTGTCCCGTGAGAAGGCGTCTACTTCCAGGGGAGCTGTGCATGTATTGCAGGCCTTCCCACGCAATTTGGCTGGTGCGAGCGGGGTACACCATTAGGCTGGGGTGCAGACAGGGTACGTGCAGCCATTTCCACCCGATTTGGCTGGTGCGACCGGGGTACGCGATTTCGCTGGGGTGCAGACCAGGTACGCGCAGGCCTTCCCATGCGATTTGGCTGGTGCGAGCGAGGTATGCGATTGCGCTGGCGTGCGGGTGGGGTACGTGCAGGCCTTTCCACGCGATTTGGCTGGTGCGACCGGGGTACGCGATTGCGCTTGGGTTGAGGACAGGGTATGCGCTGGCCTTCCCATGCGATTTGGCTGGTTTGACCGGGGTATGCTCTGATTTTTCACGCAATTACGATGGGGGGGCTGTGTACTGTCCCTCGGATGGTGCGGGGCCTTGTGCCATAGTAGGCCTTTCACTGGCTTTGCCCAGCGCACGGGGGCATGTTGGGGGCGTTCCCTGGCACTGCTTTATGTTCATTGCTCCACGGCTACTGATGCCTCATAGAATCCATGAATACGCGTGCCGTGCAATTGCTGGATTGCACCACGGCTGGCAGACACATCGAACACGCTTCATCTCGGCGTCCAGAGCTTGCTCTACCTCTGCGCTGGATTCTATGAATTCGGCAATAAATTTCACAGCACCAATATCTTTACTGATGCTGGTAATCAGCTTTTTTTGCAAAGTATCCTAAATGCTTTGCAGCCCTTTTTGCAAATATAGCAAGCATTTTGCAGTAGGTGTTGCCTACTTTACTTTAAGACTTAAAAAACACTTTTTAAAACAAAAAATACAAAAAAGGCCCTTTTCAGAGCCACCACTTTCGCACGCAAAAGAGTGCAATGTTTTTGATGGCACCACCAGCCACATTTTTGGGATGTCCGTGGACTACCATGTTGTCCAGGACTCAGCAGGCTGCGCAGGGGCCTGCACCTTTTTTTGGTACTTCTATTTTTTAACTGTGGCTCTGAAAAAAAAGTGTCTTTTTTATTTGTTGTGTTTTGAGTTTTTGGGCTTTTTAAAGAGGCCACACAAGGGAGGGAAGGGAAGGGAAGGGAAGGGTAGGGAACGGGCACCAACTACAGGCTCGAAGGAGCAGGTGGAGAGAGGAAGATGATGGGTGGGCCTTACTTATGTAGGGGGCACTGTTTCTCATGCTCCCGGACTGTAGCCTCGAATGCACTTCAAAACTGCTGCCCCCTGAAGAGTGCTGCATCACAGTATATACAGAGTACAGTGACCCTCGAAAGGTAAGGGTCTACTGCATCATGTACAGCCTGCGAGGCATCCTCATGGATCCTCTGCCCCACAGGAGTGTCTCTTGTGGTGGCAGGAGCAGATGTTGAGTATGCAAAAGTGGATGTCAACCTGCTACTGCCATCAAAAGGGACGACCCTCCAAACTGCTGCCTTGTGGTTAGACCTTAGGTGTCACCGCACAGAGATGGTCCCGTAGCTATACATCCCAGGCTTTCCGCGACTGAGTACATTGCACTCATTGCATCGAACCATGGCTGCACGTGCCTTGGGTACCCCCCAACAGTGGTAAACAGTCTCCACACCCAAGACTCACACTGGCAGCTGGTAACAGGGATTTCCACTAACTGATCCACTTCGTCTTCCTGATCCCCCTCTGCATAACCAAGCCTGTTCCCCTCTCCTGGAACTCCAGAAGGTGGTGATGAGGCAGCTGCAGCAGCCATGTATGCCATTGTACAGCAAAAGCAGGAATCCAGAAACACCATTCTCCAGCAAGTGCTCAGTCCTGGTCAGTCAGAAACACAATGAGAAGCAGCAGTTGGTGTGGCCTTTTTATAGGGGTGCTGTCTGCGAACAATAGCCCGCTCCACAGACACTTTGAGCCATGGGAAGGGCTCAAAAAGTTACAAAAAGTTTCTAGATTGACCAGAGCATGGGCTGGGACCTCTGCAAGGGCAAGGTTTCATTTTACAACACCTTGGGTTGGCTAAAAATGCACTTTCTAACTGTTGGGGGTAAGGACAGTGTCTGCGGATACTCCCGACGCTCAGCGTCGGTATGGTCACATGATGATGTCCCTGGACATCCGCGGATAGGAAGGCTGTCCGTAGGACAACTATTGCACGGGATGCAGTGTGCACATGCGCCAAGGTGTCCGTAGGACAGGAGTGGGACCCCCAAACTAATTAAAAGTGTGACATGTGCGAGCAGACAGTTCTGGTCAGGCGGTGTTCGGAGGGCGCAGGGGATCATATGCGCATGTGCCCAGGTGTCCATAGGACAGGAGTGGGACCCCCCAAACTAATTAAAAGTGCGTCATGACTTTACGGACATCTCCAGACAGGCGCAGTGTTCAGAGGGCACAGGGAAACAGATGCGCATGCGCCCAGGTGTCCGCAGGACAGGCGTGGGACCCCCAAACTATTTAAAAGTACATCACAACTTTACGGACATCTGTGGACAGAAGCGCTGTTCGGAGGGCACAGGGGATCAGATGCGCATGCGCCCAGGTGTCTGCAGGACATGGGTGGCTCTCCCAAACTAATTAAAAGTATGTCACAACTTTATGGACACCTGCGGACAGAAGCAGTGTTCGGAGGGCACTGTCATGATCTCTGCTTCCAAAAGATCAGGACTTGCCCGACTCCCTTGGAAGCAGACCCATAACCCCGGTTCCGAGTGCCAGCCAGTCCCAATTGGGACCTTTTGGACCCTGTCCTGGCGCCAGTGGCACCAGGCTCATAAAGATGCCCAGTCCCAGCGCTGGAAGTGCCGGGCTCATAATGCTTGGGTGGACTTACCTGCAGCAGACCATGCTGCTTACTTACCTGCCAGTTGAACCCCTGATCCTCTTCTGTTTGGGACTACTTTTCCTGTTGGGTGGGGCAGGAGCCACTCCCTAGGTTCAGAACACTGGAACTCTTCTGGAAAGCAGGAACTCTTTTCTTACCTAGGCGTGGCTGTGGAAGGAGACACCTAAGCACTACAGGAGGCTATTTATACCAAACCCGATGGATGAATCTTGCTTTGCGTTATTCTGCATTCTCTGCAGCAGAACGCTCATCGTGTCTTCTGCTTCTGATCCTGGGCCTAAGGGAACAAAGGCTTACCATCCTGGAATCCAGTCTTCAGCAGCACCTGTAAAGACAAAGAAAGAACAGGTTAGCACTACGGTCTTCAGTGGCAGCGCATCTCTTACCTGGTCCATCGGCTGTCACCAATGCCTCGCGCTGTATTCCGGCATCTGAAAGACAAAGGCTTACCTACTCTTCGCATGCTCCGGAGGTCTTCGCACTGCATTCCGGCATCTGAAAGACAAAAGCTTACCAGCTCTTCGCACGCTCCGGAGGCCTTCGGCGCTGCATCCCGCATCTGAAAGACAAAAGAAGGTGCGTTTAAAGACATTGGGCAACTTTATTACTCACGTGCCATTACTCCTTCCCACGCCGAATCCAGTGGGTATTCCAGCACCCTTCAGCTTCTCTAAAGCTCCGAACTTGTACCTGCAAGATAAAAGGGACAGTTAGTGCGTATCGTGAAGCAGGCTACAAGCGCTTACTTACGTGCTTCCAGGCGCTTCTATTCCTCACGCGGGTTCGATCCTCAACTCTCATCAGCCCGCCATCGCCGGAACCCTGCAAAACAAGAGATATCATTACAAAAGACTTTTAAGACATTTGAAGTGCCCAGAACTTACCGTTCGTGCAGTTAACGACGGACAGCAGTCCTCTGAGGTCAAGAGGCCTGCACCCTTATCCAGTGAAGAAACTGGTTACGACACCCTCCCCCGAAGCAGATGGAGAGCTCGGCGTTCACTTACCTAAGGTGAGGGTGTTAACCTTTGGGGTTCTACAGGAGAAGAGAAAGGGAAGAGGAGAGAGGCACCCAATAACCCCACTTCATTAATCCCATATTTTCTATCTGCAGACATCTTACTCTTCGAGTCAGACATACAGTGCACAGAGGTCCAGCCCAAAGAGCCAACCGTGTGTTACACATCACCTTTGAAGATACGGCATTCACCCAGTCAAGACCGGCGGCTCTGCGGGAATCAGGTGAGCGTTACAGGCACAGGGGGTTGGATGTTCATGCGCCCAGGTGTCCGCAGGACAGGGGTTGGACCCCCAAACTAATTACAAGTGCGTCACAACTGTACGGACATCTGCGGACAGAAGCAGTGTTCGGAGGGCACAGGGGATCGGATGTGCATGCACCCAGGTGTCCGCAGGACAGGGTCGGGGTCCCCGAATCATGTAAATGTACGTCATGACTTTGCGGACATGCCTGCACAGGCGCGCTGTTCGGGGGTGCCTCCATTTTGGTTACAGACAGCCCAGACAGTCGCACTGTCCATAGGCTCTAAACGGGGCTTTTGAAAAAACAAAAACACACACACCAAGAGTACAAACATAGATATTTATTAAGACACATGAATACACTTAATTAGGAAAGGGAAGGGGTAGCAGAATGGGAAATGTGGGGGAATTGGGGTTTTCTACAGATTGTTCATGAGGGGAGGAAGGGATTTAGGTTTCATCATAGCGTTGATTGCAGGAATTTGGTGGGGATGCTTGGCTGGGACAGGGGGAAGGGGCACTGGTACAAGTGGTGCAGTGGTATCTAATATTGTCTGCAATATGCCTTTTGAGAAATGTCATTAACTGTTCAAAATTAGTGTTCAGTTCATCCATTTTTGCTGACAGACATAATAGCTCATTTGCAGTAATTTGCAGTTGGGGCTGGCTGTGGACATCTGTTTCCTCATTTAGTGGTAATTCAGGGCCACTTTCTTCATTTGCACTGTGTACCGTTAAAGAGAAAACCATGTTTTAGTGACATGTGAAACCATGCACATTAATTTTTCAAGTTTAAAAAATGTACTCTGCACCATTAGAGTTATGTCCTTCACTCATTTCATCATGGGGAAAATGTTCTTCTAACCACTCCAGGGTGCTTGCAATTTCTGTATAAAGAAACAATACTGATATTTCTTACAAGTCGTGTAGATACAGCATACTCTAATATTACAGGAAGAAATACAGTGTACTTACTACTTTTTCTATCGGTTTCTTCTGAGTAGGTTGGACTTGCTTCTGAGAATTGCTTCTGACTGGTAAGCATGGCGGCACTGAGGTAATATTGTTAGATGCACAGGTCACTTTTGTGCTTGGTGCATTCCATTATGTTGCGCAACCTATGAAATTGTACTTGTGGTTTCATAAGTACAGATTTTGTATACATGTTTAATTTTTGAATGTGCTAAATATATCTGTTGTACTTTAAACATCTTCTCTTTGTTCGGTGCACGACATAACAATGTAAGGTAACCCCTGTGCTTTTGGGCAGTGTGAATGCTGCCTGAAATCCGCAGACAGCACAGCGGCTATCATGTTGGGGGACGGGGGTCAGTATGATGTAAGGGAAATTACGGGTATCCTAGTAAAAACCTATGAAATTCAGTGAAAGACCTTTGTTAAAGGGACATTATGGTTAAGTTGCACTAATAAAAACCTTTCAAATTCGGTGGGAAAACTTTGTTAAAGGGATATTATGGTTACAAGTAAAATCGAGAAAATAAACAGAAATATGCCGGTTATGGTAAGCTAAGCAACCATAACTTGCACCAGCACCGTGCACTGCTAAGACTAACATCCAGGACATCAAAGATGACACCACAAATGTCATTGATGACATCACTGATGAATCACATGTAAAATCAATTTTGATGAAAAGTCCCTCCAAGGGTTTGTGATTATAATGTTGGTAAAAAGATGTCAGGGGTGATCGGGAGACGTATCATGAACTACTTATACTATTAAAGAATGTACTGTTCTAAACAAAATTCTATTGCAGTGTTGTTCTAAGTACTGGAACCTAATCATACATAAACATAGGCAATGGCTGCAGCATGCATCATAGAGGTACAATATTTATAATCTTGCAATGTTGGATAGTAAAATAAAGAATGCTACCTTATCACAGTTTTGAGTACTGTTAAACATGTAATAACTAGATAATAATTCAACACTTACTACACACTTGTGCTACTGCAAAACATATATATAAAGACCACAATGCATGCAAATCAGAGGCACATACAGGTAAACTAAAGTAAGCAAAAAAGAAGCAGCATCATCATAAACTGTTAATAGCATGAAGGTTTATCTTCATGTACACAAATGATTTGTGTTTTTGAGACCTGTGTCGTAATGCACTCTGGAATGCTGGCTCGCATTGTTACTGTTGGAAGGGGAGCTGAGTGGCGGTGTGGCCACGGGGTCTCTCCGGCGAATAAAGGACTTACCTTACATTACCCTGCCTCCATCCTTACCTCAACCTGATTATTGCCCCATGTATATGCACCAGGCGAAGTGGTATCTAAGTGGAGAAGCAGTTGGCAGTGGCTACATTGTATCCTGTGTGACCGCTTGATTCCTGGACGATAGATACTGTGCTGTTTCATCTTTTTTTCACTGTTGCACAGGACTCAGACGAACAGTGTGCTCTATGAATAAGGAGCCTACTCCTTTAAAAACTTGAAGAGGATGCTGTGTGGGTGGATGTGCTTCATTCCCCCCTCTCCCCCACCCAGCCCTGCTAAAACCACTTCCGCTCCGCGAGCTAAGTAGAGAGGCAGTTGGCAGTTAGCACAGAGCAGTCCCTCCGCGAGATAAGATCTTCTTGGCCCTCGTTATAGTTATAGTATATAGGAAGCTACATCTAGAAGATATCAAGCTTCAAAATTGTAAGTACTGTGCTGGGAGGGGACTTGATCTACAGAGCTCCCAACAAGAGGTCAGATGTCCCATACGCATTGTGGAGGTGGGAGCTTTCCACAACACAGAGGATTGCAACCATGCTGTTCTTTAATCGTCTGGGGAAGTCACGAACTGCAGGGAGATTGCAGGGGCTCTCCCTTTGAACCCATCAGCTGGGCTTCCAAACCGGACATCTTGTTGGCAGAGGAAAAGCGTGGCGTAGAGCAGAGCCTAGGCTCTGCCAGCCTCAGTGACCTGAGGGAATCCTCCCCTTCAGTGCTAGAGGGGGTGTGTTTCCCGCCAGTGTTCGCTAGTGGTGGCTGGTATCCCCCACATGAATAGGCTGAGCATATTTGTCTGGTGCTGTGCTTCAGCAGGGTCTAATCAAACACTAAGTCCTTTGAATAAGGCTGCTGGAAAATCGAGTGAGACCCCACGGGAAATGGAAGGCGTGGAAATGGTTGGACAGTCTCTGGTCATGCCTTGTAGCCTCCGTAGTTGGAACAGGGGGACACTGGGCGTGAGGCCCAAGGCAAATCAGAATGTCTTGGAAAATTTCTCCTGTAAGCAGGTAAAGAAGGTAATACAATCTGTGAAGCCCGTCTCAGACGAAACAAGGGTAGAACCTGCTATTGCTCTTGCAGCCTCAAATATGGGAATAGATGAATCCAATAATGTCAATTGGAAACAGGGGAAGATGCTCAGTTTAGCTGAATCACGCACAGTGGGGTACGAAGGGAATAAGGTGACGGCCCCTTGGAGAACACAGAGAAGCCATTCAAATATGAGCCCTGGAACGAGTCCACGGCTACGAATGTGGACCAGGAGCCTGGACCTGACCCTTCTGCAGTACTGGCGACCACGAGAAAGTTGGGTGAGGATCCGGAATCTTCGGTTAGGGGTAGTGAGGTGGAGATCCGTAACCCCGAAAATCGTTGTAAAAACTCTGAAATTGCATCGCAATTGACAAGAGACTTAACCAAACTTACCACCAAAATGTCCACACAAAAGAGAAGGAGTTTGGCCTCTATTTAGAAAAGGCTCTCAGCTATTGAGGCAAATATGTCTCAGGAGGAATTCAACTTAACGCACTCACAGCCCTCGATAGAAGTGAACCTGAAAGTCAAAACCAGGGGGAAGGTGAGGTGCGTGACCAATCAGAAAGTGATGACTTGGTCGTTCCATCGATCCCCTCAGCCCAACAGGGTCGAGATCTACCAACTAAAACATTGCAAAGAAATTCAGCAGGGAGCAATTCAACAGTCTCCTCTGATTCAAGTCACAATGAGTCAGTTTGGGGTAACCACAATGATGTGTACTCCCCTGTGCCAATAAATATTGATTTGTCAGAGTTACAAAGAACAATTTTGGCCTCCCTTTCAATTTCCCTGGTTCCACTCACAAAATTATACGAGTCTATTAGTAACTCCATGAGAGATCAGGGGACTTTGATCACGATGCTCAAGGTTAAACTTGGCTCACTGGAAGACCTAGCAACGAGAGGAGAATGTCATGATGCCTGCTCCCGGGGAGCCGGTTCAAGCCCTGCCTCCCCGAAAGCGGACATCCAGTCCCCAAGGAAGGACCCAGCAACCCCATATAGGGGCCCTTTGGACAGTGTCCTGGCGCCTATGGCGCCAGGCTCATAAAAGACATCAGTCCTGGCGCCATAGGCGCCAGGCTCATTATGGGAGTGCTTGGGTGCACTTACCTGATGCAGACCATGCTGCAGGATCCCGGCCTCCTTGAGGCCTGAAAGGAACTACTTCACCTGTTGGACTAATTTACCATCCGGGCGTGGTCGGGGAAGGATACATACCTGATTGGAGGAAGGATACATACCTGGAACTTCTTCCAAGGCTATTTAAACCCCACCGAACAGCCACACGTGCTTCGCATTGTTCTGCATCTAGCAGCTGGACGCTCACCATGTCTGCTCCAGCATCCTGACTTCTGCCACGCCTGCCAGCATCCTGAATCACCTGCAATGGAAGAGAAAAAGAGAACAGAAGAAGGAAAAGTCCTTCCCTGCTAAATCCGCATCCCGGAGACATCTCGCCGACAATCCTGAAAAGGAAGACTTTAATTTAAAAGCTCATCGCGTCGATCGCTGCAGCGCCGCATTCCACTCACCTTTACAGGGCGCCTCCATGTTCAGCAGCGATCATCCGGATTCGCAGTCACGCCCAGCGCCTAGGGAGAAAAAGACCAGAACAAAAGGTGAGAGAGAGAAGGGAATAAGGAAAGCTAAAGCTCCATGTTAAGACTTACCTGTTGATTCATTCCCTCTTCATTTCGGGTCCGCGCCGCATCCTGGCATTTCCGGACCCCGGCCCCTAAGGGGAAAAAGAGACATCAGCGTTAATGAGCGAATGAAAAGACATTACCAAAAAACACTCATTAAAGACTTACCTGATTTCTACAAGGATTTCACCTCTCATCTCGGGTCGGTGCATGTTCCCCGGCATTCCGTACCCCGGCCCCTATGGGGAAAAAGACACTAGCATTAGTACATTAATGCATGGACCCAAGGGGAACCTCTTATTAAAAAATATACCTGGAGGCCAAGCAAGTTTGGTTCTCACCAATCCGAAAATCCAGTGAAGTAACTGGATACCAACGCGCCCCTGCATCAGAAGCATGATGGAGAGCTCGTCCTTCCAGACCCTAAGGTGAGACGCTACGAGAAATCACAGAAGGGTTTTGAGGAGGGTGAGAGGGGCAAGTGGGAGGCTGATTGCATTACCCCGCAGACAGTTAATCCCCTATTTTCGCCTACAGAAGGATACTTCTGCGAGCCAGGCAAGCCAGATTTGGGGGCCCGGTCCAGTCCGTCTTCCGAACCCTGTGCATCACCTTAGAAGAGGTCACAGGTGCGCGAACCAGGCCAGCGCCTCTGTGGGAGTCAGGTGAGCGTAACATAGAATCGCGTCTGGGCAAAGAGGCTGAAAATCTGCCCAATGGCAAAATAGCCTGTACGACTTAGCACGAAGGGAGTGCACTGATAAATCCACCTTAATGGAGGCGCTCCTGGATGAGGGACCAGTGGAAATCTGAGCCGAGAAAACCTAACCCCTCCACAGTGAAGGGGTCTCCACACAGTAAGCCTATGGTATCAGAAGGATTAACAGCTGGTGGTCAAATTATCCCTAATCAATGTACAAATAAAGACTCAAACGTATTCTCTATCTTTTCAGGCAAGGAATCTGTGGGGAAGAAAGGGGAAATAGACAAACAGCAAATGAAGGAAAAGAAAAGCAAAAACCAATAAAAAATAGATCTAATGGCTCGAGGGCCTTCCTCCGAAAGCTAAGAACTCCATCGCCCACTGTCCATAAGCCAATCTAGTGAGGGAGCAAGAAAGGAATTGCCATGTCCTGTGGAGGTGATATCGATAGTGAAAAAGACAGTCCTGATTCCAGAGTTAAAGAAGTCCTCATGGGATGAGACTAACGAAATAGGGGAAGACACTTGCCTCCGTGACTTGGTCGAAATTATTCAACAAGATTGAGAGGGCGAGGATTGGAATAATCTCTCCAACTTAGAATGGGTTGAAATAGAGAGATTGGCTGCACTGGCTGATGACTCACAAAGGTCAAGGTTGGTGGAAAGAACCGCCTCTGTGAAATCAAATAAAAACCAGTTGGATGAGCCGTTTCTGACTATGGAACAGAAACTAATGAAACAGAACCAACTGGGAAGCTCTAGGCAGCCGAGTAGGCGAGCTATACAGGAAAGATCCTCTGACAAGCCAAACATTCAGCAAAAGGAAGTCTTAAAAATACATCTAGAATGAATTGTGAGTGGCCCCAAAGCCCCAATTTTAAACAGGGGCAATGTTATGAAATTGTTCCAATACATTCCAGGCCTCATATTTGTTTCCTTAGAGGATATATGAGTGTTGGAATTTGTCTCAGAATAAACAACAGACTGGAGATAAAGGGGGTCATTACGAGATGGGCGGTAGCCATGGTCCTATTAGCACCATGGCTGCCACCCATACTGTGACCGAGTCCGGTCTAGTTCAATGGGGACTTACCAGTGTAGTCCGACCCTGGCGGGACCGGTAAGTCCCCATTGAACAAACCATTCCCCATTCCCATTTGAGCCCCCATAGGGCTCAATGGGAATGGGGAGGGCGCTAATAACGGGCTCGCGACTTGCAAGCCCGTTATTAGCGCCCTGGTCCCTTAGCAGGACCCGTAAGGGACGTGTGGTCAGACCACATGTTCCTTACGGTCCCTGCCAAGGGACCTTGGAATAGGGTGGTAAGAGATTACCGGCACCGGCCTCCTTACCGGTGCCCGGTTTCCCTTACCGGTGCCCGGTATCCCTTACCGCCCACCTCGTAATGAGGCCCAAAATATTTAATTCTCAAACAAAGCGAGAAAATGCTGCCACTCGGTTACGACATGAGAGCCTATCAGAGATCAAACCTCCTCTCTGGAGCTCCTGTAAAAAGGAACACCCCAATGGGACGGGTATCAGGGGAAGTCAACCAAAAAAGACGAAAGAAGTGAGACTTCCAGACCTAGACAGGAAGTCGACATCTGCTCAGTGGGGACCTCAGCGGAAATGTGAGACAAATAAATTAAGAACTATAGTGGACTATGGCTCTAAGCATACTAAGATTTCCCCTCTACCAAGAAAGACACCAATTCTGAAGTTGGCTCCCTCAGGAAAAACTGAACTGACTAAAATAAGATTTACTGTGTGAAAGCATTAAAGCCCCAAAATCTGGCTGGAGAAAAAGCCAGAAAACTGGGAGTGGGGGGAGGAAGCACTGGCCAGCAGCACTAATAAATAGACTGCCCACAAGGAGGATGCCCAGGTGACTTGACTTGGCAGGACTCATGGAATAATAGGGGTTTTAAACCTTTGTTCACAGACAAAATGAATGCCCTTAGTAATTATGACATTATCTGCCTGCAGGAGACATGGCTTAGAACAGTCCCCTCTTGTGATGGCTATGAAGACTCTGAATCCTGCTAGCAAGAGGGTGATGGGGAGACTTTGTTAAAAGTGGACTCTGAATATGCTGTGATTTCCCGTGTAACTCCAAACCCATGTATGCAAGTGTTAAAAGTGTCTAGGCACGTAGAGGGCAAACAAGGAAACATCCTCCTAATGAATTTCTACTGGTGGGTGTGGGATATTTTTTTACCCATGCCGATGCGCCCACTGCACCTCTTTACCAATGGGGAAGGAAACAGCCAAAAATGGATGCGCTAACCCCTGTGCGCGCAAAAATCTGCAAAACTGTGCATGGTTCACCATCACAAAAAGCTGCACACCCCTGCCACACACAGTCAAAGTTGGTGTAAAAACAGAACTCACTGCAGGAGAATGCCAGTGGGTGCTGTCACATGCAACATGAAGCAATTTAAAATGCAGCTTCCAAGTGAACCACTGGCATACAAAGGCTGAATACTTACTTCCAGACTGCAAACAAATTCTGGCACTCAAGGATAGAAATGGTGCTGAATAAATATCTATGCTGCAAAGGAAACTCTGATGTAAAAGACTCAGTTTAAATGTGCTTTTTCCATGAAGAAATTGCAAAATACGTCTGTTTAAAAGCATGTTTTTGTGAAAGGCTTAATTCTTTTAATTGTCAAAATCCATTATAAACTATGTTCATTTTATACATTTGAAATGAAAGATTTAGATGAACTTTAAAGTAACTGTTACGCTCACCTGGCTCCCACAGGGGCGTCGGTCGGACCCGGACTGCTGTGGCCTCCACCCACTTGATGCGTAGTGCAGCGATGACTGACTGGATCTGCCCTCCTAATCTTGTTTGCTTGACCCGTAGAAATATTCTCCTACAAGTGGAGAGATGGATTTAGCCACTTGTGGATTCAAGTGATAGCACCCCCACTGTCCTAATCTCACCTCATATTCTTGAAGGATGAGCCCTCCATCCTGCGAAGCACGCAGGGGCGCATTGATGACCAGTCACTTCACTGCCCTTAACGATATTGGAAGAGTTGTAGACGAATCCTGACTCTAAAAGGTCCTCGCGAAAAGTCATAAGTATATAGTTCGTAAGAGTTCAAAATGTCTGGAATTCACTCCTGTCCAATTCCTCTTTTATCTTGCAGCTTTGACCCAATAAGAAGATTGACAGCTGAAAGCGCTCCGGTAAAAGTCTGTGTTACCCAACACTGTCCGGTAAATAATGTCAAGGGTTAAACTTGCTGCTTTCTCCTTATCTTACAGGTGCGGCATAAGAAGATGTGGCATGCTGATGAATTATACCTCCGGCGATAAAATTCAGGTAAGCATATGGTGGCTAAAGAGATTGTCTCTGTCTGTTCTCTCTGATCACCTTGTTGTTTCTTGTCCTCCTTAGGTGCCGGGATTCGGCGATGTAAAGATGGAGACAGCGCCGGAGACAGCGCCGGATCGAAGAGATGCTGCGTGGAACGGTGAGTATGGCGCAGCGCTGCTGCTGGCAATGCGACGCATTTAAAACAAAGTCTTTCCTCTGGTTTGAAGATGCGATGAATCCGGAATCAGGTAAGAAATCAGGTAATACTCTTGTTCTAACCTTTGCTTCTTTCCTTCTTTCTAGGTGCTTCAGGTGCTTCAGGTTCGAGGCGGGCGTGGCAGAAGGCTGGATGCTGCTGCTGGCATGGTGAACGTTACGCTGCTCGATGCAGAATAACCCGAAGCGTGTGCTGCTCTTCGGGCGTGGTTTAAATAGCCTTGCAAAGTAGTCCCAGGTAGGTATTCCTCCCCGACCACACCCGAGTAACAAAATAGTCCCTAAGGTAAAGTAGTCCCTTCCAGGCCTCACATGGGCTTGGATCTTCATGCAGCATGGTCTGCATCAGGTAAGTGTGCACCTATGAGCCTGGCACTTATGAGCCTGGCGCCTATGGCGCCAGGACTGAACCCAGACAGTCCCTAGCAGGGGTTGCTGGGTTTTCTCAAGGCGACATGATGCCTGCTCCCGGGGCTGATGGACGTGGTCTGGATGCCCAGGGGTATGCATCATGACAGTAACCCAGTTGGAGTTAACTGGTTAATTCTGATTGGACAGTGCTCAGCCTGGGAAAGATGACACTTCATGTTGACACTCTGCTGCTACAGGAAGGCTTAATTGATGCTGGAGGTTCTCGCATATTGACAACAAAGAACTCATTAGACATTCGTCTGGGGCCCAGCCAAGGACAATGGCAGGCTGCCTACTGATCCCTTCTGGGGAGGGGCAGGAAACTTCCCTCTAAACCTCACCCTTATCAAAGGAAGTTGACAGCTGTTGCCAGTTGAATGAAAGTAAAAAAAAACTGACAAGAACTTTTGGTGTTTAAATACCTATTTTTGATTAAGTTTTGAAACTCTTTAACTTTGCAACATGAAAGAGGACACATCTAAAAATGGGTAGCTGTAAATCTAATTGTATGCCCTTTCTTTGAACCTTGTACTGTATAAGGAAACAAAGATTAACTAAAACACTGATTGCGCCAAAACTTTTAATGCTGCAAGTCTAATATTGTCTACCCATGCTCTAGTGTTGATTGCCCAGATATTTACTGAAATAGGAATTGTTAGGCCAAACCGTTATGATTAAAATTGACAACATTCCAAAGAACGACAAAGATAGCTCTCACTGAGATGGGGGTTAGATGCCATGATAACCCACAAAATCTGTAATATATGTGTCTGATTTTATTAGAGGTCATAATTTTAGGAATGTGCATTTTTGGGAAAGTTAAATTGTGGTTCATATCAATGTGGGAGTTCCCAAATCACATCATAAAGATGACAGCTCTTTTCTGACTGCCAACCAGAACAAGGCAAGTGCCTTTGACCACTCACAGCCGTGAGGGTGTGGTTTGAAATTCTGCCCCTACCACAAACTTTGTGATGTCACTTGGCATGATAAATATAGGAACTTCACCACACACAGACACACACTGATTCCTGACTACCTCCTGATTTCCGCGCAGCACTTTGTTCCTGACTCCTTCATCTTGTTCCTGACTTCTGCATCGTGTCCTGATCCAGACTGCTTTGCAAAACCCAGGCCCAATAATTGCTGAACTCTTTTTAGCTAGGCCCAAATCTTGAACCATCCCAAACTTCAGGAAAGAATCATTCTGATCCAGTCTGGCTTGCTACCATGCATGCTTGTCTACTGAACTCGCCATCCCTCTAATCTACCGTGTCCAGTGACCAGAAGGGCCAATCCAACCCAAATCCAGTCTGAGGTGCCAGTCAAATTGACCAGAACCGCCCAGCTGACCATCCTGCCAGAGGTGCCCTGCTGCCGGTAGACCTGATAAGGATGACCAGAACCCTGACGTCCAATCTTAAGTTACAGTGGACTGTAAGTATAAACAGTAGTCCATAGTATATATTGCCATGTCCTATCCCAATCTCAACCTATCCCATCTTTAACTTCAGAACCCTAATATTGTCAGAACCATTCCTGCGCTGATTTTTCTTATTTGTTTTACAAAACCATAACCCATTACTGATTTGGATTAAATAAAGTAATTTCCATACAGAACGGAAACCAGAGTATCATACGTGAATAGTTACAAGCGGCCGTGCGTAATTGTGGAGATTCACGGTTGGCATTCTCTTTTTCTTAGTCCTTAATATATTTTAATAAAACCAATCTGTCATTTTCAAACCCAAATTTCTGCTTTTCTCTGTTCTAGTGTCATGCGGCGCATTCCTACCTGGCGTCTGTGGCCCCAATTCCGATTACGCACTTGCTAATTCCTGTCACTTTTTTTTTTGATCCATGTGCACTTAGCGGTCTAGTCTTTTTCCGTCCAAGTGAACGTGGCGTTATTTAGCCACACCTTATCCTTCGTTCTGTGCGTTGCAACCCCTTCATGGTCAGCTGTGCTTTCTTTTGCTGCTGCGGTTTGCTATACGCTGTTATTCTGCTTCGCTGAGCTTTTCCTTTCTCTTGCACCTCCTCGTTCTCTCGGGCCCCGGTTGCCGGGACCCCCTTCTCTCTCTATTTTCTTCTTATTCTTTTGTTTTTCCCGTCCTGTTTACCTGCAGTTTTCTGTTTTCCTGGAGTAGGAGCCATTGTATTTTCCTACCCTTCCTGTTTCTTTGTTATTCCTTCTCCGCATCCCATTGCTGAGATTTGCTGAGATCTGCTGAGTTCTGCTAGTCCAACCTCCATCAGGATACCCACCTGCCGTTGTGATTCACTGGGGTTTTTGCCTACTCTTGGCTTTTTTCCCCTTTCCGGTCCCTCCCGGGAGTGGGTCATGGTCAGGGCGTTTCTATCGCTCTCACTGTGGCTTCTTCTTGTGGGAGACATTTGCAACAAAGAAAAAAAGAAAAGGACTACAGAGCACATCGAACTCTCGGCTCTATTGAAGAAGATTCTGATTCAACAGGTGAGGAGGTGGAGGAGGGAAGCGGGGATATTGACGTCCTATGAGTGGAGTCTGCTGACAGTTTGCAACGCCACCAAACCTCAAGAATGGCTACTCCTGAGCAAGTGCAAGAGTTAATAGCTGCAGTTCAAAATCTTTCTCTCGAAATGCAAAACATGAAAGCAGAAAATAACCTTCTGAAACAAATGGTGACGGCACGTGAACCACCCACAACAGATCTACCTCCCATGTCTTTGTCCTCTGGGAAGTACGATGGGTCTCCTTAGACCCTAAAAGAATTCCTTGATGCTTGCAGGGTGTATTTTTCATTTAGAACTCGCACCTATGCATCCGATCATCCCAAAGTCGGGTTTCTAATATCTAACATGACAGGGAATGCTCTTGCTTGGGCCACCCCTCTTGTTACAGGAACCGACCCAGTTCTCCAAAATTTCGATGCCTTTGTGGACCTAGTAAAACGTACTTTCGAGAGACCCAAAGTATTTATGGCAGCAGGGGAAGACCTGATGGACATTCGCCAGGGCCAAGCCGATGGGTTGTCTTACATTTCCTCCTTCAAAAGACTGGCATTGGAGACTGGTTGGTCGGAGCAATCTCAATTCATATTATTCCGCCGAGGCCTCAGAGAGGAACTTAAAGACGAATTGGCTAATTTTCCCCGTCCTGCCTGTAGTGATACACGAAATTGCAGCCTTGCCAATCAGGGCTTTAGATGACAGCATTAGCCGCTGAAAGCCAATAGTGTATAATAAGTATGTGCTAAAAATGCTGACAGTAGTCTGTTGTAGCACTTCCATTATGCAGTAGTGAGCTACAAGGAATATGCAGGCCTAGTATGAAATAGGTCACATTATGCATTGTTGATAGACAGGCAGGGAGAGGGCCCCTAGCTCTGTAGCTAATAGGTATTTTTGGAGTGTTTGGAACATCATGGCACCTATATAGCGCTTAGATAACCAGTCTTAAGCGCTATAAACACTAAGCTATGAGTGCATGCCTTTTAGAGCTTGCAGATGGGGTTAATACATCCATGCTTCCCTTAGAATATTCAGCCTCACTAACGGTAGCCCTGGCTCCAAGCTAATCTTCCTTTTCTCTGGGAAGGTACTGATAAGACATTCCTCAGCCTTCGCAGATGGGAACCAGGGAGGGGTAGGAGTGAGCAGGGAGCCTCTCAGAGAGAGTTGGGTTTTTTCCACGAGCCAGTTGCACAGGGAAAGTTCTGGAACTATGCGTCATGGTGACTGACAGCACGAGATTATAAAATATCCATGCACACATGACTCGGTGGGAGATCGTCCTGTGGACTTGATTCATGCACGGTCAAGTGCCCGGAATTGGCTCTCACGGTGTCCTCCAGCATTGTTTTTCTGAGCGGGGCTTGTTTTTACAGCTAGCTTATGAAAAGCCAAGGTCTCCCAGTGCTGATTAAAGGGACGTAAGACTGTGTTTCTCTATGTTTCTCTATATTTCTCTATGTTTCTCTATGTTTATCTAAGTTCCATGTTTCACTATATTTTGCATTGTTCTAAGTTTATGCTTTGTAATATTCTTTAACTTGAATCCCAAATGTATATGAAATTCACTGCTTAGAATAAATATGCTAAAACTTTGAGGGTGTCATTTGTCACTAGCATGAGATCACTGCTCAGCACAATAGAACCTGTATTTTGGGCTGAATTGGGTATTTTTGCTCTCAAAGGGCTGGCCCCGAGGAAGATTTTGCCCATATCAAGACATTTGGTGGCAGCTTTGTGGGATTTGTGAAGAGCAGTGCCATGCTATGACATGACAAAGTGTGTGAGAGAACACAGTGTAGAGTGGGGAGCAGGCTGTCGCATTTCCTTGGTGGTCTCACTGCAGCTCTGAGACTTCAAAAGGCAGCAATGTTGTGTCGGCTTGCCGTGGCCGATAGCTTGTGTGGTTAAGACTCCCTTCAGTAAATCAGTTGTGACTGACTTATTGCTTGGGATGGAGCCAGGGAGTACAAGGCGATAAACGAGCGGGAAATGGCTTTGTTTAAAGCACTCCGATGAATGGTCAAGAAAGATGTATGCTCAATTAGAAAAGAATTTTATCATGCGGTTTCCCCAGTTTAAAGTTGTAATTTGGAATGCATAGTGAGACGGAGTTCTCATCTCTATTCTGTCATGAGGGCAGGAAAAAATAACTGCAAGGATTTGACATGCAAATTGTGAATAGTGATTTAACCATTGACTCAGCCCCAGTGTGCTAGTGAGTGGGGGCTGTAAGGTTCGGAGGCGAAGGTTCGCTTTTTTGATGTATGCTTTTGAATGTTGGCATTCCTGAATAATGAGGAGCCATGCTTAGGAGAATGAGTAACATCTGTGCTGAGAGCCTAAAGGGTTTGTGTTTTTCTTTTGGCAACTGTAAAATTCCATGTGCTGGTGGTGGCGAATTCTGTTTTAAAGGAAACACACTAAAATGATTATATTGTATTTTAAGCTGTGCCATGCTTTTAATGGGTGAGAGACTCACTTAAAAGGAAAGTGAGTGAATGTTATTTGGATTTTCGATTTTTGTGTATTGATTTGAGTTTGCAGAATCAGTTTGCAATGGTTTGGGGGGAAAAACAATTTATATTTTTCTAAATTGCCCCTGGAGTATTTTTGACTGTCCCCATGCTATGCCATGGATTTGTGCTGTTGCCTTATAAGTGATGCATGATTTGGAAATAGTAACCTGTTGACTGTGATACATGGTGAAAAAATGTTGTTGACACATTAAACAGCCCACAAGCAATATAAAGTGTGGGTTGTTCTTGCAGGAAAAAAAAAACGTGCAGGGAGCTGCAAAAAAAAAAATAATATGGCATTTTTATTTTTTAAATGCACTGAAATGAGTGGTTATAGTTTGGCAATGGTACAACAGAATGAAACATCTGTGTGTGATAAGATAGCACAAAGATTTAATGGGTTGTGAGTTCTCTTGAAAGATCGCACATTACAAGAAAAGAAAACGTATGCTTTTAAATGGGACATTAATCAGGTTAAAACAGGCAAAAAAAAGACGCTTTGACATTTTGCAAAATTACATGGAGTAGAATCTGATGACAAGAAAAGTGCCTCTTTTGAAAATAAGAGTCTTGCTGTGTGTGCAGAGCTTGTGCCTTGAAGCTGTTTTGGGCGAGGTGCGCAAAAGCGAAGGCAAACAAAAGCAGAAACAGTACAAGAAAGAGTTAATCTGGATGAACTGTCTGAAACGAGTGCCTTTCCATTGAAGCCGCCACAGTATAAGAGTTATAGGCAAAAGAGATAAGCTGCGTGCTCATGGCGCTGCCAGGTGCACACGAAAGATAAACAATGCCTGCATTCCTGAGGAAGGGGGTGCAAAGACAGAGAGCTGTTCAAAAGTAAAGAATTTGCCCAGTAAACTGTGGTAGGGAAACAAAGGCTTCATGCAGGATGGCAGACGGGCACATCACATCTGAACATTTACCTATGCATCTGTGAATGGGCCAAGAAAAGACAGCTGCCCATTCCAACAGACATTACTGTACAAACCGCATTCCCATGTGATGTGAAGTGAAGTGAAACGCTATTGCTGTGCAAGCTGCATTCCAGTGCTCCATGTGATGTGAACTGAAGTAAAGCGCTGTGCACTGGAGAAGAGACCTCTAGGCGCTTTGAGAAGAGAAAATACACATCTGGCAAACTGCAAGCTACATTGCCAGGGATGGAGTAACTGACAAAGACATTATGGCATTCCAGATGGAAGCAGAACTGACAAAAGTGCTTAGCCGTTTTGCAAGAGACAACATGCAGAGCGGGGCTTTGGAGTACAACATGAACACTGCACATTAGCCATGATCCAGAAGCCACACGGCTTAGTGCAAGAATGAATGATTTGTTGAAGCAACAAAAGAAACTGACTTAGACTATCGCACTCAAAGGGGTGGTTCAGGAAACAGCAAACACCCTTTGAAAAAATGACAAGTGAAAAAACCAGAGGCTTGAAAGACACTGCCTGTATGGAAAAGAAAAATAAACAGCTGCTTGTGCAACTGTAAGCGGTATTGGACTGAAAGACTTTACCTTTGAAAAATGGAGTGATGCCAGCAGTGCAAACTAAATCAAGATCATGAGACACTGGAAGCAAGTTGGCGCCTGGCATTTGTGATCGCTTTGGTGAAAAAGAAAAGCATTGTGCGACCTGGGTACTTATTATATGGCTTTTGTAAAAGCACAGATCAGTCTGAGGTACCATTGACCAACTATGATTGCATTGCACAAATAAGTTTGTGATTAGGCAGTTACACCCCGTATGGTTGAGTGTAAATAAGCCCCCAGAAACATGCAGAAGGGTGATAAATAATTGCAGTAGCAATGATAAAGTGTGTAGTTACCTGATGAGACTTTTTGAAGATGGGGGTGGTATTATGGGAAGGGGTGGATAACGCTGATATTGAAGTTTTGATGACATCCTAACATGAAGAATAATGATATTGAACTTTTGATGAAATCCTAACATTTCTGTTTGTATTTTGCCTAGGCAAAAAAGACAAGGCATTTCACAATATCAGAAATAGATGTGTGCAGTTTGTGGGTGACACTGATCTCATAGAGTATGCGAGTTACTGATATGCGAGTCAACTTTAACGTGCCCTGCACCGCACTCAACGCTGCTGCAACCTGCGAAAAGTGTCCAACAGAGTAATAACTCTTGCTGAACTGGCACGATGCAGACTTGGCTAATTACCAAGTATTTGATGCTACACATTCAAATGACTCAGTTGCTGGAAATAACTTAATTGACATGGTTTGCCCTTTCTTGTTTAAAGGACTATGGACAATGAATTGTGGACTGTAACATCAGGCACCACAAACAGCCGTGTGACACAGCAATTGAATGCTAACACATTGAAAAATGGTTTTTTAAATGCACTGTTGAGATGAATCTGAAAAAACGAAATGGTTTTACTCTTCCAACTGAATTGCTTTAACCAGAGATGTTTTGCTTTTTGCTTTGAAAAAGAAAAAAAAAACTTCTACGTTACACGTAGGCAGGAGAATGATTTATGAACTGTTGGGGCAGCAGAATTATGCAAGCAGGAGCGTAATTTATTTTGAGATAAGATGAGTGCGCACATCAAAGTCACCTGTGCGTAGGTTAAGATTCTTAATTGAAGTAATGCTGCCAAGTGTATGAGCTATAATTTGAAATGGTAATCTTTGAAACACTGGATACTTTTACAGCCAGCTTAAGGCAGGTAAATGAAACCATGACTGACTTGATGTTTGATTTTATGACACAGAGTGTGACACGGTTTTTGTTAAACCAACCAGTTTCATGTTTTTGTGGGGACAGCTGTCTCCAGCACACTAATGCAAAGAGTCACCTTTTGATTGTAGACATTTGGAATAATTCTTTGGAAAAGCGCTACAAATGAGTATCCACATGGAATTGCTAGCGTACTGGCCTGGCACATTGTCGGGCATCTTTTGTCACTGAATGGATACGATTTGTTTAATTTGTTTAATGTGATGTTTTTCTGACCAAGAACTGCAGCGAGTTTCTCGCCAAAATTTTATGGACTATAACTTGACTAAGGCATTTTACCATGGTGTGATGAAACAGCCACTGCCGGATAGTAGTATGGTGTTTGTGGCTAAAGTTATTATTGTATATGGTAGATATCCCACTTGAAGAAGAGTATTCTCCAAGTCACAATAGGTAGACACTGTGAACATGTTAGATTTTCCAGTAGTAAGGTAACATGTAAATTGTAGGCTGGTAATGCACACCTCCATAATTACAGTGATACACTTAGACATAGATTTATCATGAGGCAATGTTTCCTTAGTACTACCAAGCTGCTACCAATGGAGTCCATTTGTATGGCCCATCGCTAGAGTGCGCGTAGCTAGGGAGCTAGATTCATTAATTGCAGGTGCTTTATATGCTTGTGACATAGAAACTGTGCACAATAAGCTAGCCACTATGGGTTCTGATGCCAGCTCTGCTATAGAACTTCTGGCCTGGTGGGGCCCATTGATACGCCCAACACTGCTACAAGTATTGACAACCACTGAAAATGGCAGAATTTTAGGTATGAAGACATTTTTTCTGCCATAGGGCAGGTCAACAATACTGCTAAATACACATGATGCATTGTATGGCAAACATTGTTTTATCAGCAGGTGTTGGCTTTTTACTGGGTGGGGGCGACCATCCTCCACACACTGGCACGCAGAGCTACAGTTACCAGCATACATATGGATTGAATTGCTTGCTTTTGATTGCATGAATAACACATGCCATGCTTTGATGTAAATTAGTAGAATTGTTTTTATTTAGATAACCTGGTGCCCATGGGTTCACCTTGTTCACGAAATTAGATGGTTTCTGGTTGGGTTCCACCTACCTGGGGGAAGTGTCTAGTCACACAGCCCACAGTCACGCTTGAATGCCCTGGGATCAGGGGGAGGGTAGGCCCTTAGAGTGAAAGGCTGCCAGGTTTTAGAATTGGTAACCATAAATAAATGCAATAGTGCATTGTAGATTAGACTACACTGGATTGCCTTGACATTTTAACTGCATGCTGCTTTTTAACTGACAATCATTTATACAAAATTGATTTAGGTATTTTTGTGTAGGCCAGGTTTTGGCTAGAGTAAATGTCCATGTTCACTTGGTGTAGGTATTTTTTGTGTAGGCCAGGTTTTGGCTAGAGTAAATGTCACTGTTCACTTTGTGTACATTTTTGTTTAGGTAGTGTTTTACCTTGCATGCCACGCTAACTAACCGCTAGAAGGTAGTTTGCTTAAACCTCTTGCAAAGCCCCAAGGTCTTTATCACTGCACTAAATACTATATTGATAGGTATTAGTCAGCATTTGTCGCACAAACGTTGAATAGGGGTGGAATGTAGTGATACACGAAATTGCAGCCTTGCCAATCAGGGCTTTAGATGCCAGCATTAGCCACTGAAAGCCAATAGTGTATTCAAAGTATGTGCTAAAAATGCTGACAGTAGTCTGTTGTAGCACTTCCATTATGCAGTAGTGAGCTACAAGGAATATGCAGGCCTAGTATGAAATAGGTCACATTATGCATTGTTGATAGACAGGCAGGGAGAGGGCCCCTAGCTCTGTAGCTAATAGGTATTTTTGGAGTGTTTGGAACATCATGGCACCTATATAGCGCTTAGATAACCAGTCTTAAGCGCTATAAACACTAAGCTATGAGTGCATGCCTTTTAGAGCTTGCAGATGGGGTTAATACATCCCTGCTTCCCTTAGAATATTCAGCCTCACTAACGGTAGCCCTGGCTCCAAGCTAATCTTCCTTTTCTCTGGGAAGGTACTGATAAGACATTCCTCAGCCTTCGCAGATGGGAACCAGGGAGGGGTAGGAGTGAGCAGGGAGCCTCTCAGAGAGAGTTGGGTTTTTTCCACGAGCCAGTTGCACAGGGAAAGTTCTGGAACTATGCCTCATGGTGACTGACAGCACGAGATTATAAAATATCCATGCACACATGACTCGGTGGGAGATCGTCCTGTGGACTTGATTCATGCACGGTCAAGTGCCCGGAATTGGCTCTCACGGTGTCCTCCAGCATTGTTTTTCTGAGCGGGGCTTGTTTTTACAGCTAGCTTATGAAAAGCCAAGGTCTCCCAGTGCTGATTAAAGGGACGTAAGACTGTGTTTCTCTATGTTTCTCTATATTTCTCTATGTTTCTCTATGTTTATCTAAGTTCCATGTTTCACTATATTTTGCATTGTTCTAAGTTTATGCTTTGTAATATTCTTTAACTTGAATCCCAAATGTATATGAAATTCACTGCTTAGAATAAATATGCTAAAACTTTGAGGGTGTCATTTGTCACTAGCATGAGATCACTGCTCAGCACAATAGAACCTGTATTTTGGGCTGAATTGGGTATTTTTGCTCTCAAAGGGCTGGCCCCGAGGAAGATTTTGCCCATATCAAGACACTGCCTCACTACATGACCTGATGACTGCTGCGCTTTAGATGGAATTCAGGATGCAAGAAAGGCGGCAGGAGAGACACAAGACACGCGCCTCCTTTACAAGAGCCTCCTCACCTCCTTCAGCTACACTCAAAAATAATGACGAACTCATGCAAATCAGAGCTACTCGTCGGTCCCTGACCCCTGAAGAAAGGAAAAGGAGAAAGGAACTCGGCCTATGTGCTTATTGTGCTTCAGATCGTCATTCAATACATAATTGTACAGAACTGCCTCATAAACCGGCGGAAATCGTGAACCCTCGTACCTAAAAGAGACGGGTTATCAAGGGCAATCTTCCAGTCCCTATGTGACTATGTCAATTGATTCTTCAGATCCCTCAGAAGACTCGCGTCTGATGGTATTAACAGTAAAAGTTACCATTCATGGTAATCAAGTCGAGACCTTGGCACTTTTGGATTGTGGTGCTGCAGGGAATTTTGCTGATACACTCTGGGTGGACAAAGTTGGAGCAAAGCGTATTGATCGCAGACACGGCCAAAAGGTTGAGGGGGTGGATGGCATGCCTTTGAGTTCTGGACTCATTGTACAGACAACTGAACCTCTGCCACTCACCATTTTTCAGCATTCAGAAATCATCACATTCGACATTATCAGGGCAGCTCATTTTCCTCTGATCTTAGGGATCTCCTGGTTGCGTCAACACAATCCCAGCATAGACTGGAAGTCAAACTGTTTGCATTTCAATTCCAATTATTTCCAAACCCATTGTTTCCAAGACACACCTTACCAGGAGGTAAAGATCCATCCCACCACTCTTCACACGACTATTGGTGTACACTCTCTTGACAAAGTGTTGGAGGAATATCAATCAGTATTTGCAGAAGCTGCTCCCATGGGGTTACCTCCTCACAGACCTGAGGACTGCGCCATTGACTTGGCTCCCAATGCTCTAGTACCCTTTGGCAGGATGTTTGCGTTATCAAAAACCGAAAAGGAAGTACTACGGAAATACTTGGATGATAACCGGTGTAATGGTCTCATTAGACCTTCAAAGTCCCCGGTAGGTCCTCCTTTGTTTTTTATCCCCAAACGGGATTCCAAAGACCTCCGGCCATGCATTGATCATAGGGGACTTAACAAAGTAACTCTTAAGGATAGATACCCCTTGCCGCTCATCCCAGACATCTTGGAAACCGTACAAGGGGCAACGGTTTTCTGAAAGCTGGATCTGCGTAACGCTTATCATTTACTCAGAGTACGTTCCGGTGATGAATGGAAAACTGTGTTCAGAACACCATTTGGCCTATACGAATACTACGTAATGCCCTTCGGACTAGTGAACGCACCTGCCATTTTTCAAAGGTTTACCGACTGTATCTTCTCAGATTTGTTATTTGTGTCTGTTGTTGTTTACCTTGACGATATACTAGTTTTTTCTCAGACCATGCCAGAACATTTTATACATCTGAAAGAAGTAGTGGAGCGACTCAAAAGACATCAACTATTGGTCAAAAGGGAAAAGTGTGTTTTTGGGGCTTCTTCTGTACCCTACTTGGGATTTATTCTTTCATCTCAAGGGATTCAAATGGACCAAAAGAAGGTCGATGCCATCCTCAGATGGCCAGCTCCTTCATCTGTTAAGGAAATACAGCGATTCCTGGGCTTGGCAAATTTTTACAGGCGATTTGTACCAGGGTTCTCAAACATTGTTCTACCCATCACCAGTTTACTTAAGAAGTCATCTGCGCATTTTGCCTGGAGCACTCAGGCTGAAGACAGCTTTCAACTCTTGAAGAAAGGTTTCTGTAGTGCTCCCATCTTACGCCAGCCAATTCAAAGGAAACCTTTTATCCTCGAAACCGATGCTTCAGTTGCGACCATAGGAGCGGTTTTACTACAAGAATATGACAACACAGAACATCAGAGCCTATCTGTCCAAAACCCTTACAACAAGTCAGCGTGAATTATTCCGTCATCGAAAGAGAACTCTTAGCCATGAAAAAGGCTTGCACAGTTTGGAGGCATC
Organism: Ambystoma mexicanum; assembly: GCF_040938575.1. Classification (NCBI taxonomy): domain Eukaryota; kingdom Metazoa; phylum Chordata; class Amphibia; order Caudata; family Ambystomatidae; genus Ambystoma; species Ambystoma mexicanum. Next base: position 461,935,060 of record NC_090927.1, on the reverse strand, counting down.
TGCTACAGCGGATTTTCCACCCCTTCATAATTCGAACTGATCACAAAAACGTACAGGTGTTACAGTCTATGGATTGCTTAAATTCCAGACAAGCAAAATGGGCACATTTTTTTACAATTTCCAGATTACTTACATCCCCGGAAGTCAGAATACCTTGGCTGATGCTCTATCCAGAAAGACACTTACCTCCCAGACAGCCTCTTCCTACCCTGAAAAACTGTTCCGAAGGAATCGAATAGTGGCTACCATCACTTCATTTTTTCAACAGATCAGAGAAGCTGCCTCCTCTCAAACGGAGCCCCATGGCATGACTGAACGAGATGGCCTGTTTTTCAAAGGTCAAAAAATATGGGTACCATCCAAAACCCTCCAGAAAAACATCTTGTCTTGGTGCCATGATCACAAGACAGCAGGTCATAGAGGGCAAGCCAGTACCCTGGACTTGATAAGAAGAGCCTTCTATTGGCAGGGTTTGCCTGAGGATGTCAAATGATATGTAAGGACCTGCAAAGTTTGTTGTCAGAGCAAAAACAGTACTAAAAGGCCCATTGGATTGTTGCAACAAGACACCATCCCTGATCGTCCGTGGAGTCATATAGCCACAGATTTAATTGTGGACTTACCACCCTCACATGGACACACATGTATAATGGTGACTATCGATTCTCTCACCAAGATGGCCCATTTTTCTCCGCTCCCAGGTCTCCCGACTGCTGACAGCATGGCATTGGTCGTCATAAAAGTCGTTTTTTAGACTCCATGGTCTTCCAGACAAAATCATATCTGACCAGGGGAGTCAATACGTCTCTAAATTTTGGAAATCACATTGCGCTGCCCTTAACATCCAGTGTGCTTTATCGTCTGGATATCATCCCCACACAAATGGCCAGACGGAACGCTTGAATGCCACCTTGGAGCAGTACTTACGCAGCTACACGAACCTGGAACAAGATAACTGGGTGGACCTGTTGCCAATGGCGGAATTCGCATACAACAACGCCTGCCATTCAGCAAGTGGGATGTCTCCCTTCTACTGTTCATATGGTTTTCATCCCCGAGCCATCATTCCTCTCTCTCCCTTTCAACCTACCCTTCCGGCGGTTGCTGAAACACTGTCTAGGATAAAAGATACTCAAGAAAAAGCAAAGTTAAACCTGAACGACAGTTTACAAGTCTATAAGAGACAGGCCGACCGACACCGGCAGGTGGTACCTGATTGTAAAGTGGGTTCTAAAGTGTGGTTATCCACTAAATACGTCCCAAGATGGTCTCGACCATCTAAGCTCTCCCCTTGGTTCATCGGTCCCTATCCTATCACTGAGAAAATCAATCCAGTGGCATTCCGCCTAAAATTGCCACATGCATTAAGGCAGATTCACCCAGTGTTTCATGCTTCACTTCTTAAGAGTGCCGAATAGTCTCACAAGGCTCAACCTTTCCCTATTCTTTCTCACTCCCCTGATTCATATGAATACGAGGTTTCCCAGTTGTTGGATTCTAGGTACCGCAAAGGGCGCCTGGAATACTTGGTGCATTGGAAGGATTTTTCCCATACGAAGGACTCTTGGGAACCCCGTTCACATATCCATGCCCCGATACTTCTCAGAATGTTTCACCGATTACATCCCGGTAAACCGGGGGGTCTGTGTCTTGGAAGGGGGCATACTGTCATGCGGCGCATTCCTACCTGGCATCTGTGGCCCCGATTCCGATTACGCACCTCCTAATTCCTGTCACGTCTTTCGCGCCACGTCCACTTAGCAGTCCAGTCTTTTTCCGTTCAAGTGAACGTGGCGTTATTTAGCCACACCTTATCCTTCGTTCTGTGCATTGCAACCCCTTCACGGTCAGCTGTGCTTTCTTTTGCTGCCGCGGTTTGCTATACGCTGTTATTCTGCTTCGCTGAGCTTTTCCTTTCTCTTGCACCTCCTCGTCCTCTCGGGTCCCGGTTCCCGGGACCCCCTTCTATCTCTATTTTCTTCTTATTCTTTTGTTTTTCCCGTCCTGTTTACCTGCAGTTTTCTGTTTTCCTGGAGTAGGAGCCGTTGTATTTTCCTACCCTTCCTGTTTCTTTGTTATTCCTTCTCCGCATTCCATTGCTGAAATTTGCTGAGATTTGCTGAGATCCTCTGAGTTCTGCTAGTCCACCCTCCATCAGGATACCCACCTGCTGTTGTGATTCACCAGGGTTTTTGCCTACTCTTGGCTTTTTTCCCCTTTCCGGTCCCTCCCGGGAGGGGGTCACGGTCAGGGCGTTTCCATCGCTCTCACTGTGGCTTCTTCTTGTTGGAGACATTTGCAACAAAGAAAAAAAGAAAGGGACTACAGAGCACATCGAACTCTCAGCTCTATTGAAGAAGAATCTGATTCAACAGGTGAGGAGGTGGAGGAGGGAAGTGGGAATATTGACGTCCTATCAGTGGAGTCTGCTGACATCTAGTTTCTACAAAAACGCCTCTCACTAAAACTTACATAACTTCTTCAATTTTATAGCTAGAGACTTCATTTCAACTCTCAGTTAAACCTAAGACCTGTAGCTACATACACAAGTGAGAAACAGTATATTTGACCCGTTTTCATTAAAAATCGCATAGTGAAATTTTGCCACGAATTCGCATTTTGCAAAAGTTTTATACATGTCTTTTTCTATTTAAAGTGTTTCTTAACTTCCATTCTGATCTGAAGTGTGTACTCTAGCTCATATTTGTTAGGACATGATTAGTGTTGCTCCCATAGGATTTTTTTTTTATCAATTTAAACATTTCCGCATACGTTTCATTGTTTCTCAAAGCCATTTTCAAATGTCAGTTTAAAAGTGTCCAAGTTCCAAAAACGTTTTCTCTCGTGTTTGGGGAGGGAAGATAATATTTCAACACTGTATTCTGTTGTTCATTCCTGAATAGCTGCTGCTTGCTGACATCTGTGTAGAGTTGCTCATGTGTGAATTAAGAACTTTGCAGGGGGAAATCTTAACCTAAGCGCTATCTTTTCGCAAACCAAAACTAGTATTTTCCCAGTGTTTTATCTTCTGTGCTGCTCAAAAGTGAATTCAATTGCCTTACTTATTTTCTGAATTGTTTTGTCACCACATTGGTGATTGCTGCCCCATATATATATATATATGTATATATATATATATATATATATAAAAACTTATGTGTGATTTGACTTTTAAATAATAAATACATATTTACCTTTACCAACAAGCCTGAGTCCTGGTCCACTGTGACCTGGTGGGTATTTTGAGAAGGGTGTGATATGAGTGGTATATCACTCAGAATATTGAACCTATAGACACAATAAATAAGTATTTAATTTGTGCATTACATGCTAGGCGAGACCCAGGTGGGTGTGTGCCTGATTGAAATCCTTAACATGGGTACATTTGGGTAAGGACATTAACTTTGTTCAATCAGTATTAAATGTGGTGGACCAGGTTTTGGCGAATTCGGAGAATGAACGGGTGATTATATGTGGGGATCTAAAGATTCATCTGCTGGATGAGAAGGGTCTACCCAGAAAAGAGAGTGAGCTAGAAGGAAGGGCTCTGAAGTGGTTGCTGGAAGCAGGCACCAGGGACCTACAGAGGCTTAATGGGCAGACAGTGGAAGACATCCCTGGGAGATGTACATGGGGAAGGGGCAAGAGAAGGTTTTACCTGGATTACTCTTTTGTTTCCGGTCACTTGAAGGATAAAATCATTAGATTCGAAATAAGGGAACAATTCATGAGGGATCACGATTTGGTAACCTTGGCACTGGAGACTAGGGGGAAATAGATTCCAGGGATCTAATGCAACCGGTAGAAATATCCTGGCCAAGAAATAAGGGTGGGAAGGAGAGAGATCTCTGCGATCTGCGGGCAATATATGGAGGCAGTGGAGGGTGATAACACCTGCATTGATTACAACTGGATTCTGAATGAAAACCAGAGAAATGGAGTGCGCTAATCATGCAGGTCTTTGACAGGTCCTCCGTACAAGACATGTACATGCAGAGTGACATAACTCTGCCTCATGTGGATAATAAAAGTGGCATGTGACGTGTGCGCCATAGCGCCCGTGGAGCCCAGACAAGCAGCAGTGTGTGTCTTGCATGCTCTGTTGGCTGGGGGCCGGCTATAGTGGCCGGCACAGGGCCTGAGGGAACCTCAGGCCACTATACAACATTGGCGATGAGGAGGTTGCATTCTGTTTCACAGACCCACAGGATCAAAGCAGGGGTGAGTTTAGAGTGAGGCGGTAGTGATAATGCTCTTCTCACGCTGCGGGGTCAGTGTTTTTGACGCGATCGGCCGCCATTTTGTACAATGTTGTGAAGGAGGTTGTGGCTCCTGTTGGAGAGCTTGTGCACTTCCCACACACAATCTTTTGAATCCCCACTTTGGTGGGGAAGCATTATTGAAGGAGTGACCCAGAACCTCATGGAAGCAAGAGGTGAGGGGGGAACTTGACAAAGAATGAAAAGAGATGAGACAATGGGAGGGACACAGTATCAAAGAAGAATACAGACAAACATGTTTGTGCGGGTGGAAAAAAAACCACTCAGTAACGCTCCAAGGCACAACTACCCCTCCCAACTCGGAACCCAGCTGCAAAATATTTCAACACTGTATCCTTTTGTTCATTCCTGAATAGCTGCTGATTGCTGACTGTTAGGGAGAATTCTTTGTTTAGTCTGAATTTCCTAACCTAGTGAGTCCCTCAGCAGCTTTGCTGGATTTCTGGAGTTTGTTTTTTCCATCCTGCCAAGAGTGAGACTCTTTTTCTCCCACTCTTGGACATGAATGTGGTTAATTCCTTTGAATGTCAATGTCTTCTATGGGCTATGGGGTCTTTTACTCCATAGGGTCCCATATGTTTTGCTATGTGTGTTACAACGCACCCTCCGTGCCGTAACACTGGGGCGTCCTAGCGGACCTCTGCCATAGACTCCATACCCAGGGACTGACTACTGTCTCCCCGGGCATGTAAAGTCACCATTGGCTTTACTAGACCTAAATTTACTAACAGAACTAGTACAAACCATCCCATTGTGGACGTACTAGTAGGGGTAATTTGATTACTCCTGGGTCTGTTATTCGAGGGGGCACTGTCCCATCCCCCCTCGTCGAGTTTTGGCTGGTGGCAGTGGAAACTACTTGTTATATTCGACCCCGAATATAACCCCGTGGGATTCTTCCCATTGTTGGAGGTTAATACTTTTTCTCGTTAATCTCTAACATACCACTGGTTTATTTATCTTCAATAAATCTATCGGTTGGTATTTTCTGCCAGAACTCGGTTTTTAAAATGGCGTCTGTGTTCGTCTCTGTGACTCCTAAACCAAAGGTTGAGCCCTTTGTTCCACTTTTGGCAGGCCTCTACACAGAGGCCCTCCAAAGTGGTGCCATTCTGTCTGGGCACCACAGGGGGTGTGGGAGGGGGTTTAGGCACCCTGGACTGAGTTGCCTTGCCAACTCAAGTCGCACTCTGGTGTGATTGGCCCAAGTGGTGAGCCACCCCGCTCACCACTTAGCGTGTTTTGATTGACAGCTAGGCTGAATGAATGGGGGTTTTCTGCATAAAAGCAGGGCTTTTGGGACTGGATCTTGAGAAGTCGCCACAGGACCTAAGAATCTGACGAGGGTAAAGTTGAGCCGACCTGCAACGACGACACCTCCGGTGGAGCCCTGCTGATCCGACTCACCACTTCCCGACGACAGAGGAGATCTCCCTGCCTGAGAGTCTCTTCCCCTGACTGGTGGGAACAACCAGTCCCCTTTGCTTTTTCTTCGCTCCAGAACGCAGTGGTCGAATTGCCCGTGCAGAGCACCTCGGCAACCGGATAGCCACTACCGCTGTACCGCGACCAAAAGGTGGTGCCTTGTGACGGAGCACTCCGCGGCTGGTCTCTTCCCTGGTGGTGCGACGATCGTCAACTTTCCTTCGACGACGAGATCATCTCTTCTCTTGGCAAAGACCCGACGTGCATCCACCACCAGGAACAACTGCCCCCACCGGAGCTGTCTCTCCACAAACAAGGTACTGTGTCCGCCTGGCTTCCCTTTCTGCCGGATAGAGTGAGGTGTCTTAATCCTCGCCTCTCCATTGGGTCGCCTCCAAGCTTTCTTAACTTTCTGTTCTGAACTGGTCCAATCTTTCCATAACAATTTGCGATAAAGACTCGAAGCGCATTTCCACTGAGACACTTTTTTGGGACATATCACCTTGCCTCTCTCCGAGTGGGCCTGGCCTCTGAACTTTGTGATCTGCAGTAGACCCTGCTTTACTTGCCTTGCATTTGTTCGTAAAAGTGTTGGTGCCGAGTGATTTCATAACCTGCCTTTTTCTCTCCCGTCCTAACGAATACTAAAGTGCCATCTAGGTTAAAGCATACACCTCTGTCTGCAAATAAGTGATGCCGTTGAACCTAGACTTGTCGAACTATTGTTAGGGGATTGATCATTTTCTTATAGTAATTGTGGTTGAAGTTGTTCGCCGTATTAGTGCCCGAGGGTTTTTCATAGATGTGTTTTTATAAATAAATAACTATATATCTTTACACCGAAGCCTTGTTCCGTGTTTGCTTGTTCTACTGTGTAGATTGCCCTATTTTGTATACTCCACATACTTCCTAACTCTTCTTGAGGGAAGTCTGACTGCTCAGCCACAGCTACCAAGTGAATCTGTGTGGTACAGAATGCTACCAAGTGAGTTTACTGCCAAACACCTGTATTCCTAAATCTTTTGCACTGGTCCCAGAGGGAACTGCACAGGTTTCCGCCTAACACTGGTGTACAGCGGTGGGATTTGTATCGAGTATACAGTTTAGAGTGCTTTTTAACACTTTAGGATAACTAACCACAAAGCTTAGCACTAAAAGCAACTTTCAAAAACATGTCTACTATGGAAGTTTACAGTCAAGAGTCTTTGTCAGGTGAAAATACTGAGAGTTTACGAGCCCTCTGTAGACAAGAGAATCTGGCTGTAAAAGGCAAGAAAGTGGAACTGATAGCGAGATTGCTGGAAAACCAAAGTCTGGGTACTGGTTCAGAGGAGCCAACGTCTCCAGCGAATGTCAAAAACAGTAATGGTATTGATCTAAATCAAAGTCTTGATAATGAGTCAGAAGAGGAAAGTGAACCTAATGAAGTTAGCCACTCTGAGCCTCTGTCTGCCTTACCTACTGTACCTACGGGGCCCATACCAGGTCCCACATGTAACCCTGCTTATTTTGAACTTGAAAAAATGAAGCTTGAATTAGAATACAAACGGTTCTTGGCTCAATCTGAAAGAAACCAAGAGCTCGAGTTGAGACGGATGAATGCCCAGGCTGAGCAGAAGCAAGCTGAGTTAAGACTCAGAGAAATAGAACTTAATCACGAGTTAGAGATGAAAAAGTTGTCTGTGGAAAATGCTTCTCTCTACTCTGGTTCCTCTAGAAGCTCCAGTCCCAAAAGACCCCAGATGCCGAATGAATTAGTGGGTATGTGTAGTGATACACGAAATTGCAACCTTGCCAATCAGGGCTTTAGATGACAGCATTGGCCGCTGAAAGCCAATAGTGTATTCAAAGTATGTGCTAAAAATGCTGACAGTAGTCTGTTGTAGCACTTCCATTATGCAGTAGTGAGCTACAAGGAATATGCAGGCCTAGTATGAGATAGGTCAAATTAAACATTGTTGATAGACAGGCAGGGAGGGCCCCTAGCCATGTAGCTAATAGGTTTTTGGAGTGTTTGGAACATCATGGCACCTATATAGCGCTTAGATAGCCAGTCTTAAGCGCTATAAACACTAAGCTATGAGTGCATGCCTTTTAGAGCTTGCAGATGGGGTTAATACATCCCTGCTTCCCTTAGAATATTCAGCCTCACTAACGTTAGCCCTGGCCCCAAGCTAATCTTCCTTTTCTCTGGGAAGGTACTGATAAGACATTCCTCAGCCAGCGCAGATGGGAACAAGGGAGGGGGTAGGAGCGAGCAGGGAGCATCTCAGAGAGAGCTGGGTTTTTTCCATGAGCCAGTTGCACAGGGAAAGTTCTGGAACTGTGCGTCATGGTGACTGACAGCAAGAAGTTATAAAATATCCATGCACACATGGATCAGGGGGAGATCGCCTGTGGACTTGATTCGTGTACAGTCAGGTGCCCGGAATTGGCTCTCACGGTGTCCTCCAGCCTTGTTTTTCTATGAGCGGGGCTTGTTTTACAGCTAGCTTATGAGAAACCCAGGTCTCCCAGGGCTGATTAAGGGACGTAAGACTGTGTTTCTCTATGTTTCTCTATATTTCTCTATGTTTCTCTATGTTTATCTAAGTTCCATGTTTCACTATATTTTGCATTGCTCTAAGTGTTATGCTTTCTAATATTCTGTAACTTGAATCCCAAATGTATATGAAATTCACTGCTTAGAATAAATATGCTAATAACACTTTGAGGGTGTCATTTGTCACTTGCATGAGATCACTGCTCAGCACAATAGAACCTGTATTTTGGGCTGAATTGGGTATTTTTGCTCTCAAAGGGCTGGCCCCGAGGAAGATTTTGCCCAATATCAAGACATTTGGTGGCAGCTTTGTGGGATTGTGAAGAGCAGTGCCATGCTGACATGACAAATGGTGTGAGAGAACACAGTGTAGAGTGGGGAGCAGGCTGTCGCATTTCCTTGATGGTCTCACTGCAGCTCTGAGACTTCAAAAGGCAGCAATGTTGTGTCGGCTTGCCGTGGCCGATAGCTTGTGTGGTTAAGACTCCCTTCATGGGATTGGTGCCAGGGAGTACAAGGCAATAAACGAGCGGGAAATGGCTTTGTTTAAAGCACTCCGATGAATGGTTAAGAAAGATGTATGCTCAATTAGAAAAGAATTTTATCATGTGGTTTCCCAAGTTTAAAGTTGTAATTTGGAATGCATAGTGAGACGGAGTTCTCATCTCTATTCTGTCATGAGGGCAGGAAAAAAAATAATAATTGCAGGGATTTGACATGCAAATTGTGAATAGTGATTTAACCATTGACTCAGCCCCAGTGTGCTAGCGAGTGGGGGCTGTAATGTTCGGAGGCGAAGGTTCGTCTTTTTTGATGTATGCTTTTGAAGGGTTGGCATTCCTGAATAATGAGGAAGGGGAATGAGCCATGCTTAGGAGAATGAGTAACATCTGTGCTGAGAGCCTAAAGAGTTTTTTTTTCTTTCTTTTGGCAACTGTAAAATTCCATGTGCTAATGGTGGCAAATTCTGTTTAAAGGAAACACACTAAAATGGTTATATTGCATTTTAGGCTGTGCCATGCTTTTATTGGGTGAGAGACTCACTTAAAAGGAAAGTGAGTGAATGTTATTTGGATTTTCGATTTTTGTGTACTGATTTGAAATTGCAGAACCAGCTTGCAATGGTTGGGGGGAAAAACAATTTATATTTTTCTAAATTGCCCCTGGAGTATTTTTGACTGTCCCCATGCTATGCCATGGATTTGTGCTGTTGCCTCAAAAGTGATGTATGCTTTGAAAATAGTGACCTGTTGACTGTGATACATGGGGAAAAATGTTGTTGACACATTAAACAGCCCACAAGCAATAGAGTGTGGGTTGTTCTTGCAGAAAACAAAACGTGCAGGGAGCTGCACTAAATATGGCATTTTTATTTTTTAAATGCACTGAACTGAGTGGTTATAGTTTGGCAATGGTACAACAGAATGAAACATCTGTGTGTGATAAGATAGCACAAAGATTTAATGGGTTGTGAGTTCTCTTGAAAGATCGCACATTACAAGAAAAAAAAGACGCTTTGACATTTTGCAAAATTACATGGAGTAGAAAAATGACAAGAAAAGTGCCGCTTTTGAAAACAAGAGTCTTGCTGTGTGTGCAGAGCTTGTGCCTTGAAGCTGTCTTGGGCGAGGTGCGTGAAGGCAAACAAAAGCAGAAACAGTACAAGAAAGAGTTAATCTGGATGAATTGTCTGAAACGAGTGAAGCCGCCACAGTATAAGAGTTATAGGCAAAAGAGATAAGCTGCGTGCTAATGGCGCTGCCAGGTGCACACGAAAGATAAACATGCCTGCATTCCTGAGGAAGGGGGAGCAAAAACAGAGAGCTGTTCAAAAAGTAAAGAATTTGCCTAGTAAACTGTGGTACGGAGCAAAGGCTTCATGCAGGATGGCAGACGGGCACATCACATCTGAACATTTACCTATGCATCTGTGAATGGGCCAAGAAAAGACAGCTGCCCATTCCAACAGATATTACTGTGCAAACCGCATTCCCATGTGATGTGATGTGAAGTGAAGTAAAGCGCTATTGCTGTGCAAGCTGCATTCCAATGCTCCATGTGATGTGAACTGAAGTAAAGCGCTGTGCACTGGAGAAGAAACCTCTAGGCGCTTTGAGAAGAGAAAATACACATCTGGCAAACTGCAAGCTACATTGCCAGGGGATGGAGTAACTGACAAAGACATTATGGCCTTCCAGATGGAAGCAAAACTGACAAAAGTGCTTAGCCGTTTTGCAAGAGACAACATGCAGAGCGGGGCTTTGAAGTAAAACATGAACACTGCACATTAGCCATGATCCAGAAGCCACACGGCTTAGTGCAAGAATGAATGATTTGTTGAAGCAACAAAAGAAACTGACTCAGACTATCGCACTCAAAGGAGTGGTTCAAAAACAGCAAACGCCCTTTGAAAAAAAAAAAAAAAAAAATGACAAGTGAAAAAACCAGAGGCTTGAAAAGACACTGCTAAGAAAAGAAAGATAAATACTGAAAGACTTTACCTTTGAAAAATGGAGTGATGCCAGCAGGGCAACCTAAACCAAGATCATGGGACACTGGAAGCAAGTTGGCGCCTGGCATTGGTGATCGCTTTGGTGAAAAAGAAAAGCATTGTGCGACCTGGGTACTTACTATATGGCTTTGTAAAAGCACAGATCAGTCTGAGGTACCATTGACCAGCTATGATTGCATTGCACAAATGAGTTTGTGATTAGGCAGTTACACCCCGTATGGTTGAGTGTAAATAAGCCCCCAGAAACATGCAGAAAGGTGATAAATAATTGCAGTAGCAATGACAAAGTGTGTAGTTACCTGATGAGACTTTTTGAAGATGGGGGTGGTATTATGGGAAGGGGTGGATAACGCTGATATTGAAGTTTTGATGACATCCTAACATTTCTGTTTGTATTTTGCCTAGGCAAAGCACGACAAGACATTTCATAATATAGGAAGATAATGTGCAGTTTGTGGGTGACACTGATCAAAGAAGGGTCAGACGCATTCTCAGAGAAAGCGAGCCACTGCGAACTGAACTGGCACGGTGCAGACTTGGCTAATTATCAAGTATTTGATGCTACACATTTAAATGACATGTTTTGCCCTTTCTTGTTTAAAGGACTATGGACAATGAATTGTGGACTGTAACATCAGGCACCACATACAGCTGTGTGACACAGCAATTGAATGCTAACACATTGAAAAATGGTTTTTAAATGCACTGTTGAGATGAATCTGAAAAAACCAAATGGTTTTACTCTTCCAACTGAATGGCTTTAACCAGAAATGTTTTGTTTTTTGAAAAAAAAAAATATTCTACATTGCACGTAGGCAGGAGAATGATTTATGAACTGTTGGGGCAGCAGAATTATGCAAGCAGGAGCGTAATTTATTTTGAGATAAGATGGGTGCGCACATCAAAGTCACCTGTGCGTAGGTTAAGATTCTTAATTGAAGTAATGCTGCCAAGTGTATGAGCTATAATTTGAAATGGTAATCTTTGAAACACTGGATACTTTTACAGCCAGCTTAAGGCAGGTAAATGAAACCATGACTGACTTGATGTTTGATTTTATGACACAGAGTGTGACACGGTTTTTTGTTAAACCAACCAGTTTCATGTTTTTGTGGGGACAGCTGTCTCCAGCACACTAATGCAAAGAGTCACCTTTTGATTGTAAACATTTGGAATAATTCTTTGGAAAAGCGCTGCAAATGAGTATCCACATGGAATTGCTAGAGTACTGGCCTGGCACATTGTCAGGCATCTTTTGTCACTGAATGGATACCATTTGTTTAATTTGTCTAATGTGATGTTTTTCTGACCAAGAACTGCAGCGAGTGTTCTCGCCAAGATTTAATGAACTATAACTTGACTAAATGAATTTTTTCCATGGTGTGATGAAACAGCCACTGCCGGATAGTAGTATGGTGTTTGTGGCTAAAGTTAATATTGTATATGGTAGATATCCCACTTGAAGAAGGGTATTCTCCAAGTCACAGAAGGTAGACACTGTGAACCTGTTAGATTTTCCAGTAGTAAGACAACATGTAAATTGTAGACTGGTAATGCACACCTTCATTATTACAGTGCTACACTTAGACATAGATTTATCATGAGGCAATGTTTCCTTAGTACTACCAAGCTGCTACAAATGGAGTCCATTTCTATGGCCCATCACTAGAGTGCGCGTAGCTAGGGAGCTAGATTCATTAATTGCAGGAGCTTTATATGCTTGTGACATAGAAACTGTGCACAATAAGCTAGCCACTATGGGTTCTGATGCCAGCTCTGCTATAGAACTTCTGGCCTAGTGGGGCCCATTGATATGCCCAGCACTGCTACAAGTATTGACAGCCAATTGAAGATAACAGTATTTTAGACATGAAGACATTTTTGTCTGCCATAGGGCAGGTCAACAAGACTGCTAAATACACACAATGCATTGTATGGCAAACATTGTTAAATCAGCAGGTGTTGGCTTTTTACTGGGTGGGGGCGACCATCCTCCACACACTGGCACGCAGAGCTACAGTTACCAGCATACATATGGATTGAATTGCTTGCTTTTGATTGCATGAATAACACATGCCATGCTTTGATGTAAATTAGTAGAATTGTTTTTATTTAGACAACCTGGTGCCCATGGGTTCACCTTGTTCAAGAAATTAGATGGTTTCTGGTTGGGTTCCACCTACCTGGGGGAAGTGTCTAGTCACACAGCCCATAGTCACGCTTGAATGCCCTGGGATCAGGGGGAGGGTAGGCCCTTAGGGTGAAAGGCTGCCAGGTTTTAGAATTGGTAACCATACATAAATGCAATAGTGCATTGTAGATTAGACTACACTGGATTGCCTTGACATTTTAACTGCATGCTGCTTTTTAACTGACAATCAGTTATACAAAATGTCCATGTTCACTTGGCGTAGGTATTTTTGTGTAGGCCAGGTTCTGGCAAGGGTATATGTCACTGTTCACTTTGTGTACATTTTTGTTTAGGTAGTGTTTTACCTTGCATGCCACGCTAACTAACCGCTAGAAGATAGTTTGCTTAAACCTCTTGCAAAGCCCCTAGGTCTTTATCACTGCACTAAATACTATGTTGATAGGTATTAGTCAGCATTTGTCGCACAAACGTTGAATAGGGGTGGAATGTAGTGATACACGAAATTGCAACCTTGCCAATCAGGGCTTTAGATGACAGCATTGGCCGCTGAAAGCCAATAGTGTATTCAAAGTATGTGCTAAAAATGCTGACAGTAGTCTGTTGTAGCACTTCCATTATGCAGTAGTGAGCTACAAGGAATATGCAGGCCTAGTATGAGATAGGTCAAATTAAACATTGTTGATAGACAGGCAGGGAGGGCCCCTAGCCATGTAGCTAATAGGTTTTTGGAGTGTTTGGAACATCATGGCACCTATATAGCGCTTAGATAGCCAGTCTTAAGCGCTATAAACACTAAGCTATGAGTGCATGCCTTTTAGAGCTTGCAGATGGGGTTAATACATCCCTGCTTCCCTTAGAATATTCAGCCTCACTAACGTTAGCCCTGGCCCCAAGCTAATCTTCCTTTTCTCTGGGAAGGTACTGATAAGACATTCCTCAGCCAGCGCAGATGGGAACAAGGGAGGGGGTAGGAGCGAGCAGGGAGCATCTCAGAGAGAGCTGGGTTTTTTCCATGAGCCAGTTGCACAGGGAAAGTTCTGGAACTGTGCGTCATGGTGACTGACAGCAAGAAGTTATAAAATATCCATGCACACATGGATCAGGGGGAGATCGCCTGTGGACTTGATTCGTGTACAGTCAGGTGCCCGGAATTGGCTCTCACGGTGTCCTCCAGCCTTGTTTTTCTATGAGCGGGGCTTGTTTTACAGCTAGCTTATGAGAAACCCAGGTCTCCCAGGGCTGATTAAGGGACGTAAGACTGTGTTTCTCTATGTTTCTCTATATTTCTCTATGTTTCTCTATGTTTATCTAAGTTCCATGTTTCACTATATTTTGCATTGCTCTAAGTGTTATGCTTTCTAATATTCTGTAACTTGAATCCCAAATGTATATGAAATTCACTGCTTAGAATAAATATGCTAATAACACTTTGAGGGTGTCATTTGTCACTTGCATGAGATCACTGCTCAGCACAATAGAACCTGTATTTTGGGCTGAATTGGGTATTTTTGCTCTCAAAGGGCTGGCCCCGAGGAAGATTTTGCCCAATATCAAGACAGTATGTATGAACCGAGATTGGATGTTCTGGATTGGTTAAAACTGTTTGAGTACAATCATGGGCTCCAGGGCATCACCGGGAATGATTTGCTTCCCTGGTTGTTCTCTAGGCTCCCCCCTGTTGCGACTGATGTGGTAATGGAGTTGGGGGAGGCGGATAAGAAGGATTACGAAAGTGTGAAACTAGCTTTAATAGCTAGGTTCGGGAAGACCCCTTCCCAGTATCTTAAGAGGTTTAGAACCCTCAAAAAGCATGATGGTACCCCTTGGGCTACCTGGGTGAGTGAAGGGTTGAAAAACTTAGAGGGATGGATTAATGGTTACAGAGTGAACACTTATGAGGGTATGAAGAATCTTTTTATGTTGGAGTCTATTTATGATGCCTGTTCTCCTGAGCTCAGACAGCACTTGGCTGATTCGAAGGAATTGGATTCCAGGGAGCTAGCTAAGGCTGCTGACTTGTGGGTTGCCAACAGGGCTACTCATAAGGATTCTGGGGGAACCCAGAAAAAGGATGAGGGAAAACAGCCTAAGAAAGACTCAAAAGAGAATTCAAATAACTCAAATTCCAAAGAGGGCCCCAAACAAAACCAGAAGGGTAAGCCACAAAGAAAACCGCAGCAGAATAGTGTGTCTTCTGGTGTCAAACAGGAAGGAGGCCAGAGCAAGCCACCATTCCAGAAAGCATTCGGTAAATGCTTTGTTTGTGGCTCGACTGACCACGTGAAAGGCGATCCCAGGTGTAAGGGTAAACCTTCAGGGGTCCAGCTTGTCTCCTTAGCCTTCGCTCCAGAGGAGGAAGTCCAAATGGCAAGTGGAAACTTTCTACTGCTGGCTGATGAACCCGTTGGAGTCTCAGCCAGTGTTTCTTTAGTATCTCTGGGGTTGTGGGCACAACAGAATTTAGACGTCTATAATTCTATCCCCGATAATACTAAAGAGTATTATAAGGACAGTGTCCAGGTGAATGGTCAGGAGACTCCTGCCATTAGGGACACTGGGGCCAGCATAACTGTGGTGGATAAATCGTTTTTTCAGGATGAGGATGTTGCTAAGGCACCCAAACGCCTCACCAAGCTAGCTGGAGGGCCTGTGCAGATGCTTCCCCAATTACCAGTACTCATCCAGTGTAACAACATGACTGTGAAGATCCCTGTCAGCATACAGAGTGAGGTACCAGGACGCGTTCTGTTGGGTAACGATTTGAAAACTCTCGGAGTTGTATCGTACACCCCCAGACCTCCTAGTAAACGGTTACAGGAGCTAACCAGACCTGCAAGAGAGAGGACCATGCGCGGTACTCTCCAGGAGATGATGAAGAAAGAAATCACTCCTGCTCCACTGGAATTGTCGGCTGATGTCTCGAAGAAATAAGAAGCGAAAGGGACACCTAAGAATTCTACCCCGAAACCAGCAGCCAGCATTTCAGTGCAGCCAACAAGGACTTCCCTGCGGTTGTCCAAAGTTACACCCGTAACTCCACCTCCAGCTGAGGCTGAGAGGGAGGTACAATCCTGTGTGGTAGAATTAGACTCTGAAGAGGAGCTAATGGAAGGCCAGGAATCATTGGAGATCTGGATCCTGTTGACCATCCTGAGCTGCAGTCTTTACCGGCAGAAGGTGGACCCAGCAGGGCAGACTTCAGTAAGGGACATGTAACGCTCACCTGATTCCCACGGAGGTGCAGGTCTGGCTTCGAGTGCTGATGCTTCTTCAATGGTGAAGTGCAGGACTCTGAAGATGGACAGGAAGGGCCCCTATACTCTGGCTTCTCTGGCTCACAGGAATATTCCCCTGTGCGTGAAAAGGGAGTATTACCTACTGACTGAGTTATGCTCAAGCCTCCCACTCTCTTCCAAACCTCCACGATACCCTTCCACGATTCCCCGTGAAGTCTCACCTTAGGGTCAGGAAGGATGAGCTCTCCATCCTGCTTCTGATGCAGTGGCGCGTTGAAACCCAGTTACTTCACTGGATTGAGGATTGATGGGAGTTCAGGTAAGCTTGACTATTCAGGTAAGGCGCTGTAAAAGTTCTGCTGCAAGTTCAAAAGTCCAAGCTTAAAAATAATGTTCATTGTCGTGTTGCAGCAAGCGCTAATGCTTATGTCTTTTTCCCCTTAGGGGCCGGGGTTCGGAATGCCGGAGATATGGCGCCGACCCCGAAGTGAAACGTGCAGTTCCAGTAAATGACAGGTAAGTTCTGGATGAGCGCTCGGGTAATGTCTTTGCATTCGCTCATTCAATGTCTTTGTCTTTTTTCCCCATAGGGGCCGGGGTCCGGAAAATGCCTGGAAGCGGCAAGACCCGAAATGAAATGGGAATGACCCAACAGGTAAGTCTTAGAAGGAAACTGAGCTTTTCCTATTCCTTTCCTTCTCTCACCTTGTTCTTGTCTTTTTCTCTCTAGGCTCTGGGAAGTGGCTGTGGATCCGGATGATCGCTGCTGAAGATGGAGGCGTCCATGATAGGTGAGATAAATGCAGCGCTGCAGCGATCGTAGCGAAATGCTTTTAAAAATGATGTCTTCCTTTTCAGGATCGTCGGTAGGATGTCTCCGTGGTGCTGATTTAGCAGGTAAGGTCTTTTGTCTCCCTTTGCAGGTGACCCAGGATACTGACAGGCGTGGCTGAGGTCCAGATGGAGGAGCTGACACGGTGAGCGTCCAGCTGCGAGGAGCAGAACAACGCGAAGCGTGAGTTGCTGATCGGGTGTGGTTTAAATAGCTTTGGAAGGAGTTCCAAGTGTGTATCCTTCCACCGATCAGGTATGTATCCTTTCCCGACCACACCCGGGTGGAAAGTAGTCCCACAGGTAAAGTAGTTCCATTCAGGCCTCAAGAGGGCCTGGATGTAGCAGCATGGTCTGCATCAGGTAAGTGCACATTAAAACACTTGAACACATGTCTAGCTTTATGAGCCTGGCGCCTAAGGCACCAGAACAGGGGTCCAACATGAGCCTGGCGCCTAAGGCGCCAGGACTGTGTCCAAAGGGCCCCAGTTTGGGCCCGCTGGCACTCCCCTGGGGGAAATGATGCCTGCCTCTGGGGTTGCTGGGTCGGACCTGGCTCCTTGGAGGTAGGCATCATGACAGTACCCCCCCCAAGGTTCTTTCCTCCGGGGGTTTTGGCTTGTTCAGAAATCTCCGGTGAAACCTTTGTACTAATTGAGGTGCGTGGACATGGTTACTAGGCTCCCACGATCTCTCCTGAGGTCCATATCCCTTCCAGTCAACAAGATAGAAGAGTTTCGACTTTACCACCTTGGAGTCTAAAATGTCTTTAACTTCGAATTCTAATTCCCCTTCAATTTGAACTGGATCTGGAGGCTTGGACAATCGGGTTCCTGGTTGTACTGGCTTCAAAAGTGATGCATGAAAAACTGGATGAATACGCATGTTGGACGGTAGATCCAGTTTAAAGGCCACTGGGTTGATTATAGCCTTGATGGGATAAGGTCCTATGAATCTGGGATTGAAGGTTTGCGGGCCCTTGAGGGGTAAATGTTTAGTTGCTAGCCATACCTGGTCTCCTACTTGGTAAGGAGGAGTTTTACTTCGGTGCAAATCAGCGTTTTCTTTATACTTTTTCTTGGCTTGCTGTAAATGACTTGCAGCTTCTTTGAAGGCTCGGATTATTGTGGAATGCAGATGATTTACTGCGGGCATTTCCAGGGTCAGAGGTGGATCTAGGTCAGCGGTCTGAGGATGGTGACCATACAAAGTATAAAAAGGGGTTTGTCCGGTTCCAGAATGCACTGAGTTGTTGTATGCATATTCTGCGATCCAAAGAATGTCTTTCCAATTCAACTCAGATTGTTGTAACATGCACCGAAGATATTGCTCGAGAGTCTGATTGGTTCTCTCGGTTTGTCCGTCGGTCTGGGGGTGGTGGCTGGTGGATAACCGCACATCTATTTGTGCTAATCGGCAACACTTCTTCCAAAAATGGGAGATAAATTGACTTCCACGATCCGAGACTAATACGGAAGGGAAACCATGTATGCAAACTATATTCTCCAGGAATTCCTTGGCCAAGGTGGAAGCTGAAGGCAAACCTTTTAACGGGATAAAGTGGGCCATTTTGGAGAATAGGTCCACAATTACAAGGATTGTGTTGTAACCAGCACAAGGAGGCAGGTCGGTTATAAAGTCCATTGACAGGGTGTGCCATGGTGCCGGTGGAATATCCAAGGGTTGAAATAGGCCGGCTGGCCTTTTCTTTTGAGCTTTGTTTTGGGTGCAAATTCCGCAAGACAGAACAAAAGACTTTATGTCTTTTCTCCAAGAAGGCCACCAGAAGTGGCGTTTGATTTTTTCCTCCGTTTTAGCGATACCAGGGTGTCCTTCCATTAAAGATTCATGATGATGGGCAATAACAAGTTCTTGCAATTCTTTACTTGGCAGAAACAACCTCTCCTGGAAGTAGGGTAAGTCATCCTTAACGGTGTAATGAGGACCCTTTTGACTCCATTCCAGTAAGGTTGAAGAGTCTAGAAATTGTTTTACTTGCGTTTGGATGTCCTCAATAGTTTGCAATGAAGTTAAGCCTAAGATTCTTTGCTCAGGTATGATGGGCACAGGTTCTAAGCTCGAATTAGGTTCTTCCATGCCAATCCGGGATAAGGCGTCCGCTTTTCCATTCTTGCAGCCAGGGCGATAGGTAATTACAAAATCAAATTCCGCAAAGAATAGAGCCCATCGGAGTTGTCGTGAAGATTGAGCTTTGGCCGTCTTTAAATACTGTAAGTTTCTGTGGTCCGTAATTACGGTGATGGTGTGTCTTGCCCAGAGAAGGTAGTGACGCCAAGCCTTGAAAGCAGATTTGATGGCCAGTAACTCTTTATCGGTAATTGCGTAGTTGATTTCAGGAGGAGAAAATTTTCTGGACCAAAAGGCCACTGGGTGTAGTTGGTTAGTTTTTGGGTCTCTTTGCGACAGGACAGCTCCCATGGCCGAACTGGATGCGTCGGTTTCCACAATGTACGGGAGATCTGGGTGCGGGTGCTTCAATATAGGTGCAGAGGTGAATTTGGTTTTCAGGTCCTGAAAGGCTTGTTCGGCCTCAAGAGTCCATTCGAAGCGTTTGTTTTGCTTTAGGAGAGCTGTGATGGGTTGGACTGTTCGGGAAAATTCCGGGATGAATCTTCGATAGAAATTGGCAAAGCCGAGCATGCTCTGAACTCCCTTCACCGAGCTAGGAGATGGCCATTTGAGGATGGCGTCCACCTTTCGCGAGTCCATTCGGACTCCTTGAGGTGTCAGGATGAATCCGAGAAACTCAACTTCTGTGGTATGAAAAACGCATTTTTCGAGTTTTGCAAATAGTCTGTGCTGGTGCAATTTCTCAAGAACTGCCCTAACATGTTTTCTGTGCTCAGATTCTGAAGAAGAGTACACCAGGATGTCGTCAATGTAAACAATGACACAGACATCGATAAGTTCCCGAAGAACATCATTCATAAAGTACTGAAAGGCGGCAGGTGCATTGCACAAACCGAAGGACATCACTTGATATTCGAAGAGCCCAAACTTGGTGCGGAATGCAGTCTTCCATTCGTCCCCTTCTTTTATACGCACCAGGTGATAAGCTCCTCAGAGATCTAACTTGGTGTACACACAAGCGTCTTTCACCAGGTCGATAAGCTCAGGGATCAAGGGCAGAGGATAACGATTCTTAATCGTTATTTGATTTAGGGCGTGATAGTCTATACACGTTCTAAGGTCGCCCTCTTTTTTCGGCACGAAGAACAGAGCTGAAGAGACAGGAGACTTGGACGGGCGAATAAAACCATTGGCTAGGTACTGATCTAAATACTGACACAAATGCAGGTTCTCAGGTTCCTACTACAAGGTAGTTGAGCATTGGGTACCAGATCGATTTGGCAATCATAAGACCGATGGGGAGGTAACGTGTTAGCCTGTTCTTTCTGAAAAACGTCTTGGAATTCTTGGTATTCTGACGGTAACTGTACAGGGGTGGAAGTTGCTGAGGCTAGACCCATAGCTGGATTTCTTGGATAACAAGTTGGTTCACAATCAGGAAAACTTATCTTCTTTGCTCGCCAGTCAATTCTGGGATTATGTGTTTCTAACCAAGGAATTCCAAGAATTACTTGAAATTGTGGGGCCTTGATCACATCAAACACGATTGCTTCCCGATGTCCATCCTGACCCACCAGTGTCACTTCAACAGTGGAATGCGTTACAGGACCTGAGGCTATTTCGGTTCCATCTACTGTAGTAATGACATCTTGGGTTACTTTCGGGCGGAGAGGAAGCTTAATCCTGGAAGCCAATTCACGGTCTATGTAATTTCCAATAGCTCCACTGTCGATGTATGCTTTTATAGCATGCAACTGCTGAGGCTGTTTTGGCTCCACGAGCACCATTGGCATGACTGTAGTGATACACGAAATTGCAACCTTGCCAATCAGGGCTTTAGATGACAACATTAGCCGCTGAAAGCCAATAGTGTATTCAAAGTATGTGCTAAAAATGCTGACAGTAGTCTGTTGTAGCACTTCCATTATGCAGTAGTGAGCTACAAGGAATATGCAGGCCTAGTATGAAATAGGTCACATTATGCATTGTTGATAGACAGGCAGGGAGAGGGCCCCTAGCTCTGTAGCTAATAGGTATTTTTGGAGTGTTTGGAACATCATGGCACCTATATAGCGCTTAGATAGCCAGTCTTAAGCGCTATAAACACTAAGCTATGAGTGCATGCCTTTTAGAGCTTGCAGATGGGGTTAATACATCCCTGCTTCCCTTAGAATATTCAGCCTCACTAACGGTAGCCCTGGCTCCAAGCTAATCTTCCTTTTCTCTGGGAAGGTACTGATAAGACATTCCTCAGCCTTCGCAGATGGGAACCAGGGAGGGGTAGGAGCGAGCAGGGAGCCTCTCAGAGAGAGTTGGGTTTTTTCCATGAGCCAGTTGCACAGGGAAAGTTCTGGAACTGTGCGTCATGGTGACTGACAGCACGAGATTATAAAATATCCATGCACACATGACTCGGTGGGAGATCGTCCTGTGGACTTGATTCGTGCAGAAACAAGTGCCCGGAATTGGCTCTGACGGTGTCCTCCAGCATTGTTTTTCTGAGCGGGGCTTGTTTTTACAGCTAGCTTATGAAAAGCCAAGGTCTCCCAGTGCTGATTAAAGGGACGTAAGACTGTGTTTCTCTATGTTTCTCTATATTTCTCTATATTTCTCTATGTTTATCTAAGTTCCATGTTTCACTATATTTTGCATTGCTCTATGTTTTATGCTTTGTAATATTCTTTAACTTGAATCCCAAATGTATATGAAATTCACTGCTTAGAATAAATATGCTAAAAACTTTGAAAGTGTTATTTGTCACTAGCATGAGATCACTGCTCAGCACAATAGAACCTGTATTTTGGGCTGAATAGGGTATTTTTGCTCTCAAAGGGCTGGCCCCGAGGAAGATTTTGCCCATATCAAGACATTTGGTGGCAGCGGTGGGATTTGTGAAGAGCAGTGCCGTGCTGTGACATGACAAATTGTGTGAGAGAACACAGTGTAGAGTGGGGAGCAGGCTGTCGCATTTCCTTGGTGGTCTCACTGCAGCTCTGAGACTTCAAAAGGCAGCAATGTTGTGTCGGCTTGCCGTGGCCGATAGCTTGTGTGGTTAAGACTCCCTTCAGTAAATCAGTCGTGACTGACTTATTGCTTGGGATGGAGCCAGGGAGTACAAGGCGATAAACAAGCGGGAAATGGCTTTGTTTAAAGCACTCCGATGAATGGTTAAGAAAGATGTATGCTCAATTAGAAAAGAATTTTATCATGCGGTTTCCCCAGTTTAAAGTTGTAATTTGAAATGCATAGTGAGACGGAGTTCTCATCTCTATTCTGTCATGAGGGCAGGGAAAAATAATTGCAAGGATTTGACATGCAAATTGTGAATAGTGATTTAACCATTGACTCAGCCCCAGTGTGCTAGCGAGTGGGGGCTGTAATGTTCGGAGGCGAAGGTTCGCTTTTTTGATGTATGCTTTTGAAGTGTTGGCATTCCTGAATAATGAGGGGAATGAGCCATGCTTAGGAGAATGAGTAACATCTGTGCTGAGAGCCTAAAGGGTTTGTGTTTTTCTTTTGGCAACTGTAAAATTCCATGTGCTGGTGGTGGCGAATTCTGTTTTAAAGGAAACACACTAAAATGGTTATATTGCATTTTAAGCTGTGCCATGCTTTTAATGGGTGAGAGACTCACTTAAAAAGAAAGTGAGTGAATGTTATTTCGGATTTTCGATTTTTGTGTATTGATTTGAATTTGCAGAATCAGTTTGCAATGGTTTGGGGGGAAAAACAATTTATATTTTTCTAAATTGCCCCTGGAGTATTTTTGACTGTTCCCATGCTATGCCATGGATTTGTGCTGTTGCCTTATAAGTGATGCATGATTTGGAAATAGTGTCCTGTTGACTGTGATACATGGTGAAAAAAATGTTGTTGACACATTAAACAGCCCACAAGCAATATATAGAGTGTGGGTTGCTCTTGCAGGAAAACAGTGCAGAGAGCTGCACTAAACTAAATATGGCATTTTTATTTTTTTTTAAATGCACTGAAATGAGTGGTTATATTTTGGCAATGGTACAACAGAATGAAAAATCTGTGTGTGATAAGATAGCACAAAGATTTAGTGGGTTGTGAGTTCATTTGAAAAATCGCACTGTAAATTGGAGTGAATTTGTGAAGCTAAACTACAAGGTTACAAGGAAGAAAAAAAAACGTATGCTTTTAAATGGGACATTAATCAGTTTAAAACAGGCAAAAAGACGCTTTGACATTTTGCAAAATTACATGGAGTAGAATCTGATGACAAGAAAAGTGCCTCTTTTGAGAATAAGAGTCTTGCTGTGTGTGCAGAGCTTGTGCCTTGAAGCTGTTTTGGGCGAGGTGCGCGAAAGGAAGGCAAACAAAAGCAGAATACAGCACTTCTGTTTAGTGAAATGATGCTTTTCTGAGTTGCTGGACAGAAACAGTACAAGAAAGAGTTAATCTGGATGAACTGTCTGAAACGAGTGCCTTTCCATTGAAGCCGCCACAGTGTAAGAATTATAGGCAAAAAGAGATAAGCTTGCTGCGTGCTCATGGCGCTGCCAGGTGCACACGAAAGATAAACAATGACATTCCTGCATTCCTGAGGAAGGGGGTGCAAAGACAGAGAACTGTTCAGAAGTAAAGAATTTGCCCATGAACACTGTGGTAGGGAACAAAGGCATGCAGGATGGCAGACGGGCACATCACATCTGAACATTTACCTATGCATCTGTGAATGGGCCAAGAAAAGACAGCTGCCCATTCCAACAGACATTACTGTGCAAACCGCATTCCCATGTGATGTGATGTGAAGTGAAGTGAAACGCTATTGCTGTGCAAGCTGCATTCCAATGCTCCATGTGATGTGAACTGAAGTAAAGCGCTGTGCACTGGAGAAGAAACCTCTAGGCGCTTTGAGAAGAGAAAATACACATCTGGCAAACTGCAAGCTACATTGCCAGGGATGGAGTAACTGACAAAGACATTATGGCATTCCAGATGGAAGCAAAACTGACAAAAGTGCTTAGCCGTTTTGCAAAAGACAACATGCAGAGCGGGGCTTTGAAGTATAACATGAACACTGCACATTAGCCATGATCCAGAAGCCTCATGGCTTAGTGCAAGAATGAATGATTTGTTGAAGCAACAAAAGAAACTGACTTAGATTGTTGCACTCAAAGGGGTAGTCCAAGAAACAGCAAACCCCCTTTGAAAAAATGACAAGTGAAAAAACCAGAGGCTTGAAAGACACTGCCTGTATGGAGAAGAATAAACAAAGCTGCTGCTTGTACAACTGTAGGCGGTATTGGACTGAAAGACTTTACCTTTGAAAAATGGAGTGATGCCAGCAGGGCAAACTAAATCAAGATCATGCGACACTGGAAGCAAGTTGGCGCCTGGCATTTGTGATCGCTTTGGTGAAAAAAGAAAAGCATTGTGCGACCTGGGTACTTATTATATGGCTTTGTAAAAGCACAGATCAGTCTGAGGTACCATTGACCAACTATGATCGCATTGCACAAATGAGTTTGTGATTAGGCAGTTACACCCCGTATGGTTGAGTGTAAATAAGCCCCCAGAAACATGCAGAAGGGTGATAAATAATTGCAGTAGCAATGACAAAGTGTGTAGTTACCTGATGAGACTTTTTAAAGATGGGGGTGGTATTATGGGAAGGGGTGGATAACGCTGATATTGAAGTTTTGATGACATCCTAACATGAAGAATAATGATATTGAACTTTTGATGAAATCCTAACATTTCTGTTTGTATTTTGCCTAGGCAAATAACCAAGAAATAGATTGGGGGGGTAGACGTGTGCAAATGCCGGGTGACACTGATCAAGGAAACAGACGCATTCTCAGAGAAAGCGAGCCACTGCGACATGCTATTTCAACTTTAAACGTGCCCTGCACCGCACTCAATGCTGCAAACTGCGAAAAGTGTCCAACAGAGTAATAACTTCTGCTGAACTGGCACGGTGCAGACTTGGCTAATTATCAAATATTTGATGCTACACATTCAAATGATTCAGTTGCTGGAAATAACTTAATTGACATGACTTGCCCTTTCTTGTTTAAAGGACTATGGACAATGAGTTGTGGACTGTAACATCATGCACCACAAACAGCTGTGTGACACAGCAATTGAATGCTAACACATTGAAAAATGATTTCTAAATGCACTGTTGAGATGAATCTGAAAAAACGAAATGGTTTTACTCTTCCAACTGAATTGCTTTAACCAGAGATGTTTTGTTTTTTGAAAAAAAAAAAATAATAATTTTCTACGTTGCACGTAGGCAGGAAAATGATTTATGAATTGTTGGGGCAGCAGGATTATGCAAGCAGGAGTGTAATTTATTTTGAGATAAGATGAGTGCGCACATCAAAGTCACCTGTGCGTAGGTTAAGATTCTTAATTGAAGTAATGCTGCCAAGTGTGTGAGCTATAATTTGAAATGGTAATCTTTGAAACACTGGATACTTTTACAGCCAGCTTAAGGCAGGTAAATGAAACCATGACTGACTTGATGTTTGATTTTATGACACAGTGTGTGACACGGTTTTTGTTAAACCAACCAGTTTCATGTTTTTGTGGGGTCAGCTGTCTCCAGCACACTAATGCAAAGAGTCACCTTTTGATTGTAGACATTTGGAATAATTCTTTGGAAAAGCGCTACAAATGAGTATCCACATGGAATTGCTAGCGTACTGGCCTGGCACATTGTCAGGCATCTTTTGTCACTGAATGGATACTATTTGTTTAATTTGTCTAATGTGATGTTTTTCTGACCAAGAACTGCAGCGAGTTTCTCGCCAAAATTTTATGGACTATAACTTGACTAAGGCATTTTACCATGGTGTGATGAAACAGCCACTGCCGGATAGTAGTATGGTGTTTGTGGCTAAAACTAATATTGTATATGGTAGATATCCCACTTGAAGAAGGGTATTCTCCAAGTCACAGAAGGTAGACACTGTGAACATGTTAGATTTTCCAGTAGTAAGGCAACATGTAAATTGTAGACTGGTAATGCACACCTCCATAATTACAGTGATACACTTAGACATAGATTTACCATGAGGCAATGTTTCCTTAGTACTACCAAGCTGCTACAAATGGAGTCCATTTCTATGGCCCATCACTAGAGTGCGCGTAGCTAGGGAGCTAGATTCATTAATTGCAGGAGCTTTATATGCTTGTGACATAGAAACTGTGCACAATAAGCTAGCCACTATGGGTCCTGATGCCAGCTCTGCTATAGAACTTCTGGCCTAGTGGGGCCCATTGATACGCCCAACACGGCTACAAGTATTGACAACCACTGAAGATGGCAGAATTTTAGGTATGAAGACATTTTTGTCTGCCATAGGGCATGTCAACAAGACTGCTAAATACACACGATGCATTGTATGGCAAACATTGTTTGATCAGCAGGTGTTGGCTTTTTACTGGGTGGGGGCGACCATCCTCCACACACTGGCACGCAGAGCTACAGTTACCAGCATACATATGGATTGAATTGCTTGCTTTTAATTGCATGAATAACACATGCCATGCTTGATGTAAATTAGTAGAATTGTTTTTATTTAGATAACCTGGTGCCCATGGGTTCACCTTGTTCACGAAATTAGATGGTTTCTGGTTGGGTTCCACCTACCTGGGGGAAGTGTCTAGTCACACAGCCCACAGTCACGCTTGAATGCCCTGGGATCAGGGGGAGGGTAGGCCCTTAGAGTGAAAGGCTGCCAGGTTTTAGAATTGGTAACCATACATAAATGCAATAGTGCATTGTAGATTAGACTACACCGGATTGCCTTGACATTCTAACTGCATGCTGCTTTTTAACTGACAATCAGTTATACAAAATTGATTTAGGTATTTTTGTGTAGGCCAGGTTTTGGCTAGAGTAAATGTCCATGTTCACTTGGTGTAGGTATTTTTTTTTGTGTAGGCCAGGTTTTGGCAAGGGTATATGTCACTGTTCACTTTGTGTACATTTTTGTTTAGGTAGTGTTTTACCTTGCATGCCACGCTAACTAACCGCTAGAAGGTAGTTTGCTTAAACCTCTTGCAAAGCCCCAAGGTCTTTATCACTGCACTAAATACTATATTGATAGGTATTAGTCAGCATTTGTCGCACAAACGTTGAATAGGGGTGGAATGTAGTGATACACGAAATTGCAACCTTGCCAATCAGGGCTTTAGATGACAACATTAGCCGCTGAAAGCCAATAGTGTATTCAAAGTATGTGCTAAAAATGCTGACAGTAGTCTGTTGTAGCACTTCCATTATGCAGTAGTGAGCTACAAGGAATATGCAGGCCTAGTATGAAATAGGTCACATTATGCATTGTTGATAGACAGGCAGGGAGAGGGCCCCTAGCTCTGTAGCTAATAGGTATTTTTGGAGTGTTTGGAACATCATGGCACCTATATAGCGCTTAGATAGCCAGTCTTAAGCGCTATAAACACTAAGC
Organism: Ambystoma mexicanum; assembly: GCF_040938575.1. NCBI lineage: Eukaryota > Metazoa > Chordata > Amphibia > Caudata > Ambystomatidae > Ambystoma > Ambystoma mexicanum. The sequence continues at coordinate 461,907,541 of NC_090927.1, read as the reverse complement.
TATGAGTGCATGCCTTTTAGAGCTTGCAGATGGGGTTAATACATCCCTGCTTCCCTTAGAATATTCAGCCTCACTAACGGTAGCCCTGGCTCCAAGCTAATCTTCCTTTTCTCTGGGAAGGTACTGATAAGACATTCCTCAGCCTTCGCAGATGGGAACCAGGGAGGGGTAGGAGCGAGCAGGGAGCCTCTCAGAGAGAGTTGGGTTTTTTCCATGAGCCAGTTGCACAGGGAAAGTTCTGGAACTGTGCGTCATGGTGACTAACAGCACGAGATTATAAAATATCCATGCACACATGACTCGGTGGGAGATCGTCCTGTGGACTTGATTCGTGCAGAAACAAGTGCCCGGAATTGGCTCTGACGGTGTCCTCCAGCATTGTTTTTCTGAGCGGGGCTTGTTTTTACAGCTAGCTTATGAAAAGCCAAGGTCTCCCAGTGCTGATTAAAGGGACGTAAGACTGTGTTTCTCTATGTTTCTCTATATTTCTCTATATTTCTCTATGTTTATCTAAGTTCCATGTTTCACTATATTTTGCATTGCTCTATGTTTTATGCTTTGTAATATTCTTTAACTTGAATCCCAAATGTATATGAAATTCACTGCTTAGAATAAATATGCTAAAAACTTTGAAAGTGTTATTTGTCACTAGCATGAGATCACTGCTCAGCACAATAGAACCTGTATTTTGGGCTGAATAGGGTATTTTTGCTCTCAAAGGGCTGGCCCCGAGGAAGATTTTGCCCATATCAAGACAATGACAAAATGTGAGGTCAAAGAGTTAGTTTTCAAGCTCGGCAAGCAGACCCCTACGCTTGTCGGGCTAGGTTGTTTCCCGAATCAGGTGTCAATAATTCGTTATCAGTAGCTCCAACCACCTTCTTAGGTGGTTTAACTGGACAATTTCGAAGAAAGTGACCGGAAGTCCAGCAATACAGACAAAGTTGCATTTGCCGCCTTCTCTCTCGTTCTTTTTGCGTTAATGGTCCTTTAACACCACCGATTTGCATAGGTTCGGATACGTCGGTACTCTTGGAGTTAGCGTGGGTTTTGATCGGTATTCCGACCCAGCAACCCCAGAGGCAGGCATCATTTCCCCCAGGGGAGTGCCAGCGGGCCCAAACTGGGGCCCTTTGGACGCAGTCCTGGCGCCTTAGGCGCCAGGCTCATGTTGGACCCCTGTCCTGGCGCCTTAGGCGCCAGGCTCATAAAGCTAGACATGTGTTCAAATGTTTTAATGTGCACTTACCTTCCCCCAAGCCAGTCAGAGTGACTGACTACGTGATAGGTCTCTGGAGGAGAATGTCGCACATGATGACAGAAGCAAGCGATAACTTGAAAGCTGGACAAGCATTGGTCAAGCACTGGCACGATCAAAAGGCTAACATGGTTGAGTTCGCTCAAGACCAGCTCGTTCTCGTTATGATCCCAACAAGGCAGAGGGCCTTGCAAGACAAACGGATGGGATCCTTCAGAGTTGTGGGTAAACTCGGAGAGGTCAACTATCTGGTGGACTTGGGCAATCCCAAGGAGGCTCCGACAGTCTTCCACACCAACCGACTCAAAGCGTATGTCTCAAGACCTGATGTAGGAGCGTTGCTTCTAGCATCATCCGAGGAAGACGAAGAGAGTGAAGCCCTTCCGGATCTCCTCAGAGGCTTACCTTTAGATGAAAAAATGGAAGGAGTAAATCTCTCTTCAAATCTGACACCCGAGCAACGAGAAGAGTGCAAATCTATGTTGAATCAATTTGCCTCTCTGTTCTCGCTTTCACCAGGCTTGACCCCTTGGGGCCAGCATGACATACTCACTGGTGACTGTCTGCCAGTTAAAAGCAGAGGATACCTAATGTCAGAAAACGTACAAACCCACATCAAAGGTGAGGTCAGTAAGATGCTTGATCTCGGGGTAATAGAGCCCTCTACTAGTCCATGGTCTAGCCCAGTTGTGTTAGTACCAAAGGCCGGATCTAAAGAACTTAGATTCTGTGTGGATTATAAAGCTCTTAATGCAGTCACCAAGACTGATGCCCACCCTTTGCCAAGAACAGATGAGTTGGTGGACAAACTTGGCGCAGCCAAGTTCCTCAGCACATTTGACTTGACGTCAGGCTATTGGCAAATATGCCAAGGAGAAAACTGCATTTTCTACCCCCGTTGGCTTATACCAGTTTAAGGTAATGCCTTTCGGATTGAAGAATGCACCTGCTACATTTCAACGGATGGTAAACCAGGTTCTGAATGGGATGGAGGACTTCTGCATGGCATACTTGGATGACATAGTAGTGTTCAGCAATTCCTGGGAAGAGCATGTAACCCACCTGAGAGATGTTTTCCAGGCTCTTGGACGAGCCAATCTGACCATAAAGGCGAGTAAATGCCAAATTGGACAGAGTAAGGTAGTCTATCTTGGACATGAGGTAGGAGGTGGAGAAATAAGGCCTTTGCTCAGTAAGATTGAAGCTGTGCAAAATTGGACAACACCTACTACTCAGACCCAAGTGAGAGCCTTCCTAGGCCTCACTGGGTATTACAGGAATTTCATCGAGAACTATGGGACCATAGCTTCTCCACTGAATGTCATCTCCTCGCCCAAATTTCCCAAAAAGGTTAGATGGAATGAGGAGTGCAATCAGGCTTTTGAAAACCTGAAAAAGGCTCTTTGCCAAGCCCCAGTACTCAGAGCTCCTGATTACCGCCAAACTTTCATTGTGCAGACAGATGCTTCAAATGTAGGAATAGGTGCCGTACTCAGTCAACTGGATGGGAAAGGTAGGGAGCACCCCGTTTGCTTCATCAGCCGCAAGCTGAAGGATCCTGAAACAAGGTGGGCAACAATCGAAAGAGAGTGCTTTGCTATCGTGTGGGCTCTGAAGAAGTTTAGGCCATACTTGTATGGTTCTACTTTTGTCATTCAGACTGACCACCAACCCTTGAGATGGTTAATGCAAATGAAAGGGGAAAACCCGAAACTATTGAGATGGTCGATCTGCCTGCAAGGGTTTGATTTCGCCATTGAGCACAGGTCAGGGCGTCACCCCCAAAATGCTGATGGTCTCTCTAGGATGTATGTCATCGACTAGAGGTATGAGATTCATCCAGGAGTGGATTAAATCCTCCTGTCCCTTAGTCTGGGGGGGCGAGTGTTAGGGAGAATTCTCTGTTTAGGCTGAATTTCCTAACCTAGTGAGTCCCTCAGCAGCTTTGCTGGATTTCTGGAGTTTGTTTTTTCCATCCTGCCAAGAGTGAGACTCTTTTTCTCCCACTCTTGGACATGAATGTGGTTAATTCCTTTGAATGTCAATGTGTTCTATGGGCTATGGGGTCTTTTACTCCATAGGGTCTCATATGTTTTGCTATGTGTGTTACAATGCACCCTCCGTGCCGTAACACTGGGGCGTCCTAGCGGACCTCCACCATAGACTCCATACCCGGGGACTGACTACTGTCTCCCCGGGCATGTAAAGTCACCATTGGCTTTACTAGACCTAAATTTACTAACAGAACTAGTACAAACCATCCCATTGTGGACGTACTAGTAGGGGTAATTCGATTACTCCTGGGTCTGTTATTCGATGGGGCACTGTCCTGTCCCCCCTTGTCGAGTTTTGGCTGGTGGCAGTGGGAACTACTTGTTATATTCGACCCCGAATATAACCCTATGGGATTCTTCCCATTGTTGGAGGTTAATACTTTTTCTCGTTAATCTCTAACATACCACCGGTTTATTTATCTTCAATAAATCTATCGGTTGGTATTTTCTGCCAGAACTCGGTTTTTAAAATGGCGTCTGTGTTCGTCTCTGTGACTCCTAAACCAAAGGTTGAGCACTTTGTTCCACTTTTGGCGGGCCTCTACACAGAGGCCCTCCAAAGTGGTGCCATTCTGTCTGGGTACCACAGGAGGTGTGGGAGGGGGTTTAGGCACCCTGGACTGAGTTGCCTTGCCAACTCAAGTCGCACTCTGGTGTGATTGGCCAAAGTGGTGAGCCACCCCGCTCACCACTTAGCGTGTTTTGATTGACAGCTAGGCTGAATGAATGGGGGTTTTCTGCATAAAAGCAGGGCTTTTGGGACTGGATCTTGAGAAGTCGCCACAGGACCTAAGAATCCGACGAGGGTAAAGCTGAGCCGACCTGCAACGACGACACCTCTGGTGGAGCCCTGCTGAACCGACTCACCACTTCCCGACGACAGAGGAGATCTCCCTGCCGGAGAGTCTCTTCCCCTGACTGGTGGCAACAACCAGTCCCCTTTGCTTTTTCTCCGCTCCAGAACACAGTAGTCGAATTGCCCGTGCAGAGCACCTCGGCAACCGGATAGCCACTACCCCTGTACCGCGACCAAAAGGTGGTGCCTTGTGACGGAGCACTCCGCGGCTGGTCTCTTCCCTGGTGGTGCAACGATCTTCAACTTTCCTTCAACGACGAGATCATCTCTTCTCTTGGCAAAGACCCGACTAATATCCACCACCAGGAACAACTGCCCCCGCCGGAGCTGTCTCTCCACAAACAAGGTACCGTGTCCGCCTACTTTCCCTTTATGCCGGATAGAGTGAGGTGTCTTAATCCTCGCCTCTCCATTGTGTCGCCTCCAAGCTTTCTTAACGTTCTGAACTGGTCCAATCTTTCCATAACAATTTGCGATAAAGACTCGAAACGCATTTCCACTGAGACACTTTTTTGGGACATATCACCTTGCCTCTCTCCGAGTGGGCCTGGCCTCTGAACTTTGTGATCTGCAGTAGACCCTGCCTTACTTGCCTTGTATTTCTTCGTAAAAGTGTTGGTGCCGAGTGATTTCATAACCTGCCTTTTTCTCTCCCGTCCTAACGAATACTAGAGTGCCATCTAGGTTAAAGCATACACCTCTGTCTGCAAATAAGTGATGCCGTTGAACCTAGACTTGTCGAACTATTGTTAGGGGGATTGATCATTTTCTTATAGTAATTGTGGTTGAAGTTGTTCGACGTATTAGTGCCCGAGTGTTTTTCATAGATGTGTTTTTATAAATAAATAACTATATATCTTTACACCGAAGCCTTGTTCCGTGTTTGCTTGTTCTATTGTGTAGATTGCCCTATTTTGTATACTCCACATACTGCCTAACTCTTCTTGAGGGAAGTCTGACTGCTCAGCTACAGCTACCAAGTGAATCTGTGTGGTACAGACTGCTACCAAGTGGGTTTACTGCCAAACACCTGTAGTCCTAAATCTTTTGCAGTGGTCCCAGAGGGAACTGCACAGGTTTCCGTCTAACACTGACATCTGTGTAGAATTGCTCATGTGTGAATTAAGAACTTTGCAGGGGGAAATATTAACCTAAGCGCTATCTTTTCGCAAACAAAAACTAGTATTTTCCCTGTGTTTTATCTTCTGTGCTGCTCAAAAGTGAATTCAATTGCCTTACTTATTTTCTAAATTGTTTTGTCACCACATTGGGGATTGCTGCCCCATATATATATATATATATATATATATATATATATATATATATATAAAAACTTATGTGTGATTTGACTTTTAAATAATAAATGAATATTTACCTTTACCAACTAGCCTGATTCCTGGTCCACTATGAGTGGTATATCACTCAGAATATTGAACCTATAGACACAATAAATAACTGTTTAATTTGTGCAGGCGAGACCCGGGTGGGTGTGTGCCTGATTGAAATCCTTAACATGGGTAAATTTGGGTAAGGACATTAACTTTGTTCAATCAGTATTTAATGTGGTGGACCAGGTTTTGGCGAATTCGGAAAATGCACAGGTGATTATATGTGGGGATCTAAAGATTCATCTGCTGGATGAGAAGGGTCTACCCAGAAAAGAGAGTGAGCTAGAAGGAAGGGCTCTGAAGTGGTTCCTGGAAGCAGGCACCAGGACCTACAGATGCTTAATGGGCAGACAGTGGAAGACATCCCTGGAAGATGTACATGGGGAAGGGGCAAGAGAAGGTTTTACCTGGATTACTGTTTTGTTTCCGGTCACTTGAAGGATAAAATCTTTAGATTCGAAATAAGGGAACAAGTCATGAGTGATCACAATTTGGTAACCTTGGCACTGGAGACTAGGGGGAAATAGATTCCAGGGATCTAATGCAACCGGTAGAAATATCATGGGCAAGAAATAAGGGTGGGAAGGAGAGAGATCTCTGCGATCTGCGGGCAATATATGGAGGCAGTGGAGGGTGATAACACCTGCATTGATTACAACTGGATTCTGAATGAAAACCAGAGAAATGGAGTGCGCTAATCATGCAGGTCTTTGACAGGTCCTCCGTACAAGACAGGTACATGCAGAGTGACGTAACTCTGCCTCATGTGGATAATAAAAGTGGCACGTGACGTGTGCGCCATAGCGCCCGTGGAGCCCAGACAAGCAGCAGCGTGTGTCTTGCGTGCTCTCTTGGCTGGGGGCCGGCTATAGTGGCCGGCACAGGGCCTGAGGGAACCTCAGGCCACTATACAACATTGGCGATGAGGAGGTTGCATCCTGTTTCACAGACCCACAGGATCAAAGCAGGGGTGAGTTTAGAGTGAGGCGGTAGTGATAATGCTCTTCTCACGCCGCAGGGTCAGCATTTTCGATGCGATCAGCCACCATTTTGTGCAATGTTGTGAGGGAGGTTGCGGCTCCTGTTAGAGAGCTTGTGCGCTTCCCACACACAATTTTTTTAATCCCCATTTTCCCGGGGAAGCATTAGTGAAGCAGTGACCCAGAACCTCATGGAAGCAAGAGGTGAGGGGGGAACTTGACAAAGAATGAAAAGAGATGAGACAATGGGAGGGACACAGTATCAAAGAAGAATGCAGACAAACATGTTTGTGCTGGTGGAAAAAAACCCACTCAGTAACGCTCCAAGGCACAACTACCTCAAACAACTCGGAACCCAGCTGCAAAATCTCTGGTATGTCTCTTATCAGAATTGCCTTGTTCAAGCTGTTTTTCTCTCTCATGCGAATGAGAGCCTGTTTATGAAGGATGGCAGAGCCACTGTTGCGCATATGCATTGCAATTAACCCCTACTGAGCAAGCTCTACATGCCCTTCACTCTGCTTGCTTTACTAAGCCATCTATAAAACTCTGATTATCAGCATTTAGTACACTCTTCGAATAAGCTATCAGTCTTAGTTGCTAACACAGCAAGCTATAGGCCTAAGATGCAATATGGTAAGCTCAGTGGGTCAATGCACCTACGCCAATGTATCTACGCTTTAAACTACAGCTTGTCAATGTCTTTCTGTGGTGCACATGCCCTTAAAGTGTTCTGTTGTGTTTTGACAATCTCTGACATGCATTTGCCTGACACTACACCTTCCACTGGCATTCTGTTCACTGCCGCGTCTAGGGTGCAGACTGCACAGTCACTGGTCCTTCTGCAATCCAGTTTATTTCTTGCCCCTTTGTCCGGGCATGTCTTCCCCCATGCTGTCAGGACCCTATTTGTGTGTGTCAGAATGTGGGTGGTACACTTAGTAGCTGCCGTCACTCCAACCATTGGCATTACCGGTAACTTTACTCCCTCTCCCTGCAGGCCCCTATTTGGCAAATCCGTCATTGCATCTCTTTTTTTACAAAATGTCTTCCCTCCCATCTGTTGCGCACAGTTTCCTCCCGCTGTGCCCAGCCAGCCTGTTTCTCCCCCCGCTTCCTCTTCCTCCCCTTTCTCTGAAATACATAGAGCCACCCCCACAATGTTCTGCATCATCCTCCCCAACCACCACAGGCACTGGTGCTAGCACCTCACATTCCTGCCCCTCTCTGTGATCTCCCTGCTCCCACTCCTTACACTTCTTCACTGGCACTATTTTTTGCCCTCTCAGCCATGTGTCATCAGCTGCATTCAGAATGTATGGCCACCCCTGGGTGGAACTTAACTTTTCCTCCACATCCACCTTCCCTTCCACCACCCTCATTATCTCGTCTGGCAACAGCAGCCATATTGTGGCTCTCATGAAAATGTGTGTAAGCCTAGTCCTAGGGTTTACCCCGTAGACTCCAGATTTTTACACTCTACTCTGGGTCTCCGGGTAAGAGCGTGGAGTCTTCGTGGTTTCCAGCAATCCAAGGAAATCCACCCACGGCCCGATGTGATTGACTACAAACACACCGTTTGTGGCCAATCACATCGAGGTGTGGGCAGAAACTAACGATCTGTGAAAGATCTGAATGTCGCCCCCCAGTTAGCAGCATCTCCTGCACTGATGTGAATGACACCCACGCACACACATGCAAACAAAACTAAGATTGCTCTTTTGCTTTTGTTTGCTTGTCCCAGAGCCGTTTTTTTGTTATACATTTTTTTAAGTGGTCGAGTCGGATGGGCGGGGTCTTGGCGAGTGGGCGGGGCATCAGTGGGTTTTGCTTTTGGGAATGTAGGCAGGTATGCTGCTCCACTCGAGGACAGCTGCTAAATCGGTTTTTAAACCATTTTGTTTAAAAGTATTGCTATACTAATTTTATTACTGTTTACTGTTATTACAACTGTGTGATGGTGTGTATTTACTTGCGTGAATGAATGAAGTTAATGAATGACTGAAGGTACTGATTGACTGCTAAATCCTTCCGGCATTGTTGAGGGGAATCCCTTGGGCTCAGACGACTTGCTAGTCCTCTTTCTTTGCCATTGGGCTCAGCCTCCGCCTCCCGCCTCGCTTTCATCCCGCTTCAGGCACTTATGTGCTGGATCGGCTGCCCGCGCAGCGGGCGGGCGCAGCGGGTGCGCCGCCAGCGTGCTTATGGCAAGCCCGTCTGTGCCCGTCCGTGCCGGGACGTGCTGGAAGGGATACTTAGACAGAAATTTCTTGATTTCTTTGGCGCACCCCAACACTAGGTGGCCAACTGGCTGGAATCACAACACAGCCTTACCAACCCCCTCCCCCACCAGAAGTACTCACAGCACTGAGCCCACGCTGGATGCCCCCACTCTGTGCCTGCTAAATACAGGGTCCCTTCCAGCTCACACGGGTGAGATTTGGGACCTTCTAACAGATAGGCAACCAGCCCTTCTATGCTTAACCGGAACTTGGCTGACACCGAGCTCGGCGCCTGCGGTAGTGCAAGCCCTCCCCCCCAATTACCGCATCACCCACTATGATCGCCCGCCCCCCAAGCGTGGTGGAGGCATTGCAGTTATTCTTAGAGACACGTAAACGGTTAGCCAGATACCTTGCTCACATACACTTAATATGGAAGCCCTCCTTTGTCGATGCGTGTTGTCGCCATCTTGTGTCACCGACCTCCTGCTTATCTATCGCCCTCCGGGCCCTATAGGAACTTTTGGGAAGGGCTTAGCCGACCTCATTGCTGCCCTAAACCTGCAGTATACCAATCTCGTGGTATTAGGTGATTTAAATTTGCATTTTAACCTTCCTAGATCGGATGAACTCAACTCGCTTTTTGATAGCCTCTCTGATCTTCATTTCTGTCAATTGATCCAAGCACCCACTCACCTGCATGGTAATACTCTGGACATGGTATTTGCCAATGATGCTTTACTTGGCCCGGGCCTTATTGAGCCAGTGACCTGGTCTGATCATCATCTGATTTCATGCCTCTTCATACCACCCACTCCCGTTTGTAAAGTTCTCCCCCCTAAGACGCTTCTTCGCTCCTGCCGATCAGTTGATCCCAAGGCACTTGGTGCCTGTATCATCTCTAAGTGCACCTCTTTGGGACCTGTATCTCTATCTACGCTCTCAATGTCGCTGCTATCCGCCGCCAATGTTTTTGCTCCACCTAAACTTACCCAAAGTCGGAGATTACTCTCTCAGCCCTGGTTTACTGATCAGCTTAAAAGCGCCCGCCTGCTACTTAGACAAGCTGAACGCAAATGGCGGATTAGTTATGACCCTTTACTTAAAGACTTGTACAAGCTTAGTCTTTCTACCTACTTAGCCAACGTCAAACTGACCAAAGCCACTTTTTTTGCTCAAAAAATTGCAAGTGCTCTATGTAAGCCTAAAACACTATTCTCTATTGTCCAGTCACTCGCTTCCTCTGAGCCCCTTACTTCTACGGTTAAACCATCGCAAAAGCTATGTAATGACCTGGCATCTTTATTTATCACGAAAATCGATGTGATTCGATCTAACATCGCTAAATCTCCCGCTATGCAATCCTCCTGCACTACCAGCTTTCTGCCACCCACCCTCACTGACCCCCCTGCTAGCTGATCTACCTTTCCTCTGTTCACTGAGGCAGAGGTTCTAGCAGCGATCCTCAAAATTAAATCCTCCTGCTATTCCGGCAAGTATTATGAAGACAATTGCCCCAGACATTCTGTCCGACATCACAGCGGCTATAAATAACTCTTGCCAGTCTGGATTGGTTCCGCCGGAGCTCAAATCTGCTAGGGTCATTCCCCTGCTTAAGAAGCCGCCACTTGATCCTACTATCCCTTCTAATTTTCGCCCCATATCTCTGCTCCCGTTCCTGTCTAAACTCTTGGAATCTCTGGTCACGCCCCTCCTGTCCTCCTTTCTGGAATCCTCTAAGATCTTTAATCCTGCCCAGGCAGGCTTTAGGCCAGGAAGAGGGACGGAGAGCGTGCTTGTCTCAGTGCAAGACGATATGTCCAGACTTGCTGACGCAGGTGGAGTTGGAGCTCTGATTCTGCTGGATCTGTCCGCCGCATTTGATACGGTGGACCATCCTATCCTCCTCTCACGTTTAGCACAAATCGGGATCTCTGGCTCAGTCCTGGCTTGGTTCACCTCTTTTCTTACAGACCGCACTCAGACTCTTACTATGCCCCCTTTCCTCTCTTCCCCTTGTGTCCTCGCTTGTGGTGTCCCCCAGGGATCGCCTCTTTCCCCTATCCTATTCAATATTTATATCTGGGCGCTCGTCTGCCTTATCCGCTCGTATGGACTCAATTGTTATTCCTATGCGGATGATACTCAAATCCTGATCCGTTTGGATCAGGATCATACCAAGGTCTCAGCTTGTCTTCATGACTGTCTAAAAGCAGTTGGTGTCTGGATGGACCAAAATTGGCTCAAGCTCAATGGCGATAAAACAGAGGTGATGTTGGTGGGTTGTCCTCCCAGCCCATCACTATGGACCCCCGCTTTTTGGCCTACTTCATTGGGCCCCCTGCCCTGTCCAGTGGACAAAGTAAAGAACTTAGGGGTCATTCTTTCCACCTCTCTGTCCATGTCAAATCAGGTTTCAGCGGTCTGCCAATCCGCCCACTACCAGATTAGGGTACTTAAGAGGGTCCTCCCTATGATCCCAGAAGCTATGCGCCCTCCTGTGGTGGCTGCACTAGTCCTCTCACGATTGGATTATTGCAACTCCCTGTACCTCTCTCAGCCGGTGGGCCTTCTCCAGCGTCTCCAACGCATGCAGAACCTGGCATCTAGACTGGCCACAGGCTCTCCCTATGGAGCACATATCTCGCCAGTGCTTCGCCAACTTCCCTGGCTTCCAGTGGCTTCAGCGAGTTAAATTCAAGTCACTGTGTATTGTCCACCGGGCAATCCAGGGCTTAGGAGCTGAGTTTCTTCAAACCAAATTTGTCCGATATATTCTGGAACGCAATCTTCGCTCCTCGACCACCAACCTCTTGGTGGTCCCTAGGTACAACCGGGAAAGACTCGGTGGCAGAGCTTTTTGCATTGCTGCGGCCAGGCTGTGGAACACCCTCCCACGGCTACTCAAGTCTACCTCTAACCATTTGGCTTTCAGGAAAGCCCTGAAAACAACTCTATTTTAGCTCTCTGGCTACCACTGTTCTTCCTGCTCGGTAGCTTCCTCACCAGCGCCATGATGCCCTTGGGCGACAGTGCGCTCTACAAGTCCAGGTAACATAACATAGCATAACGTATGCTTGCAACAAGCACATAGTCAGACTGTAATGTATTACGTGACCAATTTCATGCACGATAGAGGGGAATTATGCCCACTCGTTCTTATGACAAGAGAAAAAGAGGAGAGTTTTCTATGGAAATCATGTCAAAAGTAGACAAGTTCGAAATGATTTCTATACAAACGAGTACTCCCGTTTTCTTTTGTTGTATGCTTTAACTTGCTTGTATTTTAACTCGCATATTATTGTTTAGCCCATTTAGCGTGTACGTCCTGTTCACACAGCGGCTGCTAAATCCATAGGAACTGGTGGCGGTTGCCCTTGTTTTTTTGTTTAACGCAGGTTGTGTAAGCAGAATTCGCGCGGGCTCTCGTTATGACAGTCCCGCATATTTGCCGCGAAGCGTATGATTGGTCAGGAAGCGCTCCCTTTGCAGCTGTCTTTCCAAGCGGACAGCTGGTTAGAAGGCTTCAGCCAATCATAGCGACTCTGCAGTCCATTGTTACTTGAACTGAAATCTCATTTGCTGGCGCCCCCTAGATGCTCTTGCTTGGTTGGCTGCGTCCCTTCTGGCGCCAAGTCTGAAAAGAATATAAAGTCCGCCCAGACCCGAAGCAGTCTCCGTTGTCTCCTGAGTCTCCTCTCGTGCAGACTGCCTGTCGCTCCCGCCGCTCTCTTGTTTTCTTTCGGTTCTGCGCCCCCGTGTCCTTTCCTGTCAACATGCTGTCCGCTCGCAACCCCCTCTCCGCCAAGAACGAGAACCTGGGTCTGTCCCCGCTGAAGGGCCTGGCGCTCACCGACAAAGAGAACACGGTAAGGCAGCGCCGCCCTCAGGCGCTTCCCACCCCCATCGCCCTCTGGCTGCGTGTCTTATGTAACTCTGTCCCTCGTTCCTCTCCCACAGCCGCCCACGCTCAGCAGCACCCGGGTCCTGGCCACCAAGACTGCCCGCAACATCTTCAACGAGGCCGAGAAGGAAGTGGTGCGTAAATACAAGCCCCCCCCCAGCAGTGTTAAGGGCAGGGGGGGGCACGGGTTCACTGTGTTGGGGCTGCGAGGTGTTGTGGGCTAGAGCCTTCGTCCGCTCTTTTGGTGCCAGGCACAGATTTTGGGTTGTTTACTTTGTCCGCTGTCACAGCAGGAGGGGGGGGGGGGCGCCCCCGCTTTGCCGGAATGATTTCTGGGTGCGTGAGGGCGGCCGCCAGCTCGCGCGGGGCGGGGATCACTAAGTAGTGGGGGTTGGGCGAGGGCCTCGGGTTAGGTGTCCTGGGTTTCTCCCGCCTAGGCCGGGTGTTGGGTACTCACCCGCTTGTGCTCCTCCCAGAAAGCCCCACTCCCATGGTCCATTACACGCAATGTGTCCCCAAAAATCCTTTCGTTTTGATTAAAACTAGCTTTTTGGGTGTATGGTTCCTGTGGTAGTTGTGGGGGCGCCTGGGCTGTGAGGCTAATTTTGATGTTGGAACTGTTTTTGGGGGGTCGGGGGGTAGGGGTTGGTTTTTGTTCGACTCTCAAATACTGCCACTAGGTGCAGAGTTCCGCTCCTTTTGCAAGCTTTGCTTATTCTTCCTTCTACCTGCACAGGTGAAGAGTAAAGTGAGCCGGCGGGCCGAGGTGCAGGAGGAGCCCCTGCTCAGGGAGAACCCGCAGCGCTTCGTCATCTTCCCCATCAAGTACCATGACATCTGGCAGATGTACAAGAAGGCGGAGGCCTCTTTTTGGACGGCAGAAGAGGTGAGTCCGCCAGAACGTGCTGTAATGCTGGGCTGTTGACACGTGATATTTATAATGGTAGCGACACTTGTAAACATGAATCACTCCTGAGAAGTGGCCTGAACCCGGTCAAACGGAATGTATCAGTCCCATGTAGTATTCTGCACCACTAACGGGATAATTGCATATCTGACTACAGCTAATCAGAAAGCGGAGATAAAGTTTTGATAGTAGTCCTAGTGCCACGGGGGCAAGCATAACATCTTGCAGGTCGTCATAGGTGCAGGCCCACTTTTCCCGCACCGTAGGGGTACATGGTGCGCACAGTACTTGGAAACATGCGATTTGGCTTTTTGCATGACGTCCTGGTTACCACATGCCATTGTAAAATTCCGTACAGCTGTGTATTTCGCCACTGGGGTGGGGCCGTCGGTATTACCACTAGCCGGGAAGGATTTCATAACCCGGCTGTAAAGCACTTGCTTTCCATCGTGTCGGCGGGGGTCCAGGGCCTCCTGCTGTTAATGCTGTAGAAGCCAATCGTGTTAATGCTGTAGAAGCCAATCGTAGAACCAGTCCTAACTAAAATGTTTCCCTGAATAAGGGCCAACTCGTAACATCTATGACCTAATTGTCTATTTGGCTCTCCGCCCCGGTAAGCTATGCAGACATGATTTGATATGTAACCTTCTAAATATTTGTTTAGGTCGATCTTTCAAAAGACATGCAACACTGGGATTCTCTGAAGTCAGACGAGCGGTACTTCATCTCCCATGTCTTGGCGTTCTTTGCTGCAAGTGATGGCATTGTAAACGAGAACCTGGTAAGCAGTTTATATTTCAACAGCAGTTATCAAACTAACCAATTATAGATTTCTGGTCCTGTCTAGCTGCTGTAGGTGAAGCATTAACTATTTGAATTCTTTTTATAGGTGGAACGCTTCAGTCAAGAAGTGCAGGTCACAGAAGCGCGCTGTTTTTATGGATTCCAAATTGCCATGGAGAACATACACTCTGAAATGTACAGTCTTTTAATAGATACTTACATCAAGGATACCAAAGAGCGGTAAGTAATGTGCATGTCCATGTCGACATTACTAGACCCAACCAACTACATGGTCTGTCGATTACACCTGCTGATAGCAAGTACAGTATTGACCATGGCACACGTACAATCTACAGATTTGCTTGATGTAACTACATGTTTGTTTATTTATTTGGTAATGCGCTCCGAGCCCGTGGGCATCTGGGCGCAGCAGTACAAGAGGACTCGAAACTTAGTTACAAAGCCTGACACAGGCTGTTACAGAGAAACAGTGGTTGGTTACAGTAGGTGATACAATGCATATAAAATATCAAGTTTAAACGCAAAAAGAGAAGCATTATAACGGGTTGTGCCGTTACCACTAGGGTGAGGGACGTTGCATGTCGTTGTTGTGCAGCCATTTGAGAGCGTAGGATCTGAATCTTGTGTAGGGTAAAGGGCATCTAAGGCGAGTGTTCCATGATTGTGCAGCTCTAACTGGGAAACTTGCACCGCCCTCTGTGGTAAGTTTGAATCTGGGGACTTCCAGTAGGAAGGTATTGGCAGATCTCGTCAGTCGGTTAGAGGGTCTCGAGTTGATTCTTTCCGCTAGGTAGGGGGGTGCTTGATTGTTGAGGCATTTAGAAGTGAGGGAAATAGTTTTAAGAAGGATTCTGTCCTTTATCTTTAGCCAATGGGCTTCAATCCGATGTTTGGAGATATGTTCTCTGCGTGGGATGTTCAGAGCTGCTCTAAGAGCGTTATTTTGCAATCTCTGGAGTTTGTCAGTGACCGACTTGTTGGCACCTGAGTATAAGGCGTTGCAATAGTCGAGTCTAGACATGACAAGGGCATTGGCCAAGGTGAGGCAGCTGGCACTGGACAGGAAGGGTCTGGCGGCACGGATGAGTTTACACGTGTAGGTGGTTGAGGAGGCGAGGGAATTCACTTGCATTTTGAGGGTGAGAGCTGAGTCAAGGTAAAAACCCAACGTTTTGACCTTGCGCATAACCTTAATAGTAATGTTATCAATGTTAAATGAGGTGTAGTCCGGGGTGAGTTTGGATAGTTTGTGGTCTGAACCGAGGAGCAGGATTTCAGTTTTATCGTCGTTCAGGCAGAGGCCATGTGTGGCCATCCATGCTTGAATGAGGATGTATATTTTGTTCACCAGGTCCACTTCGTAGTTGCCCGAAAGGGGTATGAGGATCTGGGTGTCATCTGCGTAATTAGTGTAGGTGACGCCCAGACTGTCCAACTTGTCGAACAATGGCTTGGTGAAGATATTGTACATAGTGGGTGAGACACAGGAACCCTGTGGGACTCCACATGTGATTTGGATGGGGTCAGCACAGGTAGTGGAGGAGAACACTCTCATAGTCCGGTTGGCTAGAAAAGATTGGACCCAAGCTATAGCGTCTCCTGTGAAGTTGGCAGCCAGCTTGAGGTGGTTGCATAAGACTGCATGGTCCACCAGATCAAAAGCTGCTGACAAGTCCAGTAAGAGTAGCAACGCTGTTTTCCCATTATCCTTAAATTCCTCAATTTTGGTTTTAAGGTCTATCAGGGCAGTTTCCGTGCCATGGAGCGGGCGGAAGCCCGATTGGCGCGAGCCTTGTAGATGATTAGCTTCTAGGTACTCTTGAATTTGGAGATAGGCTACTCTGTCGACAATTTTTAGTAGGAAGGGCACTGTGGTAATGGGCCTATAGTTAGTCGGGATAGAAGGGTTTGTTTTTTTGAGAAGGGGGAGGACCCAGGATTCTTAAGTTGGCTGGCACTGTGTTAGATTTGAAGGATGAGTTAATAAGCTTTGAGATGAAAGGTGCTAAGTCTCTGGCAGCGTCCTTTATTATTTGAGCTGGGCAGCTGTCGCCCTTACAGTGAGAGGGCTTCAGTGAGAGGATGGCCTTTTCAGTGTCGATGATGGAGATCGGTTTAAAGCTAAAAGGGGGGATAGTGGTAGGTTCAGTTACTGGAGGCAGTTGTTGATCAGTAAGAGAGGGCGTCTTTTTTGTTCGTTATTTTAAGTTGGAGGGTGGAGATTTTGTTAGAGCATTCTGTATATTAGTGCACCATATCTTGTCCTTTGGGACCGTGTCAGATGGTTGGATAGGGGATTCCATTTCCCGGAGGATGGCAAATAGTTCATTGATATTCGATTTGGCATTGGTAATTCTGTCATTGAATAGATTTCTTTTGGTGTTGATTTCAGACTTGTAGTGTTTTGTAACTTGGGTTAACTTGGCTTTGTTGTCGTTAGTGGGCGAATTACGCCAGATGGTTTGGAGTTTTCGTTTCTGCTTTCTAAGGTCCTTAAGGTGGGGGGTGAACCAGGCGTTGAGGTGGGCTTCTTGCTTAGCTTTGCGTAATTTTGCAGGTGCAATGGTGTCTAGTGCGTGAGACATAGCTTTGTTAAAGGTGTCTACTAGTGTATCTGGGTCAGTGTTGTCCTTCAGACCGTTAATAGTGGGGAGTAGGAGGGGGATAAGTTTTTCTGTAGTAATATCTTTTTTATTTCTGGTGGGGAGTGGTGGTATCATTTTGATAGTCTTGGGGCTGGGGAGGTCTAGTGTGGCAGTGAAATTTATTAGAAAGTGGTTGGTCCATAGTTGAGGGGTGATGGAGGTGATGACTATGTTACAGTCGAGTTCTGAGACCCAGTCAAGGGTTCTGCCTTTAGTATGTGTGGGGGGGAGAATTTTTTTTGGGTAAGGCCTTGGTCGTTTAGGATAGCTGTTATAGAAAGGGCATTTTTATTGCCTGGTTCATTGAAGCTGATGTTGAATTCGCCCATCAGCAACGTTTGCGAGTGTTTTTGGGTATTCGCTATGAGGGTAGTAAGGTCATCTTCAAAGGTTCCCAGGGGACCCGGGGGCCTGTAGATCAGGTGAATGGCTAGCGTGCGGTTCTTGGAGAGTTGCATTTTTGCTGAAAGTACTTCGCAGGAAGTGCAGGGGTGTGAGGTGGTGAGTCGGATAGGCAAGGTGGTTTTCGCGATGATTGCTAGGCCACCGCCTTTAGCGTTAGGTCTGTCTACTCTGTGGATCTGGTAGTTGCCAGGTTTCTGTTACGGCAAGGAAGTCAATGCTACTGTTGTTCAGTATGTCAGCAATTTCAATTGCATGTGCTACCATGGATCTGGCATTGATAAGGGATCCAGTGAGAGTTAGGGTGTTGTTGGGAATGGGATGACTTAAGAGTCTTTTTGTGTGCTTATTTTGACTCTGGCGTATCTTTTGGTAGGGGTGAGTAGGAGTTAGGGTTGGCGTTAAAGGTGTCGTAGCTAGAGTTTGCTTATCCATGTGTGTCTGTAAAGATGGGAGTCTAGAAGTATTGTTCGTACTGTTTCTTTTAGGTTCGTAAATGCAAGGTAGCCTTGCCCTGAGTCTCAGGTTTCTATCAATGGGGGGGGGGGGCGAGAGCTGAGGGTAGCAAAGGTCATGATTGTAGCTAGGAGGGTCGAGGAGGTCAAGTTTCTGCACATGGTAGTTGGTGTGGTCCGCAGATGCACTTTACTTTCCTTGTTTGGTTGAGATGTCTGGCTAGGGTGGCACAAAAGTGTAGTGCAGGTGGCTAGTTGAAGCTGGGGCTGCGCCTAGTGATGGAGGGCGTGCTATTCACGAAGCACAGTGTGGGCTAGAGTGCATGGTCTGTTAATGATGATGGGGCACAACACAATCAAGGTGGTCCGTTGGCGACCATAGGGCACAACAGTTCAAGTGGTCCGTTGGCGACCATGAGGCACGACGCACTGAGAGAAACCATGAGCACCTAGGTATAAGTAGTACCAAGAAAACTAGGGTCTAAGTACGTGGACACAGCAATGGTAGTTATAGTGGGTACGGGTGTGGATCAGATTATGCAAGCATGAGACCATTCATTAGCAGCGCAATGGGGGGCAAATTTAAATGCATAGGTTCATGGGTACCTAGATCAAGTTTATCAAGAGGGTAGGTGCAGTACAGGGGCATCTAGATGCGAAATGGCACAATTAGGCAGCCAACAGCAGTGCATCACAATTTACTGGGCACAGTATAAAGTCTTCTAGGTACAAAATAGCAATTGGGCAGGCATTGCAGTCTGTGACAGGAGATGAGATGGGACGTATCCAAGTGGCACATTATAGGCAAGGACAGCAAAGACATGTGTGGCCGTGTGGGGTGGCAGCAATTAGTTAGACAAGAGCGTAAGTAATGCGTTGTAAGTTAGACGCTTCTAGGCAGCAGGTGGCTTACCTGGAGCAGCACGGGCAGAGTTTGTGGCTCCTGTGGCTCCAAACAGGCACACAACAGGCCTTAGAATGGCCTTTGGATTGGCCGGCGATCCGCCTGCCGCGGTTCCTTCGAGTGAAATTGAGGTTTAGCCTCGCTTTCGTGCCGCGATGCGCCTGGCATGGGCAAGTCAGGCACTTGTGGGGACAGGGTCAGGCAGGCCCTGTTCCGATGGCACGCTCGCTTCCTGGATCCTCTTTCCTCCTCGGATCCTCTGGGGGGCTGGGAGGGCTCCTGCCCTCACCCCTCTAGGTGGAGGTGGCACTCAATATTGGCTGGTATTGAGTAATACCGAAGTTCCCATTGGGATCGGTTTGAGTGCTTGCAGCTCTGCCCGGGTGAGGCAAGTGTACCTGTTCGGAAATGTGCTTTCTTAACCAGCTGCTACAACTATATGTAGTTTGAAACAGCCCACACTGTTTTAAACTAACTTTTGTGCAACCTTTCCCTGTTGGTGGGATCATCCAGATTGTCCCACCTGCCCCCTCGTTCCAAACTAACATTGTTCTACTGCAAGCGATTGTTATTTCGAATACATTTGAAGACTAATGTAGTCTTAATGTTCGTGTACGAAATGACAATCCACAGCGATTGATTTTCCTGCTTCCAAACCACTTGCTTACCTTTTGGCAGCACACTTTGCTCTGTGCCGCTGAGTCTCTGCAGCGGCAATTCCCTTCACTTCAAAGGATGAGAACGGGTGCTTCAGGGCCTCTTTTGGGTGAGGGACGTTCTGGATGCAGTGGGCATCCCTGATGGCGAACAAGGGTGTTGGGGACACCCTGCTTCGCTTGTTCGCTATAATGAAAACTGCATTTTTAGCACGTTTGGTACAGCTGAAATCCGGTCTTTTATTTGTACAATACCCAAGCTGCTTCTGAAGGTTTGGATATTGGCATATTGTGTAGCTTTGGTTGGCAAGCAGGAGGCTACAAGCAGCAGTCACCTGCAACTAGTACATAGCATATGTAATGCAAATGCAAACCTATAATTGTATCAATTATTTATGACCCGCTTGTGCTTCAATAGATGTGTCCCAAAAGTTAACTTGACACGATATATATTTTTTCTTGGTGAACTAAATATGCAGTCTGACTGAGCTGCAGAAACAGTCAGGGTGCAGCCTAGCATGGCACGGCTTTGTGCACATAACCTGGCTTTCTCATACACTAGCGTACATGGCATAACGTGCTCCACCTGCATACTACTTTGCATAAAGGTCCATGTTGGGGACCACAAGGGTGGCCTGAGCATATAGTGGCACCAGTGTTGTTGCATGCCTTATTCGCAAGGCTGCTTGGCATCTGGTTCTTGTGCCTATGTTCCTGTGGAAGTCCACTGTAATCGTGGGTCTAGTGCTGCCATGGTTGTGCAGTATTCCCCTTATCAAATGGCTGGACTGCATCCTCAAATGCTAGCTAAACTGCTTATGAGTAAATGCTTCACTATAACATTGTTTTCAATTTGTAGTGAGTTCCTCTTCAATGCCATTGAAACACTACCATGTGTTAAAAGGAAGGCTGACTGGGCTATGCGTTGGATTGGTGATCGGGAAGCTACATATGGTAAGTGCAGCAATAAGGCAACACGGTAGCCCCGAATTTTTACTTTTGAAGTTTATGCAAGTGTTTTAGCACATTTCGGATTGGCAGCAATATGTGGGGTGGGGGCTTGCATGCGTTTAATGCCAACTCGTATCTACCCCCTCGACTACTGTTCAAGCCTCCAATGTACTCCCCCCCCCCAACCCCTTGGATGCTTATGTAGTCCTGCACTTTCTGCAACTTACTCTGAGCCCCCACACTTTGTTTCCATGCTGGTTGGCTCTAAACGCAACATCTCGAAGTTCTTTTGATTGTTTTAGTCACTCAGTACCTGTGTCCCAGGTTACTCCCATCTAATCCCCTTCTGCACTTAGGTTCGGTGTCCCATACCTTCCTTGTGCCTCGCTTCTCGTTCTACCACCGCTTCAAAGCTCATCTTAAAACATCACTTGGTTGCTAAAGAGAGCTCATGAACGCCCCAGCACTCTAGTGAATCGGTCTCTCACCCGCATGGACTGACTCGCTACATATTTGTGCTATTGTACAGGCACCCTCCCAGGGTAAATTAATACAAATGCCTGTGTCCACTTTTTGTGTCCGCAGGTGAACGTATAGTTGCTTTTGCCGCGGTGGAAGGAATCTTCTTCTCTGGATCTTTCGCGTCCATATTTTGGCTGAAGAAGCGGGGACTGATGCCTGGGCTCACATTTTCCAACGAACTTATCAGTCGAGATGAGGTACCTTCCCATGACCAGCTGTGCCCAGCACCCCCCCCCCGCCCCCCCGAGAGAATACCCAGTGATCACGTTTAAACTGATATCCACATCCACTCAATCTCGTTGTCTATTGCAGGGTTTGCACTGCGACTTCGCATGCCTAATGTTCAAACACCTGGTGAACAAACCATCGGAGAGAAGGGTGGTTTCACTAATTACTGACGCAGTCAGGATTGAACAGGTAAATTGACTCTCAATTCCTCCCCTCCCCCAAACCGGTGATTTATTGATGCTGTTTCGAAGATCCGCACCTGTCTTCTATGGGACGGGCGCATGACCTGCTAGCTATTTGAGGCAATGCTGCCATCTTGTGGCACCATTGTGGTAGTGGCCTGGCCTACCCTAACTTTCGTCGTTACTTCCTCTAGGAATTCTTGACGGAAGCTCTACCTGTGAATCTTATCGGCATGAATTGCACGTTAATGAAACAGTACATTGAATTCGTGGCGGATCGTCTTTTGTTGGAGTTGGGATTTAACAAGGTAAATGTGCCTTTCTTCCCGGTTAAAGAAACGAGTCCATTGTCTAATTTATAACCCATGTGCAGTATTGCTGACAACGCACACTTCACCATTTGGCGTGCGCCGTAGTCTAGTGCATATGTTTACTTGACTTTACTTTTTTTTCAGGTATTCAAAGTAGAAAATCCTTTTGACTTCATGGAGAACATTTCCCTTGAAGGAAAGACGAACTTTTTTGAGAAACGTGTCGGCGAGTACCAGAAAATGGGTGTTATGTCAAATGCAGCGGACAATTCATTCACTCTGGATGCAGATTTCTGAGGGACGAGACTTTTACTTGGAACCATGCCTCGGGGTGGCATACAGACCGTTCATGAATTGATGCACCCCCAACTTTTGGAACTTGGCCTGTTATGGCGCGTGGTGCGTTCTACGAAGACGCTTCTGCACGAATTCTGTAACGAGAGCAACCGCATGTCTAGCTGCCATTCCGAGACTACTGGTACAAAGCTACAAGTGTCGGTAATGGTGTATTTTAAAATGCAATTTGTTTACAATGTAGGGAACTGTTTTATACCGACCTGCTTCTTTGCAGATTTTAGCTTTTACTTTTTAATAGTTTGTACATTTTTACTTTTTTAATAGGTTGTATATAAACATGGCACTTTATTTAATAAAAAAATCCGAACTTTTCAACTGCTGGGTGATCTAGCTTTATACTAGAACCAAATGACATGCTGCCACAATGCCATACTCGATTGTGCCAGTTGATTTAAGCTGGCTGGGGACAAACGTGGAAACTGCTATTGTCAGCACTTGGTTGCAAAGGGCAATCGCTGCGTAGCCCATCGGGCTATCTCTAGGAGTTGTCATAGCCCTGGTGTATAGACTCCCATTGACATCCCAGAGATGTACATCTAAAGTAATGCCACGTGTCTAGATTTTCAGTGGTCTGCGGCAGGTGGGTGTTTTTGTGGATAGTTCTGTACTGGTGCTCCCAAGACACTCTGGATTCCAATAGGTGTCAATAGCCCCCCCCCCCCCCCGCACCTTATCTTTTGGAAAAAATCGCCTTCTGCCATCTTGTGTTCTTCGTGTATGTCTGCGTGGGCAGGCCGTATTTACTCCGATGGGGGCTTCTGGAGTTTCCCTTTTTGTTGTCATAACTCTTGGCGTCAGAGCTCCCCTTTTTCTCCTCGCGGACACGATCCACACAACCGCCGTCTTGGGAGCCCTGTCGCGGAGTCTTAGCGTTGCCCAGCTGGGGAGCGACGGGGCCTCTGCCTCCCGGGGATGTTCTCCGGCGCCGGAGTCCACGACGTGTCCCCACCCCAGGGAGTCGCATGCAACGGGGTACGCCACCGGGCTTGGGTTGCTTAGGTGGTGTCGATTCACTCCCAGTCGAGCGTAGCGTTTGTTGCCCATTGTGAGTTCTGCCGTAGACCAATTCTTCCACTTAATTGATGTGCTTAAGTCTCTATATTATATCTGTATAATGTATATTATGTAAGCTTTGCATTTTCATACTGCTGCGCCCTATTACCTACGGGTCTGGTGCGCATAACAAGCAAACTAGTGCCCATTAATGTCAGAATATACAGCCGGCACAGCCAAAGGCTGTGGCCACTTGCTAGTATTGTGTTGAAGACCATGGCTAGTTAGTGTGTATATAATATACAGTGGGCATGGTCGAAAGCCATAGCTAGTGGCTGGTTTGTGTTGTCTAATACACAGTGGGCACGGCCGAAGGTCATTGCTTATTGCATTTTATTATTTTAAAATATACAGTGTACATGGCCAAACGTTGTACAAACTGCTCAAGGCCATGGCTAGTGGACCATTTATATGTTAGAATATATAGTGGGCACAGCCAAAGATTGTGGCCATTGGGCAGTATTATGCTAAAGTACATGGCGAGTGCCTATTCCAGTTGAAAGCTGTATCCACTGGTTAAAGCCAAACTATGGTTGGTAGCCTGTTGGTGCACACGGATGAAGGTTGCGACCACTGTCCAAAGCTGAAGGCCATGACTAGTACCCATTCATGTGTTAAAATATATTTGGACATGCACACTGACCATGGCTGAATCCCATGCTTAATGCCAGTTACTGTTGTAATGTAATAAGTGATGTGATCTGTGATTTCATCATTGTGGTCATAGTCTGCAACAGGGGGGCTGGGGCGTGAAGTTAAGTGGACTTTTGCAGAATTTCCAAGTTTTGTTGCATTAAGTTCTCACCTTAGCATCCTTGCAACTTAAGCTTATGTAAGATGGTCCTTTAGAGGCAGGTCACACATTCCACACGCCACCTACTAGGTGCCATCACTGGAAGTTTACATCTAATTCCGAGCCACATCAGCAAAGCATTGTGGGTATGTAAATTAGCCCAAATTATATATTCAATGAAAAAACGTTGTTAAAGGGACATTATGGTTACAAGTAAAACCTCAGAAATTTGCCAGGTATGGTAAGCTATAAGGCTAACACCCAGGACATCAAAGAGGACATCACAAATGTCATTTGTGCAGGAATGAAAATCCTTTTCCAAGATGGCCACCAAGGAAAGAAAAGGCAGGGCTCTATAAAGAGCCCCTCTTCCCTTTCCTTGGCAGCCTGCAGAACCCTATGACCACATAGCCATGAGCAAATTTGTTTTCCCTTTCAAACCGATCCTTCTTTTGAATAACTTTACCACACAGCCGGTCCCAGGTGGACATGGCCACTTTAACACCATTTTTCGTTCCTCGCAGTCATGACCAGTAGCCAGATTATCTGTCATGACCTTATACCATGACCCAGACAATCTGGCCACTGCCCATGGCCCTCAGTCACCAAAGGTATATCACTATTTTTGTACCTGCATTATTTACTTGTCAAAAAATAAAACGGGCACAGTTGCAAAATCATGCTTCATGGTCCTTGCCAATGCTCCTTACACTAGTTTGCTTGAAATCCGCCCATGTTTTATTTTTTAAAAAATGTCAAAATGTATGTACATACGATAGTCATAACTTAGCCCACACTTGATAAAATCCATTCAATCTTTACACAAACATTGAAGGTTCGGTCTATAATCGTTCTCAAAACTTGGTGCACATTCAACAGAAACAAGTTATAAGCCATCTAAAAATGTTGAGACCCCCCTCTAATTTCGCCCCATCTTGAGAAAATCCTACTAAATTTTAGAAAACCATTTAAAAGATCTAAAATCTTTTAGCAAACTTGAGTCATCAAATAGCACCGCATTTATAAGCCTTTACATTATTTTGGGACCTTCTTCTAATTTTGCCCCCTCTTGACAGAATCCCACTAAACTTTGCAAAACCATTTATATCTAGATCCAAAATGTTTTGCCAACTGTTGTGCAGATGACTGTCCGCAGACCAAACAGGGAAATGGGTCCGCGGACCGAACCCAGATATCACATTTTGTTTACTTACGTTTAGCCCGTTTTAAAGAATTATGGCACGGATTTACACCAAATTTACAAAAGCACACTTTTGGGACCAAGCCACTGCTCCTGGACCCCCTGTAAGTTTTACTCCCCTTGCCCAAGCTTGCCAAAAGAATTCAGAGCGGGCCATATGCTTTCTTTGCAAAGTTTGGTGAGGATTTGTCCAGGGGGAGCCAAGTTATAAGCTGCCTAAACAGTGCTCTTCCTATGGGTTTAGCAACATAACTTCACTCCCCCCTGGACAAATCCTCACCAAAACTATGGCCCACTTTCATTTTTTTTGCAAAGTTTTGGGCGGTTTCTTCAAGGGGAGCAAAGTTATAGGAGGGTCCCGCATTTGTTTTTCCCCATAGATTGAATGGAGAAAATCTTCATACCTACAGCCGAAACCGCTGGACAGATCTTCAACAAATTGGCAGCAGGAGCGGTGGCTTGGTGTAGTTTTTTTGTAAATTTGGTGGAAATCCGTTGTTACGACCAAAAAGTATGTGATATCTGGCTCCGCTGATGCTTCCCTGTTCGCTCCGGGGACAGAACACCGATTGGCTAGTCATTCAGCGCCATGTCTGTGGACAAGCAGCATGTTCCCTGATTGCTTGGAGTGGAGCGGGAGGTGCGTCACATTTTCCCGATGTGCCCGCTATGTTGGATCTGTGAATATCTGCGGACAGCGTGGTGTGGAACAGAGCAGAAATCTAATTTGAAGGAGTGTGTTGGTCTCGAAGAGCAGCTGGAGAGGGTGGGGAAGTGAGAGATGGGTCAATTGCTGTGTTTGTTTAGGTGGAAGAAGGCTGTGATGTATTCGCGGTGTCCGCGGACATACTTGACAATGGCCACACTACTGGGTATTTTACTATGGTTGATGTATTGGTTTTGGGTAGTTAGAGTATTGGGTGAAGAGGGTATTATTGAAGAGTTTGTGCATTGGCTGTACTTATTGTTTTAGGGTGTTAATTGAAGTGGATAGGTAGTTATGTTTTTGGGTTGTGGTTAGTAGGCAGGTGTTTGCTTGCATGGGTGCGTTATGCTGCAGTGGCCATGGCCTAGAGTCTTGGGAGCATGGCCGGAGGCTGTAGGCCACAACCACTGCAGCATAACACCCATGCAAGCAAACATTTTGGGTTGTGGTCAGGTGTTTGCTTGCATGGGTCTGTTATATTACAGTGGTTGTGACTGCAATCATTGTATACTTACTATTTGCTTTGCTGAGGCTGTATGCAGTTTTTTGCATGGTATGGGAAAATGGAGCAGACATTTATTTTTCATTCTCTGTGATAAAAGAAAAGATCACGTTAGTGTAGATAGTTTATAATTAGTTATTGCATAGACATTTCTGTACTTTGCTGACCCTCGTAGTTAGTACTTTACAAGTACTATGCTTCAAACCAGTGTACTGTGCAATTTGCTCAGTTCCTGTGTGTTTGTACAATCATTGGGTCTGTGGGGAAACTAAATCCATGCAGGATTTAAAAAAACTTTCTACGTTACAATCTTTTTTGGTGGTTGATTTCGGTAGGAGGAATTGAATAGGTCTATGGTTTTTAGTTGGAAGTAGTGGTACTATTGTTAGTTAGATTCCAGTTGGCGTATTCTAATTGTTTGTTTTTTGTTGCATTTTAGTAGTATTATCTGTTTGGTTGTTTCAGAATTTGTGGGCAGTTAGATACCTGTTGGCGTATTCTAATGGTTGATAGTTTTGAAGTTGTGTTCTAATACGTAATGTGTTGCAGGGTTTCCTTGGAAAAACATATATTGCAGTTTTCTGGTTGTAGTTAGATACCAGTTGGCGTATTGTAACTGTTTATAGTTTTTTACTATTAGATAGCTGTTATTTATTATATTAGTTTATGCGTTGAAAGGCAATTGAAAACATTTTGTTGCTGGTAATCTCTGTTTTAGAGTAATGGAAGTATCATTACATTCGAACCATCCAAATTTCTTTTGTATGTATGCAGTGTAGTGACCTGCACTGATTGTGGCCCCTGTGTGGTAGATTATGCCTACTGTTGTGAAGGTGTTCTTGCCAAGTGATACTTGTCCATGTGTGAATCCAGTCAGCTAGCAGTTTTTGGTACCATCTGCATTGTAATGCAAAAGAATTACTATTACGTATTCACTATGTGACTGTATTTGTAAGGTGGAACGTTTATCGGAATTGCAAGTAGTACATAATCTGCTATGGTTTGCATTTTGTACAAGCTGCTGAAATAGAATGGATTCACAGTTAGGTATGGATACATACACGAAGCGTTCATTAGGGACTTGTTCCTGGGCCACATGGCTGCAGAGAGGGCATATATGTTTCCACATCTATGAAAACTGGAAGTTTTCATTTATAGGTATGTTTTTGTTTTCCAGTACTTGTAGTAAGTACATTAGAAATTCTTGTGGATCTTCTTGGGTGTTTATAGTGAAACTGACCATTCCTGCCTTTATTCCAGGAACACTGCGTTGCCAGGATTGATGGTTGTATATCTGTGAAGGACTGTTTGCAAACATTATTGGTCTGTCCCATTTAAGTAAATGTTTTCAACAATTGGTGGCAATTGGAATATTGATTGCTAGATTTACATAGCAATTTACACCAGTTGTACTGGAAAATTTGAATGGACCAGACAGTTGTGTCTATGTCATTTGATGGAAGTGTTCGTTGTTTCTTTGAAGAGGTAGTTGCTTTTGTTTGTGCAGTAGATCCTTCTTTGGTCGTGGTCACTGATGAAGTATTAGCTTCTTTACATTTCTTTGGAGGTATTGTTGTGAAATCCTGTATAATTTGAGTCTGAACTAGTTCTCTTTTACAAACCTTTGCTAGTGCATGTAGTCTATTGTATTCTACAATGCAAGGAATATCAGTGATTACTTTACTTGCATCAAAGTTGACTAGAAATAGTCCTTCCAAGTGTATGTAGGCATGGCAGTGCTACATAGCTCATGCCTTCTTTAAACACTGCTGCCAATATCTATCAATACTTAATTTTGGGGTAAGACCTTGTGATTTATGAAGTGACTGCGTATGCTAGAGAGAGAAAAGTGTTCTCTGCGTACATGCATGTCTTTGAAATCAGGCTGTGCGGCCTATCCTTAACTTCTGACAGTTTGTCCAAGTGAATATTGACAAACTGAATGTTGTCACGTGAGTATGTTTGAAAGCCATTAACTGTACCAAGTGCTCCATTAACTAGTCCTTGCTCCACGTCTGTATTGGAAAGGGTATTGTTTCCCCCTGTACCAGCCCTTATAATAAATTACCCTATGGCACCCACATACTGGTTTTTCACACGCCGTCCATGATCACAATGTTGGAAAAACACACCTTCAGCTTAAATGGAGCATTTATTAGACATAAAGCATCATATAACAGTGTTATTATTAGCGC
This sequence comes from Ambystoma mexicanum, assembly GCF_040938575.1. Lineage (NCBI taxonomy): Eukaryota > Metazoa > Chordata > Amphibia > Caudata > Ambystomatidae > Ambystoma > Ambystoma mexicanum. The sequence continues at coordinate 461,879,105 of NC_090927.1, read as the reverse complement.
TGGGGACCACGGTCATCTAAAACTAACTGCTGCTCATCACCAGGTGTCATTCCTCAGCCAGCTCTATAGATGACAGCGCCACAAGGAGCCGCATAGGACATCATCATGCTCACTTGCTCAAAGCAAGTCCACGGATGAATCTCCCCAAGTCATGGGTGCATGCATTCTTGTAACGTCGTGCTGTCAATCAGCATGACACACCATTCTAGACCTTGCCCAGCGCAAACAGTTAGGGCTGGCGAAACCTTCCCTCGACAGGACCTCAAGACTCATTCAACAAGAGGCCCGGCTACGGCGAGGATCTCAGTGAGAAAGTATGTTTCGGTCCTGGGGGCCATGGCATCCTGCATCCATCTGGTGAGAAATTGTCGACTATTCATGAGGCCAGTCCAAGAATTCCTCGCGGACCGATGGACACGGGCTCAGGGATCGTGGTCGGCCAGGATAACCGTTGACGACAAGATACGTCGGACCCTCCAGTGGTGGCAGAGTTCCCACAATCTGAGCAACGGTGTGCCCCTACAGGAGCCGGAGTTTCAGAGCACCATAGTTACGGATGCGTCCCTAACCGGATGGGGAGCGCACATGGGTGCTCTCCAAACGCAAGGTCGCTGGTCTCCAACGGGAGTCACTCCTACACATAAATGTACTGGAACTCAGAGCGGTACGATGGGCTTTGAAGGCGTTCCTACCACACATCAAGAGTTTGCGAGTGTGAATACTGACCGACAATACAACAGCCATGTTTTATCTGAGGAAACAAGGAGGGACACAATCGAGGACTCTTTCCATAGAAGCCCAGAAAACATGGCATTGGGCATCGAAACACGAAATTTTCCTCGTGGCTCATCACCTTCCAGGAGTGAGGAACGGCCAAGCCGACTCCCTCAGCAGAAGCATGGCCCAGATACACGAGTGGGAAGTGGACACGGGTCACTTGAGGAAAGTGTTCGAGAAATGGAGTCACCCCCCTCTGGACGCCTTCGCGACCAAAGACAACAAGAAATGCGAGCAATTTGCAAGCAGATGGCCCCAAGACGGATCGGTGGGGGAGGCGTTCTCCTTCCCATGGACGGACATGTTCCTCTATGCTTTCCCCCCGTTTTCCTCATACGGAAAACAATACAGTGGATACGCAGATACAATTGCCGGGTGATTCTAGTGACACCATACTGGCCGAGGCAACCGTGGTTCTCAGACCTCCAAATATTGCTGGAACATCCCATAGCGTTTCCGAAAGTCCCGTACCTTCTATCCCGGGACAGAGGCATGGTGTGGCATCACGACCCGGACAGTCTCAACCTTACGTCCTGGCTCCAGACTTCTCGGAGTTCGGCGCCGTTAGACATTTCAGAGGATTGCCAAAAAATTCTACAGGCGGCTAGAGCCCCCTTCTACTAAATCTTACTCCTATAAGTGGCGGAGATTCTGTGAATGGTGTAGAGGACAACAGGGCCTACAACCATTGTTGGTGACGCCGGAAGTTCTACCTTACCTTCTCCTCTTGGCAGAAAAGGGATTGTCCCCCTCGTCGCTAAAGGTACACCTGGCAGCCATCTCGAGGCTCACAAGGAAGAGGCAGTCGTCTCCTCTATTCAGTGACAGACTGGTAAAACATTTCATGCGGGGTTTATTTCGAGCCTTTCCCCCGGTGACAACGTTTTCCCCCCGACGTGGAGCCTCAACAGTGTTGGCAGGCTTGATGAAACCGCCTTTTGAGCCTATGGCCACGTCCGACATAAAATTCATTTCGTGGAAGTTGGCATTCCTGATAGCTATCACATCAGCCAGACGTATCTCGGAACTACAAGCGCTGGTAGTGGACCCGCCCTACCTAAGATTCTTTAAGGACAAGGTAATCCTGGCAACTAACCCTATGTTCGTCCCGAAGGTTCCAACGGTATACCACAAACACTCATCTGTGGTTCTGCCTACTTTCTTCGCCACTCCATCGACAGCAGAAAAAACTCTTCATACCCTGGACGTTAAGAGGGCCCTGAAATTCTACCTACATCGTATACAAGACATCAGGGCTACTCAGCAACTGTTCGTCGCATATGGTCCGTCGACGAGAGGAAAAGCAATCTCTAAACAGGGACTGGCTAGATGGGTCTTGTCGACGATTGCTTTTTGTCACTCTAAGGCCGGAAGGCCACTGCAAGGACATCCTAGAGCTCATTCTACAAGGTCGATGTCCTCCTCAACAGCGTTATGGGCTGGGATTCCGCTGATGGACATATGCCAAGCGGCAGCATGGTCAGTGCCCCACAAGTTTACCCGCCACTACTGCCTTGCCAGGCAGCATGCAGACGAGGTGCAGATGGGAAGAGCTGTCCTGCGCCATTTGTTTCAGTAAGGTAAGCTCTTCCCTGTGGAGATTCGGTTATCTACCCTCTTAAGGGCGATATACTTTATGTGGGCAATGTTATGACTTAACTTATCCCTACGGGAGATATGCATTGTGTAGTAGGGTGAGGATATATATTACATTCTCACCGCCGTCTCAAGCGTTACTGCTATACAATCTATTCTAAGCATGTGAATCCATGAAAGATCCAATGCTGGAGAAGGGAATAGTTTCTTACCTGTAACTCCATTTCTCCAGCATTGGTATCTTTCATGGATTCACATGCGCCCGCCAACCTCCCCGTATGTAATGTATGTGATAAATTTAACCCTTCCTACTTTGGAGGGGCCGAAATCTGAAGGGGAGCCGCGGGGGCGGGCCTCTTATACTAGCACGGCCTGTGGAGCATGCGTAGGCGGGTCCTAGAAGGACGTAGATAGGACACAAGTGTCGAAAGTTTTTCCTTTGAAAAAGGCTATTTCTCCAGCCTGGGGTCTGGCATGGATTCACATGCTCATGAATATTCCCCGTCGTCAGGCTGGGAATCCTTGGTAAAGAAAAAACCAGTATCAGTTTCGTTTCTGATCTATCTTTCGTAGTAGTAACCAATCACTGGTCTCTGCGTCATACTGACCACAGCCAATGACTGCCCTCTACCTAAGCACCGCCTCTGGCAGCCATCTTCAGATTTTTACCGCACGTTCATGTGTTGGGATCCTCGTGCTATTGTTCTCGAGCGTTAGTGCTATTTTTTTTCACGTTTTTGCTCAAAACTTCGTTTTTTCGGTCAAAAGAGCCTCAAGCTCCACCGACTCTCCATCCGATCAACGGGGACCCGTGTCGGATTCGTCTGCGCCCCTCAAGGGTGAAGATTTCGTCGAGCTACGCTTTGGAGGACTCCAGAAGCTTCTCAGGCCCGGACATGGCCCAGGAGAAGGGAAGCTCGACGCCTGGAAAGCTGTTCAGGGTCTGCCCTGGATGCCAGCTGCAGAACGTCTTTAAGGAGGACGAACACTCCTTTTGTCTCTACTGCTTACATGAGGACAAGACGCACGTGGAGAAGGACTGCGTTTTGTGGCAATATGTCGGAGCGGACCATGAAGGACCGCCATCAACGTCTCGCCAACTGGCTGGAAGGGAAGAGCCCGTCAGGCGAGAAGAAGAGGAAGAAATCCGAGCGGTCTTCTAAGACCTTTGAGGATGCGACGGGGGTCCAACACAAGGCCAAGCACCGCGAGTCCGCTGGCACCGGGAGCGCTGAACGGTCGGGCTCTACGGGCGCCAGGCAGGGCGCACCCTCCCCGGCACCATCAATCATGCTCTGGGTCGGGTAAGAGGAAGGGCGAGCACCCGGCAAAGCTCCTGAAGAGGCCCCGGTCGAGCTCTAAGGCCCCATCGGAGTGGGGGCGAGGCAGTGTTGCCCCCCCCCTTCCCTCAAGGATACGGCGGTGAGCGCACCTAAGGTGGTGAAGGCCTTAATCCATCCGGCCAAGCCCTCTATCGATACTGTCGCGGTGACCCTGGCTCAGCCTGTGCCAGTTCCTGGACGCACGCTGGATCCAAACGACGGGCGGCTTCGAGGAGAGGATCACACTCAACGAGAGTTTCCGCCGAGCGGTCCGGTGGTGGGGCACCTGCGTGCATCTAACAGCGGGCATGGACTTCCAGACCCCAGACCACCAGGAGACAGTGACCACGGATGCCTCCCTGGAAGGGTGGGGAGCGCACACTGAAAATCTGCACGCGAGAGGCCTTTGGCTCCCGACGGAGAAGTCCCTCCATATCAACGTCCTGGAGCTCCGTGCAGTGTTCTGGGCCCTCAGGTCCTTCCTTCCCTCAAGTGCAAGGTGGTGAGGATCTTCACCGACAACACCACCACCATGTTTTACATCAGGAAACAGGGCGGAACCAGGTCCCCAGCACTGTCCAAGGAGGCGCAGGACCTGTGGCATTGGGCCGTCACCCAAAGGATGTTTCTGGTGCCGTTTCATCTGGCAGGGATAAAAAACACCATCGCCGACTCACTCAGCAGGGTGCTGCGCTCGTGCCACGAGTGGGAACTACGGCAGGATCTAGTGGATCGCCTCTTCCGGCGGTGGGGCACACCCCAGATCGACCTGTTGGCGACGAACTCCAAGTGCCAGAGGTTTGCCAGCAGGTTTCCCCAGGCGAGGAGCATGGGCGATGCTTTCTCGTTCCCCTGGGAGGGCCTGTTCCTCTACGCGTTCCCTCCTTTGCCACTGCTAATCCGGCTCGTCAACCAGCTCAAGAGGTCACGGTGCAGGATGATCCTCGTTGCACCTGCGTGGCCGAGGCAGATATGGTTCCCGGACCTTCTGGACTTGTCAACGTCCCCGCCAATCAAGCTGCCGGTGGACGCGGATCTACTCTCCAGGGAAGGAGGCGCCATCCTCCACCACGACCCGAAATCGCTGAACTTGCAGGCCTGGCTCCTGCAGCGCTAGAGTTTGGAGGATACGACATACCGGCCGACTGCAGAGAGGTTCTTGCAAAGGCCAGGGCGTCCTCGAAAGTGTTTTCGGAAGACGTCACAACTCTTTGTGAACTTTGGACCTGTCAATCGGGGGAAGGCTCTCTCGAAGGCTTCCATTTCCAGATGGCTCTCCGGCTGTATCATGTACTGTCATCGGTTGGCAAACCGACCGCTGCCTGGCCGTCTGAGAGCCCATTCCACCAGAGCGATCGAAGCTACCACGGCGTTCCTTTCTGGTGTGCCCCTGCTGGACATATGTAGGGCTGCTACGTGGAGGTTGACGCACACCTTCACAAAATTTTACTGCGTCGATCGGGATTCCAGGGAGGAGTCCAGGGTCGGCCAAGCAGTGCTGCGCAACCTGTTCGCCTGAGGTGAGCCTGGTGAGGAGGTAAGATGCTTAATGTTGAGTTTGATGCGATGCTTAATGTTGAGCCTTTGCCACCTCCCGTGGTTGTGCATGTGTACTGCTATGTATTCTTTATTCATGAGCATGTGAATCCATGCCAGACCCCATGCTGAAGAAGGAACAAGTTACTTACCTGTAACTGTTGTTCTCCAGCATGGGTCTGGCATGGATTCACATGCGAACCCTCCTGCCTACCCCTCGGCGGCTATCAGCTCCTGCTCCACTGTAGGTCGTGGATTATCCATGGCCACTGACTACAGCTTTCAACGTTGTCCACTGTATATTTTAAAACAGTGATGGGCCACTAGGCATGTCTTTTAACCATGCACATTGGTATTTTTGAACACTAACCGACCAATAGCTATGGCCTTTGGTGCTGGCCAGTGACCCCATCTTTGTCATGGCCAGCATGTCCACGGCCTAAATTGTTATTAAGGCAATCAATGTTTTCATGGGCTAACTTGTTATGTCTAATTCCTTCATTGTTGTAATCAGTTATAGACCATGCAGTTCGTGTTGTCACCAGTGATGTGATTTGTAATGTCATTGTTCTCATACAACATGTAATTAGTGATCTCACCAGTGATGTTATCATTGTGGTCATAGGCTGTGCAACAGGGGGCGCAAAGCTATAGTGGCTTTAGCTGAATTTCAGGGGTTTTGCTTTGTTAAGTTCTCACCTTAACGTCCCTGCAACTAAAGGTTTTTCCCTTGAATTTCAAGGGTTTTGTTATTCCATAGATGTTTAGAACACTTTCAGACCATTAGCATGGTCTTTGGCCATGGTCAGTGGACACGTTCTCTGGCTGTGCCCATTGTCCATTTTAAAACACTACCAGACCTCTAACCATGACCTTCAGATTGCAGGCTTTGAGAACTCACAATGTCTTTAGGCAATGTGCAGTGAGATTAAATTATTTGACATGGACCACCCACTTTAGTTAAGCAGCGTGCTCCAAGCCCCTTGTTTTATGGCCGGTCTCTTGGTGACTGTTGTGATACATCACACAACCCCAACTAACCATATTTAAGAAGCATGTAAATGGGATATAAATGACCGGCTGCAAGAATAACATATGCCCAGGTACTTTCTGCACCGATGGGGGAAAATCAAAAGCTGGCACCCATAAATATACTCATTACTGCTTTGCTTCAAAGTGAGGAAGGGGTCGACCCCCTCAGGCCATGTTGCTCTAAGTGGTCTTGTAACTTAGCTTCACTTGTTATGCACCATGGCCTGTGGGACTGGCTGTTCCCCATTTTAAAGCTAAGCTGGGTCGGTCCTGGTTACTGCATGAATGGGAGACCCGGGTCACCAGTGATTGTTCACCCCAGATATCACTGTAGCTGTAAAAATATCTATATTCTTTATTATGTATAAAAGATTGCAGGCTTTGAGAACTCCCAATGTTTTTAGTTAATGCCCTGTGTGATTAAACTATTCCCAGAGGATAACACACTTTGGTTAAGCAGCATGTTACAAGCCCCTTGGTTTAGGGCCAGTCTCTTGGTGACTATTGTCATACATCACACAACCCCAACTAACCGCATTTAAGCAGCACGTAAAAGGGGAAAAAATGACCAGGTGCAAAAATAACATATGCCCAGGTACTTTTGCCCCCATAGCGGAAATCAAAAGCTGGTACCCATGAATATATGCAGAGTAAGTGAACATATATCGTAAAGTGAAATCTACAAATGTAGTTCAATAGACCTACTCCTTAGATGAAAGTGCTCAAGACAAAATAGCATTGGACATTAAAAAAAGTAATCAACACCAGAAAGATTACCCGAGAGGAAATGTTCCAATAAATATGCTGGCAAAGTATAAAAGAGGCTCACCTTTTAAACCCAGCAATCTGTCACGAAATATTCCCTGAAAAACAAAATCTCAATACGAAGCAAGTGCTTGTGGTATTTTGAGTAAGCTTCTACACTGGGAACATGAAAACCTGAGTAAAATCCTGGTCGCTAAATACTTGAGAAAGCTTGCCAACCTCAAAAAACCTAAGGGGTTGCGTCCACACTCTAAAGAAAAGTTACGCTGTCCACTTACATCCATGCAGTAACTGGGGCTGCCCCTGCTTAGTTTCAAAGGGAGGAAGGATCCAGCCCCATGTTGTTAAAGGGACGTTATGGTTACAAGTAAAACCAAAAAACCTCAGAAATGTGCAGTTATGGGAAGGTAAGCAATCATAACTCAAGCCACCACTGTGCACTGCTAAAACTAACACTGCTATTTATCTTAAAAATGGCATCAGCTATTCTCATCCCTCCTCCCCAAGAGCCACCACCAGCTGGAGGACCTACACAACAAATAAAGCGCAGTACTTCCAAAGACAATGAAGATGAGGCAGAGGAAATGCCTACCTCTAGCACCAAGAGAATCATGGGTATGGCAGTTCTTTACAACTGTTGGGAATGTACCAAAGTGAAATCCCTTGTACTCAGTCACAGACTACCTGGAAAGTACCCCTACAAGACCACTTGGATGCGCTGCCACACCCAATCCAAACACTGCAGTACTCTCAGAAAGGCTGTTCCTTTCTTAGCAATTAGTAGACTGTCTTCCTCCATCTCATCTTCTTCATCCAATACTGTAACCACACAGCCTACTTCTGTGGGACACAAAATCCCACCAGCTATCTTGCACGTAATAAAATAGGCTGTTGATCCTTATCTTTCGAAGAAAACAGTCCTTTGTATATACTGAAACGCACTACTCTACCGGGGGGAGCAATTCCGAAAGTACTTTTGAAGCTGGAATCAAGGAGCATGAGAAACACTGCCTTAGATGTAACACACACACGCAACATCTTCCCCTGTCCCTCCATATTAGTGCTTGGTATCTCTTCCCTCATTTCCCTCCACACCTTATGTTCTAACCTCTCCTGCAAAAGAAAGAAAAGAATCAAAAAACAACAAAAGAAAGAATCCTTTAGGAACCACCTTTCACAGTTAAAGGGGAACTAAAAAATATTTGTATAGACTCCATCAACTTTACATTTCTCAGTAAAGTACGTAGACTCAATAAGATTCTTCAACATTTCCATTAGCATTTTGTGTTATGCTATTGGGAATAATGTGGCATTCATCTCCCGTTCCAGGCACTGCACTGGGGATAACGGCCTGCCAGCCCAAGTTATAGGCCCAAGCGAAGTGAGGGCAGACAACGAGGGCTCCAGACTTGTTGTTCCCTATTCCAGCCCCTGTAATGGGCGATGAAGGCCATTAGCACCCAAAGCGGTAACCCGGGGTGCTAAAACAAATGTTTTTTTCCCTACATCGGAATGCGCACAGTGTCCCACTGTCAGAAGGAAAATGCTTTTCCAAGATGGCCACCATGGAAACGGAAGGTGGGGCTCCATAAAGAGCCCCTCTTCCATTTCCATGGAGGCCTGCAGAAGGTGAAGAAAGAACCCTATGACCATATTACCATGCGCACATTAAGACGTGCGCAGACATTACAGGAATGGCCAGACTGTTTGCGGACATCAGAGAAGAAAAACGCATGTTTTTTGGCTTTTTACAGCCCTATCCCATCCTCATCACCTCTCACCTCCCCAAAAGATTGTTTGACAAGTGCAGTCTTGTGTTTTTCAATATGCTTTTACCGCAATGTTTGTGGACATTTCCGTGAATCCAAAATGGCGGGCTTTTCCAAAAATCTGTCGCACTTCACGCTTTTCACCATCCAATCAGTCTGTGTGTCCGATGTCCTCAGACAACACGCCGGCCCCGGAGCAATCAGAAGCCCATTCGCGGGCTGAACCCAGAAATCACACAATTTTTTTTTACCTACTTTTTGGTTGTTAAAAAAAAAAATTATTGCTGGACGGATTTACACCAAATTCACAAAAGCATGCTTTTGGGACCAAGCCGTTGCTCCTGCCACAAATTTGGTAAAGATCCGAACAGCGGTTTGGGCTGTAGGCTTGATCAAATTAGTTTTTCCATTGCATCTATGGGAAAAACCACACATTTTGGGACCCCCCCACTATAACTTTACTCCCCCTTGACAAAACCTCACCAAACTTCACAGGATCGATCTGATGAGCCCATATACTTTTGCAAAGTTTTGTGAGGATTGGTTCGGGGGGGGGGGGGGGGGGCGGGGTGGGGAGATATAAGCCACCTAAAAGGTGCTCTTCCTATGGGTTCAGCAACGTAACCATAACTGTAGGGCCGCTACCGCAGGCTCCGTAATATACATATATTAAGGATTGGTTTTGTTAGGTTGATTGCGCCTAGCCTACATAAGGTTAGCTTCTTCAGTGAAATCCAAGTCTGTTGTTCACTAGTTTGCTTTGTATTGGTTGTCTACCAATAGTTATGATATAACAGAAAAAAGAGTGCCAGCATACTTTGGAGGCATATGCAATAGTTTCACCCTTAGCCGGGCTTTCTCAAGGCACATTATTGATTTTATATACAATGGTTTGTGTGCAATTCATACACATACTTCTTACAATTCTATACTGAATTCACACATATATTTATCATATCAAGTATTATTCAATGTTACTTCACATTTGTCAGACATGCATGGTTCACATACACAGATACATTGGTTTATATGTTTTCAAGCATGCACTATTCATATATACAGGTGTATTCACATAGCAGCTTGTAGCCAGGTAAATAAGTTTAAGGACGCTGTAGTTTAAGGGGGAAGGGAAAGGTAAGGTAAGGTGGTGAGTCGTTGGAAAGGTTATCTCTCTTGTATGTCAAGTCACTGGGTTGCAGTTACATATGCTAGTCTAGAGAAGGTCTTACCTATACGTATAAGATCAATCTATATTCTCTCTTCTGGGTGTCTCATTTGCCTGTGCAGGTTAGTAGTAGCTGTGTTGTGATTTTGTAGGTTGTTGTATCTGAGTAACAACCTATGGATTACATAATTAAAATATTATCGAAGTTTTCTCAAGTTTTAAGCGAAGATTGTAGAAAACTTACTATGTATGTTAAATTACCTTGTTTAATTCTCTGTTGGTGCCTTTTAAAGATGACGGGTGGATTGCCAAAGTTGGTTCCACATTTTATTGTACTTGTATTCTTGGACTGTGGATAAAACCAGTAACTCTGTTAGTCAAGCACTCCTAGTTTCAAACATGCTTTTAAAGCGAAAATCTCTTGTTTATTTAATGTTTTTTATTTATTGTACTCTAGCTGCAAGCAGCTTTTTACAATCAAATGACACATTATTTCGTACATATCTATTACAACATTAAAAGAATAAATATTTCATTGGTAAGATACATTACTTTATTTGTAATTAATTGAATCCTTTTTGCCCAATAGTCCACTGTTAGGCATATCAGTTTTCAATCTACATAAAATACTATCATGCAGTGTATCATCCGATTTAACCTCAGAGAAAGTTCTTTTTTGACTCTGTTCATGTTTATTTCTTTCAGGAAGTTGATTAAATTCACTGAGAATCTTCACAATTTCTGTCGTAAGTCTTGGTTTCGGTCCCAACGCTAGTCTTTCCCAAAAGAAGCGAGTTGTCAGCGACTAGCTACTGTGCACAAATCTAGTCAACCTCAAAGTTCTGAGTGTCGCTGTTCTGAACATTCCATCAATATGTGTTTCAAAGTTTGAACTCCTTGTGTCGTGCACCAGGGGCAGATGCTATCTGGATAATCCACCTTATCGCCTATGTGTAGTATCTCTCGTTTCGGTAGGAGGTTAACATGGAATCTTAAAAAAATCAATTCTACATTGTTGATCGGGAAACTGTCTCAAATACATAGCACACCAACCTCTGGGCTTATCTTCAGAGGATAGAGGCTGGTATAGATTCAAAACACTCACCATATCAATTGTTTTGATATAGTCTGACCTTGTTAGAGCTTCCTTCTCATTCAGAGAGTTCTGTATCAAATCCATGACATCTCGTTCACATTTTAGAAGGATGAGGGAAACTTGAAGCTTGAGCTTTTTTAGGAACGGGTTGTCGCAATCCGTTAACATTTCATTGGGCCTCATTCCGACTTTGGAGGTAGCCATGGCGCTATTGGCGCCATGGCTGCCTCCAAAACTGTGTCCGGGTTCCCTGAATGGGGAATTCTGAGTGTGAGGGCCCGGTAATTCCTCCTTCAGGGAACCCGGGCCCGGTCCTTCCCCATTCGAGCCCCCATAGGGCTCAATGGGAATGGGGAGGGAGCTAACAACGGGCCCACTCATAATAGGCACGTTGTTAGCTCCCTGGTTCCCGCTATGGACGTCTGGATAAACCAGATGTCCACAGCGGGTCCCGCGAGGGTACCTCGTAATAGTGCGGAGTGGGTTTAACGACACCGGCACCATTACCAGCGCTGTTATACCCATTCCGCACAAGTCGTAATGAGGCCCATTGTGTTCTCAAATAAGAGTTTTTCTGTGGATCTGCTATCTGTCTGCAAAGGGACAGCACTTTCCACTCAATCCTTGAGTTCAGTGACTCTGAACCCAGCTCGTAGCGCAGTACTGTAGTTGGTAGCGATTCAGGCAAATTGAGGACCCCTTTCTACAATTTACCCTTGGATTTTAAAATGTTTACGGTGTTAGATTTAGTGGGGTTGATCTGCAAATCATTTTATTTAGCATATTTCCCTAAAGCCCCAATAGGCGTTGTAGCCCTATAGGCGTATGGTCTAGCAAGACGATGTCGTCTGCATAGGCGATCCATGAAAGTCTCTCCTTTGCCACTTTTGGACTTGCCAATCCAATACCATCCAGGCTTCTTGACAAATCCGCTAAAGAAAGGTTGAAGAGATAGGAAGCTAACCTGCCACCCTGCTTGACTCCCCTTGCAGTCTCAATGTTTTCACTTAATCGTCCAGACTTGTCCTGTCTGATTTGTAATTTAGTATGCCTATGGAGTTCAACCACTATTGCTAACAGAGCACTTGGTATTCCCCAGTTTTTTACCTTGTTCCATAGTAGGTATCTATTGACAGTGTTGAAAGTTTGGGAGCAATCAATCCATGCCGCATATAACTTGTTACCTCCCTCTTGGAAGGACTTACTGATTATTAGACTCATTAAAACACTTAATTGTCGTGGACAAACCACTGCGAAAACCAATTTGCTGTTTTAACAAAATGCCCTTGTCTTCTGCCCAGATTTCCAGTTCTTTCAGCACCATCCCTGTAAAGATGTTGCTATCTTAATCTAATTGGGAGATCAGGCAATAATTCTTCAGATCTTCCCGATAGATAGGAATTATACAGGATTTTCTCCAGGAACCTGGAATTTGCTTTGATTTCATAACTTCACCAAATAAGATTGTGAGAACATCTGACCATGCTAACATGTTGGACTTTAATATTGAGTTGGTCAGGCCATTTGGGCCAACAACCCTTGATGTTGATTTTTTATTAGATCAGCTATTGTGTTTCTGTCAATAGCTAACTCCCAGTCTCCGTTATGTGAGATCTCTAGTTTTTTTTAAATTATTGCTCAGGTAAATCTGCCATCATTCTTCACGGATCATATTACTCTGAATATGGCTTTGCTCAATTGACATTGAATTAATTATTGACCAGACGTTTCTTGAGTTAGTTTGATTTACTACCTGCAACATGTGTTCCCCATCATTCTAGAGACTCATTTGTTTGTTCAGACAGTTTTTATATTCATTTTTCAATTTATGAAGAGCACAGTCAGTGTCCTATGAGATTCATTTTTGTGAGTTCACGCCTTGCTCTTTTCATTTTCTTTTTCCTTACCCATGTCACTTCGTCAAAGACGTGTTTGTGTATTCTTATAATATTCTCTTTTCTCTTATTCTGCAGCATATCTAAGTTCCACAAAAAGTCTACGAAGTTCTGAGGATTGCATAGTTGAGTGACCTCCTTGTCACAAAGCAGTTCGATGCAGATTCCTAGTTTCTTATTTAATGTAGCCCCACTTTTACTGAAAATGGCTGATATGTTTTTCCTATTGTTTACCTGTGTCTGTTCATATTGGCTGTTTATTGGCTCTTCTATGCCGCAATCTATGGAGCTAGTTAGCATACTGTGATCACTATTTCCATCCGCCTTGATTTTGAAGTGCTGGCATTTATCAAATAATTCTTTTGATAGAAACAGGTAATCAATGGCTGTATTGAGATCACCACGGCTCCATGTGGGGCTGCATGTATGTCACCGTTAATATTACCATTTCCTATAATAAGATTCCAACCTGTTAGGAAAGACAACCATATCTTCCCATTGGATGTTCGTTTTCTTATGCGACCTTCTACTTTCTCAATTGTTGTACATCGCGAGTTTAGATCGCCCAATACTATGATGTTTCGTAGCTCAAACTGTGCTTCCACTTTTGTGAAAACACTGGTCACATTTTTTAGAAACACATTTAGTGATGACACCACATGGTTCCAGTACAAGTTCATAACTGTTATGGTTTGTGTATGTCTATTATATCTTATCTCCATTTTTGCAACTAATATACTGTATCTTTACTCAACACCTCAACATTTTTGAAGGTTGAGTTTCGACATGCAATTAGGAGACCTCCTGCAGGTTGTCCCTCTCCCTTCCTTTTTGCAGTTTGTTCCAAGATTGAGTATCCATCCACCTTTAAGCATGGATCAAACCAGTAACTCTGTGTTAGTCAAGCACTCCTAATTTCAAACGTGCTTTTAAGGCAAAAATCTCTTGTTTATCCTATTTTCTCAAAACAACTTACCTTCAGTAACTAGGCAGTAATGATTCTGCCTTTAAGTTGTGTCTATTTTTTCAGCATTCTGTCTGGAAAGATATCGGACCAAATATTAGGCGCGGGTGATGTTATCACGCCCTGATGGATGACGGTGCCACGTTACAACCATTATAAGCTCACTTTCAGGATAGCGGTGCCCGATTCACATTCGGAACGCCGTCACCCTGAAAGAAACAAGAACACTAAGGAACTGACATCTATATAAGGGTAAGCGCAACCAAAACAATTGTAAAAAGTTTCAAATGAGAAATTTTGGAGAACCCATGGGCCCCTTAAACTAATATTTGGTCTGATCTCTTGCAGACAGAATGCTGACAAAATAGACACAACTTAAAGGCAGGATGTGCTTTATGCCAATAGCACAGAAAGCAACAACATTTGATGCAATTCAGAATGCCTGGGGGACTATTGTCGAAATTGGCGTATTGTTTTTGTAGAGCTTCTTTACTCCCTTTTCAGGCTTGTTTTTACTTGATTGATAATTAAAAAAAATGATAGCACTTGTCCAAATAAAATGGTCTTCTTTGTACCTATCTTTCCTACATCCAGTCTTAGCCCGCCGCCACAGATTATATCACAATTAACATAGTTTTGTTTCCTGTGCATGCACAAAGGGTCTTTAATTGAACAAGTCACTTACCTTGCGGACACTTTGGCACCATGCACTAGTTCCTGAAATCCACTAGTTCCTGAAATCCATTTTCTCTGTTGACATCATCAACAGATAAACAGACTTCTGAATGAACGCCATGGCACAGCGCCACAGGTCCTATTACTTTTTCCAATTAAACACCCTTAGCACCATACAGGTGCTAAGGGTGTTAAATTTAAAAAAGCACACCTCGCGCTGCACCTCTGTGCCATGCCCTAGTTCCTCAAATCCATTTTCTCTTTTGATGACTATGACGTCATTAACAAGGAAACCGACATCTCAAGGTATGGCATGGCCCAGTGCCACACCACAAGATTATATACATATATATTTTTTTTTCATTAGACACCCTTATCACCCGCATAGGAAATTACATGGGTGCTAAGAGGTGAGGGAGTAGCAGAGAGGGCAAGGATGCACATTCAGGCTGCTTGTAATGCAGGCTTATACCGGAGAATCCAAACTGCGTTCCGAGCATCTGGATTGTCTAGATTCCCTTCCAGGCACATAATGACAAAAAGCAAAACTTATTTTTAGCTTCTGCTACACCACTGCCAAATCCTCCTGAACTCTTTTTCATATAAACATAACAAAGTTTTAACACAACACCATCAACTTCTAATATACAAACATACAATCTGAATCGAGAATCACAGTTGTCGAACCAATAGAGACACATCTTTTACTTTTGGAAAATAAGCTTCTATAAAAAAGATCCTTTTTTACATTGTATACTCTTTGATTGTCACATCTTAAGAATTGAGAAATCCTTTGAAATAGTGCAGATTTATCTCTGTGCCCATTGCTTCTTTCCCAACAATTACAGCACCAGTCTACCTTCTTTATATCCCTCACATCCCCCTTCAAACAAATCAAACATCAAACAATCCTAAAGTCAACTTTTCAAACTTCTGTGCAAAGCCTGGCTTTGAGAATTGCACCCAACAAAATGCTGAATCGAAAAGCGTTCCTTCTGATCATGTGAAAACTTCAGCCAATCAAACATTTTCGGAAAATAAACTTTTGTAAAATCTGATCTCAATCTCATTTTTTTACATTTGATAATTCACCTTTTTACATTGTCTACTCTTTGTTAGTCATGTTTTATGAATTGAGAAAGCATGAAAAATAGTGCAGAGTTATCTTTGTGCCCACTGCCTATTTCCCAAAACTAACACTAATCTACCTTCTCTGTTTCCTGGGGTCTAGTTACTCTTCTTCCATTTCACCCCTCTCACATGGTGTCCCCCAAGGCTCAGTCCTTGGCCCTTTTCTTTTTTCTCTCTACACCTCTCCTCTCTGATCTTTCATCTCTGCCTTTGGCTTTTTGCACATTGACCTCTTTTACTGACTCTATTCACTCTTCTTTGACTCCCTGTCTTCTTGCTATTCTTTCACTGATTGTCTTCTCACTATCTCCACCTTAATCTCTCAAACAGAAGATTATTTTCTTCCCTGCTCCCACCATCCCCCCTTCTACCCCCTCCTCCCTCAGTCTACTTTTGCCCTCTAGCCTTTCCATCTCTGTCTGCCCACGATCCTGGTGTCATTCTTAATTCTTCACTTTCCTTTTACTCTCCTATCGCTTGTAAACTGTTTAATTTCCGAAAAGCTCATTGGTTCCTTACTTTCTCCTCCACCAAACTCCTCATCTCCTCTCTAGTTTTCTGCAGGCTATTCTACTGCTACTCTCTCCTCGTTGATCACCCAGCATTGCAACTTTGATCCTCTTCGTTCAATTTCTCATTCATCAATCTGTGTGCTCTGCACTCTTTTTTTCCTCTGTGACTCTACCACTTCCACTCTGCATTCTCTACACTGGCACTCCTTTGAAACTCGTTTATTCTTTAACTTCCTTTTAATTGTTTATAAGCGTCTCAATGACCTTGCCCTTCCATTTCTTTCTTCTTTAATCTCTTTCTACTCCCCCAGCCCGTTCACTATATTCTCCAGCATTGGATCTTTCATGGATTCACATGCTTAGAATATTCCCCGTCATCAGGCTGGGAATCCTCGGTAAGTTATATAGACCTTTTCCATATGAAAACTTCCGACACTTTTGTGTCCTATCTACGTCGTTTTGGGCCGTGTACGGCAACGCCACTAGGACGTAGAGGTATAAATAGCCCCGCCCCCGCGGCTCCCTCAGATTTCAACCGTCTTCCAAAGTAGTGGGATTACCTTGAGTATCTACTATTTTATTAGGTTGTGCGTTCTTCTGCTTCTTCAACTGTTTCTTTTTGAAGAACGTCTGGAAAGGTGTTATTTCGTCCGTGTGCTACATGTGGTCTTAAGAAGGTGTATGAAGGAGATGGGCATATGGACTGTATCGACTGTCTTCACCCTCATCAAATGGCGGACACGTGTGAGATCTGTCAAGGCTTCTCACAAAAGACCCTAAAAGACTGCAACAGACCCCTGGTTACTTGGCTCAATGACGGAGCGGGTGCGTACCCGGCATCGGTGGTAGGCTCTACAGCCTCGCGATCTAAGTCTCCTGTCCCCCCTCGTCGCTCAGTGTCGGCGGAGCCTCTGGCGAAGAAATCGTGCTCATCTAAAAAACGCCCCTCGGAGAAACATCCTGCGAGGTCCTCCTCTTCGCATAAGGCGCCGTCTTCTTCCTTCTCATCTAAAAAGGAGAGAGAAGACTCATCGAAGAGAGTAGGAGACCGTCATAAGTCTACCTCGAGTCGAGAGTCCTCGTCCCACAAGTCGAGGTCAAAAACGGCGGGAACGCCACAAGGCCCTGCGCCACAAACTTAATCGACGACGATCCGGTTGTCGACGCCTGCTTTGTCTTCGGCGACGGCTCTTCCTACGGCTATTTCGTCAGGTCAAACAGCGCCTATGGAAAAGATGTCGACGGTGGCCTGGCAACTGGAGGTTTTTGATCCGATCCCGCCTGAGACGTGAAGGGTCTGGTTCAGACATCTTGTTATCCCCCTCAAGGGGCCCTACATGGGACTCTGAAGCAGAGATGGAAACTCCAAAGAGTCCGGCGCAGCCATCATCACCTGATGACGTGGGTGCTTTCCTTGCCACGATGGGTAAGGCATGTGCAGAGTTCAGCCTAGTCCCAGAATAAGAGAAAAAAGATTGTTTTCTGTTCGATCATATGGGCAAGAGAAGAAAGGCGATATTTGCTATCCCCATTTTGGACCATGTCTGGCAGGAGGGACTAAAAACCATGCGTCACCCATTTTCAGAACCGGCAGTAAAAGGTGGATTGGAAAAGAAATTCAAGGCTCCGGAATCGACTCCCAAGTGCCTGACGTCTCAACCTTCGCCGGAATCAGTGGTATCCGCTGCGGCGGCCAGAAAGGCAAGGTCGCAACACAAATGCACGACCCCGCCAGACAACGAAGCCAGGAGACAAGATGCTTTTGGGAAGAAAGTGCTATCGGTTTGAGCTACTACAGTTAAAGCAGCAAACTCCCTGGCTATTATGGCCAGGTATGATAGGGAGATGTGGCATCGGCTGGCTCCTATCTTGGACCATCTCCCGGAGGAACACAGGAAATCTGCCATGCTGCTCGTACGTGAGGGAGAAGAGGCTTCCAATCATTCCATTAACATTGCTGTCGACCTGCCGGAATCAGGCTTTAAGCAAGTCAACAATGGCGTAGTGTTACGAAGGCAAGCCAGGCTTAAGTGCAGGACGTTCAGACCAGAGGTACAATATAAGGTAATGGATATGCTGTGCGAAGGAGAACATCTTTTCGGGGAGAAAGTGAATGAAGCCGTGAAGGGCATGAAAGAAGATTCTGACATGGCACGTTCCCTTGGAGCCCTCCAGAGTGGTAGGAATTTTTGTTCCTTTCGTCCCTTCAGAGGAGCATCAGGTAACTCCCGGTTTGGATCATCTAGAGACCGAGGTTTCAGCAGACCCTCCTACTCTTCCCAAGGCTACAGACGTGCAGCCCAAGCTACTCGTAAAGGCAGAGATTACCAAACCTCCAGACGACGAGGCGCCTACTGCTCGTCGACGAAGGATATACAGGCCAAAAGCCAGCAATGACAATTTACAGAACGTCCTGGGGGCAGAGTCTCGTCACGCCGACGAGTGGCCGCGCATAACAGATCAATGGGTTTTGGACACGATACATCTGGGCCATTCTCTACAGTTCAAGGGCAAGCCACCACGTATTCCACTGGTGGTCTCGATGCAGCCCCACCTTCAAATACTAATGCAAGAGGTGGCGCTTATGCTGCAGAAAGGGGCTATAGACCTGGTCCCGGTGGCAGAAAGAGGACAGGGAGTGTATTCCCGTTACTTTGTCGTCAAGAAACCCAATGCAAAATGGCGTCCCATTCTAGGTCTACGAGTTCTCAACAAACTGCTCAAGAATCTAAAATTCAAGATGCTCACACTCCAAGAAGTGATCCGTTCGATACAACCAGGAGATTATTTGTCATCGCTAGACCTTCAGGATGCATACTTCCATATCCCGGTGCGTCGACGACCCAAACGATTTCTACGGTTCGTCGTCGGACGAACCCACTATCAGATCAAGGTCCTCCCGTTCGGACTGAAATCGTCTCCCAGGACGTTCACGAAAATGTCTGGCTCCAGTAGCAGCCTGGTTAAGGAAAGAAGGTCATCATGTGTACCCTTATCTGGACGATTGGCTGGTGAGGGGATTGTCTCCGGAAAGGGCATAGGAAAGTCTGAATTCCACCATGGGCCTCCTACAACGTTTGGGCTTCGCGATAAACTTCGAAAAGTCCTCCTTATCGCCATCAAGGACCTTGGTCTTTCTGGGGCGGAGTTCCAGGCGCAGTCAGGACTGGTAAAGCCATCCGTCGAAAGGGTTCTGAAACTGCAGCAAAAAGCATCAGATTGGAAAGTTGACACCAGAGTGTCAGTGCGAAGGTACATGTCCCTACTGGGGACGATGTCGTCCTGCATACCCTTAATCAACAATTGTCATCTCTTCATGAGACCGATTCAGGAATTCTTGGTGGATCGATGGGCACAGAGTCAAGGGCGTTGGTCGGACAAATTGACCATCAACAGCAAACTCGTCCAGGCACTTCAATGGTGGAGAATTTCCATAAATCTGACAAAGGGATTGCCCTTGCTGGAACCGGTGTTCCAGATGACAGTGGTGACGGATGCTTCTCTAACTGGATGGGGAGCTCATCTGGATTCCCTACAGGTTCAGGGTCGTTGGTCATCGGAGGAGTCCGGCCTTCATATCAATGTGGTGGAATTAAGGGCAGTACGTTGGGCCCTGAAATCCTTTCTTCCACGGATAAAGGGATCAGTTGTACGGATTATGACAGACAACACAGCAACAATGTTTTATCTAAGGAAACCGGGAGGAACTCGCTCCAGAACTCTGTCAACCGAAGCCCAGGAGATCTGGCATTGGGCTCTTCAGCAGAAGATATATCTATTGGCGTTCCACTTGCCAGGAGTCAAAAACGTGCAAGCAGACTCTCTCAGCAGGGAGATGAATCGACTACACGAATGGGAACTGAACGACCAACAACTGCACCGTGTCTTCGAAAAATGGGGTCGTCCGGCCCTCGATCTCTTTGCGACGAGAGACAACAAGAAATGCCCACAATACGCGAGCAGGTGGCCACAGCAAGACTCACTAGGGGAAGCGTTCTCTTTCCCGTGGACAGACGAGTTTCTGTATGCCTTTCCCCTGTTTCCGCTCATACGTCGGACACTGCAATGGATCCACAGATATCCATGTCGGGTGATCCTGATGGCCCTGTACTGAGCCATACAAGTGTGGTTCTCCGATCTACTCATCTGTCAGCGGCAGAACCAATGAGGTTCCAGAAAATCCTGAACCTTCTGTCTCAGGAGAAAGGGGTTGTTTGGCATCATGACCCCGACAGCCTGGCTCCTGATTTCTCCGAGTTTGGTATGTTAGAGATTCCAGCGGACTGTCGTCACATTTTGCAAGCGGCGAGGGCGCCTTCCACGAACGCTTCATATTCATACAAATGGAAGAGATTCTGCATATGGTGTGCAGGTCAACCAGGTTTGGTCCTGCTTAACATCACACCGGAACAGCTTCTACCATACTTGGTACTCCTAGCTCAAAAAGGCTTGCCTGTTTCATCCATAAAAGTGCGTCTGGCTCCCATTTCGAGATTTACCCGCAAGAGACATTCAACTCCGTTATTTAGTGACCGGCTGATTAAACATTTCCTTAAAGGATTGTTCCTAACCTTTCCTCCCACGAAAAAGTTTCCTCCAAGCTGGATTCTTAACCTGGTTCTGGCAGCGCTGATGAAGCCCCCTTTTGAGCCAATGTCATCGTCTCCATTGAAATTTTTGTCGTGGAAATTGGCTTTTCTGGTGGCTATTACTTCGGCTTGACGACTGCCAGAAATACAAGCTTTAGTGATCGATCCACCGTACTTGAGGTTTTTCAATAATAAAGTCGTCTTGGCTACTAATCCTCATTTCATTCCTAAAGTGCCTACCATGTTCCATAAGCACTCTTCTATAGTGCTGCCGACGTTTTTTCCTACACCTTCGTCGGTTGCGGAGAAGACTCCATACATTGGACGTGAAAAGAGCTTTAAAATTTTACCTCCATCGCACTCAAAGCTTCAGAGACACGAGACAACTATTTGTGGCTTATGGCCCTTCGGCTAAAGGTAAACTGATCTCAAAACAAGGACTGGCCCGATGGGTGTCGTCTGCTATTTCCTTTTGTCACTCAAAAGCCGGAAAACGGCTGGAAAAGCGTCCAAGGGCCCATTCGACGAGATCCACTTCTTCGTCGACGGCATTGTGGTCTGGAATTCTGCTGGGAGATATCTGTCAGGCGGTTTCCTGGTCAGTACCACACACGTTTACCCGGCATTATTGCCTCGAACAGCATCATGCTGAGGATACACAGATGGGTCGTGCAGTCCTACGGCACCTGTTTCAATAAGGTAAGCCCCAATTACGGGGTCACATCCTTCGGCTAATGTACTTTTAGTGTGGTGTTTTCACTGTTAACATACTATAATGTGATGTTTTACCATGATAAATATGCATTATGGTTATTGTGATATTGGTTTGCATACACACCTCCAATGTTGGGGGATACTGCTATACAATCTATTCTAAGCATGTGAATCCATGAAAGATCCAATGCTGGAGAAGGGAATAGTTTCTTACCTGTAACTCCATTTCTCCAGCATTGGTATCTTTCATGGATTCACATGCGCCCGCCAGCCTCCCCTACGCATGCAAACCAGAGATTCCCCCCCATACTACTTTGGGGGTCGAAATCTGAGGGAGCCACGGGGGCGGGGCTATTTATACCTCTACGTCCTAGTGGCGCTGCCGTACGCGGCCCAAAACGACGTAGATAGGACACAAAAGTGTCGGAAGTTTTCCTATGGAAAAGGTCTATATAACTTACCGAGGATTCCCAGCCTGACGACGGGGAATATTCTAAGCATGTGAATCCATGAAAGATACCAATGCTGGAGAAATGGAGTTACAGGTAAGAAACTATTCCCTCCCCAATCCCATTTTCTCTTACCTGTCCCCCGTTCCTCCGGTGCGCCATCCCGTTTCTGCTCCTTTGCTCTGATTGTGCCTAAAAACTGGAACTCTCTCCCTCTACGTTCCATAGCCTCCTTTCTCCTTTTCAAGACCGGCCTCAAAACTCATCCTCTCTGTCACTGATCTGATGTTTTGGTTCCTTTGACATGTTCAGTTTTAATGTACTCTGTTTGGCGCTTAAAGCTCTATAAAAATTAAATAAAATGCAGATACAAATACCTCCTTTATACTCTTGACATGGTCCCTTCAAACATTAAACATTCCTAAAATCTACTTTTACAACTTCCATACAAAGCCTGACTTTGAGAACCGTGCTGAAGAAAACCTCATCCAATCAAAACGAACCACAATGTAACAAAGCTCCACCAGGAACGAGTGTCAGTGACACACTTTTTATTTACCAAACAAAGTTAAATGAAGAGTTCTTGATCTCAGTACACACAGGTGAAACATTAAATCACTTTAATACAACCCCCCTAAATATTTTAAGTTAATTTAGAAAGCATTTTTTAAATGTATATTTTCACACCAATAAACATACTAAATGAACTTGAACTACTCATTTTCCCCTAACTAGCAATCACACTAATTACCAAATTTCAGTATATCATATTTTTGAAGTATTTACTTTTTTCCCCCATTTGCGCCGCTTCTCGATCTCAGCAACACACGCCTCTCTCTCTCTCTCTCTCTTCCCCCCTCTCCCCCTCCCCCCCCCCCCCCCCCTTCAGCGATCATCCTTCCTCCCCCTACGCACATGTACCCTGCCCTCAAAACGCCTTAATTTACATCCTTTACGTAATGACAGACTTTCAGAACTGAAAACGCTTGGCAATAGCAATGCATCATGGGAGATATTACTAACATCTTGGCTATATAGGGGACCCCGCTCTGCGCCACATAAAAAAAAACACTAGACGGATTGGCGCCAAAACAAGAAAGGATTGTCTGCGAGAGCTTTGTGCCCGATTTGTTTCTTATTTGGTGCAAATCCGTCTAGCAGTTTGGACTGTGTGCATGAGCAAAAATGTAACATTTTTGCCTTGGGAAAATAAATGAAAAAGTGAAAAACACACACCCTTTTTTTTTATTATTATTATTATTATTACCCTTTATATGTTTTGGACCATAGCACCTTTCGAGCATGAAACATTCTACTCCTGTGGGACCCGGACACACATACAGGAATGTCAAATGCCGTGCTGATCCGTCCTATGGCTCAAAAGTTATTAACCATAGAATATTTGCTTTTTCTATGGATATGTTTCGACTTAACTATAGGGCGGCTACCGCCGCCCTATAATAAATACATATAAAATGTAGTGTTTTGACTTCCCCAGCATAAAGTTAGGGGACCTCCTTTGAAATGTCTATTTTCCTTAATAAAACGAAATATTGATTCTCAATACAAGCTGTTTCTTGTCCAATGGTTGTGGGTTGGGACTGTATACCATGAGGTGTTAAATCAGAGGGTGACACTTAGCGAGAGTAAATATATTCACAGTATTTGCGACAGCAGCCAATCTTGGGAATGCATAGGAAGTCGCACGTGCCTATGAGCTTAATGTTGAACCTCGTCTCCCTATCGAAATAAAATGAAAAATAAATATTATGCACTATATCAAAGCTGAAAATGATCTTGCAGACAGATGTACGATTAGTTGCAAGAAATGCTTTTTGCTTGCCGTTAGTTATCCCGGTTATTTTTCTCAGTGCCCATTTAGCATATGTGTAAATTAAAGCAAAGCCCCCATCCCATTAAATACTGTTGCTAATCTGTTTTTGCATCCATGTTTTAGGAGGGTGTTTGTTTGATGGGAGCAGCATCTCTACATTGACAGGTGCATCACCCTGAAGCCTGTTAAAAGTAAATGAGAGCTGAAAAGAAAACTACTCGCCAGTAATTTCATTATTTTGAATCAATAAAGGAAATCCCTAACGGTTAAATTACTTAACAGGTTGTCAAGTCCAGTCACTCATCTTATGTGAAGTGACCTTTAGGGGGTTTGTGTGCAGTAATTCCGCTTGCTGTATCCCAAATGTGCTCCTTAAATGCACTGGTCACATACTTTGCACAAAATACTGCCTATCAAAATCTCTGCAAAGAAACGAGGCTTTTATTCAGACTTTTAGTGGAACATATATTATTGTGAAGTTGTTCAAAATGTAGTTTGAATAACTGTTTTTTCTGTAACGCATTCTTACATGATTAACACTTAGGGCCTAATTACGAGTTTGGCGGTAGTGGTAAACATTTGGTAACTGCCACATTACCACCCAGAGACCTCATGCGGACCTCGCGGATGGCAGAGTCCAAAGTCAACGCATAGGGTATCAGCGCACGTCCATTTGGGATCAATTCCAGATGCGGGGACTTCCCACTAATGGATGCAGAAAACACTGTATGATTACGTCTAACGATACCGCATACAATAACACGTGTGAAATCCCTGGTGATTACCGCCTGCCAAAAGCAGTTATAATCCAGCACCAAGTAACAGTACATCAGCTCTGGGTGCCTGCAATCCCAACCCTGGACATAAGGCCCAGTTCCCAACTAGCACGCACGCACGCGCCGGAGGAGCACTACCACTGCATCCGTGTGAGGTGCACATACGGATTGAGGTCCAGTGGCATGCAGGCATCAGGGGGACAGAGGGCCGAACAACAAGCTGGGAGGGGGATCTGTGGACCCCTGATAACCAGGCTGTCCCCATGGGACCTACTGGATTTGCAGATCATGCAAACATATAGAGGTGACAGGGCCACCATCATGCACATTCGGGCTGAGATTCAGAGCCACATCAATATATGCACATCCACCCCCTCCCACGCCAGAAACAATTGTTCTCCAGCATTGGATCTTTCATGGATTCACATGCTTAGAATATTCCCCGTCGTCAGACTGGGAACCCTCGGTACACATATATATAGTCATTTCCAATAGGAAAACTTTTGCCCTATCCCCGTCTGCGTCCTCTACGGGGCCGCCCACGTACGCCCCGTTGGACGTGATGGTATATAAGCCCCGCCCCCGCGGGTCCCTTCAGATTTCAACCGTCTCCAAAGATAGTGGGATCTCCTCGTGTATTTTCTTCAAATACTTTTCGATTGTTTCTAACTCCTGCGAGTTTGTCTGTTTGGTCCGCTTCTAACTCCTACGAGTTTTTGTTAGTTGGTCTGGCAATAATGTCGGGTAAGCCTCTTTTCCGCCCGTGTGCCACGTGCGGTCTAAAGAAGGTTTATGAAGGGGATGGCCATCTTGACTGCATCTACTGCCTTCACCCCCACCACTCGGCGGACCAATGTGATATCTGCAAGGGGTTTTCCCAAAAAACCCTGAAGGACCGGAATCGGCGACTGGTCTCGTGGCTGAACGACGGCGCTGGAGCGTACCCTCAGTCGGAGGTAGGTTCGGTGCGCAGTATCGCCTCAGCGAAAACATCAGAAGCCTCCCGACGCTCGCATCCGTCGGAACCTCCGGCCAAAAAATCACGACCTACGGAGAAGGACGTGCCTCGAAGTCATTCCTCTAAGGCCTCATCGAAAGAATCGACGAAGAAATCATCTTCCTCTTCTTCTTCGTCGAAGAAAGATAAGGACAGGCCAAAATCCTCCTCGAGCGATCAGAAAAGATCAGCTACGAGTAGAGAGGCGGATAAACGCAGGGAGAGCTCCGCGAAGGCGGGACCGCCTAAGCCACCTGCAGGCCCTCCGTCGACGACGGCGACGATCCAAGTGCCCACTCCGTCACAGTCCCCCGCCTTTCAAACGGGCTCATCGTCGACGACGATTCCCTCGTCGACGGAGTTCCAGGCCTGGAGGCCAGAAGCGTTCGACATGGGGCTACCCGACACACTGCTACAAGAACAGGCAGTTTCGATCGCCTCCAAAGAAGACGGCTTCAGAATAGTGAGCCCCGAAGACCTGGGGCTACGGCCCAGATTTCCTTCTGGTGCAACCTGCTCTCAAGTTTTCACCCAGCCTCCAAACGCCCAGGCTACTCTCTCCATGGAGGTACTTTCCTCCTTACACTCGCTCTTGAAGTCCCTGGACGAAAGGCTCCCACCTGTTCCGACGACTCCCCTCGTCGACGAGCCCGGACCTTCACACCGCCCGACTAGATCGGTCGTGGGCCCAACTGCTCCAACAGTCCAGGAAGAAGGTGAGCTCTCGGACTCCCTCTCTGAACAGGGGTCAGCTTCTGATATCTCCCTCTCGCCGTCGAGAGACCCGTCATGGGTTTCGGATGTGGAGGTGGATCCTCCGAAAAGTCCCATTCACCCATCTCCACCGGATGACATAGGGGCCTTCCATTCCATGATGGAAAAGGCCTGCAAGGAGTTCGGTTTGACCCAACAAGAAGAAAAGAAGGACTGCTTCCTCTTTGACCACATGGGCAAGAATAGGCGTTCCGTTTTTTCGATACCGATACTGGACCACGTATGGAAAGAGGGCGTCCAAACCATGCGGCATCCATTCTCGGAACCTGCGGTCAAAGGCCGCGTAGAGAAAAAATTTAAAGTTCCAGATTCGACGCCAAAATGCCTCTCTGCGCAACCCACGCCTGACTCGGTGGTATCGGCGGCGGCGGCGACGAGAAAGGCAAAGGCCCAGCATAAGTGCTCTACCCCGCCGGACTCCGAAGCTAGACGCCAAGACGCTTTCGGTAAGAAGATCCTGTCAGTGGGAGCGTCAACAGTGAAAGCAGCGAACTCCCTGGCAATCATGGCCAGGTATGACAGGGAGATGTGGCACAGACTGGCACCCATTTTGGACCACCTCCCAGAAGAACACAGAAAATCAGCTATGTCCCTGGTTCGTGAAGGAGAAGAAGCCTCGAACCATGCTATCAATATAGCGGTGGACCTGGCAGACTCGGGGTTCAAACAAATTAACAACGGAGTGGTTCTACGACGCCAGGCCTGGCTCAAGTGCACCAACTTTAGACCCGAGGTGCAATATAAGGTCGTCGACATGCCTTTCGAAGGTGACCACCTGTTTGGCGAAAAGGTGGATGAGGCCTTGAAAGGAATGAAGGAGGACTCTGAGACGGCGCGCTCGCTGGGCTCTCTCCAAAGCGGTAAGCCCTTTCGTTCCTTTCGCCCCTTTAGAGGAGCTACGGGAAACGCACGATTTGCGGGATCCAGGGATAGAGCATTCGGGAGGTCTTCATATCCGTCCCAAGGCTATAGACGCGCCTCACAGTCCTCGACCCGACGCAGAAATTTCCAGGCCTCTAAGAGACGTCCCACTTACTCGTCGTCGACGGGAAAACAAAAAGATCAACAATGACGTTCTAGGAGGGAGAGTGTCAAGTTGCGTCGAGGAATGGGAGTCAATTACGACAGATCGGTGGGTTCTGGACACGGTGAGACTGGGACATTCCCTAAGATTCAAATCCAGACCTCCAAGACGTCCACCGATACGCCTGTCTCAACCACACCTAAGCGTCTTGCGTCGAGAGGTTGCGCTCATGCTAAAAAAAAAAAAAAGGCGCCATCGAGTTAGTCCCTGCTTCACAGAGAGGCTTAGGGGTTTACTCACGCTGCTTCGTAGTAAAGAAACCAAACGGGAAGTGGCGCCCCATCCTCGACCTACGGGACCTCAACAAAACCCTGCTGAGTCAAAAGTTCAAGATGCTTACTCTACAGGAGGTAATCAGATCGGTCCAAAAGAACGATTTCCTGGCGTCTCTGGACCTCCAAGATGCGTATTTTCACATTCCGGTGCGCACTCACCACAGGAGGTTCCTGAGGTTCCTAGTCGGCCAAACACACTACCAATTTACTGTGCTCCCTTTCGGCCTGAAGTCCTCCCCAAGAACCTTTACAAAGTGCCTAGCACCCGTAGCAGCCTGGCTGCGGAAGGAAGGGCATCACGTTTACCCGTACCTCGACGACTGGCTCGTGAGGGGATCCTCCCCAGCGTCGACCAACGACAGCCTATTGACCACCTTGCGACTGCTACAGCGTCTGGGATTTGCAGTGAACTACGAAAAGTCTTCACTAAAGCCCTCGAAGAGCTTGAAGTTCCTAGGTGCTCAATTCGACACCCACACGGGACTAGTGAAACCATCCCTGGAAAGGTTGTTGAAGATCAAACACCTGACAAGCCAACTTCGTTTACAGAGAAGGTTGTCAGTAAGAAAATATGCGGCTCTCCTCGGCTCCATGGAATCGTGCATCCACCTAGTCGCGAACTGCCGGTTGTTCATGAGACCTCTACAGGAGTTCCTATCAGACAGATGGAAGCAGGCCACAGGCCGCTGGTCGGACAAGATAATAGTCGACGACGAACGAGTTATCAAAGCCATCCGATGGTGGAAAGTGGCGCGCAACCTGGACAGAGGGGGTCCCCCTGCAGGAGCCGGAATTTCAGAACACCATCATTACAGACGCCTCTGTCGGGCTGGGGAGCACACATGTCACGTCACCAAACCCAAGGCAGGTGGTCGTCGACCGAATCTCGCCTACATATCAACGTCCTGGAGCTAAGGGCGGTGAGATGGGCCCTGAAATCTTTCCTCCCACACATCAAGGGGTCAAAAGTAAGAGTGCTCACGGACAATACGACAGCTATGTTCTACCTGATAAAACAGGGTGGCACCAGATCCAGGACCCTCTCGAAGGAAGCTCAAAAGATCTGGCATTGGGCTTTAAAACACCACATCTCCCTAGTGGCATACCACCTACCGGGAGCGAAGAACTTACAGGCGGATTCCCTGAGCAGGACTATGTCACAAATACACGAGTGGGAGCTGGACTCCACTCAACTCGGGGAAATCTTCGAAAGATGGGGGACCCCGTCGATCGATCTCTTCGCCACGGAAAGAAACCGAAAATGTGCTCAGTTCGCGAGCAGATGGCCCCAAACAGGCTCCCTGGGGGAAGCGTTCTCGTTTCCGTGGACAGGCAAGTTCCTCTACGCCTTCCCTCCATTTCCCCTCATACGGAGGACGATCCAGGGGATCCACAGGTACAATTGCCGGGTCATCCTAGTGGCCCCGCGCTGGCCGAGGCAACCATGGTTCTCAGACCTCCTTCATCTGTCGCTGGATCAGCCGATACCATTCAGGAAAGTACCGAACCTCCTGTCCAGGGACGAGGGGACCGTGTGGCACCACAATCCGGACAGCCTGAACTTAACTGCATGGCTCCTGACTTCTCGGAGTTCGGGAACCTAAAAGTCTCGACTGATTGCCGAAGGATTCTGCAGGCGGCCAGAGCCCCGTCCACTAACAAATCATATGTAAGCAAATGGAAAAGGTTCTGTATATGGTGTCAAACACAACAAAATATACAACCTTTGGAAGTAACTCCGGAGCAAATCCTCCCGTATCTTCTTCATCTTGCGGAGAGCGGACTGTCATCATCGTCAATCAAAGTACACCTGGCGGCTGTTTCGAGATTTACCAGAAGAAGACAGTCCCCTCCACTATTCAGTGACAGGCTAGTGAAGCATTTCATGAAGGGTCTGTTTAGAACCTTCCCTCCGGAAAAACGGTTCCCACCGTCGTGGAGTCTGAACACGGTTCTAGCTGCCTTAATGAAGCCTCCCTTTGAACCAATGTCCTCTTCATCTCTACAATTTCTATCTTGGAAACTCGCGTTCCTAGTTGCCATCACTTCGGCTAGAAGAATGTCGGAACTACAGGCACTGGTCATAGACCCTCCATATCTGAGGTTCTTTAAGGACAAAGTTATTTTATCAACTAACCCTTCATTCATCCCAAAAGTACCGTCGGTCTATCATAAGCACTCGACCCTGGTACTCCCTACTTTCTTTGCATCTCCTTCGTCGACGGCGGAGAAGGCTCTTCACACTCTGGACGTCAAAAGGGCGCTAAAATTTTACCTGCAAAAAACGCAAGATATCAGAGCCACCAGACAGCTATTCGTCGCCTACGGCCCCTCGGCTAGGGGTAAGGCTATCTCCAAACAAGGTCTGGCTCGCTGGGTCTCCTCGGCGATTACCCTGTGTCATTCCAAGGCCGGGAGACCTCTACTACATCGTCCCAGAGCCCATTCCACGAGATCGACATCTTCCTCCGTGGCTCTATGGGCAGGAATTCCGCTGACGGACATCTGCCAGGCGGCGGCATGGTCTGTTCCGCACACGTTTACGCGCCACTACTGCCTGGAAAAGCAGCACGCGGATGAGGTACAAATGGGAAGGGCAGTGCTTCGTCACCTTTTTCAATGAGGTAAGCCAAAGTTTCAAGAAGAATGCTGCCTATTATTATTTGGCCTCAGCTGGTTTTTCAGAGTGTATACATGAATGTGCATAGTTTATTGACCTAAACATAAGTGGTTGGGTAGATATGTGCGCAAGGGGTGCATACTGAGTCATATGACATAGCATTGTATGGCGGAAATCCGTTTCGTATCAGTATAATAAGTTGTTGCTTACATACATGGTGTAAACGGTAGTGTTTGGGGGTGTCTCTACGAATGTAAGTTACATTGCACTCTCACCTCCTTCTTGATGTTACTGCTTTACAATCTATTCTAAGCATGTGAATCCATGAAAGATCCAATGCTGGAGAAGGGAGTAGTTTCTTACCTGTAACTCCATTTCTCCAGCGTTGGTATCTTTCATGGATTCACATGCGCCCTCCGGCCTCCCCGGACTGCAATGTGGAAGATTGGTATGTAAGCAAGTTTTCCCCCCGTTATCTTGGAGGGGTCGAAATCTGAAGGGACCCGCGGGGGCGGGGCTTATATACCATCACGTCCAACGGGGCGTACGTGGGCGGCCCCATAGAGGACGCAGACGGGGATAGGGCAAAAGTTTTCCTATTGGAAATGACTATATATATGTGTACCGAGGGTTCCCAGTCTGACGACGGGGAATATTCTAAGCATGTGAATCCATGAAAGATACCAACGCTGGAGAAATGGAGTTACAGGTAAGAAACTACTCCCTTCCGTAACAGGAAGCTGCAGCAAAAACGGATACTGCACATAACCTGTGCCGAGGCCCTCACACACTGTTGTGCATGCTTCCCAGGATCGACACATGACGCAATGGTCCTACGCAATAGCACCTTACCAGCTTGCATGGCCACGGACAGGGGACAAATAACATGGCTATTAGGTAAGCAAACGCCTTGGAGTAATAAGGGGAAAAGGAGTTATCTACAGGACAGGGGAGCCGACTTATGAATTTCCGGGGGGGGGGGGGGCAAATACAGGAAGTGACATCACTGGCAGTTATATGACCGCAAATTTTCATGTAGTCGCCAACTTGGTGCGCGGGGAGAGGGGGGGTGTTGTCGCGCGCAGCACAGAACAGTGGAAACATTGGCTAGCATGCACTGCATATACTAAAGTCAAGAAAGAAGGAGATTCAAGCCTTCGAGTTGCATTCCAGTAAGACATCACTGCCCCTACTCCACCGCTCTATAATCGTCCAGCAACACAACTAGGATGGGAGAATGAAATGCTTGCTAAACAGAAGGTACACAGCTGCAAGGTGGAGTGTCACCACCAAAGAAAAGTTCCCAATTCAAGGGAAACGAGAAGTAAAGACGTTTCCCGATTAAAAACTACCAAGCAAGATGTGTGTGGTGCCATAGTTCAGTAAAACATTAACAATTCAAACTTACAATAGTGCTGCGTAGATTGGCCAGCCACAAGTGACATTTGCTAAGATGTTACGTCTCAGTAACCAGTTAGAGTTAGGGATGTATCTTAATCTTAAACCTTTCAGTGGACACATCAGATGTGTTGCTGAAGTATAATGCAATCCTGGCTGAAGTATAATGCAATCAAGTGTGGTTTCAGACTTGGGGGGGGGGGGGAAGAGTGTTAACTGCTTTTAACATTGTAGTTTACCAGAAATTCATTTGAAATACCCTTATTCAAAAAATGAAGGAGTCAGTAAAAAAAAAGTACACCCCACTTATGCTTAATAACGTCTTACCTTCCAAGAAACGCGCAGCTTTTAGCAGGGACTGCTATTAGAGGACCTGGTACTTGCACCATTTTGCACCTGCTACAATCAATGGCCAGTTAATACCACTATGGCTGTGCCTGGCAAGGGCCTTTCCCCTGCCTCCACAAAAGCCCAAACGGTTGGCATTGCAATGCTTGTTTGAGGTTACTGTAGACGGATGCAGAGAGAATTAAAGAGTGCAAAATAAAAAACGTCATTCACCGAAATATTCCAAATTGCTCAAATGACAGCCCGCCCTATCAAGAACACAACTCTTTGTAACGACACAAAACGAAGTGGGCCATAGCCATGTGGCCCTTCCCAGATGTTGCCCATTGTGATCAAAACACAGGACTGTGATTACTGGAATTAACAGTGACGGCTTTAAAAATAGCGTTAGCAAAGCCAACAGGTTAGATCCTTTGCTAGCACAGGCTGCCCAACCGAGGGTCCTGGAAAGTGCCATCATGGCGGAAGGACGGCCACTGGAGAGGAGGGCATCAGCCATGTACTCCGATATCCCCCTCCATGTTCCGGCTTTGCATCGCAGAAATGGTCATCAACTGCCAGGACCATCCTCCAATCCCAGCTACTAATCAGGTGCTTGCACAATTGTCAAGTAAACTACCTAGATGTTTGCAACATTCCAAAGAAGAAACAGCAACTGACCAGGAACCTGGGCCATGGACAATGGTTGCCAAAAAATACCCAGGAACTTGCCCCATTGCCATCAACTGCCATGGCTTTCACCCTAATCAAGGATTACCATCAGCTGCCCAGGTATTTACTCCATTGCTAAGGATTGTGATCAACTGCCCAGGTATTTACCTCTCTGCCATCAAATACCTAGCTACATGCTCCATCAATAAGGACTGAAAAACTGCCCAGGTACTTGTGCCACTACCATGGATTACCATCAAAAGCCCAGGTAATAACGCATTGCCATCAAATACCCAGGAAAGTATCCGATTTGTTGCAGATGTGCCTTTAACTGCCCAGCTACCTGTCCAGTTAAAGCCATTAGTGCATGTGTGCATGCCTGACACCTACCCTGGTTCTAGTGGTCTTAGTTTCCTTTATAAAATACACAAATCACATAGTATGTCAACCAGACAATGTATCATTGTGTACAGCTTAAAGGGGGCCACCTGACCCAAAACAGCACACTAGGACATGTATTTTGGAACAATAAACATTGTAAACACACCTCTAGTTTAGATTGCAAAGAGTGCTTGTGCTGCAATTACAAGCACCCAGTTATAAAGTCCAGACTTAAAACACTTGATCAGCATTCAGTGAGTAAAATAAGCTTGTAAAAATAAAATGCAGCTGCGCATGAAATTAAAGAGAATTTTGGGATTATCAGACACTGGCAAGCGGGCTCTGCTGATGCTGTGGGAGAAGTGAGACTTGCGATGGCGACACATTTAAGATTAATAGCTGCTGTTTATCACAAGATGGCAGGCCAGCACAGATCTTAACCACTGAATTCCCACTTAACAGCTATAAACCCTTCTATGTCTAGAGGCTGATGTAGAGGAACCCGTGTTAGAAAGCAATGAGGTGATTATACTGTACCATATCCCGTGGGAGGTGATGCCCCCCAAAGACTCAGTGAAGGCCCCTCGTGTCAAAAGGTTGAAAAGTCCTGCCGTCTCAGTCCCCACAGTCTTAACTTCTCCCCCGCTTAGAGTGGAAGCAGTCTGGGGCACACAGTTTGTAATGCAAATCGCACATTGTAAGCGTCAGGACAAAAAACAGAGAACTGAATACATTGCTGAGGTAAATGAGTTCTGACTGGTAATACCGTATAGAGCCACATTATCGCACCACCCAACTATGAGTTTGAGGGCAAAGGTGGAGGAAAATCCTCCAGCAAGAAGCTGCAGGTATTTCCTCCACCATACCGCCCAAAATAGAACAATTTGGGGGTATTACTACCAGCAGTAATACTGCTGAAATCCACCATGGAGTCCTATGGACTCCAATTAATGGGGACTAACACTGCCTACCACCACTTGTAATACAGCAGTAATACCGCCAGACCAAGTGGCAGTAATGGTAGTACAGTTTGGTGGTATCTCGGCAGATTTACAGGCCACACAGAGACATCACCCCTCTCCATGTTGTCTTTTATTGACTTGTAAAATACCCCTGTCTCCTCAGGTGACTCAGACCACCACCATTCCATCCTACATAAACTTGATGCCCCCAGGCTGTTGATCTTTACTTTTATTCTACTCATGTAGATCCAGGAACGTCATACTCCTGTTACTTTCATGGATTATTTTACTTCCTGTTCCTTAAAGCCAGGGGTCTTAAACATAGAGACTTTATGCCGGCCCTTTACCCACAAACACTGGTTGTTAATATTATACCTTGGAGCTGCACGCGTTAATAGCACTAGTGCAAGAAACAGACATTCAGGACGGGCGGTAAAAAGACTTCTGTGGGTCGTATGCAGCCTATGAGTTCACAGGGTTTGGTTGACCAGGGAATAGGACACGAGGCATGGAGTTGGGACAGGTTGGCAGCTTAGCTGCTGGCACCTTTCAGGTGGCAACCGTAAACCCATGAAGAGGGAGCGGAGATGTGCAGTGCTTCTTTGCCCCCCTGATTCTCTGATTTGTCAGAGCTATATTTTCAAAGCCTCTCTCTGAATGGAGCATGAGTGCATTCATCTCTCAGTTGACTCACAGTTATTGTTCTGTCTGTGTCTTTCATTTGTTATAAAACAGCACCCAAGGTTAGTGGCTCTCAGGGGGTAGGGAGCCTGGGACGCTCCACGGACAACGAACTGGCAGCCAGGGGGTTTTAGCAATGCGCTACTTTTGTAAACAAAATGAACCCCCAAAAAATCTTTTTTTTGTGGCTGCACCAGTAAATCATCAAGAATCGATGACTGGGAGAAAGGCTGCAGGAGAGCGATCCCCCTTATTTGTATGGTACAGTAGGACAGATAGGAGAAAGAGATTGGTTGGCTCTCGACTTACCTCTACCTGTTCAGTAGCACACATGGGAGTGGGTAGTCGATCTGGCTTTGGGGGCCCCCGTTTCTCTGTGATAGCATACTCTTGAGGGCATACTTTTTTAATGAACATTTAAGTGCAACTGCATGTGTATACCAAGTGCTTAACACTTGGGCAGTTCCACAGCACTGCTGCCACAACCAGGCCCGGCCTTAGGGGGGGGCGAGCCGGGCGACCGCCCGGAGCGCCACACCCCCCAGGGTGCCACTAGCACCCACCACGCCAGCTTGGGGAAGTCTTTCAAGGGCTCCCCCGAGCTGGCGTAGAGGGAGAAGGCGCGGGAGGCGGGCGTATTCAATGACAATCGGGTGCTCAGCATCCGATTGTCACCAAATGCGCCCCTCCGCTGCAGCGCCTTCAACAACAAAAGGCGCCATTAGCCCCCCACTACGCCAGCTCGGGCAGTCCTTCAAGGGCTTCCCCGAGCTGCATAGTGTCAGAAGGCGTGTCAGGTGCCTCATTATTATTAAATGACCCTGCGGTGGCAGAGCTCATCTAATAACAACAGGGTGCTGATGCGCCCTATTCAAATAATTACCTCCTCGCTAGAGCGAGGTTTTTAAAATAAAAGTGGACTTCTTGGCCCCGCCCCCTTTTGACCAGGGGCGCAGGGGAAGGGGGGGGGCACCAATTCGCCCAGGGCGCTGGGACCCCAGAGGCCGGCCCTGCCACAACGCATAGTATGACAGAGGCCGGACCTTTGTGGGGCCTCAGGCTCCATTAGGAGCCAATTCATGAAGAAAATAAAAAGCGCACACCTTCTTTTTTCTTCATAAATAGGCTGTTAATGGAGCCTGAGGCCTCGCAAAGGCCCGGCCCCTGTCGCACTAAACATGTGTGGCAGGGGCCGTGGATCGGGCTGCTGCTTGTTGATGAAGCAACAGCCCGATCCTTTGGTAATTTATACTCTTTTATTTGTTTATTTTCAAACTTTGGATGCGCGCCCCCCCGAGCATGAGGCTGCGGCCCACCAGAGGGGCGCGCCCCACAGTTTGAATACCGCTGCCCTAAACCCTCCCCTCCAGGACCAAACACCAATATGACTCCTAGAGGGGAGGGCTTAATCGGACATTTTCGCGATTATACCCGGCTGGAGAGAAGTGATGCAGTATCGATGGAAAGGGCCATCAATGCTGCATCACTTCTCTCCGGCCTGGGGGGTGGGGGGGGCTTCGGCCCCAGAAGCCCCCGTACTGGGCACCCCTGCTACAGGATAGAGGTGAACAGAGGGATTAACAGCAAGCCTATCTAGGGCTGATGTGAGAATCATCGGCTATATAATGCGCCCTAAATAACAAGAGCTACAAACTATTGCATATTCAAACTAAACATTCTGAGAGGATTTTAACTATCCACATGCTAAGACATAGAAATGGCCCCATGCATATGCAAATAACCCACTCCTGCCATGTCTGATGACTCCATACTATAACCCCAGAGGACTATGGAAGGGTTTTACAGTGCTGCACATGGGCCGTCATTGAGAGGTCCCTAGGAATGCTGACATGCCAGGTTCCCATGTCTACAGAGGACTGCTGGGGCACTAGTGGATTCGCTTCATCATTGTCTGCTACATGCGTCGCAACTCTGCCCCACAATGTCGTCACACGACCTGACAGTGATGACTATGGTGATGGTCAACCACTCAACGGGCCAGAATGGGATGTACCAAAAGGCTTTATTATGAGGCACCCTGCAGTGGAAGTGCTCATCTGACAGGGTATTGAAGTATATGAAGATGCTTTGCATATGTGTTGACTGTGCTGTGCAGTAATAACCGGTGTACATGTATGTTGCACTTCAACATTCACACCAGCAGAATTATGTCGGAGAACAAGATTGACAAAGCTTGGAGAGGAATACACAAATACACGTTGAGAACATTTTAAGCCGTTACTAATCAGATTACGTAACCTATGTGTGTTGGGATGGGAGGCTTTTACCAAATTAGCCTCAAGAAAGAGAAGGAAAGAGCCCTGTCTCGGCCCTGAATATACAACTCAATTGACATGGTGGTGCCATATGTAGTGAATCGCACATGCCTGGGACACGTGTAGGGGTCATTTCAAATGTGTTCAGACAGAAAAGCGGTTGACTTAGTGGCCGCTATTTATTAACTGTGTTTGTATATCACTTCTGACAAGCAACATCTTTAACAATCATTTATAAAGCATATAGACAGAGAAATACACAAATTACGTTAAGTGCACTCTGAGATGATTAACACACAAATACATATAGTTCAAAACAACTGATGTGTTGCATATACATGGTAAACAAGAACCAATTACTTGAACTTGTAATAAAATTAGAGAAGCAACCCACAGAGCTGGAGCCTAATATGGTCAGATAGAAAAGGTGTATATTTCTGACTGTTGTCAATTACATAATTGACTCCTATCCAGTTCAAACAAATTGTTCTGAATACAAGAGTGACCAGTACATGGTCACAGTGGACGTGTAAAGAGTATTCCAGCAATATCCCTGCCGTTTCCACTGGGTAGGGAAAAAGTTGTAATTGAGTGGATTTTCAGGAATACCACCTCCAGTAATGGTAAATACCTCTGGTGGTATTCCTGCAAAAAAATTTAAAAATCCACCCGAGGCTGAACATCTGTAGCAATTCGTAAAAAAGAAAAGCATGACCATTTAAAGTTCCTCAAAGAAAGATTTTAATTGTAGACACAACTATTTATTTGTTGAATTACTTTCTACTTAAATCGTGCTCATGCTTCCAGGAGACCCATCGAGAGTGCGTACAGAGAACGGAGGAGCTCAGAGGTAGTTGAGGGTTTCATACTTTATTAGGCCTCATTATAGTTTGAGGGGGTAGGGCAGAGTTGCAGGCTGGGAAGCCTTAGAACTATCAGAAGGTTCTGGCACATCGACCTTTCAGCGATTAGTCAGCTGGTAGTGAGGGGGCACTGGGTGAATGGGCGGGTGCCCGAGCCGTAGAGAGCTTTGTAGAGCAGGGAAATAGCAGGTCCAATATTGTCAACAATGGGAAGATGTGATCGGAATGCTTGAGTCCGTACTGGAGCCAGGGAATTTGCTGTTGGGCATGCCGTTGGCAGTGTGTTGTTTTGAGTAGTGGCAGGGGAGTTGCTAGGTCTGGAAAAGACCCGGGGCTATGTTGATGTCGGAACTGTTGGGACTGGGGGCTAGCTAGTCTTTTGGCTGTAGCTCCTGAGATTCTATCCGGGGCTACAACCAAAAGATCAGGGGCCATAGCCCCCTTAGCCCGCCCCTAGCAACGCCCCTGAGTAGTTGTCCCAAATGATGTCATTGCAGTAGCCAACTCTCCACATTACTTCTACAAGGACAAGGGGAACATTATGTGTCGCTGGCAAGAGATGGGGTATTTGCCTTAGGATTCAGAGATGGTAGACAGCCTATGTATTGATTGTGTTAAGGTGGTGGGTATGGGTAACAGTTCTGCTCTAAAGTCAACCCTGTGAGTTTGGAACTATTGTTGAGGTGCTGGGATGGAGGGAGGTTTTGAGGCAGACTCTTTTGCCATTCATCCAGGTGTGGCTTTGAAGGAAGAGGTGGACACCTAACTGGCAACCCACGGGTGCTGCCCTAGGTTGAGCTGTAGTTGTTCATGCTCATACTCCCGATAATGAGAGCTTACAAAGACAAGTGTATATATAAGAGAATAGGTGGGAGAGGATCCAGTCTCCAATCATGTGAAAGAGACCCTGAGAGGAATTGATGGTGCTGTGTGTGCTTCCCAAAGGGTAGCATTCTTTATTTGTCAGGATGGCCTTTTTGCATTTGCTTATCGTGTTGTTGCACAGGCCGCATGGTCTCAGAGCTTCTTGAATGTTCTAAAAATTCCTTCCTTTTACTCTTCTGCTGGACTATTTCCAGCTCGCCCAGTATGGTGCCTGGTGAATAGTCAGAAATCAGCTCAATGCTTGGCGTGTCTTAGATAAAGGCATAATGTTAGATTTCCCAGAGGCTTCCACACCAGGTTGTGACAATTCCACAGCTGTGTGTAACTCTTCTATGACACCACAGTAACCTTGTGCAGCTGCCCTTCCCTGCATGTAAGGCGGTACCTTTGAAGAAGCCATAAACTAGTGTGTGATGATTTGATAGGAAGTGGAGGGAGCCGGAAAGGTTTATGGAATTCAGTATGAGATGGTAACAGTAGAAATGTGGGGGGTTATCACAATGAAAACAAATCACTTTGAGGGAATCAGTAATCAGAATTCCATCCTAGCCACTTACATAATCAGCATTTCATGCCACTTGTATACTAGTCCATTACAGGTCTTTCTCTCTCTCACTTTGCTAAATTCTGCATCACACTCCTTGTGGTATTGATTGGTTTGACTTTAGAATCCAGTTGGCCAACCCTCCTCAACCTTCCTTCCGTGAGTACGCTGCCGCAGAGCAACAGGCTCAGTAATGACTGTGAGGCTTTCTTCTGTAATTTTGAGTGCATTGCTAAGACCAGAAAATGGGAATCAAAAGTGTTGGACACAATTCATAGCATCCCCCTTGAACAGAAATTCGTATGTGGCCTTTGAATTCTTGAATCCAGATAGCAAACTTACTGCCTAAAGAATGGAATTTTGGAATCATTGGGGTTATGACCAGGAATATCATCAACAAAAGTCAAGACATGTACCTTTCTCCCTAGGAGAGCCCCAGGCAAATGGAATTTACAACTGCTGGGAAAGTAGCTTGTTGGATTTCAACAGAAGAAGCTACTTAGGGAAGCATTTATGGACTACCTACCCTCTAACTAGAAAAGCTTGATCAGCCGACCTTAGAAATGAGAATCCAGATGGGCAGATGCTATCAACAAACCCAACGGTGGAGACCTGTCAGCCCCAAAATGGCAATCCTCCTGCTCCAAAGTGAGAGGTAGTCAATTGTGTCCCACCCCAAAGGTCCAGACCAGGCCGTAGGTCCATGATTTGAACCCCTGAAACACCTGAGGTTAAGAATACCTCCCCTTCCATTAAAGAGCAGACATCCATGCCATATTATGCTTGTAGGGAACTGGTAAACAGTCAGAACCTGTCGAACCAGCACCATTTTATGAACCAATGGAAATGAGCTTTAGTGTTTCGTAGACCCGGAGCTGGAAGGTAACACTTGGTGTATGAAACTTTGTTTGGGAGGCCCCAGAAAAAAAACAATGGGCCAAGATGTGCTTGCTCTGGGAAGGTGTGATGGAATGGAATGGCAGTAGGTGAAAAAACAACTCGATTCTGGAAGCTGACAAACTGATCAGACTTTGTTTATGCAAGACAATGTCTTCTTGATTATTTGGTTACTTGGAGCCAAGAAATGTATCCTGAAGCTCAAATGATTTTTCACAGCAGCAGATAACCACTCCAAGTCAAAGTGGCTATCATGGCAAGCTTAATGGAATATGCTATCATGTGTACAGAACTAGCACGATTCGAGGAGTTGCTTCGGTTTATTTGTTTGTTTGTTTTATTGATTTATATAGCACACCGAACCCGGGGGTATCTGGGCGTATTGCAGCAGAAAGTTACAGCTTAACATGAACACAAGTTACCGGCAGTACATATAAAGTGTACAGCACAGAAAGACAGGCATTAACAGGAAATGAGTACAAGACCGACATAAACAGTCAAACAATAGGACAGGCAATGAGTACAACCTGAGAGGAACAGGAAGAGCATAGTACGGCACTTGTCTCTAGACGAGGTGCTGACCTATAGTGAACATTGGTCCTTCTCAGACAACCAAGTTATAGAGTTTCTACTAAAGTTGGGGAAGGACTGGTTTGTTTTGAGGGAGAGTGGGAGTGTGTTCCAGAGCTGAGCTGCTATCACTGGGAAACTACCCCACCCCTGTTTTTTTTTTAAATTTGTACCTAGGAACCACCAGGCAGGAAGAGCTTGCTGACCGGGTGACGCGGGATGAAGATTGTAAAACAAATTTCTCAGTTAGGTATAGTGGGGCAGCATGATTGAGACATTTATGGGTTAGAGACATCGTTTTAAGTTGAATCTTGTCCTTGATGGATAGCCATTTATTCTGTCTCCTTGACTCAGAGATATGTTCTCTTCTTGATATGTTCAGAGCAGTCATCAATGTGTTATTTATTTATTGAGAATGTACTTGCTTGTGCCTAAATTGAGTCTGTTACAATAATCCAATTTTGACAGGATAAGGACTCTGGCTAGGATAAGACAGCTCTCCTTTCGAGAGAAAGGGTTTGCAGGCCCGTATCAGCTTACAAGTATATGCCGTTGCCGAGGCTGTGGCATTGACTTGTTCGCGTAAGTTAAGCACTGAGTCTAGGTAAAAACTGAGCGTTTTTACCTCTTTAGCCACTTTAATGTTGTTCCCGTCGATATTAAAGGAGGCATATTCGTTGCTAAGTTTGTTGAAGTTGGCTGTGGAACCTAGAATCGGGAGTTCTGTTTTATCATCATTCAGGCAGAGGCCGTGGGTGGCAATCCATGCCTGAATGATTAGATACATTTTATTCACTAGCACTACATCGGTGTCATAGTTTCCAGTGAGGGGTAGGAGGATCTGGATGTCATCTGCATAACTTGTCTAGGTGACACCCAGATCATCAAGATCGTCAAACAGGGGCTTCGTGAAAATGTTATACATGCTCTGTGACACGCAGGAACCTTGGGGTACTCCACATGTTATTGGTATCGGGTCGGCTGCCGCCGAAGGGGAGAAGACTCTCATGGTCCAATTGTTTAGAAATGATTGGATCTATGCTATTGCGTCCTGGGAGAAATGGGCTGCTTTGGCGAGGTTATTGCATAGCAATTTGTGGTCGATCAAGTCAAAAGCAGCCGGTAGATCCAACAGTAAAAGCAAAGCGCTTTTCTCCTTGTCTTTGAGTGAAAAGTAAAATGAATGAAGGGGAATAAACAAAACATCTTCAGGTTATCAAGATGGACGAGGACAAGGACCAGCAGATTTATTGATGGACAGCAGAATCCTTAGGTGAATGAGAGTGGGCCAGAGAGTTTGGGATTCCCACTGGCCCGATTCACCATGAAAGAGTGGACATATCTAACAAGGTCCCCTGGCAGTGCCTGGGGTGGTGAATAGGGTCACGGAGGCTGGGTGCTGCCACGCATGCCATGATGCTGGACCCTGATAAGCTAGACAAAGGACCCTCAATACCACCCTACCACTACTCAGGGCTGTGGAAAGGGATTGTCAAAGGAGATATGCCCACCGCTGCCTTCCCCTTTAAGGGTACCCATGCCTATGCAGTGAAGCAGAGGTTTGTTGTTTACCCAACTGTTCCTATTTAAATTAGGTGGCCCGAGCCAGCAAAACTAGCTGCCAGTCTTCCTGCACCTCAGAATGTGAGCAGGGCTGGGCCACCTGCATCCTGCATCCTGCGTAGAGCGGTTACCACTACGGCATTCTCAGGTGCACAAGTATAAAAAGCAATTTGGCAGACAAGGCGAAATAAGGTTGGCTCTATGTGGCTGCATAGCAAGGTGTCTCCTGATTACAAACAGATCAACAAATGTATGATCTCTGCTGTACCAATGTGCATGCTGCATTTGTTATCAAGCACAGATACAATCCCTCCCACATAGGAAGACCTGGGGGAAGGGCTAGGACCCAATAAAAGCCACAAGCATTCTGGGAGTGAGGTGGGTGAACCGAGTTGGATATCGAGTGGTGAAAGTGGTGGCACAGAGAAGAATGAAAGAAGCAGCTGAGGTAGTGGCAAGGGGTAGTAGGAGAGGAAAAAAGGGAGCCCATAAGGGTAGAAGAGAGTTAGACTTGTGGAAAGTGGTCAAGCCAAGAAAGATGGAGGTAGAGAAGATTGGAAATTTGGAAATAAGAAAAGCAGGAGGAGGCGGAATGTAGAAAGAGGAAAGAGGCTGGAAGAGACATTTGTGAGAAAGATGGGATTGTACGGAAACACGAGGAGGAGGTTGGCAGAGAGAGCGGGTAGTAAGAAAAAGTTGGAAAGGAATACCGGAAGAAGGTTTGAGGAGACATTGAACAACAGGACAGAAATTGAAGAATACATTGATGCAGAGGACATTGAAAGGAACAGCAGGATGAGGTCTGTGGAGATATTTAAGAGATAAAAGAGGTTAGAAGGAAACACAAAGAGACGGTTGAGTTGGAGAGGGTATTGAAGAGTTAGAGGAGTTTGGATGGAAAGCCCAGAAAGGGGTTGCAGGAGCTATTGAAGCAGGAAAGATGGTTGAAATGAAACATAGGACTGGGTTGGAGGAGATCTGATTGAGAGAGAAGGTAGGTTGGAAATTAACACCAAGAAGACTTTTCAAGGGATTTTGTGCAGAGGAAGGAGTTTGAAAGGAGACATCAGAAGGAGGTCCAAGGAGAAATGGAGAGGAAGGCTGTTGGGAGATGGTGTTGGGAGAGGGGGGTCCGGAAAAACAAATGTGGAGAGTTTGTGGAGCATCAGGCAAAGGCACATTCAGTTCACAAAAAAGGTGACCCTTGTAAGCATCAATGGATGAGCATGTGATGGAGTGTCGAGGAGGTGTACAAGGAGAGACAGGCTG
The DNA here is from genome assembly GCF_040938575.1 of Ambystoma mexicanum. NCBI lineage: Eukaryota > Metazoa > Chordata > Amphibia > Caudata > Ambystomatidae > Ambystoma > Ambystoma mexicanum. The sequence continues at coordinate 461,835,470 of NC_090927.1, read as the reverse complement.
GAGAGTAGAGGATAAGAGATGCACTGGAGAGCTCTATCAGCATGAGAATATGGCATTTCTTCGAGGAAGAAAGTAAAATTGGGGCATTGGAGAACAGTAGCATTGAGAGAGGGAGATGGCAAATTAGTAGAAGTAAAGCCTCCAGACCCATTCAAACTACTGGCTGCTTGTTGGAAGTTCTGGGGGTTTGTTCACTACTATCATATCCCAGCTTCAGCTGTTAATCAGAGACACCCGCAAAGGGGACTCTCATGTCAAGAGAACCAGAAGACCAGACATGGTGAATCCAAGAGAAAAGAAACAAGTGTGGGGAACATTTAAAACCATCAGGACTGTAGATGACTGAGCACTGATCATCTTTGCCAGGGAGTGAACCAGATTGAGATGTTCAATCTGAGAGACTTTAACTATTACAAGCAAGAAGAAGTCATCTTGTTGTTGTCACTGAAATTTACATTTCATTTATCCTCATGTCACCCAATCCTATAACTAGCCCTAATAAAAAACCTTTTTTGGACCATACATTCTTATGTTTGCCTCATGTTGATCCTACTCGGCTCTGTATAGTAACCTGTTAAACATCCCCATCAACTCCCATTTCAGTCTTTACAGACTTTACAAATCATATTGGCCTACATGTATCATACTTCAGCCTGCCTGTCCTCCACTGATGAATTAGCCCCCTTCTTGGTTGCTCTAATGATTCCTCATAAAGTGTTGACTTCTTTCATTTAATCATTGTGCTCATCCAAAATTGGACAATTACTGAGCAAGAATTCAAATATCCCCATTCCATAAAATAGCGCCATCCAATCTACTCATCACACTGTTTTCTTCTGCCTGATCCATTGTACTTTCATCATTGAATTATAAACATGTATCATCAATTGGTGCACAGACTCCCCAGCTCTCTTCTTCCCATCCTGCCACTCAAGTATCATAATCATACTTCATAAGGACTCACTCATTTGCCAGCCGCTAAGAATTTATCCCATTTGAAGTTGATTAAAACAGAATTTGAAGAATGACCTCTTCTTACTCTACTATTTGAGGATCACTGAGATTTCAATTTATAATAGTACGCCATCATTCACTCAACCCTGGAGCTTTTCTGTCCCTGACTTTTATGGATACAGCTGTCATCCCATTTAATTTTTGCCACTTTGTGTGCCTTTGTAAAAATATTTATATAGAGTAAATCACCTGTAAGGCAAGTCCAAATGCAAGTAATAAAAATCAATCCAAAAGAGCCAAAAAAGAATGCACAAGATATGAGAAAAACAAATATGTATTATTACACATCCTAGGCCAGGAATTATCTAAAAGACATTCAACTGTGACATAAGATGGCCGGTTTTATAGTAAATTACAGAAGATAAAAGACAACAAATGTTACATATTATTCCCATTTTCCAGGCCTATGATTCGACATTGTCATTTGCAATATACATGCTTCCATACATTTCCTGACTTTATTGGTTTATTCTAACCTTGCGAAAAATGTAAATTTCAAACTGTTAGTTCTTTAGAATTGAGACCATCTCCTTTCGTCAGGCGATGATTGGGTAATGGTCTTTTAAACTTGTATCATCTGAATTCGACATTTGATTGGTTTCTCCAAAAGGACAAAAACAATGACACAATCACACTGCACGTGGCCCTGAATCGCTTTTTAATCTTGTTTGCTGGGTTTAGTCTGGTTAGAACCAGCCGACACGTGTTTCAAACTCTGCTCTTTCTTTGAGGGCTTAGGATCTCTTGTGTCAAAGTATACAAACTAATTTATTGCAAGCAAGGTCCATTCACCCATCACGTGTCTATATATTCTCACATTTGTGATGCTTCAATTCTTAACAACGCTTTTTGGCAGCAATGCCGAGGACCACGCACAGTGTGATTGTGTTATTGTTTGTTTTTGCCCTCTAAATGTTGGATCTTTCAGCAGGGGCCCCCCGCTGGATACACTGGATACACTTACCCGCTGCTGTGGTCTATCTACATTCTGGATTGTATACTATAATATCTTGTACAAGTGCTTGGGCTTTACAGTTCTCTTCTGCTTTCTGGATTCCTCCTTTCTTCAAAAGGAGTATGTATGGAGTGAGTATGTTTAATCCAATCCCTATGTGACATGTGACAGTGTGACATTGAAGTGATAACTTTTACATCCTTTCCCATTGACCTAATCGGTTGGCACCATCTTACCATCCTCACCATTGTGAACTATTCATCGCCAGTCCACTTTGCAACTCGTCGTTGAGAACATTACTTGCTTCTCCTTCCTTTCTCATGTTTTTATCTGTCCTGCCTCTGACCTTATGTGCTTAGGGCTAAGAGGCCAAGGTGGTCCCACCAGGGTCTATGATGGCTCCCCTTCGTTGTTTGAGTGGGCTCTTCCCCCTGCACGGGCTCTGACTGGGTTAGGAGGGCAGCCTCTGCACCGGTCCAGATTAAGGCGCGCCTAGAGCACCCGGCTGCACTCTGCATGGCGGATGCTCCCTAAGTTCTTCACCAGAGCCTTATGTTGTTGCCTCTGATGGCATCCAGTAGCAAGAACACCTGATGTGCGGCCTGCTTGGGGTGGCCCCATGTCCGATTGCTCAACCATAGGCTGTGTAGAATGGGTAAATGTCCTCTATTGTTTTAGCTCCACGCAAGTGATGGCACATTACGCGGTCGTGAAGGGCCAAGAGATGTGGGGTTGAGGGGTTAGTCATCTGTTCTGGTGATGTCTTCGGTTCTAAGCTCCTATGTCCAAGAAAGGGAGTGTTCTGTAGGTTAGTCATGCACACAGTACCAGCTGTGTGCCCGGTCGCGCGCCAGAGGTGTTCTCCCTCTGATGTCTGAGGTAACTGCCTGTTGCTCCTCACCTCTGTCCCACTAGGAATGGGATGCTTCTTCCCTTCGTAGTACCTCCTTGCTACAAGCTATCGTTACTGGATAATTAAGCATGGTGCGGTCCCTCCTGTTGTTGGGTGGATTTTGATGTTTGAGTCCTTTCCTATCATGTGCTTCTTTGCAGGGAAGATATGCGTGTCTTTCCTATCATGTGCTGCTGAAAAGGTGTCCCTCGGCAAACAACGGATTGGCCTTGATTGTCGCGGCAGCTCTAGCCCCGAGGTTATTCGATGGTGATATGTGCGAGTAAAGGTGGCCGCACAAGTCTGAGAGCTCTGGGGGTTTTAACGATTTAGCTGCCTTGCACCTTCTATGCAGTGGTGTGGCTTTTTACACACTTTGCTTTACCTCCTTGTGCTGCATTCGTCGGTCAAATGGACAGTTGTGCCCGTTCTAGAGGTGATCAGTCTGTGCTGGGCTGGGGGCCAAGTCCACAGGGCCTCTGGGGGAGTGCCAACTCTCCTCCTGGGGAGGTGTACGCAGTTGTATGCTGATGCACCCCGCTGCGGGTGGTCAAAACTTCCTCCCTCCTCCTGTACCGCACCAGGACACCCGGCTCCCCGTCTGGTTCGGGGCGATTCTGGCACGCCCAGTGCCGGAATGGCAATCTCGTAGTTCCTCCAGAGGTCTGGAGGGGTCAGTGAATGTACGGCCAGGCAGTTCGCTGTATGACCAGTCCTCTGCGTCGTCTCTGCCCTGCTGTTATCCTCACCACGTAGGAGCCCAGCAAGGGCAGCACTCTCCCACCGGTGTTCCTCGCTGGGGCTCCCAGCAGGGTACTCTCGTGGTTGGGATGTGCACCCGGGGCTTACTTCCAACGTGGATTCTGCAGCGCCACCTTCACGGCCACGTACCTCACTCAACTGAGGCCTCGCAGTCCAGTTCTTTTCACTTGTATCCCCACGATGCGGGGCTCTGGAGGCACCGGAATTCAGCAGGGTGTGTCAGGATCCTTTAGTCAGCACTTCTCATGCATAAAGTCTAATTCAGGGTCAGTGTAATGGCAGGATTATGATTAGATGTGTTCCTTACTGTAGAGAGCTAACTGGCTCACGGCCATCTTGGCTCTCTAGAGCCCAGGGTGCAAATAGTATTTAATAGTGTTGGACGTGTAGGAGGCGCCTTGATGCAACGCTGTTCCATACGTGTTACATTCTTAGAGGTGCGGCTTGACATGGTTGGACGCGCTGCGTACCCATGCTGTAGGGTCCTTTCCTTTCCCTTCCTGTTTCCAGATTCTCGGCTCGGACGGCTTGAACGGCTCACGTACGGTTCGAAAGCCTACGGCCGTTGCACCAGCATACCATCACACTTGTGTGCAAGTGTGACTCGCTGAGCCTCGGATCTTCTGAGCCGGTGAACATCATGTCCCTGATCCCTGGTGGTGTCGCAGGGCACGCAGGGGCTGGTGCAGGGGCATATTCACAGCTCCTCTGCTGCGGGTGTGCCACGAGGCACGAGGCTCAACCAGCGGAGCCCGGGAGGAAGGCCTGCAGCCTGAGATTTGGCGTTGCCTCTTATTTGCCTCTTATTATGGGTAAGGAGCTGGAATAAGGGGGAGGAAAAGACCTGCAGCCTGAGATTTGGCTTTGCCTCTTATTTGCCTCTTATTGTGGGTAAGGAGCTGGAATAAGGGGGAGGAAAGGCCCACACTGATATTGCCATACTGCTAAGAGTGAATTAAGGGTGAAATAAGGGTGTGCTACCGGCCTCACTGCTTGGGGTGGGGAATTGAGTGGCAGCAGCTGACGGAGGTCTCTCCCCCTACTCTCTCCCTCTTCCCCTACTCACGACCTACCCTTTCGCCCTCCTTTTTCTTCCTCTGATCCTCCCGCTGATTGATCTCCATGATACGTAGTGACAAGAGGTGGACACGGGAGTGGTCAGTGTGACTGGGAGGGGACGTTAGGTATTCTCACTAAGAGACGGCCAGGACGGTGCTTTCTAATACTTGCCCTACTCAGCCTCTTGTGGCTGTTGGCTATTACCTGAAGAACTGCTGGCAACCCGGGGGACAAGATGGGGTGTCTCGATTATTCCCTTGGGTAAGACTGGACAGAAAACTCTGACCCTTAATTAGGGTGACCTGAGATATAGTAGGAGTGAGATCATACATCTGTGGAACTACCCAGTACCAGAACAACATCAGGAGACCGTGGGCCTAATGCCTTTGATCCTGATGGGGAACAGTAACGTGTAGTGGTAAAGTGAGAGCCGTTGACAGAACTTAGTCAAACTGAGATCAAAAGCCTGCAGGTATTGAGTTGCCTGGGTAATCAAATTGGCCCACTTTAAGGGGTATATCTGGTAAATCACTCAATGCTATCAGCAAAGGAGCGGAATCATACCACATACAAGCTAAGAAAAACCAAGGTGAGGGTAATGACCCGTGGCCCCGTTAATGAGGTTGTAATGGAAAAATCGAAGTCTAAAACAAAAGCAAAGAAACCTTCTCCTGTCAATCAAGGTGCGATTACTAAATTCTTTCCATTAAACCCACCTCGGGAAATAAATTCCACCACGATTGAGGAAGAGATACCAGATCAATGTGGAAATGCCCTATTGAGTGTATCAAATTTTGATGACATAGATAACAATTCATTATTAGATCTATGTCTAAATATTCAAAGAAGTATGACCCCACATCCTGAAGTAAGGCTGAGTAACAACAGCGGAATACAGGCAGACATACTGATGACCACACCGCCAGGGCCAGCCACAGCGGGAGGAGGTTTGGATAGATTATCCATTTCACCAAACCTAGCAATGGCCCCAATGGAGGATGATCCCGACGTCGAAATAGAGTGCTTAGACAAACCACACCCAGGGGCGGCCGAGATAGCTGAGATCCAGTCCTCAGTAGCATCGCTACAATTTGCGCTCAAGATTCTGCTCAAAATGTCGGGGCGAATTCTAGCTAACACGGATGCACTAACTATGGAAAAGAAGGGGAGATTCTGCAGAAGGGGAGATATCTGCAGAAGATGCAGAAGCGAATCTATCTGAAGCCATCCATATTGTAAATGAAACGGAAGAGCATCAAAACGTGGAGATAGATCAAGATGTGGGCAGTCCTGATCCATTCTTTTCCAAAAAACAGAAGAGGTTAGCAAGGTCACCAAGAAGAGCAGGAAAAGACTAGCAAGAGCCAAGAAAAGGAAGGCAGCTAGTGATGGCTATCTCACTAGTTGGCTGCTGCCTGAACAAGCCATTGAACATGAGTTGGAAGAGGGTATAGAGACCACGGAGTTGGAGGAGGTATGCAATGGTGAGACCACCGACTTGGATACGGCTCTAAGTCAACCCATAGTGCTGGAAAATCCAGGAACTAAAGCAGCCGCCACCATGGACAACAAAAGGGAGACAAAAGGAAGCTATATATGTTTGATTAAGAACCTATATCAGAGTAAGGTCAACAAATGGCTATCACGCTCTGAACTTTTGATGACTCTACTCAGTTCCACAATTGCGGGTTCTCAAATCAGACGACTTTCAATTTGTGGAAACCCTGAAAGGCCCTAATCCTAAGGTATCTGCGTTAAACTGTAAGTTTCTAGCCACTGCTGAACTGCTAAGAAGCTATAAAGAGGAATTAAAAACAGTGGACGTTGACGTGGATGCCGATTTAAATGAAATTGAGCTGAGTAGCCCGGAGGAAGAGGCAGCAATTCCTTTGTTAACAGTAGACTGTTCAAGTGTATCAAATGAAAAGAAGGTGGAAGCATCTGATGTCCAACAAGTGCTAAAATGGGTGGTAGATGTTCTTCCTGAGATTCTATCTAAACAATGAGATCCATCCATTCTATCTTGGAACTGTCAGGGCTTCGCACACCTCCTCTCATCGTGGGCTACATTAAATTGCTTGATATATACAGCTGCTTCTGCTTACAAGAGACATGGGCCATAGATCCCCTAATTTTAGACGGCTATGTGTTGTATCATTCGGTGGCCAAAACAGGTGAAAAAGGCAGGCCGTTTGGTGGTTTAATTACAGGAGTGATTAATTCTTTGGGCTCGAGGCAGATTGACTGCAACCTTGAAAGCAATATGATTGCAGTTGAAGTGATCCTAGATAGCAAGGACCCTATGGGATCATTTTTGCTGGTGAGCCTATATAATCCACCTGGGTCGATATTAAGTGAACAATTGTAGGACTCTCTCCAGGATTTATTGGCGAATTGGCTGTCTATAACTACTGGTGCTGGGATAATTGTTGTTGGAGACTTTAACTGCCACATGACAAGGCGCGAGTGTAAAATGGCGAACTCTAAACTGAAAGAAATGGGAGCGATGGTTCACAATACAAAAGTCCTTGAGGGTGGAGCATGGGAATACTTGTTTGAGTCCTGGGACATGGATATGCTCAACGGCAGAACTAACAGTGACTATCCTGGGCAACATACATGGTCTAACGGTAGCTCTTATAGCACGCTGGATTATATATTTGTATGTCCTAGGTTTCAACAACAGGTAGAAGATATGATAGTTATTACTAATTAATGGAGTGATCATGCAGTGTTGAAATGTGTGATTAATTTTCCTACAGTACAGTCCTTATCCAGTAATATAGGTATGGTGAAAACTAATAAAGCAGGTACCAGGATTTTCTGGTCAGACAAAAACATATCACTTGCCGTTGAAGCTCTGGGGGCGGTTGAAACTAACAAGTTGCCTAATTTTAATATGATGTCCATCAACTCCATAGAAGACTGGATCTATGCCTTTGTAGGTAAACATGCAGCAACATTCATGGGGGCAATGTTGGGTCTGGAGGGGAAAAAATTACCATTTGATAAAACGATCAGAGACATGAAACGGAATCTCAGAGCAGAGCCACGAAAGGCTAAAAGAACTATGGCCCCTGGAGAAAGATATTTTGTAAAAATCAGGGAGATTAAAAATAGTTACAGGTCGGCCATTAAGGCAAAAAAAGGGTGGACAAGACACTTTCCTGGCAAAGATTGATTAAGACCATATGTGAAGGAAAGACCCATAACATCTGGTCCCTTTTGGGTGAGGCGAGAGGTGTTCAGAAGGGAGCTCTAGCCAATCCCACCAAGGCTAGAGCATGGGTAAAATTCCTGGAAAATCGGAATACAGAGGACAACAAACTAACAGTACTGGGCAGTCCCCCACTAGTGGCCCCGATTCTCATATCACACAAACTCATTCTAAATAAAATCAAAGAGTTAAAATCCTCACAAGCACCGGGACCCAATGGACTAGCCAATATTGTTATGAAATCGCACCCTCAGTTTTGGGCGAGCCTGTTGGGTATATTATTTGAGAAAGTTTTAAAATCGGGTAAAATACCCGGCTCTTGGCAAACGGCAATACTAATCCCCGTGTTTAAGAAGGGAAATGGACTCGACCCTAGCAACTAAAGGTTGCTGTCTATGCTAGACACAACAGGGAAGATATTTGCCTCATTTTTGCTTAACGAGCTACAATCTTGGGCAGAGGGCTCGGGTGTATTGTCTAAATTTCAAAGTGGGTTCAGACGAGGATATTCTACCTCCCATAACATAATGGTGATGGACATTTTACGAACTAGAGCATTAAGAGGGGGGGCTGCTCCACTATATGCCCTTTATATTGACTTCACAGCGGCTTTTGATTCCATACCTAGAAGCCGTCTGTGGAGTAAATTACAACTAATGGGATGCCCGGAAGGTTTAATATATTATCTAAGACTCTTGCACCATAATAATTCAGTCAAACTGAAGCTAGACCAGGAAGGGCATACAACTGATAACGTTGCCCAAAACAGGGGAGTAAAACAAGGCTGTGTCATGGAGCCTCTAATTTACAACCTGTATGTCTATGACAGCCCCGAAGCAATAACTACAGCAAGTAACTGCCCTCCCAAAATTGGCAAAGCCACCTGTCCCGTATTAGCGTACGCGGATGATTGGGTGATATTTGACTATACCATTAGTGGGATGCGAAGATCGGCGGCTGCACTATGGGAGTATGCAGAGGTGAATGGCCTCAGTATTAATCTAGGGAAAATGAAGGTAATGAGATTCACAAAAAAGAAGGTATCCCGTGTCCAATTTACAGTAGGTTTGGTGACCGTCTCCTACGTCCCTCAGTATTTATATTTGGGCATTTTCTGGTGATTATGCGGCCTGCAAACAATCACGCAACATCAGAGCAGCACAATTGACTACCCTATTCCATAGGTTTACTGTTAAACAGGAAGGCTTTACATTGTGGGGCACACGCCAACTTTACGCACAAGCCTTTTCCCCGGCAATAATCTATGGGCTGGAAGCTCTCCTTGAGTCTGACCTAAAGTGGCTACAGGTGATAGACCAAGGATGTGGTGCCAAAATCTACCTTCTATCACCTTGTATCCCCATGGCCATTATTAGATTAGAACTTGGCTTGACTTCTTTGAAGGCATTAGTACTAAAGAAGCGAGCGGGCCTCGTTGTATCTAAGAATGACCAGTACTTTAAAAAATGGATTGTTAACAGCGGTCCATAAGGAAATGGATAAGGAGAATTCGACATGCCCAACTGTTGAACAAATGGCCAATCTGTTTCATGAAATAGGCTGGCAACCTAGGGAGGGTTGCTTCTCAGATGAAGCAAATAGAGGTCTGAGCAAACATATAGATCTCTGGGACTGGCTAGAGAATTTTGAACATCTAAGTGGCCTGAGAAGTTATCAATTTGTCCAACATAGATTATATGAGTTTAAGAAACCTCAGAGATACCTAAATATCTGCCCATCAGCCAGATCTTATTGCTCAGATTGGAGCAACTACCCACAATTATGATCACAGGGAGAAAAGACAAGTTTGCTGTCGAGTTGCGAACATGTTGTATATGTAAAACCCAAGAGCAACTGGAGACGGCAAAACACCTTTTGACTGAATGCCCTGTGATGGCCAGTACAATTACTCCCCTTCTTGGCAGCTTTGTGCTTGAAATTGAGTATATCAAGGACGACCTGTTTTGGCACCATTGTACGAACTCGAACAGTATGCGTCTGTTGACAGCTCTTTATACATTTGGCTGAGAGTTGAAGTTAGATTGGGCATAACTCTTTAGGCTAATTTTGTATAGATAACTGCGAATCGAGTGTAATATATGTGGATAGATTTTATATGCTAATTTTCTTCCTTTTTAGGTAATGAATGTTCTTCTTTATTTGTACTCAGATTTGTATTTAGATTATGTATTAATCTTTATTGTTATTTTAAAGGTTTGTGTAAAGTTTATAATTTAAACTATAACACAATAATTTTTTTATGTATTTAATAGTCAACTTTTAACAAATCTCTACAAGCACCAAAACTTGGAGAATATATACATGCTTATGTTCTCACTTTGCCCGAGCTGATTGAAATATCAGTATATCCAACCTGGTGGGATTTTCCCATGGCAATAGTGCTTTGCACTTTTATTGGGAATAAAACCTTCCGCCCCTATACAAAAACATGTAATATTGATCTTTTCTTGCTACATTTTCTTTAATTATACCTTGAAGCTCAGCTTTGACTAATTTACATGCCCTGATGGAGCGTTGAGGGCAAACCACGCATTGCAAGATCCTGGTCAGTTAAAGGTTTACATAATGTATAGATACAGTTTCTCACTACTTTAGAATGTATTTGTAATTTCTGACCAATAAGGTAAAAAGTATATATATGTGGAAATCAGTCACCCTCGTTTACTCTGATAATAGCAAACAGAGGTGATTTATTAATTGGCTTGCAAGCCATTGAACGCTGCATTGCAACCCCAGTAAACAAACCTAGCTAACCTCACCCTGCCTACCAGGCCCAGTATCTATATAACGTTTTGCTCACCTGACCACAGAACATTTGAGAAACCCTCCTCCTATGTTGTTCTGCAAATGTGCCCCTCTTTAGCGAGGTCAATAACCCTATTCATAAAACTAGGTGTCCGTCATTTCTGTTCATGAATAAATATTACACAGTTCAGCTGCAACACAGCTTGCAAGGGGGCTTTTCCGGGAAAGTCCTTCCCTTTCTTCTGGATCAGCTGAGGGTAGCCCATTATTTACAGCAGTAAATAATGTACACTGGTTCGGACCAGCAGAATCCATTAGAGATGAGCCCAGGTCCTTGCTCCAGTAACCCCATCAGCCAAGAGGGGGATGGAGGCCTTAATAAATGTCAGCTAAATAAATGTCCCTTCTGCAAAAGAAACCCTCCCGGCCCTCATTTTCTTCTCATTACTAACGTTCATGTATGTATTTATTTCGTTATTTCTTAAAGGAATGGGCTCCACTCACACAGCCCCCCTTTTGTGGTATTATTGCAACTATCCTTTCTACAACCTTTAATCACTTTGTTACAAAAAAACGATTTCATGGTGTCCGGGCCAACACAGAGAGGCCTTTACTGTCCCACTAGATTACAATCTAACACAGTCAAACCTTTTAAAAAAAACAATTTGAATAGTTATCAAACTATCTATCATTGTTTAAATACATACATTCTACATGCAGCCTCTGTATCATAAGAATTGGCCACATGTTTTCACCTCAATATGGATCACAGCGTTAAAGGATTATTGACTACTATGACCCCCTCTCCCCCTTTCTCTACAGTAACATATGTGGCAGCAAAAGACTGTCCCTAATGGGAAATTAAGAAAGGGTCAGCCACACAGAAGAGGTGAGGTAAGATTGCTCATACATTTAATTGCCACCAGAACATATGACATCATAGGGAGTACACAAGGTGGCAGTGTGATGGCATTCTGAAAACTCATCTTTAAATCTGAACTTATTCTAGTTGCAGGCAGTACTTGCAATGCATCATCACAACCCCCTGGCAACACTTTGGGCCACTTGGACTGTATACCTGAAAGCAGTGTACTGACCTTCTTACCTCTGCAGCCCAAAATATATGAAATTGGTAGATCTGAGTGCATAAGACCAAATGGATGTCCACTGAGCACATAGAAACCAGCTTTCTACACAAAACTCCTTCTTCTTGAACAACTTACCATGCAGACTGATGCTGTCCCATCCCTACAAACCCTATTTTCCATTAGCAACACTGGTCCCCTTACTAAGTTCCTAAAACACTGCAGTTGGGGAGGTTGTAAGGGCCATCATTTACAACTGGCGCTTATGCCTAACCATAAGTCAGGGGGTTGTCCCTTGGCCAAAAGACAAGTACAGGGCAGGACTTCCATATGTTCCAGTGGTTGACCCAGTACCAGTTGCAGCCTGCCCATGAACAAGAATGATCTCCCTAGTCAGAGACTTCAGTCCTTTCACATGGTCCTTTGCTTTGAATGACTGTCTTGACATTCAAAAGTCCATCTGCTGTACTTCCCAGGCCTCTCTAGGGCCACAGGCCTTGCAGAATCCCAGAGTCGTTGATGAGCATCCCATGCCAGCTGCTGCATAATACATCTTCTTTGATGCTCAATACCTTCTCAGATCAGAAATGTTTGTTAATTCAGGCAATATATCAGTCTCCTTGACAGACTCAGAAGTATTGCTCAATGAATTAGTAACATTTAGCACTGGTGGGGGGGTGCAAATGAAGTTTGTTCAGCAGCCAGAGCAAATGGGTAGCTCTCGCCAGAGCCAATTACTTAATGCTTCTCATGCATGAGAAATCCGACCTGGCTGACATTGTGATGAATTTAGTAGGACTACCAGGAAGAGATCAGTTCCACCATACCAGCTCCCCCCAGAGTCACAAGCTTCAAGTCACCCAGCCATGTCTTAATAGATCTCTAGAACTGGGGCCATGACTCAACGTCTGAGGTTGTAAACACCTGAGACAAATTACACACTTTCCATTGCCCAAGATTTTTTGTAAAGTTATATGGCATTTGTATAGTGCCTAATGCATTTGCCTAAAAGAGCTGTGGGTAAACACCCTTATTATTATTATTATTATTATTATTATTATTATTATTATTATTATTGTATTTTTTTGTTGAAATTTTATTTTCAATTTTAAATATAACAATAATGCATGTAATGGCAACAAGTTTACAAAAGCTATTTACAAAATTACAAAAATAATAGTACAGAAATAAACCCCTCAGAGTCCCACAGTTCACATCATATGATATACAAAGTCAGATTCAATACAACGCCAACATTTTTCCCCAAATCTTTACAAATAACCCATTCTTGCCTTGTGTCCTATATAAACGTTCTTCCATATCTGCCAAAACATGCATTTTATTCAACCAAACCTCTTTATCTAATGTAACATGTTTGAGGAGGTCGGTAAACTGTCGGGCCACAAAGTTAACTGGGAAAAAAACTGAGATTTTTCCATTGTCTGGAACATGTGATAATGGAATTAGGGACATCTGGAATTGTGGCTGGTCGCCTAGGGGCGTCACTTATTTGGGGATTTATCTGATTGGTGATTTGAACAAAATAATACAATGTAATCTGGATAAAGTGTTAGCTAAGATGACCTTAATTATTAGGAAATGGGAAAGATTGAACTTAACCCAATGGGCTAAAATAAATGCCATTAAGATGGTTCTGTTGCCCAAAGTATTGTATATTATTCAATCCATTCCTTTGTTGATTTATAAAAAACAATTATTGAAGATTGAGAAGCTCTTTCAAACCTTTTTGTGGGGAGTTGGGAAAAGACCTTGTGTTCCGAAATTCATACTGATGCAGAAAGTGGAAGAAGGTGGTTTTGGCTACCCAGATCTGATAAAATACTATAGGTCCTTTTTACTTAAGAAGAGTTCCTATTACTTTAGAGCGGAGACTGTTAATGAGCCGTTCTGGTTGCAAATGGAGAGAGGGATGTGTGCGCCGTTTCATTTGGATAATCTCTACTGTATGGAAACATTATCAAACAAGAAACTGGTTTTGAAACCAATTATGGTTACTCGACAGGTTTTGGGCTCTTGGTTTGGTGAGAATGGACAAACTTATGGTTTCAGTACAGATGCCTCTATATGGCATAATGAAGCTTTAAAGATTGATAATAGATGTCTTAATTGGAAAAGTTGGGTTTCAAGAGGGATGTGTTTTTGTGCAAGTGAATCTTGATAATTTTGTCAACTAAGAACGTGTTGATGGTAGGGGATTGTTTGATGGAGTGTGGTATGGCAGGGTTGGGCAGCAGGTTGCCACAGTGCTTGACCGCTTTGAGAGGGCTCTTCATTTGTTGTTGGCTTCTGCTATGGTGTTCTGATAGTAGGATGCCTTGGCTGTGTTAATTAGTTGTAGGCGGTTTGCTCGGAGTTCCTTGAGCAGTGCCAGGTTAGATGTGATCGTGGAGCGACACCAGGTTTTCTCTTGTTTCCTTTTGACTCTTTTGCTGAAGTTGAGTTCTTACTTGTACCATGGTACTGACGGTTTCGGTTTGCCGGTGTGTTGTTTCAGAGGCACGTGTCGGTTGATGGAGGCTGAGAGGTGTTGAGTGCTTCCAGTAGATAGTCACAGTTCGGTTGGGGGTGTTCGGTCCATGTGAGGAGAAGGTTAGCAAGGCCTTCCATGAGGGCTTCCACCTGAAATTCTTGAAGAACCTGAAGGTGTGTCTGATACATTTCTGCTGGAAGTGCTTGACTGGGGTGGTGTGCAGGATGTTGAAAGGCACGGCCAAATGGTCAGACCAGTCTAGCGGTATTGGACAGCTGTAGTGGAGGGAAGGCAGTGTGGTGATGATTACGTTGAGGATGTTACCTTTCTCGTGCGTTGGGTCTTTCGTGTGCTGTGTGAGGCTGTGGGTGTCGAGAAGGCCAAGGAGAGCTTCCTTCATTGGTTTGGTCCCCTTGTTGCCTGGGAGGTTGAAGTTGCCCATGAAGATGTTGTTGGCGTGCGTGAGGGACATGGTGGTGACCAGGTTGGTGAAGTCACTGATGAAGGCAGTTTTGGGTTTGGGTGGTCTATAGCTGAGATGTAAGGTGACTGTGCGCATCGGTGGAGAGCGGGAAGTGGTAGGAGAGGACTTTGAAGGAGCCAATGTTGTCGACGTTAGGTCTGGTGTAAGTTCAGCCGGTCTCTTTGTTGAATGCTTTAGCTGTCGGGGACAAGGACATCTAGAATGTGGGTGGAGGTGGGTGTCAGCCAGGTCTCGGTGATAAAGATGGCATCAAGGTCATGTGTAGTGGGGAGGTCGGTGATGTCTGTTGCATGGGTGATAGCTGAGCAGACGTTGGCGAGCATCAACTTCTGTTTTGTGGATGCTGATGGGGTGCTGATGGGCTTGAGGCTGATGTGGGTGAGATTGTTGTATTGTGGAGTCCGAGTCTTAGAGAAGGGGGGTGAAGTTGGTGTTGCCTCGTGATGGTGAGGCTGGCCTGTGGGGACAGATGGAGAAAACACATTTCAGCACGTGGTTACCTGTTGTGTGAGCAAGGGTTCGGGCCCTGGGTCCTCCCAGTCTGAAAAAGTCCAAACAGGAATTGCCCTTTCTTCGTCTGCCCTTCACTTTGCATGCATGGGCAAGAGATGCCCTTGACCTAAGAGTTCAGAGCAGAAAGGAAGAGGCAGGGCTTAGAAGGTGGGAGCCACTTAGGCCATGTGACCTAGATCCACTTGCACCTACTCACCAACTGCGAAGGAGAAGAGGCTGGAGGGGTGCTTAAGTAGGGGAAAAGGGTGGCAAAACAGGAAGGCACCATCAGTTTAGCAGTGATTGACAGGTGGGCAGGGCTCTGGCCACGTGACCTAGATGCGCTTGCACCTGCTCCCTTGGGCGACCGAAATCTGCAGCATGAAAATTGAAAGGAGGATTTTAGAATGCGTGTGTGCATTTTAGCCAACATGAAGGTAGGTAGGGCCGGCTAAGTCCCTGCCAGCGACCCATGGAGATCTGGCTAGTGGATGGGTGCTCTGATAGGCTGTCAGGAGAGTAGGCAAGTCAAGGAGACTGATTATCTGCCCAGCTGGACTGAATATTTTTCATGGGACTCTGCTGCATTCTAATGGATGAGATGATGTACGTAAAGAAGTTGAGTAGTGAAGTACAGATGTATGCAGATGGGCGGCTGTGCCCCGGGAGGGCTACGGCTATGTTCTAATGAGAGAGTGCTATATCCCTGGAGGATAGCTCAGCGGCAACATGCTCGCCTTAGAATTAAGACGACACGAAACAACACAGGTTTGATACCCGGGTCCGTCCTTAGAAACCACTCGATATTAAGCGTGTTATAAATACGCAACCAACTAAGACATCTTGTTGTTACAGCGCCTCGATGCCCCTGGGCTGTGTGAGAGCTTTAAAATAGAAATAAATAAATAAATATATGTACCCGAGAGTCAGGGTTGATATTTAGCTTCAATGAGGGTATACAGATCATGTCACATAGAACGACTGGAATCCTTTCTGTGCATGCTAGGTACTGTCTTGTTGTCTCCTCAAGAGACTCTTTGGTGCACCCACCTACCTGTCAGGGGGTGATATTTCACCCAGGAGGTGGATTAGGTTAGTCAAGATGCAGAAGGGAAGAGCCAGGTCTTGAGTGCCTTTCGAAAGCTAGGTGGTCCACTATGCAGCGAATGCTAAATGGAATCGAGTTCTAGATGGTGGGAGCTGGGATGGAGAAAGATGATCTGTGAAAGGAGAGCTGTGCCTGATGTCAGGTTTCTGTTATACTTGTAGGGCTTGAGCTTGTGTTGAAGATATTCTGGTCCTGTGTTGTGCAGGACTCGGTGTGTGATGCACATTGCTGTGAAAGTGGATTGACGCCTGATTGGCAGCCAGTGAAGGACACATAGTGTGGGTGACATGTGTTCTCTGGGTCCTAGGGCAAGAAAGAGCCTTGCTGCAGTGTTTTGAACCCGTTGGAGTTTAATGAGTTGTGATGCAGGGGTGCCCAGGTATAGGGTTTTAGCATAGTCTAGGCATGACAGGATGATAGTCATGATTGCAGCAACTCTGTGTGGGAAGGTCAAGTAGGGGAAGAGGCATCGGGAATGCATAGGTGTAGATAGCAGGATTTCAACACTGTGCTGACGTGCAGTGGTGCATTGATAGTGTTAGGTCTGAGTCCATAGTGCATCCAAGGTTTTTTACTGTGTTGAAGGTAAAAGGGGGTGGGCCTAGAGAGAGCTGCCAAGAGGCAGGTTGGGGGAAGAGGGCAGTCTTCTCGCAGATCGTGATTTCAGTTTTTCAGGAGTTGTGAAGGAAGTGGTTAGTAGTCATCCAGTGGTCGATTTTTTTTTTTAAACTTTATTTATAGATTAAGGTGGTACACTTCGCTGCTTCAACATGACATTCACAACATTCAACAGTTCGATTACAATATCAAAACACAGTTCCAACCTATATTGTCTACACAGTCCGCACATTTTCTGGTCTGGTTGTTAGGCGGAAACCTGTGCAGTTCCCTCTGGGACCACTGCAAAAGATTTAGGACTACAGGTGTTTGGCAGTAAACCCACTTGGTAGCAGTCTGTACCACACAGATTCACTGTTGGTAGCTGTGGCTGAGCAGTCAGACTTCTCTCAAGAAGAGTTAAGCAGTATGTGGAGTATACAAAATAGGGCAATTCTTCGCAGTAAGACAAGCAAACACTCAACGAGGCTCAGTGTAAAGATATTAAGGTATTTATTTAAAACGAAACATCTATCAAAAACACTATGGCACTATCACGGCAAATAAATCAAACACAATTACTCTACGAAGAAGAAACGATCAATCCCCCTAGCAATATTCCGACAAGTCTAGGTTTTACCGGCACCACTTATTTACAGACAGAGGTGTATGCCTCAACCTAGATGGCACTCTAATATTTAGTTAGGATGGGAGAGAAAAATAAGCAGGTTACGAAATCAACACAGTTCAATACTTCACGGGAAAAATGCAAGGCAAGAAGGCAAGAACCACAATAGATCATAAAGTTCAGAGGCCAGGCCCACTCGGAGAGAGGCAAGGCGATATGTCCCAAAAATCTCTAGTGGCGAAGCGTTCTAGTCTTTATAGCAAATCGTTATCGGCAGATTTAACCAGTTCAGAACAATATGTGAGAAAGCTTGGAGGCAACCCAATGGAAAGGAGAGGATTAAGACACCTCACTCGAACTGATCGAAAAGGGAAGCCAGGTGGACATGGTACCTTGTTGTGGAGGGCAGCTCCGGCCGGGGCAGTTGTTCCTGGTGGTGGATGCACGTCGGGTCTTTGCCAAGAGTAGAGATGTTCTCGTCGTCGAAGAAAAGTGAAGTCCGGTGCACCACCATGGAAGAGACCAGCCGCGGAGTGCTCCGTCACAAGGCACCACCTTTTAGTCGCGGTACAGAGGTAGTGGCTATCCGGTTGCCGAGGTGCTCTGCACGGGCAATTTGACCACTGCGTCCTGAGGCGAATAAAAAGCAAAGGGGACTGGTTGTTCCCACCAGTCAGGGGAAGAGACTCTCCGGCAGGGAGATCTCCTCTGTCGTCGGGAAGTGGTGAGTCGGTTCCGCAGGGCTCCACCGGAGGTGGCGTCGTGCAGGTCGGCTCAGCGTTACCCTCGTCTGATTCTTAGGTTCTGTGGCGAATTCTGAAGATCCAGTCCCAAAAGCCCTGCTTTCATGCAGAAAACCCCCATTCATTCAGCCTAGCTGTCAATCAACACATGCTAAGTGGTGAGCGGGGAGGCTCACCACTTGGGCCAATCACTCCAGATTGCGACCGGAGTTGTCAAGGCAACTCGGTCCAGGGTGCCTAAACCCCCTCCCACACCCCTGTTGTAACCCAGACAGAATGGCACCACTTTGGAGGGTCTCTGTACAGAGCCCGCCAAAAGTGGAACAAAGGGCTCAACCTTTGGTTTAGGAGTTACAGAGACGAACACAGACGCCATTTTACAAACCGAGTTCTGGCAGAAAATACCATCCGATAAACTTATTTAAGATAAGTAGATCGGTGGTACGTTAGAGATTAACGAGAAAAAGTATCAATCTCCAACAATGGGACGAATCCCATAGGGTTATGTTCGGGGTCGAACATAACAAGTAGTTTCCACTGCCACCAGCCAAAACTCGACAAGGGGGGACGGGACAGTGCCCCCTGGAATAACAGATCCAGGAGTAATCGAATTACCCCTACTAGTACGTCCACAATAAGATGGTTTGTACTAGTTCTGTTAGTAAATTTAGGTCTAGTAAAGCCAATGGTGACTTTACATGCCCGGGGAGACAGTAGTCAGTCCCCGGGTATGGAGTCTATGGGGGGGTCCGCTAGGACGCCCCAGTGCTACGGCACGTAGGGTGCGATGTAACACACATAGAAAAACATATGAGACCCTATGGAGTAAAAGACCCCATAGCCCATAGAACACATTGACATTCAAAGGAATTTACACACATACATGTCCAAGAGTGGGAGAAAAAAGAGTCTCACTCTTGGCAGGATGGAAAAAACAACTCCAGAAATCCAGCAAAGCTGCTGGGGGACTCACTAGGTTAGGAAATTCAGCCTTAACAGAGAATTCTCCCTAACACTGGTCGGGCTACTTCCGGCCGACCCCAATTCACACAAGTAAACTCTGAACGGAGCCCAGATGTCTTTAGGTTTACATGGTCTCGGTAGTCATAGCACATATTGTTCTTCACATTCATTGACCTGGGCCAGTTCTTTAAGAAAGTGATTTGCACGTGGTGCGTATGAACTCCTCCACTGCTGCAGTATACATTTTTTAGCCACTATACATGCTACATTAAATACTAGTCTGGCCACCTCTGAGGTCTTCCCAATATCCCCGAATAAGTATTTCTGGGGTGTTAGGTCTGCCGGGATCTGTGTAATATCCGCAAGGGTGGATGCTACTTCACCCCAGAACCCGTATATGGGTGGGCAACTCCAATACATATGGAATACATCAACATGTTTGCTTCCACATTTCAGGCAGCTGGCCGGGCCAGTACGAGTAAATTTAGCTACCCTCTCAGGTGTGTAGTGTAACTTATTTAATACCTTCAATTGGATCTGGCGTAGGCCTGCGTTCATGGACACCCTTCTGGTTAAGTCACAGTATTTTCTCCATGCCTTGTCTGAGATGGTGATTCCCAGATCAGCTTCCCATGAGACCTTGATCCTATTTATCGTAGGCGTGTTCGCCTGCACAACTGCGTATAGCCCCGAGACACTGACCCTCTCCTGTGTGGACAGTGTGGCGAGGCATGGATGGACGGGTGGTTCATCAGGCCTTAAAAGCCATATGCATTCGGTGATATTGCAGTATCTTTAGTGGATCCCTCCCCATGCCAACTTTAAATTCCTCTAGTGTTATGAATTTGCCATTGGGGTATATATATCTTTTAGTTTGAATTCCTTCTCCTGATCCCAGTTCTTTAGGACATCCAGGTCATAAGATGGCGCTATACCTGGGAAGTTCCAGAAGGGAGCTTCCGAGTAGTAGGGAGTCTCCAAAACCAACCTACGAAATAGTCTAGACCATGCACTGTTATGCTAACTGGGTGGAATGGACAATCATCTTTATATTTCTTATTAAAGACTATGGAGCGTAAGTCGGTGGGGCGTACAGCGTGTTTTTCGATACATACATGGGGGAGGTGCTCTGTTCATCATACCAGTGCCTGATAAATTGGGCCTGAGCCAGTAATTAGTATAATTCAAAGTCTGGGGTCGCTATGCCCCCTTTGTTGTAGGGTTCCACCATTTTCTCCCACTTCATTCTGGCTGCCTCCACCCCCCCCCCCCGCCTCCCACACAAATTCTACCGCCAAGGAACAAAGGGTCGCGAAAAATTGTGCCCCCGGCCACAGCGGGATATTAGTAAATATGTATAGTAATTTTGGTAGTATTACCATCTTCAATATGGCCACTCGGCCAAGAAGGGAGATAGGGAGTTTTGGCCATAAACGAAGCTTGGTGGATATAATACCCAGGAGGTGTTCATGATTATCAGCGTGAAGGGAGGCGCTGCCACCGGACACTATAATTCCCAGATATCTTATTTTGCTTGGGGACCATTGCAGGCCATATGTGTTGACAGGGCATCTCGTGGCCGGGCTCAGGGGGAATATCTCAGATTTGGATCTATTGGTTTTATAGCCAGAGTATTCGGAAAACTCCTGGATGGTCTCATTCGCCGGGCCTAAATGTATATCCGGCTCTCGGACATAAAACAATGTGTCCTCTGCATTTAAAGATATGGAGTGGGTCAGGCCAGCCATCGTAATACCTCTCTGTCCCTGATGTTCCCTGATTGCAGCCGCAACTGGTTCGATTGTGAGGGCAAATAGTATTTGGGAAAAAGGGCATCCCTCTCGCGTACCCCTAAACAGCCCAAACCAGTCGGACATCATGCAATTGGTCAGCACCCTGGCACCGGGTCCAGAGTACAACAGACCGACACATCTCAGAAAATAAGGGCCTATACCAAATTTCTCCAGCACTTTAAACAAGTACAACCATGATACTGAATCAAACGCTTTTCCAGCGTCGAGTGATACCGCCACCGCCTGAGCTGATGATACCAAATAATCTCCTAAGGTTGAGGGCCGTGGACCTAGTGGGGATAAAGCCGCACTGATCTGGATGCACCAAAATGGGCATGTGTGGCAGGAGTCTTGTGGCCAGGATCTTGGCAAATATTTTAGCATCGCAGTTTATTAGGGACAAGGGTCGGTAGGAGGACATCCCAGTGGGTGGTCGCCTAGGTTTCAACAAAACTGTTATTATGGCCTCTCTCATTGATGGTGGGAGGGTGCCCACTTCCACTGCCTCCTCCCACACCGACAATAGCACCAGGGTCAGTTCCTCATTTAGCTCCTTATACAATTCCGCACCCAGTCCGTCTGAGCCCGGTGCTTTGCCGCTGGCTAGTGATTTGATCGCCTCGGTGACTTCCTCAGTTGTCAGGGGTTGGTCCAGTGCAAGTCTGTATTCCACAGGCAGCGTTGGAAGAGAAATGCTGTCGAGGTACGTTTGCATGTCCCCGGGTGACTTTGAATTATGGTTAGAGTACAGGTCTGTATAAAAGGGAGTGAATTCCCTATTTATCCCTTCTTCACTAGTGACCACTGAGCCATCTCCCGCTAGTATAGTGGAGATCGTCGAGTGCTGTCTTTTGGCTTTAAGTAAGTTGGCCAAGGTGCACCCTGCTCTGTTGCCCTCACCGTACCTACTCGCTCTATGAGGGGTTGACATATAAAGCAGATCCTTGGCAGCTAGCTTATTAAATTCCAGTAGGTTGCTGTTTATATCGGCAAGGATTTCGTTGTCATGTGTATCAGTGTATCTCGCTTCCAATTCTCCCAAACGTTTTTCCACCTCATCAAGTTCTCTCCTAACCGTTTTCAGCATGCCTGTGGACTTAGAAAGCAATATCCCTCTCACCCATACCTTGAAAGCCTCCCAAAGAGTATGCTGACTATCTACTGAACCTTTATCAGTTTCAAAGAAGTATTCAACCTCTATGTGCAATGCCTCCGCTACTGCTGGGTCCTTGAGAATGTCCGGCGGCATCCTCAATCTCCTAATTGAGGGCTTTGTATTTCTTAGTGTAATTTCCATTGTAACAGGGCAGTGGTCCGAAAGGGTGCGGGGGAGTATCAAGCAATTATCTATCTGGCACATGAGACTTGTTGAGGTCAACCAGTAATCTATTCTGGACTCAGTGTCATGCACTGTAGAATAAAATGTGTATTGTCTCTTGTATGTGTCTAGCGTTCTCCATGTGTCCACCATTATCAACTGCGACAGGATTTGTAGCAACATCACTGCCGCCTTGGAGGGGTGTCGAGGTTTTGTATTGGACCGGTCCAGAGTGACATCAAGGATAGTGTTGAAATCCCCCCCACAGGAATTGTTCAGAGCCCCTGTACCCCATTTCCTGTACGACATTTACATAGAACTCAGGATCATCAACATTCGGACCATAGGTATTCACCAATATCATCTCCCTCCCCGCAACGCTACCCCATACTATGACATAGCGCCCATGAATGTCCACTTTGCTCTTACCCAGTCGGAAACCAACAGAGGGATGTATAAGAGTGAGAACACCCCTCACCTGTGTTGAGTAATCTGTGTAATATCTATTTTGTCCCCAGTTTTTCAAAAAGTCTGGTCTCTTGCAACATAATCACCTGCGGATGGTGTCTAGTAACATAAGCTCCCACCTTTCTGGATTTAGCACAATTGTTCAAACCGCGGACATTCCACGTGAGGAGCTTTAACTTCGTTCCACTAGCCCCTGCTCCTGTGTTTGACATGGCTGTGCATTAATACAATTTTCCATGAACCATTCACGTGCAGCGGCGCCACCAACAATTTCAACCTGTAAAACCCTTCCAACTGGGTCCCCGATGCCCTCCCCTCCCTTCCATCATGTATCACATACATCTCAACAGCCAACATTGTATCATAACAACTTGTCCCCCCCACCCACATCATCTCCCCCAACATGACGATGCTGCCCAATAACGCTTGGGCCTTCCCTGATGGGCATTTCCCCCAATAACTTTGGAACTTTCCTGAGGGTGCCTGCTACATCCATCTGGTCACCTTTCCGGGGGCTCACGGCTCAAGTCTACATTAAATCTTTGTCTAGGCCGCTCTGTACCACTGTTGCTGGCTTCCAGTATTGAGGATTAGAAGGTGTGGACCCTTCAGTCCGCTGCGTCAAGTCCCTCTGCTCCCGGCTGGATTCCGGCGTTTTGATCATTTGCTCTATCTCTGGGAGGCAGCGGGATGGATGCCTCCACGTATGACATAGCTTCTGCAGGATTTTCAAAGAAGTGGGCTCTGCCACCATGTTGAATTCTGATTTTTGCAGGAAATATCAGGGCATAGGGTACATTCCGCATCCGCAGTTGCCTCTTCACAGGTTCATAAGATCTGCGTTGCGCCTGTACAACAGCAGAGAAATCCGGATATATGTGGATTCTGTTGTGCTCAAAGTGCAATGTACCTTTCTCCATGGCGAGTCGGAGGACAACATCCCTACCCCTATAGTTAAGGATACGTGCTATTATGGTGCGAGGCGGTGCCCCAGGGTTCGGCAGAGGTGCCAGAGTGCGGTGAGCCCTCTCCACAAGAAAATGTTCAGAGAAAGATTCAGCCCCTAGGATATCTTTCAAAAGACGCTCCACTTGCCTCTCCATGTCGCCCTTGCCAAAAGACTCTGCCACCCCAACA
Organism: Ambystoma mexicanum; assembly: GCF_040938575.1. Classification (NCBI taxonomy): domain Eukaryota; kingdom Metazoa; phylum Chordata; class Amphibia; order Caudata; family Ambystomatidae; genus Ambystoma; species Ambystoma mexicanum. Next base: position 461,811,498 of record NC_090927.1, on the reverse strand, counting down.
ATCCGAATGTTGTTTCTGCGGGATCTCGATTCTAAATCCTCGCATTTGCTCTGGGTTTTACGAAGTTCTGTTTGGATTAGGGCAATGTTGCGGCCATGTTGCGCAATTGTGTCCTCATTTGCGCTGATTCTATTCTCAGTTTCTGTAATGCGCGTGCTCTCTTTCTCAACTCTGGCCTTAAGGGACCCAATCGTCGCCACAATGTCATCAAGTTTGACATTTACTGCCATGAACCCGTTCTGGACTGGTGTTGCCAGATGTTCTAAGGGGTCTTCATCCTACCTGTCTGGTGGTTGTCGCGCCTCATCGGGCGCCCTACATGGTTGGTAGCTGGCGAAGGAATCCATTGGGCCAGTCTTTTCCCTCCTGCGCCTTTTCTCTCGGTGCGTCCCATATAGATTAGTATGTAGCCTGGAATGGGTTGTGTCCTCCCACGTATCGTGTTGTTGCCAGAGACCCCACTGTATGAGAGCCCAGTATCTTCCTCACACACTGTTTGGGCCGAATATCTGCTCTCTCACACTTGCTCCCTCCCGTCCAACCCGGGAAAGCCACCAGGCTGCCCCACCCGGGCTATTCAGGATGTCCGATGGGCTGCATCCCTTGACAGGGTGTAATTCCTGGCGGGGCGTCCCTCTTGCCCACTCCGGGAAGTCTAAAGGGGCCTTCGAGCCGGCCTGCCTCTATTATGGCCTCTCAGAATGTTGGGGGCCTCTCCGTCTCACTGCTGGGAAAGGTATTGACCAAGCGATCTTAACATTCCATTCGCCTTGGGGCGCAGCCCTTCGTTTCCCACCTCCTGCGGTTGCGCTGGCTCCCCCCGGGTATCCGGGCTTCACTCGCTATGTCTGCGCGCCGTGGTCCACACCGTGTTTACAGGACCTTATATCAAAATGTAGCCTTGGGTCTCCCTTACTCCACCCCACCAGGGGAGACCTCTGTATCCACTCCTGTAGCCATCCCCTCAATGGGTAACTTCGTAGCGGGACCCCCCCTCCTGCCTCGCTGCACTTACTTGTTTTTCCGGGACTGGCCGTGAGAGCCGCGCCTCCCTGAGGCGTTCCAGGCATCCTCGCAGCGGCGCCCCCACGGGGGAGCGGGGCCTAGCCCACGGACAGCCAGTGCAGCCTCACACGCCGCACGCCTGCTGGAGCTACTTCAGCCCCGTCCGTCGCCCGTACAGATGATCGTACCAGCATACCCTCTGCTTACTCCCGGCGCTGCTTCCCCTGTGCCACTGCAGCTGCGGTCTCCACGTGCAGCAGGTTGAGGGCGTCAGCTCCCCGTAGCTCCTCTATGGGGGTCCGGCACCGCAGCGTGCAACGCAGTGCCCTTTCCCCACCGCGACCCGATCTCCCTCGTGTAGCCTCCGGCCTCCAGTAGATAGATCCAGGGCGGCGACGTCAGCGCCACACAGCGGCCTCTCCCTCCGGGTGATATAACTCGGAAGTCCGGGCACAGATTTACTCGCTTCTTGCAGGGTATTGTAGGGGAAGACTGGTCCAAAAGACCCCCCCCTCGCCTGCATCCCCTCCCCCGGTGAGGGCCATGGCTCATCAGGGGTCCCCTCCTTACCACCAGGGCCCAGGTGGTGGATGGCTCACCTGCTGAAGGCATTGCCCAAACATATTGAATTTAGCCAGGCCTCAGGAACCATTTTGTCTAATAAAGATGGTGTGAGCTCGGCGCACTGCAGCGCGGCCCCCACCTTTGGAGAGTTTCAATTATCCCTGTGGCCGCAGCTCCCTGGCAGATCCGCTGTGAGCCCGTTCCCACGAACAAGACGGACATGAGCTAGAGTAAGATACCAACACTGTAACATTTCACCTTCCGCAGTGTATCGCTGCTCCCAGCATGACCCGACCAGCAGGGCCTGGGTGGAAAGAGAACCGTAAAATGGCCCTCGGATAAAATCAAGAGTTCCCAAATACTAATGCCAAAACTACCTGCGATGGGCGCATTTTCTCCACAAACCTCTTTTGATTAGAAAACCTGTAAAATGTATAGATATGGCAGAACGCTCGTTCACATGGCATTAGCAATAAAGCACCCACACCACTGCAGTTATGTGCAAATAGTAAAAGTGTCCCAGGGGGTTATTTGTTATGCGTATCATTGAAAAGCTTACACCCCACGGTCCCGCGCCATAACCGAACTAATGCTGCTAGAGTGCAAAGAAAGACAAATGCAACCATATTAAGGGATAATGTAAAGGGTGCACGACAATGCACTCTTCATGTGTGTGCCCAAGCCCCTTATGTGCCACTACCGTCACGTACAGTGGCAAGTCGTTTCTTTGCGCTCCACCAACCTCACTACTACCTCACGTACTGCAAATGTATATGCATATAACAAAATGTTGTAGTTGTTAAAACATAGTGTACAAATAATGTGCTCGGACTAGCTATATTCGAGAGGCATTGGCAATGTTAAAATGTGAGCTTTGGAATGACTCAATTAGTATTGTATATTATTTGAATGTTTATGATGCTTTCACCTCAAATCGGCAACGCACGAGGAAAATACCTTTGTGAGTATATGCAAGGCCATTCCCCCTCCCTCCCAGCAAAGCCTGCCAGACGAGAGAGCAGAGGCCCGCGCCGCACTGCTCCACCTCCCCCAACTAGGCTGGAGCCGCTTCAAAGATTTGTAGTTTCCTCTGCAGCACCCAAGGCCACGGCCTGCCACCTGCATTATTTACAGCCCAGCAGTAAACCTCCGCCTGAATACACAAATCCAGAGGCACCCTCTCTGAAGCCCCACAACCCACCGGATCACCTTAGGTTAATGGCCCCTGTAAAATTAGGACACCCAATATTATGGCAACATTATAGCAGCACATTCATAACGACTTCTAACAAGACAGGAGGACATGCACAGCCTGTCCCAGGCCCTGAGACCTAGCCCCACGACCTATGGTACCCGGTCAACAGGACACCGGTAACCATGTACTGATGAATCGCCATCAAACCCCTCTCAAGGTGCATTCCTCCTGTGTTGCATTAACCTGTAGAATAACCTATTGGAAGATTTACTAAAGAAGATAATATTGCAATGACTGAATGATTGCGGTGTGCATGGCCTAGGGCAAAGAAGTCAGGAAAAGACATTCATCTCTGACACTGGCCACAGTGGCACAACGACACCACCCGGATGAACCCAGCTGACCTGCCAGGCCCAGCCCAACCCACGAGGCTGACCAGTGACGTCCTCCAGCCAAGGCCAACCACATCGCAGCAGCACCTATAGCTAGTCGTCGCCACCCAATCCCATTGAACTTGTGCCCCCCATAGTATGTAGGTTCTGATGACGTTTTTTGTAAATATATATGCCTGTCTTTGCTATTGTCAGACAGAGCACTCTCGGAGTTTGCAGAGTTCTTTGCATGCCCTATTCTGATTGATAAACTCCCATTTACGCTCACCCGCACTTTGTCTTGGCCTTATTCCCATCCTGGGAGAGTCCATCATTGTCTCTCATTGCGGGGAGAATCGTGCTGGTTGGGGACGCTTGCCTTCAGTTGTGACCCCGAAAGCGTGATTATTATTTTTCTCCCAACATATCACCTACCGTCCCCTTTGGCACGAAAATCTCTGGTCGAAAAGGGATACGCACGGTGCGCCGGCTCTGGGAGGCTACCCGCCAACGGCGACCGGTACGCTCAGAAGTGTGCACTCAACAGAGAGAGGGTACGGGATCCCGGTTGAAAAATCCCCTTTGAGTACCGCTCGCCGGAGCCGGGGCTGACTGTTGAGCATACGGCGGCACTCCCTGGACGGACCCAGTTTCGGAGACTCTCGGTTCAAGACGGGCACGTGAGTATTGAGTGCAAGCGATCATAAAGGGAGTAGAGGAGGAAATTTAGGACAGGGAACGAGGCGGGGTAAAAAGGGGCACGTTGGGTCGGCTAAAGACCATCTTAAACTTTCTTTGCATATGGCCATTAGGATTTAAGAGGTGAATAAGAGATAAAAAGTGACGGGAACCTAGCTCCGAGAGGGGGTGGAAGGCGGCGCCGCATAGTGCTATCTTGACTAGTACTGGGAATGTATGAAGAAGTGGAAAATAAGATAAAAGTGTCTGGCAAAGGGAGACACGGAGAATATATTAGTGACTGCTATTCTTTCTATTCTTTTCTTTAGGGTTACGGGAAAAATAGAAGTGGGTCAATGCAAAACCAAAGAGATAAAGTAAAGAGACAGAGAGTTTTACTCTAAAATTGAAGATCAAACCTATATATATATATACATATATCTGAATAAGACGGATAAGGACAGCCGGCCAGGGAGGAAAGGGAGGGCAAATTGAACTGTGAATAAAGTGTTACAGAGGGGTGTGTGCACATCGTATGTGTCAGGAGATAATTTGGTGTAATGGTTGTGTAAAAATGGTCATAAATGTATAGCCATTGAGTGGTCACGGTAAGTGTGGCCAGACAAAGCTTTATAAAGACAAGAGTAATAAGGTGAAGTGAGGGTGTACCTTTCTGATTTTTGGGTTAACATTGTTGAGATTACTGATGGTTTGCTCTTGTACGTGCCCCCCAAAGAGAATAGAATAGAGGCTGTGCGCAGCCAATCTCCTGGTGTGCAGGCGGAGGGAGGAACACGAAGGCCCCCACGATTCAGTAAGACATAAAATACGCGAACTTACCTGGTGACAAGTTTATATTGAGATATCGAGATACATAGAGATACATAAGTACCAGGTGGGCACAAGGCATGGGGGCAGAAACACCCTTATCACATATTTGCAAGAACCTACCTGGGTACACGGAACGGATTAAGAAATATCATGACCAATGGATCACAGAGTTGAAGGGAGAGGGGTTGCCTCAGATATGGCCCGACGGGGGTTCATTTGACAAGAGTGTCCTAGATATGGTAGCCACATGCATTTGTTTGAAATACAAGGGGAAGCAGTTGCATAATAGGAGAGAAATATTAGATCTCTGGCGGCTGTTTGATGAGATACCGCCGCCTAAGGCAAGGGAATTAGATCCTGATCTACCATCTACCACTGATAATCCACTAATGATACAAAAAGATGATAAAGTATTGCCAGAAGAAGAGCCACCGATAAAGGTAACAAGGTTGTACCCAATACTAAACAAGCCAGTGCCCGCAGAGGGGTACAGTGACCCTACTTATGTGCCCCCACCGACAACTACTACAACCGAAAGGCCAACAGCACCCCCTCCATACGAGAGTAATAGGGAGCGAGCCCAGGTGAGCACACCAAGGGTGGACATAGAAAAACTAACAGACGATCTAGAATCAAGGCTCTCTATAGCCAAAGATGAGCTCTCGAGGATAAAAAGCATATGCGAGCGGACTGCACGTAATGCAGCCAGGTCCGAGCATACGTCTAGACCGCAGAGCGAGAGTAGAACATTTGAAGAAGGGTGGAAAAAAGGCAAGATACTGTTTAGAATACAGGAAGAACCAACCCGAATAATTGAACTAGAGGAAAGAGGGGGATGTACGGACAATGAAGAGAGACCTATAGGAGATATGGAGGAGTTACTATGTGATATAAGGGATGAGTTGGAAGAAAGCGAAAGGTTAAGTAGGGCAATGGGAGGGGGAAGCGAAGGATTGGATGGTGCATGCTCAATGAGGACACTGGATGAGGAGTGGACGGGGCGATTAAGGAACCGAGTGGGGAAAATGGCATTGTTGGGAAAATCGGGAATGAAGAGAAACACAGATGTGACAACGAAGGGAAAGTTACAGCTCCCGCTGATACATAGGGGAGGAGGGAGGCCCAATTACATACCCTGGGCTCAGATGGATAAGGCCAACTTACTAAAGTTATTGCCCCTGTTATCCGGAGGGGCGAGCAAGTGGATATACGCCTTTGAGAAACACACAGCCGGAGTACCCCTAGCAATAGGGGATGTGAAGAGCTTGCTAGTATCAGCAGTAGGGGATCAGGCTGACAGAGTATGGGTCAAGGCTGGGTTCCCGGGAATACCGTTAGTCTGCGATCGCCATGATGGTGCCTCCTTTAACACAGTGCGCGCAAGGGTGTGGGATGCTTTGCAGGAAACATTTCCAGATACACCAGACTTGCAGTCAGTAATGCAGTGTACAATGAATGACAGGGAAGATGCTATGGATTACATTTTTCGAGTCCAAGAGATGTGGAGAGCAGAAACGGGCACGCCCTGGTATCAATCGACATCATTATTTTACTTCATTATAAAGAGGGGGCTCCCAAAAGAGGTGCAAAAGGCGCTCGACAAGATAGCAGGTATTCAGGCGAAAGGATGGCCTGAAATTCAGAGCATAATAGTGCACCACTGTAAGAGAATAAAAGAAAGAGAGAAGGAGGTGGCGCAGAAAAGATTGGCAGACAAAGCAAAACTATTACAGACAAAGTTGGTGAAGGTCGCAGCAGCAGTAGCCGCGCTCCCACACAACAGGGAGGAATATGAGGAAGAGGAGGGGCTGGTAGCAATACAAGGAAGGATGGCAACTAATTGGGCAGGAGCAGGACAGCGGCAGTGGAACGAGCAGGAGCAGGGTGGAGGTCCGCAGTGACAAGAGTGGGCCCCTCGAGGGGTACGAGGTGGGTACAGGGGCCGAAGAGGTGGTGGACAGGGGTACGGGGGAATGGGAGGAAATGGATGGCAGGGTCCCAGAGGAGCGCAAGGGAGTTGTTGGAACTGCGGGAGGTGGGGGCATTATTCTAGGGAGTGCAGAAGCAGACCAAACAACAGATTTCCAGAGGCAGAACATTATGGCCATCCCCATCCGGGGAGCCCATATGGTCTCCCAATGGGGCAACTACAAAGAAACACAGGCCAGGGGTACAATGAGCAACAACAAGGACACCAATACAGAACACAGAATAACCCACAAAACAATGACACTATGCACTACACACCAGGCAACCCTTTCGCGACAACAGTCAACGGAGCCCCAGCACCAGCCCCCTATAATGGCGTGTCAGTGGTTTCAGGAAGCGTGTGCAACCAAGGGGGGCAATGAGACACCCCGCATAGGACAGCCCACAGAGAACACTTGCGTGTCCAGTTCTATCTACCACCTACGATGCAGCAGAGGAACCATTGGTAGGGGCGCAGATAGGAGACAAGCAGTTCATATTCATGGTGGATTCGGGAGCGGAGAAATCATGTATTAGGGAGGGCCGGTTCCCGTTATCTAACAGGAAGTTAGAGACGCAGGGGTTCTCTGGGGCTGTAATTGAAGTTCCTTATGAACATTCGCCAATAAATTTACTAGGAAGGGATCTTCTTAGCAAACTCAATATGACGATATCATTCACTGAGAGAGGTATAGTGTGTTCAACACCAGGAATATGCCCGTTACGTGTAATGCTGGTAGTACAGGCTCACACAACCGCACCAGAAATACGTGGTTTGCCAGTGGACGAGAGAATGTTTATTGAAGGACTAAAGACGCTGACCCTCATAGTTCCTGAACTAAAAAGAATGGATTGGAGAATACCAGCGGAGTTCCTTTTCCGCCCAATAGTGCATCCTGACATAGCACCAGGATCAGTGGTATCATTAGACTTGCACGCTGTACAGGTATCTGCGAAAAGGATCTTGGTGTTTGGAATGGATATAGACGGGTGTGAGTGGCGTACATTACTGTGTACCAATGCCAATATTGCCCTGAGAGACCTAACTGATGAGGATCTCTTTTCAGATCAGGAAGGGGATGGTGAAATAGTAATGGAAATAGCAATGCCCTGTGACATTTTAATTCAGGCTAGAGAAATCCCTGTCCAGCTGATGGCAGTGGTGGGAGCACCACCGTCATTCTTCGATGATGACATGAGGCTAGTACCAAATAATTTGTGGACAACAGGCCCCCATGATGTAGGGTTGTTGCATGGAGTACAACCAGTGATAATAAAGCTCAAACAAGGAGCAATTCTACCCCGAGTGAAACAATATCCATTGTCCCGCGAAGCAGAAGAAGGGATAAAAGAGACAATAAATGCACTACTAGCACAAGGGATAATAGTGCCTTCAAACTCCCCATGTAACACATGCATTTATCCGATTGAAAAAGCAAAGGGAGGGTCTTGGAGAATGATCCAGGATTTACGCCCCCTAAATGATGTAATACAGAAAGAGTTCCCTTTGGTCCCGAACCCTGCATCAATATTATGCAGCATCCCAAAAACGGCATCACATTTCACAGTGGTCGATTTGAAAAACGCATTTTTCTCCATCCCCTTGGCTGAAGAAAGCAGATACTTGACAGCATTTACACTAGGGGGGAAGAGATATGAACATTGTAGATTACCACAGGGATATTGTGAGAGCCCAAGCATATTCAACCGCATACTACATGAAGACTTAGGAAACTTTTTTTTTTAAAATCTTTATTGGTTTTTCGATAACATGTAACAAACAGCGCATAGGCAAAGCATTGTAGTATGTATGTTAACAGAACATTGACTTTAACATACCCTCCCCACCCACCCCACCCCCCTCCCCCCGAGACCGCAATTAAAACCTCAGTCTTCCATGGGCTCACGTGCCGGGCCGGGGCTGGCAGGACTGTTCGGTGTGCTGTCTGGTGTCGCTGGACGGAGAAGTGGCTCCGTAAGCTCTATCCAGCGAAGAAGATCTGCACTGGAGTCTAGTTTTTGTACTTGGATTGCCATTTCCCAAGCCGCCGTTTCCGCAGCAATCCACCTCTTGAGATCGTACCACCAAAGGGCCTCGCTAGGACCCCGTACGCTCCTCCAGCGCATGGCTATGCGCCTTTTAGCCGTTATGTAAATCAAGTCTAGGAGTCTATTTAGGGGTTTGTTCTTGCTGCTTCGCGTGTATGTCCCTAATATGCAAGCTGTAGGTTTATGAGTTTCCACTTCGATCCCGGCCGACGCCACCCTCTCTTTCACCCGGGCCCAAAACCTCAGGACCTCTGGACAGCTCCAGAGCATATGGGTCATTCCTGCCCGCGGCGCGTGGCACTTGGGACAGGTCTGTGGCGAGGCCCCTTTGAACTCTGATATGGCATCAGGCGTAAGGTAGGCTCTGTTTGTGATATACAGCTGTATTAATTGGAGGCGAGCATTCCTGGAGGTCTTTTTATGGTAGAGGGTTATTTTCTCCCATGTGTTGTCCTCAAATACAAGGCCCAAATCGCACTCCCATCTCTTTTTGCATTTTAGTTCGTTCTTTGTCGTGGGCAGCAATAGGGCTTCGTAAATTCTGGAGGTTTCGTGGCCTCCCTCGGCAGTGTGTAGTAGGGTTTCGATGGTTTCGTTCTCGGTGAATCGATTGTCTGTCTCAGGCCACCTATTTTTTAAGGCCAATGTTACTGCCCTGTGGAGTAGAAACTGCCCGGTGGGCAGGCCCGTCAATTCGCAGAGGTCGGGGAATGCCAAAAGTTCATGTTCATGCATGAGGTCGCCCAGTACTGCCACACCGTAAGGCTCCCACACCGAGCGTGTTTCAGTGTTCCCCCAGGATGGTTTCGCCATGACTGCGGCGATGGGGATCTGTGGGGAGTATGGGTCTTTCAACCCCACGGCTTTGCAGGCCCGCTTCCAGAGCTGAATTCCTAGTTTAGCCAGGTATGGGTGACCCTGTGGAGCCCCATTCTTGACCCACAACAAGTCTCGAAGTAGCAGTCGCGGCAGAGCCGGTTGGAGAAGTCTGGTGTCTGTGGTGGTTTCATCTGCCATCCAGTGCGTTACGTGCTTCAGTTGGCTGGCCAGGTAATATAGTTCGAAATTGGGGACTTTCAGTCCGCCCTTCTCGTAGGGCCTCTGAAGGATGTCAAGCGCCACTCTGTGCCTGCCTCCCTCCCACAGAAATCCTCTGCAGAGTTTGTTTAGGTCTCTGAAAAAGGCTGGGGGGATGTTGTAGGGGACATTGGTAAAGCAGTGCAGTAGGCGTGGGAGCGCTACCATTTTGAGGAGTCCCGCCCTTCCTGCCACAGAGAGAGCGGGTTTCCCCCAGAAAGCCATAGAGTTAGTGAGTGCGTCCTTTGCTCTGACTGTGTTGAGAATATGTTCAGTAGCCGGGCTACGGTGTATGGTGATACCCAAGTATTTGAAGGAAGTCATCTGCCACTGAAGAGCCAGTGGGGGCAGGGATCCACACTCATTGCTATATAGTGCTGCGAGGGGGTAGAGACACGACTTGTCTTTGTTTATCTGGATGCCTGTATGTTTTTGGAAGCAGTCCAGTGTCTCCAAGATGTAGGGCAGGAGGTGCTCAGGGTTATGTAGGTAGAGAAGAGTGTCATCTGCGTACATGGAGATGAGGTGTGTCACTCCATCTAGTATGATGCCTCCCCCACCGTATTCCTGCCGGATGTACGCGGCCACTGGCTCTACAGCAATGATGTATAGCATGGGGGATAAGGGACATCCCTGTCGTGTGCCTCTGTAGAGGGGCCATTTGTCAGAGAACGTCTTGTTGGTGCGCACTCTAGCTACAGGGTGGGTGTAAAGCAATTGGGTCCATTTAAGAAAAGTGGGTCCAATGCCCATTCTGACCATGGTGGCGTATAACCATTCCCAATTAACCGAGTCAAAAGCCTTGGTGGCGTCGAGTGATGCCACTGCGTATTTCTGGGTATCTCGCTCGGTGCAGTATATGACGTGGTGCAACCTGCGTAAACTTTCGGTGATAGAGCGCCCGGGTACATAACCTGTTTGGTCATGGTGGATTAGCAGGGGGATCACTCTGCGTAATCTATTGGCGAGGAGTGCCGACAGTATTTTGCAGTCGACATTGAGCATGGAGAGTGGTCTATATGAACCGCAATCTGTCCCATCTTTGCCGGGCTTCAGTAAGGGGATGATTATTGCTTCCCTCATGGAGTCAGGGAGTGTGCCGCGTTCAAAGGACTCGTTGTATACCTGTGCCAGCAGTGGGGCAAGGGTCTCCTCATATGTCTTATAGAATTCCCCAGGAAGGCCATCCATACCTGGCGCCTTCCCAGAGGGTAATGATCTAATGATTGCCTTGACTTCGTCTGGGGTAATCGGGTCTTCCAAGGCTACGGCCAACTGTGGGTCCAGTTTGGGCAACTCTATGCAGTCTAGGGCGTCCTCGATCCCAGTGTTCAGCGAGGGCGGGGTTTTGGAGTATAGGTCCCGGTAGTACTCAGAGAAGGTTGTGTTAATTTCTGCCTGGGTGTGCACCGTAGTGCCATCTGATCTACGAATGTGGCAGATAGGGGTCTGAGGGGTTTCCCGCTTGTACAGCCCGGCCAAGAGTTTACCAGGCTTGTCTCCCAGGGCGTGTGTCCTTTCGGTGTGTTTGGCGTAGCTTAGTTTCCCCAGGGACTCCCAATGCGACAGACAGGCCTGTCTCTGCGTTATTATTTCCCGTACATGCTCTGGGGTCGGGTCTGCCTTGTTCTCTAGCACCCCTAACTTTCTTTCTGCTTCCGCCAGAGCATTCATAGTGACCCTTTGCGCCCCTCCCACTGCAGCCAACATGTCCCCCCTCATAACCACCTTATACGCCTCCCATGCGGTGCTGATGCACTCTGCACTGCCTAGGTTATTGAGCCAGTATTCATCTGTGCTGTCTTGTACGTGGTCCCTGAGGGCCACGTCCAGAAGTGCCTCTGCCCGCAGTCTCCACGTGGGAACCTGGGGTCTGGGTGGGTACACCTCCCAGGTGACCAACAAGGGCGAGTGGTCTGATAATACTCTGGGTAAGTACTGTGCCTCGCTGAAAGTGGCTTGTTGCTCCTGGCTTACCAGCATGTAGTCTAACCTTGTGTGGACGCTATGCGGCGGGGAGAATAAGGAGTACTCTCGTCTCTCCGGACTCAGTTCCCTCCACAGATCGCAAAGTGACAACTGAGAAATCAGTTTGGATAATATCTTGGCTGGGGGGGACGGGCGGGAGTGTTTGGTGTCAGACCTATCTTTGAGAGGATCTAAGGTGCAATTGTGGTCTCCACCCCATATCAAGGTGCTATTTACGTAGGGGCCTAATCTAGAGTACAGGTGGTGGAAGAAAGTTGTGGCGTCATGGTTAGGTGCGTAAGTGCTAATCAGGCATAGGTCTTTTCCCTCCAAGGTACCCCGCACCAGTGCCATCCTGCCCTCATTATCTGTCTTGGTGTCCGTTACTATAAAGGGGACTGTCGGGTTAATCCATTCAAGGACCCCTCTAGCATATGAGGAGTAGGAGGATGCCACCAAGGTCCCCCGCCAACTTTTAGCTAGCGCCGTCAGTTTCTCCCCAGTTAGGTGTGTCTCCTGGAGCATGGCGATCCCTACCTTGCAGCGTCTCAGGTATGCTTGGATCCTTCGCTGTTTGACATAGCTGTTCATGCCTCTGACGTTCCACGTCATCACTTTTATTCTCTCAGCCATAGTCGTGGTGGTGTTCTCTCTCCTGCCCCGGACCTGGTCGAGGTCTCGTTAGAGGTGCTGTAGTAATAAGGTAGTCTTGCGGTCTCAGTACTTTAACTTTAGGGTTCCCAACTAGGGAGCGGGTTTCTGGCTCCCCCTTCCTTAAGAAAAAACTTCCCCAACAAACAACTGGTCTGACAAGGTACTCCTCGTTGTGACTGTCCCGTTTCCGCTCCTTAGGACCAGACATGGTCTTCGGGTGCCCTACGGGCGGGTAAACGTACCCTGTAAAACAGAAAAAAAACAAGCTCCAGGGGGGTCGAGGGAGCTGGAACTTCGGTGTTCCGCGTGGAAGGATAATTTCAGCTGCTCTTGGGGTTAGGTTATTAAGCAAATTCGTTACAGCAGTCTCCGGTAGGTGTGTCAGCGCGGCTTGCGCCTCTTGCCTTCGATGTCAGGTAATTGCTGCTCATCCATCCAGTCCCGGACCTGTTCCGGAGTGTCGAATAGGTGGGCTCTGTTCTTGTGTATTTCTTTTAGCCTTGCAGGATATAGGAGCATGTACTTCAGGCCAGCGGCCTTCAGCCTGGCTTTGGAGTGATTGAACTGAGCTCTGTTCATCTGCACTTGGAAGGTGTAGTCGGGGTAAATAGCGATCTTGGCCGAAATCCTTAGTATCTGGCCCCCTGACCGAGAGTACGCCAGGACGACTTCACGGTCTCTGTAGTTTAATACTTTTGCTATCATGGGCCTGGGCGGGCCTCCTGGCGGGGGTCTCCTGGCAAGTGACCTGTGAGCCCTTTCGATGGAGAACCCCTGCGATAGTTTCTCCGCGCCGATCTCCTGCAGCAGGAGGTTTTCCACGTAGTTGGTGGGGTCTGAGCCTTCGATGCCCTCCGGTAATCCGAGCAGCCGGATGTTGTTCCGGCGGGCCCTTCCTTCGGCCTCCTCCACTCTGTCCTCCAGGTTCTTGACCGTTTGCTGGAGGCCCTCCATGTCATGCAGAAGCTGGGTATTCGCTTCAGTGTTCTTGCGTGCTTGGGTCTCGAGGGCTTCAGTTCTACCAGCCAAGGAGCGGACGTCCTGGCGAAGGAGTCCCAGATCTATGGCCACATCGTCGATTTTATTCACCATAGTTGTCTGGATTAACGTGATGGCCTCCAAAAGGTGGGATTTGGTGGGTTCGGACGTTTCTGGCGAGGGGCTTGTGTCTTTACTGGCAGTTGCCATGGTTGGGCACTCAGGGCTGGGGGGCTCGGCGGCTGTGTAAGCATCTAGGGTGGTCTGCCGCTGCTTTGACCTGGCCCCCCTTCCCGTAGACTTATCTAAGCTGGACATCCTCTCAGCTCAGCGGGTATCAAGTGCTGCAATCGGGTGCTCCGGCCAGGGTACTTTAGAAAATTGCCAACTCACGGTTCTCCCAGTAACCAGTCCGTGCTCTGGGCCCTCCGGCGGGGGGTGAAGCGCTCCGGCGCCGGTCCCCCGGGTTCTCCAGGCCCCACGAGGTGCAGTAGGTCAGCGTTTTGCTTCGTCAGGCAGAGTACAGTAGAGAGGTACGACCCGATGGGTGTAGGTTGGTAGGCCCCCCATGGTGGTTCCAGGAAGTCCCTCACCAGGGCCGCACGATCGTGCGGTGTAACTAGGCCCCCACACGCTCCGCCAGGCAGGGGCCGTTCTCCGGCCTGTGGATGGTGTGCGCGGCTCCGGGGGCGGCGCGAGGCGGCCAGCGTCCGCACTCGATATAGTGCGCGATCTCTAGGCCCCGCTTCCGGTACTCTCTTCCCCTCCGGCCGGTCCTCGTTTACCTTCGTTTACCTTCGATCCCCACAGCAGGGCCGGCAGGCACCCTCGGCTGCTCCGGTCGCCCTTTTCGCCCTCGAGCCCGGAGCACACCCAGGCCTATCGTAGTGGTTGCTTCTGAGGGGCCAGCAGGGGTACCACCCGCACCTGCTCCGCCCAGCGGCGTGGGGCAGCCTTCTCCCAAAATGCTAGGCTGACGCCGGGCTCTCCGGGCTCAGCAAGTGGAGGCCACCATTTTGGCTGCCCGCTCCGTCAGGCGCGGGGTCTCCCCAACGCGGCTCCCGGGCTTCTACTCTCGAATGTGGGGAGACCAGGAGGTTCCCGCCGCTGCCAGCAGCTCTTGGGGTAGTTTGCAGGCACTAAAGACGACTTAAATGTTAGATAACAGCTTATCAGTAGCTCATTGTGCGGAGCTTGCCGAAGTCGCGTCCGCTCTACATGGCGGTTGGCCACGCCCCCCGAAGACTTAGGAAACTTATTAGTTGAGAACACAATCATTCAGTGCGTAGACAATCTACTCGTCTGTGCACAGGATGAAGAAACATGCCGAAAAGATTGGATAACACTCCTGACCCTGTTGGCTAACAAGGGGTACAAAGTAGACAAGCAAAAGCTACAATACTGTCTGACAGAAGTCCTATACTTGGGACAGCTAATATCAAAAGATGGAAAAAGAATAATTCCTGACAGGGTAGAAGCAATAAGATCAGTAAGAGAACCCACAACAGTGAAGGAGATGCAGAAATTCTTGGGAATGTGCAACTACTGCCGAGCATGGATATTAGATTATGCAGCATACACGAGACCCTTACTGCAAGCGCTCAAGGAGTCGCAACAAGAGAACAAGAAAATAGAATGGTCAGAAGAAATGAGCGCCGCATTCAAATCATTAAAAGAGTTGATTTCAAGCGCTCCAGTACTCGTTAACCCTGATTATGAACGCAAATTTTACCTGTTCTCACACTGCAAGGGGACAATCATGACAGCTGTACTGACACAAAAGACGTCCCTAGGACACAAACCATTGGCTTACTATAGTGGCACTTTGGATGCTGTGAAGCAAGGACATTTCGCGTGCGAGCAATCGCTCGCTGCAGCCGTGTTCGCAATTGAGAAAAGTGCCACAATAGTAATGGGATGCCCTGTGACACTGTTTGTGGAACATTCATTATTTGCAATACTGGAAAGGTCAAAGAGTACACTGACTACACAGCGGGCAACCGCCTGTGAAATAATATTGTCCAGCACCAATATCCATGTGGTACGATGCAGGACAGTGAATCCAGCAACATTCATTACAGAAGCGTGCACAATAGAAGACATGCAGGAACACGATTGTGCAACCTACACAGGAGAAAGAGGGGAAGACACAGTGGTGTGCGAGAATGCCCTGAGCGAGGGGTATGTGTACTTCGTAGACGGGTCAGCATCAATTGACGTGGACACAGGAGAAAAACATGTGGGTATGGCAGTGGTGAGATTAGAAGACGGCGAGTATGAGGCACTAGTGCAGTACCGCCTTCCATCACATTACTCAGCACAAGCAGCAGAACTGATTGCCCTAATAGAAGCACTACATGCAGCTAAAGGGTGCGCGGTGACAATTTACACAGATTCAGCTTATATGACGACACCAGTACATGGAGGTCTGGCCAGATGGGGGCGGAGGGGGTTTCGACGAGCAGATGGGACTCCCGTGCAACATGCAGACTCACTGAAGGAGTTAATTGAAGCCCTACCAGACCCCACAGTGGTAGCAATACTGAAATGCCAAGGTCATACGTCAAACACAGACGTTGTATCTTTAGGAAACGCGGCAGCGGATGCGGCGGCCAAAGAAGCCTCCTACTTTCAGAAATATGAAGCATGTGAGTACATGCTGCAGCACAAGACAAACGAGGAGCTTCCAGAAGGGTACAATATGATGCTTATATCACAAATAGTAGAGTTACAGGAAGGAGCAAGTGCAGATGAAAAATTGATGTGGGCGACACGAGGGTGCAGCCAATCAGCAACAGACTTACTCTGGCGACAAAATAACTCAGGAAAAGTGGTAATGCCAGTAAAGTTATTGGAAATAGCGTTTCAACAACTACACTTCCCAGCACACAATACGAAACAACACATTGCAGCGGAGATACAGGAAGAGTGGTTTGTGCCCTGTCTACAGGAGCACTTATCCAGATTGACACTGGAGTGCACAACCTGCCAGATATACAGTTCAGGAATGACATTACGTACGCTGAGTGGAACAATTCCAAAACCAATTGGGCCATTCAGAGAGCTACAGATCGACTACGCGGACATGGGAGAAAGGTGTAATGGGGCACGTTACATGATTGTGGTTGTATGCCCATTTTCAAGGTAGGTGGAAGCAGGTCCATGTGCACGGCCTGATGATAAAAGTGCTGCGAAGTTCCTAGTGAGAGAAGTATTTCTGCGCTGGGGAATTTGTGATGTGATTCGCTCAGACAACGGCACTCACTTTGTAAATGAACTCTTCAAGGAAGTAACAACACTGTTGGGAATAAAGCATAAATTGTGCTCGATTTATCATCCTCAAAGTAATGGCGTAGTGGAAAAGATGAACGGCCTGTTAAAAGGAAGATTATCGAAACTATGCTTTTCATTAAAAAAGAACTGGATTTACTGTTTGCCCCTTGCACTGTTTGAGCTGAGAAATCAGCCAAGCAAGGACCACCATTTGTCCCCGCAAGAAATTGTGACTGGGAGATGAATGCACACAGCACACTCCCCACTGTGCGAACACTCAGATGCACACAGAAGCGCTGCGATATTGGGAGATGAGTTCACAGACTACTTGACAAAATTAACAAGGGCAGCGCGCGCAATATCAAAGCAGCTTTCTCCACCTTTCACGAGAGAGGAGGGAAACACAACAGGGTCCGTTACGGAGCCTGAAACACAGCTACAGCTGATGCCGGGTGAATTCATTTATGTCCGGAGTTTTGTGCGCCGGTGGAATGCACCACGGTTGCATGGCCCATACGAAGTAGTGTTTTGCACACCCACGGCTGTAAAAGTGAAGGGCCTGAAGTATTGGATACATTTGACGGATGTACGAAGAGCATATAATAATGTGCAGGAAGAGGTGGATGAGGGGGCACAGACAACAGCAAACAATGCAAATGAAAAGAATGTGTGAATATGAACTTGTGTGTAAGGGAAATGTACCTGAATGAGAAAGTTACTTAAAGGTGGAATGACTTTTTAGAGTATCTTAAAAAAAAAAAAGTGTGTGGTATGAATTTATATGTAAATAATGATGTGATAAAAATACGAAGTGTCTACTCCCTTGTCTGTGCATCCCCAACCCTACTGCCCTACCCGCTTCCATTCCCTGTCAATATAGGCACTGGTAGTGCCAACAAAATGTTTACATTCATGCACTTAATGCACTTTTATATCTCAAACAGGAGCTACCATGGCATCTAACGGGCAGCCTGCAACGGATAGATTTATTAGATATAGAGAATTGCTAGCTGAGAGATGCAGATACTCGTATGAGTGTGGATTGTCTGTGTGCATTACATTGTTTTTTACAATAATGTTTGGCCTGGTTACATATTGGTTTATAGCGTTCATCTCTATCGAGATGAACGAGGGGGGAGGGATTAACAGCACTACTGTGACCAATGCAACAGCAAGTTTAAATACTAAAGAAGGTGATTTTTTGGTATGGGATGGAACTAAACTTGTATGGGGATACTATACCACACCGTCCAATGCTGTCATCTCGAAAAATGAAGGGCTACAAGGAGAAATGCAAAATAACACAGTGTCGCCGCCAAAAATATCTAATTACAATGCCCGCAGTTTAAATGACCGAAACCCCTCCGCCATATCCTGGTTGTATAACACCCCCACCAGCCAGCCTCCCCCCATAGCCAAAAACACACTGTCAGATAACATGAAGGAAGAAAATGAAAAAATGACAGCAACACATGAAATATTATATGATGATTGGGTAAAGGGGGGCGGGAAGGAGAAAGGGGGGCCCACTTTGTCCATCGCCCATGAAGCTGGGAAGTACATTAGGAACAAAAATAACAGACGAAAAAGGGAGACGGGAAGGAGAAAGTATGATGAGTACTATGGGTTAGGACTAGATAAAACGGAAGACCCGCGACACCCCCACAAGACCAATAAATGGTACGCGGATATGAGTGCAACAGCTAAACAAACAACAAATGAGAACTGTTATGTCTGCTCCCTCATTCCCCATGCTTCAGGCACGCCCAAAGTATTGTTACCCAAGGAGTTGCCTATTGTGGATGCCCAACGTCTCCTTCATCTCACGTTGTGCAGAATTAAGAACACCTTCCAGGCGCATGAAGTTACTTTTAGAATGTTGCAGAACGAGAAAACTTGCTATCCAAAGACAGTAGGAGTGGTATGTCTGGAAGAACCATTTTTTATAATACAAGGGACACTTTTTTCAGACAACAAGTGGAAGGACGAAGAAGTAATGTATAAGGCTGAAGCGCTGAGGGGTGTGGCACCAGAGAAATTGCAATGGATAGAAGAAACGTGCACACCAGTATGGAAGGAACACATTTCAAAACTAACTTGGGTAACAGCCATTGAAAAGCCCTTCAAGCTGCAGAAGGAATTAGACTATGAACTATGTTTTAAAGGAGAGGGGAAAGCCTCCATGGGGACAAACAAGAACTGTAACAAGACCCTCACCATCCCAGACTTACGAAAAGGGACAGCGGCCCTGATGGACACGTATTGGGTATGTGGCAATCAGGCATACCTGCACCTCCCACAATCATGGAGTGGCCGCTGCTCAATGGCCACTCTGCACTCAGCACTAATGGTAATACAAGAAAGCCACATTGATGGGAGCAAAAGGACACAAGGAAACACCCAACAGAGTGCGGCCCAGCCCACTGCAGAGTCACAAATCTATGTCCTGTCTTCCGGGAGCAAAGAAGAGGTGTTGTCCCGACACAGACGAGCATCAAACTACATATCAAACGCATCGTCAGAGTTGCTGGCACAGATCCCAGACAGATATCGATTATTCAGCTCGGCAGAAACATTCTTTGCCTCACTCATCCCAAGTATCCAGGAAAGAGCAAACGCAAAATGGATCCAGATAACACGTTGGGATCTGATCCAGCTGGCAAATGACACTGAAGAAGGGTTCAACATAATAAAAGTGGAACTAAGAGCGTTACGGCTGATGACCATGCAAAACAGGTATGTCTTGGACCTGTTGACAGCGATGGATGGAGGTGTTTGCCGAAAAATCGGAAGTGCCTGCTGCACTTTCGTACCTTCCGAAGACGCAGACAACGGCTCCCTGTCTCACGTGATCGAAGCAGTACATAACCTAGGAGAAAGAATGAAAATGGAAGGTGGAGCGGAAGAAAGCACGTGGTTCGACAATATCTTCTCCTGGGTTCCATCATGGCTGGGAATGACTGTGAAATTTTTGATGCCGGCTCTGGTGTTCCTCCTCTTTATTTTTTGCCTGTGCCAGGTGGGTCTTCGATGTTGTGCTAACGCAGTACCGAATGGTGCAATGATGATGGTGACAATGGGCAACACCCGTGGTACAATACAAGCTATGAAGGAAGTGCAGGTACAAACAGGAACAGATGACACACCAAGATATCAGCTAGTGCCTAGGTTTCACGACAAGGATATAGTAGACAACTTATGGCATACTACCATTAGAGAGCCTCGTATACTAGAATGGTACGAGGTGGTGTGGGTAGACTTGGAAGGAGAGAGCGGATGTATATATCTGACTTGTACCCCAGATGAATACGCTAGGAGAGGTGAAAGCTTGAGGGGGGTGTGCAGAGCATGGATGCCCATAAAGGGCACACCAGCATGGGATGACGCAATAATTGACGAGGAAGAGTGCAGGACATTGGAGGATTTAAAGAATTTGTTACTTAAGTAACGAAAGGGGGGAAATGTAGGGGAGGACTGGTCCAAAAGACCCCCCCTCGCCTACATCCCCTCCCCCGGTGAGGGCCATGGCTCATCAGGGGTCCCCTCCTTACCACGAGGGCCCAGGTGGTGGATGGCTCACCTGCTGAAGGCATTGCCCAAACATATTGAATTTAGCCAGGCCTCAGGAACCATTTTGTCTAATAAAGATGGTGTGAGCTCGGCACACTGCAGCGCGGCCCCCACCTTTGGAGAGTTTCAATTATCCCTGTGGCCGCAGCTCCCTGGCAGATCCGCTGTGAGCCCGTTCCCACGAACAAGACGGACATGAGCTAGAGTAAGATACCAACACTGTAACATTTCACCTTCCGCAGTGTATCGCTGCTCCCAGCATGACCCGACCAGCAGGGCCTGGGTGGAAAGAGAACCGTAAAATGGCCCTCAGATAAAATCAAGAGTTCCCACATACTAATGCCAAAACTACCTGCGATGGGCGCATTTTCTCCACAAACCTCTTTTGATTAGAAAACCTGTAAAATGTATAGATATGGCAGAACGCTCGTTCACATGGCATTAGCAATAAAGCACCCACACCACTGCAGTTATGTGCAAATAGTAAAAGTGTCCCAGGGGGTTATTTGTTATGCGTAACATTGAAAAGCTAACACCCCACGGTCCCGCGCCATAACCAAACTAATGCTGCTAGAGTGCAAAGAAAGACAAATGCAACCATATTGAGGGATAATGTAAAGGGTGCACGACAATGCACTCTTCATGTGTGTGCCCAAGCCCCTTATGTGCCACTACCGTCACGTACAGTGGCGAGTCGTTTCTTTGCGCTCCACCAACCTCACTACTACCTCACGTACTGCAAATGTATATGCATATAACAAAATGTTGTAGTTGTTAAAACATAGTGTACAAATAATGTGCTCGGGCTAGCTATATTCGAGAGGCATTGGCAATGTTAAAATGTGAGCTTTGGAATGACTCAATTAGTATTATATATTATTTGAATGTTTATGATGCTTTCACCTCAAATCGGCAACGCACGACGAAAATACCTTTGTGAGTATATGCAAGGCCATTCCCCCTCCCTCCCAGCAAAGCCTGCCAGACGAGAGAGCAGAGGCCCGCGCCGCACTGCTCCACCTCCACCAACTAGGCTGGAGCCGCTTCAAAGATTTGTAGTTCCCTCTGCAGCACCCAAGGCCACGGCCTGCCACCTGCATTATTTACAGCCCAGCAGTAAACCTCCGCCTGAATACACAAATCCAGAGGCACCCTCTCTGAAGCCCCACAACCCACCGGATCACCTTAGGTTAATGGCCCCTGTAAAATTAGGACACCCAATATTATGGCAACATTACAGCAGCACATTCATAACGACGTCTAACAAGACAGGAGGACATGCACAGCCTGTCCCATGCCCTGAGACCAAGCCCCACGACCTATTGTACCCGGTTAACAGGACACCGGTAACCATGTACTGATGAATCGCCATCAAACCCCTCTCAAGGTGCATTCCTCCTGTGTTGCATTAACCTGTAGGATAACCTATTGGAAGATTTACTAAAGAAGATAATATTGCAATGACTGAATGATTGCGGTGTGCATGGCCTAGGGCAAAGAAGTCAGGAAAAGACATTCATCTCTGACACTGGCCACAGTGGCACAACGGCACCGCCCGGATGAACCCAGCTGACCTGCCAGGCCCAGCCCAACCCACGAGGCTGACCAGTGACATCCTCCAGCCAAGGCCAACCACATCGCAGCAGCACCTATAGCTAGTCGTCGCCACCCAATCCCATTGAACTTGCGTCCCCTATAGTATGTAGGTTCTGATGACGTTTTTTGTAAATATATACGCCTGTCTT
Organism: Ambystoma mexicanum; assembly: GCF_040938575.1. Classification (NCBI taxonomy): domain Eukaryota; kingdom Metazoa; phylum Chordata; class Amphibia; order Caudata; family Ambystomatidae; genus Ambystoma; species Ambystoma mexicanum. Next base: position 461,789,572 of record NC_090927.1, on the reverse strand, counting down.
TGCTATTGTCAGACAGAGCGCTCTCGGAGTTTGCAGAGTTCTTTGCATGCCCTATTCTGATTGATAAACTCCCATTTACGCTCACCCGCACTTTGTCTTGGCCTTATTCCCATCCTGGGAGAGTCCATCATTGTCTCTCATTGCGGGGAGGATCGTGCTGGTTGGGGACGCTTGCCTTCAGTATATGCAGGAGGTTGTACGGTACAGGAATCTTCACGCCAGTTGTGCACAGAGCGACGTAGAAAGGATGTATTTTAATCAGGATATTTGTGTGAGCCGGAGCTCTCCTGTCAAGCGGCCATCTTTGATGCGCCCAACAGCGCCCCCCCTCCAGTGGTTGATTTCTGTGAGGCATGATGCAAGGTTAGGAGTGGTGTTGGCAGGGTCCTTTAGGAGCTTGAAGATGATTTCTGTCTTTTACACCCTAACTTCCGCCCTTTGTTCTCACAAACTCTGCCCCGCCCCCCTACTCAAAGTGACACTACTGTGTTGCAAAATGTCCAATACCTCAGGTCACAAAATCCCACATGGTCTGTGAAGGGCAGTGAGAGACACCTGAAAAATGTCCAACAACCCTACAATCTGAGATCTGGTTATCATTAGCATAAACATCGAATCTAAACCAGAGTAGTGGATTACTTGTGCTAAAGATGACAAATATTGAATGGGAAGGGAAAAACAAAAACATGACTTTAAAGAAAACAGAAAGAAAGTAGCAGCCCCAGCTTTTGGTAGACTGTCAAGCAGCCTGCATAGGAACATCACCCAAGAGATTAGGACAGTCTCAGTATTCCTTCATGGAGTGGACTGTGGAGCCTAGACGATTCAATGAAGATCCAACCCTGAGAGGTGATTGCTTTTTCTGCAAAAGATGTGTGTCCAAGATTAGCTTTATCAAGCAGACTCCATGGGGAGTTTCATAAAATAGAAACGATTGAAGACTGTTGAAAGCAAGGCCACAGCACTACAGCAATAGAGAATTGATCAAGCCCTGGAGTTATGGCAGGAGCCAAGATCATGGAATAATCCATCATGATCTTGACTAAGCAGGGTTAAAGAGTGGACACAGTGAAGTTAGTTAAAGAAGCCAACTCAGAAATGGTGGTACAATTAGGGAGACTGCGTATGCCAAGGAAGCAGAATGGGGAATGAAAGTACAATTACCTTTGAACAGAGTGCAAATCTTGTCCATTTTGTTGGTAAAACACGGCTAGAGCTAAAGTAGTATGGAAGTGGCCATGTCTATCGGGAGGAAACGTTTAATGGTTGCACGGACTGCAGCCTTTGGCTTCGCAGATGTTTTGGACCACAACTTTCATCCGCCTCAACCAGCATAGTCAATAGTGAGGGATCATGGGAGTTATAGTCCAAAGCACCAAGGGTGCTGCAGGCTACAGACCCCTAAAGAATCGATTCACCTAAGGTTGAAAGACGACACTATTTGTGAAATAAGCATGAGCAAGATAACATCCCAAAAATGGGTAGCATTAGATATATATATGGAAAACAGCAAATGTACGATAAATATTTGGAGAATAAAACATACATTCAGTTGGTTATGGGGTTTCGTTTTTACCAGAATTATAGGCACATTTTGTCCACATGCCATACGATTTCTGCAGATTGACAGAAACTACAAACATTCCCAACATTCCCAACACTTCTGAAAACGACTCCTTTGAGTTTTATTATATGCAATGATGTGGGTAATTGTTTCTGAAAGGAAGGTCTGCTAATCAGAGCCCCTTTTATAGTGCACTAAGAAAAGTAACCATTCTCCAAACGGGTTATGTGGACAGACATGACAACACTCATCAATTGTTGAAAATCCATGATCCTGTAGGTCGCTGTTCCGATTCGCTTATCACTTGATGTGCCTTGAACTCTGACGTAAATTGCACTGAGCATGGGTTTGTGTGTCTGGGTGTCATACCCCTGAGTAGACATAGGGGGGCAGGTGACCGTTGATGTGCTGCTGCACACTGGGACTGATTGTGATCCCTCCCCACCTGTTACCTCACCCTGGCATGGTTCAGTTCGTTGTGGTGGATTGTGGTGCAAATGTCCCAGAAACTGTGCATTTTAGGGTTGAGGACCACATTGATGTTTCGCAGATTTCAGGCAACCGTCTCATGTGTGAAGGTGCTGAAATCCTGGGAAAGAGGTGGGGTGTCCAAATGTTATGTAGCCAGTCATGTCTGGAGGGTCCTAACAGGTAACTGTGCAAAATGTGGTGCAGATTGGTGAAACGGTGTGAAATTGTATAAGGAACAACGCTTCACTGAGCCACAAACCCACACACAAATGTAGTGCTTTGCTGGAACCCGGAGTAAGGGATTGGGTGTCCAAAGAATTAGGTGCAGATTAGGGAAACAGTGTGGAATTGTATAAACAACAACGCTTCACCAAGCTACAAACCCACAAACAAATTTTGACTTGTGCTGAAATCCAGGTAAAGGGGTGGGGTGTCCAAATGTCATGTAGCTAGTAAGGTCCGAAGAGTCCTAAAAGGTAACTGTTCAAATTGTGGTGCAGATTGGTGAAACAGTGAGGAATTGTATAAGGAACAACGCTTCACCGAGCCACAACTCGACAAATTTTGACTTGTGCTGAAATCCGGGTAAAGAGGTGAGGTGTTCACATGTCATGTAGCAAGTAATGTTTGGCGAGTCCTAACAGGTAACTATGCAGCATTTGGTGCAGATTGGTGCAACAATAGGAATTGTATAAGGAACAACGCTTTGCCACATCCTAGCCATCCACAAATGTTCAGTTTTATAAATATAGATTAAATTAATGTGTCTTTCCTGTACCTGTCTCCTTAGACAGCACCAGCACTGTGGTGACAGCTGGGAAGGTTCTAAAGGTCCTATGTGCATTTTTAACAGCAGCTGGAAAACAAAATGACAGCAGGCACTGGTGGTTTTAATTCTCGGCACCTCCAATACAAATTTCAGTTGTGTAACCTAGCCAGCCTGGCAGCACGTTAAACTTTAAGCCATGTGGCATGGCAGCTATTAGCAGGGTGAAAAATTTCAAGTTGTAGCTACTAGTAAGCCTTAAAAAGTCACTCGCCACTTCAATTCTATACATACACATAGCACACCATTTCTTACTCACCAAGAGTCAATTATCATTAACCAGTGGCTAGTGGAAAGTGCACATTTTGCACCCTGTACTGTCACACAGTTCTAAAGCAATTGCAACTTGATATCATGCAAGTGTCAGCTTTGTGTGCCAGGCTCAACTATGCCAGGGTAATATGAATTAGTCGCCTGGCCGGCTATCTCCATGAATCTGGTTCACCTAGTAAGCGGCCAACTCACTGTGGCCATTTACCCACATTTAGCTGCTGCATTTTTATGGGGAGCATGCCACCCTTCTCCCCACACTCCTTCCACAATTTTCAACTTTTCAAAGGGGTTTAAGTTCATTTATCGACAGTCATTGTTTTGATGGGTTTTTCGCAGAATTCTTTTTTCTTGAAAAACCCCATTGAACATTTTGTTTTCCTTTTTGGGCGCTTCCCCTCCCAGTACCCCTCCCTTATTATTGTAACACTATTCCCAAACATCTGACCCCTTATATACCCTGCCCAAATATGCAGCAAAAAAAAACATTGTACAATTGACTGTCGATAAATTAACGTCGTACCATAAACAAGTATACCCTACTTTGCACCCCCATAAAAATGCTGCAAAAAATGCAAAACATTCTTGAAAAACGGCAGCGAGTGGACCAGTACAGTCTACACAACTACCACGTGGGACAACAGGCAGGAAGCTGTATTCACTGATTTCAGAGGAAGGAAAACACTTTCCTCTCAGGGCACAGAATCCCTCATTAGATCTCCTGGGAATCGGTAATTCAAAGGCAGCACTGACAAATCCACAGACATGAGTAGGGGGGTAGAGTTAGAGTAGCCAGACAAGACGGGTTCCACCATCTTGGGTCCTGGTAGCACTCTCCACAAATTACTGTTTTCACTCCTCCACCCCCCATTTGCAGCAGGACAAGGCACTCTGTTTGCCAGAAGGCATAGGGCACTTGTTACAACCACATTTAATGGACCTCTGACATCAGGGTTGCTTTGGGCTAACCTCCTGTGACATTTTGCTTTAATAAGGACTCCCCATCGTGTGTTGAAACAGTGAAAACACAAAAACCGGAGAATGACAGGATGAGGTGCGCTCATCGTTTCCAAATTATAGGTAGTCCAATTCAGCAGCCACTGCACGGGAGGTTCCCCTGGGTTCCTCCAACAGTTATTGGCATGTGAGTAAAGGTTGTGCAGCTATACTGCGTAGAAGACTCGGTATTCAAATGCTCAGTTCCTTAGTATTAGCATGAAAGCTCAAGTGTCCTTGAATAAGCAAAATTAGCCATCCAATATTGTGAATGGATAATTATTTCAGTCACAGCCGACACGTGTTTCGACCAATGGGTCGTCCTCAAGGCAAAACCGTATTGGGATGAATCCCTATTTGACTCCTTTTCTGACAAAGCTTAACGCCTAGGACTGGACTTCTGGGAAAGATCCTTGTCAGATGGTCAGGAAGTGCACCGGAAAATTATGCAGAAGTAGAGTATCATGATTAATTAATCCAGCTGTGTATAGCTGTCCAGCACATAAGGTTGTAACACCTGTGAGTATAATGCTGGGGATCAATCCCACGTGCAGCGTCTTCTGCGTGCAGTGTCCTCTGCAACACCCCGCTCGCTATACCACACAGTATAGTGAGCGGGGTGTTGCAGGGGACACCCCCGCAGCCCCTGCAGTCTTTTTTTATACTTACCTACAACGCTTCCACCAAAGGTTAGAACTTTTGGTGTTCGATCCTTTGGTGGTAGCATTTTTTGGACTTTTTTTTCGGTCCAATCGTACAATTCCAACAGCATATTACAAAGGTAACTCCCAAGCAGAGTCCAAATATCCTTAGGGCAGCAAGTAACAGATAAAGTTAACACAAATTGTTCTTCACACTCATTCACCATTGTAAAATCCCTGAGGAAGTCTTCACAACGGGGTGCATTAGCAGATATTCAACACTTAAGTATACAACGTTTTGCGATCACACATCCAATATTAAATAGTCACCCAGTAGTGTCGGCTGCCTTTCCAATGTCCCCAAATAGATACTTCAGGGGGGACGGTGAAGCCGGGATTGAAGTAATTTCCTCAAGGATATCAGCGACCTCATCCCAAAATGCCGCCACCAGGGGCCATGCCCAGTACATATGGTAGGCATCTTTGTTTGGTGCATCACATTTCAAGCATTTACCCGTTCATCCTACCACCAACTTGGCCAATCTAGCAGGAGTGTAGTGTAATTGATTGAGTATTTTAAATTGAATTAGCCGCAGTCCAGAGTTAAGAGAGACAGCCTTAATGAGTTGACAGTACTTTAGCCATTTCTCCTCAATCAAGGTGGCTCTCAAGTCCCGCTCCCAGGTCTCTTTTATGGTTTATTTTTTATTTATTTATATATTTATAACGCGCCAAAAGCTTGCAAGCATCAGGGCGTGACATAGACACACGGACTGAAGATTCACAGGACGCCAACAAAGAAGAGGGACGACAGTGGCCTCAGAGTATGCACTAGTGTGGCATAGTTCTGAGGTTATCTAAAGAGCGTGGTTTTGAGTTGTTTTCGGAATGTTTGAAACTTGCTTTCAAGTCTAAGATGACGGGGTAGCTCATTCCAGTAGAAAATGGCTTTGGTGCAGAATGCTCTACCTAGGCCCGTAGCCTTTATTCTGAAGTGGCCTGACAAAAGCAGTCCCTTCTTTTCAGATCTTAGGCTTCGGCTTGGCTCATACCACTTGAATTCCTTCTTAAGATAGGCCGGGGCTGCTCCCTATAAGCAACAATGGACCAGTGTCAAGGATTTAAAGGTGATACGCTCTTTCATTGCTAACCAATGGAGATCTTTTCTGTCATTTGTTATGTGTTCACGTCTGGACTTGCCTGAGATGGATCGAACTGCGTTGTTTTGTATTATTTGACATTGCTTGATGCAATTACTACTAGCTCTCAAGACCAGGGCGTTTCTGTAGTCCAGCCGTGACAGGATAGTGGCTCTGGCTATTGTGGCACTATTTTGTGTGTTTAGAAGAGGCCTGATGCGGCATAGAAGCCTTTGGTAGTATTGGCAGTTCCGCTTGAGGTACGAAGTTTGAGCCTCGGCTCCTAATGAGGATTTTAAGTAAATCCCAAGTATCTTGACTTTGTCTGACACTTTGAAAGTGGAATCCTTTATAAGAAAGGAGGAGTAAGCTGGGTCTAGGTTTTTTAAGACTTTGGTTGATCCAAATGTCATACGCTCTGTCTTGGAGCTATTTAGACACATCCAGTGTGACTTCGTCCAATTTTCAATGATATTGTAGATGGCTGAGAGTCTATTATTGCCGAGTATATGATCACCGCACAGTTCTAATATGAGTTGTGTGTCATCTGCAAAATTAGTAAAATAGATCCCAAGTTGTGAGAGAAGGGAGCAAAGACAGCAGATATATAGATTAAAAAGCAGTGGTGAGAAGCTGGCTCCCTGTGGAACGCCACAATCCACAGGTCTGGATGTGGTGGAGTGTCCTCCCCAAGTGATTTTGGAGTTTCTATCTTCAAGAAAAGATGTAACCCAGTCAATGGCCTCCTCAGAGCAGTTTCCTGCGATATCTAGGGCCTCTCGGAGCTTCCGATGATCTAATATTGTATTTATTTAGTTTATATAGCGCTTTACTCCAAAGCGCTGCACATTTTAACAACAGGATACATTTAACATTAACAATAACAGTAACAGTAGAAGCAATATACAATTGTGAATCAGACCAACAAAACAGTAAATAAAGCAATTAAATTGAAGGGAAGAAGGAGTGTAGTCCAGTAGAAGTGAGAGGGAGAAGGAGAAGGAGAGGGAGAGGGAGAGGGAGAGGGAGAGGGAGGGGTGGGGAAGAGAAGAAGAAGGGAAGGAAGGGGCAAAGGGTGAGAAAGGTGGGGATGGGGGAGGGGAGGGAGATGAGGAAGGTGATAAGGCAAGGGGGTAGGTGGGCAAGGTGGGGGAAGGGGTTTCAAGGTGGGAGATGGAGAAGGAGAGATTTAAGGGATGTGCGGAATGAGGAAAAGGTAGAAGTAGAGCGGAGTGAGAGTGGTAAGGAGTTCCAGTGCAGGGGGGCTAGGAGTTGGAAGGAGCGTAAACGGGATGTGGCACAAGGGGATGGAGGAACAGTGAGTAGGAAGTGGTCAACAGAGTCAAGGGAGTCGGAGGGAGTGTAGAAAGAGAGGAGGGAGGCGAGATAAGGGGGAGCAAGACCGTGGAGAGATTTAAAGACTAGGCAGAGAAAATGAAATTTAAGTTGGGCGTGAAAGGGAAGCCAGCCAAGGGAGGAGAGGGAAGCAGAGATGGAGTCACGGGAGGAGAGGAGACAGAGGGTATGGACGGCAGAGTGGTAGATAGATTTAAGGGGGGCAAAATGAGAAGTAGGAAGTCCAAAGAGTAAGGAGGAGCAGTAGAAGAGGCGAGAGAAGATAAGGGAGGAAATTAAAAGTTTAGTAGCATGGAAAGTGAGAGAGGGTGGACTTTGCAAATATTAAAGAGGTGAAAGCAGCAGGCACGAGCGGTGAGAGAGATGTGATGGGAAAAGGTGAGAGAGGAGTCTAAGAGAACTAAGTTGCGAGCATGGTCAGAGATGGGGAGATTAGAAGGAGGAAAGTGAATGAAAGGAGGAGGAGAGGGAGGGGGAAGAGAGTTTGAGGGAAAGAAAACTACTTCAGTTTTATCAGTGTTAAGGGAAACAAAGCGAGAAGACATCCAGTTTTTAATTGCAATAAGACAGGAAGAGAGTTTAAGGTGGAGGTTGGTAGAGAAGGAAGAGAAGGAAAGGAAGAGCTGAGTATCGTCGGCATAGAAATGGTGAGAAATGCCAAATGAGGAGATGACAGGGGCAAGCAGGGAGGTGTGGAGTGAGAAAAGGAAAGGGCCAAGCATCGAACCTTGGGGTACTCCGTACTCCAGAGGTTGGGTAGGAGAGGAGCGGCCTCCCCAGGAAACAGTAAAGGAGTGGGAGGAGAGGTAAGAGGAAAACCAGTTAAGAACAGTTCCTTTGAACCCAAAGGAAGAAAGATTGTTGAGAAGAAGGGGGTGATCGACAGTTTCGAAAGGCAGCGGAGAGGTCTAGAAGAATAAGGATAGAGGATTTCTTAGAGTGTTGGGCAGAGATGAGGGAGTTAAGGATGTAAGTGAGGGCAGTTTCGGAAGAGTTTTTAGGACGGAAGCCAGATTGAGAGGGAGGAGGGAGAGAGAGATTAGTGACAAAGGTTGAGAGCTGCGAGTAGGCAACTCGCTCGAGAAGCTTAGAGAGGAATGGGAGAAGTGAGATAGGACAGAAGTTAGAGGTGAGCAGGGGATCAGCAGAAGGTTTCTTTAGAATAGGAATGATAGTGGCATGTTTGAAAACAGAGGGGAAGATAGCTGAGGAGAGGCAGGTGTTGAAGAAGGAAGTTAAGTAGGGAATGTGAAGAGGGAAGATCTTAGGTATAGGGAGGGAGAGGAAAGGGTCAGTTAGAGCAGACGAGGGGTGGGCTTTAAAGAGGAGGATGGAAACGTCAGAGGACAGGGGAGAAGTCAGTCATGCAGGTAGAGTTAGAGGTAGAGGGGGAGAAGGGAGAAGAGGAAGGGGGGTGTAAGAGGAGCAATTGATTTTTTGCCGAAGGGCAAGGATCTTGGAAGAGAAGAAGTTTGCAAAGTCGGACGGAGAAAGGGTGGAAGAGGTTGAGGGATCAGGGTTAGGAGGAGAGAGAAGACGAGAGAGAGTTTGGAAGATGCAGCGAGGGTGGGAGGCTTGGGATTGGAGAAGGTTGGAGTAGTAGGCGCATTTAGCTGAGGAGAGGCAAGAGTCATAAAGAGAGTGGTAAGAGAAATACGAGGTTTGGTTGGAAAGTGAAGGAGATTTGAGCCAGAGTCTCTCAAGACGTCGGCGAAACGCCGCATGGAGAGAAGTTGAGGAGAGAGCCACGGTTGAGAGGGTTTCCAGGATGGACGAAAAAAGGAAAGGGGGTAAAGTAGATCTAGAGAGGAGGAGATAGAAGAGGAGAGAGTAGAAAGAGCCTCATTGGCCGGTAGTGAAGAGAAGTCTTGGAGAGGGGGGAGAGAAGAAGAGCAAGTGTTGAGAAAAAGGGAAGGATCAAAGTTGCGAAGGTCGCGTAGTAAAAAGATGGAAGGGGAAGGCTTAGGAGAAGAAGAGAGGGGAAGGGGAGTAAGGGAGAAGGAGAGTAATGCTTGGTCAGAGAGATAGAGAGGAAGTGCGGAGACAGTGTAAGAGGGGTAGGAAGAGTTGAAGATAAGGTCAAGAGTGGAGCCAGAGGAGTGAGTAGGAGAGGAAGGAAGAGGGGACAGAAGGTAGGAGTCGAGGATGGAAAAAAAGGGGAGAGGAGTCAGGGGGAGAGGGGAGGTGAAGATTAAAGTTGCCAAGTACAGTTAGAGGAGAGGAAGAGGGAGAGATGAGAGAGAGAGGAGATGATCGAGGTCATCATAGAAGGAAGAAAGAGGGCCTGGGGGTCGGTATATGATTAGAAAGGAGATGGAAAAGGACTTGTAAAGAAATTCGAAGGAAGGGAAGGAAGGAAGAGATGGAGGGGAGGTAGAGGAAAGATATTTGGGATGGAAGAGGAGGCCAATACCTCCGCCACGGCCAGTTGGGCGAGAGATATGAGAGAAGGAGGAGGTAGAAGTGGTAAGGGAATCAACAACTGTATCGTTGTGAGGAGGGATCCAGGTTTCAGTTAGACAAAGGAAATGAAGGTTGAGAGGAAAGAACATGGCTACAACTACTGAGGTTTTATTACAGAGGGATCTGGTGTTCCAGAGAGCAATGTTCATGAGGCTGGAGGGTTGAACAGTGGGGGGGTAGAGAAGATTAGGGCGGTGAGAGAGGGTAGAAGAACTGGAAGAGTGGGGGAGGAGAATGGACATGAGGAGGAAGGAGAAGGTGAGTAGGAAAGGAAGGGGAAGGGGGGGGTGAGAAAAGGAGGTGAGGGGAGTGTCGGTAAGGGCGGTGTGAAAGGGTTGTGGCAGAACGCATAACAGAGGGAAAGGGAGAGGTATGGAGATTGAGTAAAGTGGTAGGGGAGGGAAGGTGGGAGAAGGGGGAGTATGAAGGGGGCGAGGGAGAGGTGTGTGGGGGAGTCAAATAGGAAGGGGCAAAAGAGACTAGGAGTATCAGTGGAGGGAGTGAGAGAGCAAGAGGAGAAGTAGAAGGTGGTGAAGTGCTAAGAGAGTGTAGGTGGCAAAGAGATCATCAGAGAGAGCAGTTGTGGAGGACCACTGCGTCCGTGCAGTTGGAGAAGCTGGTGGTATCAGGAGAACAGAGGTAGTGGAGGAGTCTGGGTTAATAAGCATGGGCAGGGAGCCAGCTAGGTCTCAGGACCGTAATAGTTAATAGGTTAGTTCTGGCTTTAGTGACAAGGCAAGGTACAGTGAGGAGTGGACAACAGGTGGTAGTGAAGAAGCCAGGTAGGCACGAACAGCAGAGTACTGGCTCTGTATGGAGGACAGGTCAATGGGCGCCCCGAACTGAGGAGGAAGGCAGGCAAAGACACTTTGAACCAGAGATCCTGCTGTTGAGGGGGGCAGGGAGACACAGAGGAGCAGTGGAGGAGGGAGGACGGTGTCTTTGTGGTCGGAGGGCAGGCAGAAGAGGATACCTGGAAGTAGCAGGGACCGGGAACCGAGAGGCAAGCTCGTCGATGGGTGTCATGGTCTGAGGAAGGCTAGTGGGTACAGAGGACCAGAGTGCAGACGCAGCACAGAGGGCAGGGCTGTGTTCAGCCGATGAGGGGCCCGCAGCGGTGTGGGTGTCCCGGCCTGTGTTGTTGAGGAGGGCAGGAAGGCGCAGAGGGCCTGTGAAGGAGGACGGGAAGTGACTTTGTGGTAGGAGGGCAAGATGTAAAGGAGGCCCGGATGTTGAAGGGATCCGGGACCCGGGAAGGGGGCTGGTCAATGGATGTCCTGGACTGAAGAGGGGTGATGGGTACTGAGGCCTTAGTGTAGAGGCAGCACAGGGGGCAGAGCTGGGTTCAGTTCATGAGGGGCCCACAGTGGTATGGGTGACCCGGTCCGTGAAGGAGGGTGGGCAGACACTGTAGTCCTGAGGGCCGGTCGTTGAAGAGGGCTAGTGGGATCAAAGTCCTGAGGACTGAGGAGGGGTGGTGGGTTCTGAGGGCCTTAGTTTTAGTGTAGAGACAGGGCAGGGAGCAGAGCTGAGTTCAGTTGATGAGGGGCCCACAGTGGTATGGGTGACCCAGTCCGTGGAGGAGGGCGGGCAGAGACGCCGTAGTCCTGAATGCCAGTCGTTGATGAGGTCTAGTGGGCTTAGAGTCATGGTAAGCCCGCGTTGGAGTAGCGGGAAGAGGCCGCACAGGGCCTGGCTGGGATCAGTTGAAGTGGAGCCCTCCAAGGTCCCAGGGAGGCGGCGGCTCAGCTGCAGAGCCCAGATGGGGTGAGGGAGGATGGAGCAACCCCTCCCACCGCGGAATACCCGACGTCTTGATCCGTGGTGGAGGGCGGGCAGAATCCGTGGTAAGCACAAAGGACTGGGACCCCGCCGTAGCATGCAGAAGCCCTTGCCCGCAATGGTGTAGAGGCGGGCAGTGGTTCAGCTGGGGAGTCCAGGTGGGGTCGGGGATAAAGAAGTAACAGCTCCCGCCGCAGCACGTAGAAAGCCCCTGCCCGAGGAGGAGGGCGGGCCGACTCCACAGGAGTTACAGAGGACTGGGACTTTAAGGCCGCTCTGGTAGGTTGAGTCAGGAACCGCCAATGTGGGGCCCGAATTGGTGTGAAGGCGGGCAGTGGTGAACAGATGGGGTCTGGAAGCAGGACGCACCGGCACCCGTCGTAGCACACTGGAGGCCCAGGCCCGATGAGGAGAGCGGGCTAGCACAGATGACCGGAGTCCCCGCTGCTAGTAGAGCTGGAAGAGGCCTCTCTAAGGAGCCGATCCTGAAGCGGATGGTGAGTAGGCAGGCAGTGGGGACCAGAGGCCCTGGCCCGATGAAAAGGACGGCTGGGACCCGCCGTAGTACACTGGAGGCCCAGGCTTCTGCAGACCCGATGAGCTAGAAGAGGCTCGAAGAGCTGGGAGAGGCCTCTCTATGGAGCCGATCCCGAAGCGGATGGTGTGTAGGCGGGTAGTGGGGACCAGAGGCCAGGCTGATGAAGAGGGCGGCAGGCACCCGCCGTAGTATTCTGGAGGCCCAGGCCCGATGAGGAGGGCGGCTGGGACGGATGACCGGAGTCTTCACTGACAGCAGAGCGGGAAGAGGCCAGACCAAGGAGCCGAGCCCGAAGCAGATGAAAGAACGTCCGATTCCGGGTGAAGTTGCTGCCGTAGGAGCCCCCATGCTCTAGGAGCAGGAACAGAGGAAAGTTAGATTAGAAATAGCTGTATTTAATGATTTATTGAGTCAGATTCTGCCTGAAGTGAGGAGACGCTGGTTCAGGGGACCATGCTTCTGCGCCCCCTGGTGGTGAATAAATCAAAATAATAAATAAATAATAATAAATAATAATAAATCGAAAGCTGCCAAGAGGTCCAAAAGGATTAGCAGGCCTGCCTGTTACACGAGTTTGAGTGTGTCTGGACTAGGGTATAAACCCCTTTCCCCCTCCCCTCGGTCGCTGTCATAGCTCTTATACATTCGTGAGTAGTAGGTTCAATAGGGAATCTGGGACATTTAGCAGCAAACGCAGCCCTCTTGCGATAGTATTGGAATTGTTTAAGCAGACCGCCTCCCACCATATCGATGAAGTTCCTAAATTCCACAAATGTGCCCCCAGGAAACATATCACGGAATTTAAGTTGGTTACTCGGGTCCCATGCCATTCGTAGGGTTTTATCAAACGTGGGGGCATGGGTAGTTCCATAATGGGGCATCTGGGTCGTATGGTATCTCAATTCCAACCCTTGTATAGATCTTGGACCATGCATGGACAGTTGCGCTCACCGGGTCGAACTCACAGGGGTGATTTGGATGGAAATAAACTGACCAAAAATCCAAAGGGAATGCTGCATATTTCTCAATAGAGATATGTGTGGATGTGTCATCGGGGTCGAACCAATGTTTAGTGAATTGTGCCTGGGATGCTTAGTAATACAATTCAAAGTCTGAGGCTGCAATGCCATCGCTTGAAAACGGTTCTACCATCTTTGTCCACTTCATCCTCGCATTCTTCCCACCCCAAATAAATGAGGTAGCAAGCGATTGGAGTTTCATAAAAAAGGTTTTGCCCGGCCAAATGGGAATATTACCGAAACAGTATAGTAACTTGGGAAGAACTACCATTTTGAGAAGAGCCACTCGACTATATAGTGAAATTGGGAGTTTTGTCCACCGATGTAGTTTGATCATCAGTGCACGGAGAAGTTCCTCATAATTATCGGTGTACAGTGTACTTTTATTGTTGGACACAATGACTCCCAAATATTGGACCCACGATGGGGATCATTTGAACCCACAAATGTTGGATAGGTCAAGTGTGGATGGCGTCAAAGGAAACAGTTCCGATTTAGAAACATTAATCCTATACCCTGAGTATTCGGAAAACAAATGAATATCAGCCATAACAGGTCCCAAATTAAGTTCTGGGTCTCGGACATAAATCAAAGTATCATCTGCATATAGAGATGTGATCTGTGCGGGGCCTGGCATTCTGATTCATCTGTGTGCATGTGTTTTTCAAACAAATTCAGCCATGGGTTCAATCTTGACGGCAAACAAGATGAGGGAGAACGGGCACCCCTGCCTGGTACCTCTGCATAGGGAAAATAGGGAGGATAGAGTTTGGTTGGTGAGGACCCTAGCTTCCGGGTTGGTGTGAAGCAGCCTGACACATTTTAGGAAATATTGTTCCATACCGAAGCATTCCAGCACTGAGAAGAGATAGGCCCACGATACTGAATCGAAAGCCTTCTCGGCGTCTAAGGCGGCAATCGCTGCATTAGCCTTCAGGTTAATCAGAGCCATAACTCAGAAGAGCTGCCGCAGGTTAAGCGCGGAGGACCGGGTAAGGATAAAGCCTGCCTGATCATGGTGGACCAAAGTGGGCATGTGTGGTAAAAGTCTAGTCGCAAGGATTTTGGCAAAGGTTTTGGCATCCGTGTTGATAAGGGCGAGAGGTCTATAAGAGGACATGTCTATAAGAGGACATGTCATGTGCAAGGCGTCTAGGTTTAAGGAGTACAGTGATCACAGCTTCGCGCATAGAAGCAGGAAGCGTGCCGCGCTCCATTGCATCTTCCCATACCTTCAATAAAATAGGGGATATCCTATCATGGAACTCTTTATACAGTTCAGCTCCAAGGCCATCAGAGCCAGGGGACTTGCCAGATGTCAATGCTTTAATGGCTGCTATGATTTCTTTGAGCGTAATGGCTAAGTCTAGAGTGCCACGAGCCTCCAGATCTAGGGAGGGGAGAGCCAGTTCCCGTAGGTAATCGGTTATTTCCTCTCTGGAGCTATTATCCCGGTCAGAGTATAAGGTTCTGTAAAAATCAGCAAAAGTAGCATTAATGTCTTCCTCGCGGTTTGTTTCCTCCCCCTGCGTGTTCTGTATGCTTGCTATCGGGCTATGGTAGCCCTCTGTCCTAAGCATGTTGCTAATTTGGCTTACGCAATTCACAATTCTCTCCTGACTGTTGTCAGCAACCCAGCGGTTTTAGCCAAAAGGATGCCTCTCACCCTTTTCTCACCCTCTCATCGTTTCACATAGCGTAGAGTATGTACTAACTGAACCTTCATTCAGATCAAAGAATTCGTCAATCTCTGTAAGGAGCGATTCACATACATGTGGCTCTCTAAGTAGGGTGAAGGGCATCCTCCAGCGTCTATCTTGCGGCGGAGCATCTCGCAGAGCTAGGGTAGGAGAGATCAGGGAGTGGTCTGAGAGAGTACGGGGTGAATCTCGCTAGTCGATAACGCATCTGACAGGGAAGTGCTAATGAGCCAATAATCTATCCGGGAATCCGAGTCATTGACAGTCGAGTAATATGTATACCGCTTGGAGAGTGGGTGGAGTGTGCGCCATGTATCTATAAGCAATACTTGAGTCATTATCTGATGTAGAGTGGCCTCAGCCTTAGTAATGCCCCAAAGGGTAACAGAGGATCTATCGGGTACCACGTCAAGAATCGTATTAAAACCTCCCACCCATAGTATCAGTGGCTCATCAGGAGTGTCAAGCATACCCAACATTAACCGGTAGAATTCTGGATCATCAATATTTGGCCCATAAGTGTTAACTATCACGAGTGAACGACCAGCCACCTCCCCCCACACCAACACAAACCTGCCTTGGGCGTCCACTTTGCTACCCAAGTATCGAAACCCTAATGATGGATGGATCAGGGTAAGGACACCCCTGGATTGAGCCGAATATTCTGTATAGTATCGGAGAGGGCCCAATTGTGAAAGGAAACTGGAGTTCACATTTCTAAGTGCGTGCGTCTCCTGACGCAACAGTATTTGTGGATTATGTCTTGATATATACACAGCCACCTTCCTGGCCTAACTGAGTTATTAAGCCCTCGAACATTCCAGGAGAATAGCTTAACAGTTAACCCTTTATTCAAATGTGTTTGAAGTGCCATGTGTCACAGAACTTATAATTATGAGCGGGTGTGTAGCAACCAGCCCGACCGTATCTCCGCTAACATGACCCTCTGCTTTTAAACTCTTAAAAGCCCCAACAGGCCCCAGCATATCACTGGAGGTGAAACATCCCCCTCCCCACCAGCATCATCAACCCCAACCTGATGATGATACCCATTAAACAACTTCTGGAACTCTCCGGAGGTGCGAATGTCGCGGCTCACAACTGCCGCAGTTGACCGTCACTCTTCCGGTCTACAAACACAATATAGTGGTGCCACCCGGTACTTCAAAATGCAATCATAAAAAAGGATATTGTGATTGGCGCAATTAATCAGCCAGGTCTCTCCTGTCTGCCGCAGGATGCATTTGTCCATTTTGGTCAGGTCTTTGTCCTTGTTGCGGTAGCGGAATCATAGCTTCTATGTAGTCCATGGCCACTGTGGGATGTTCAAAAAAGTGTGCACGACCGCCATGTTGTATCCGTAGTTTAGCTGGAAAAATTAATGCATACGGAACGTGTCGTAGACAGAGTTGTCTCTTGACCTGCTCGTACAACCTCCTCTGGGCTTGAACTCCTGCAGCGAAATCTGGATAAATGTGAATGTTGTCACCTTTATGTTGGAGGGGCCCCATCTCCCTTGCCAAGTGGAGAGCTGTATCTCTGTCCCTATAGTTCAGTAACCTAGCGACTATGGCGCGGGGAGGTGCTCCTGGCTTGGGCACCAGGGCCAGTGTGTGGTGGGCTCTCTCCACCAAGAAGTGCTCCGAAAAGGCGTCATCACCGAACAAGGATTTCATTAGCTTTTCAACATGTGTCTCCATGGGGCCTTTGCAGAAAGATTCCGCCACTCCTACAATACGGGTATTACTGCGGCGGGAACTGGATTCCCGGTCATCACACTTGCCACGTAATTTGACCATTTCAGATTTAATTAGAGTGATATCACGTGTGTTTTGCCCCATGGAATCTTCATTGTTGCTGATCCTGGATTCAGCTTCCGTGACTCTCACGCTTTCCTTTTCCACGCTGACTTTCAAAGAGCCGATTGTGGCGACGATGTCATCCGATTTCACGTTGACTGACATAAACCCACTTTATACGGTGGTAAGGAGCTGATCATATCTGGCATTTCAGTCGATGACACTAAGGGATCAGCTGGTGGTGGCAGGATGCTGGTTGGGGATTAGCTGCTCGTAAAGGAGTCCATGGGCCCGGCCTTCTTCTTTTTGGAACCCGCCCCCTTTGCCATCGCCAAGCAGATGGAATGTAGATGTCGCTCAACTCCCTGCGTGATCAGTGCAAAGAAGAGCCTTCACAGCAAGGGCAGGCTAATACGTATGTCTATTATGACTTCTCAGCGAGTCACAATGTTCTCGGTCCCTGTAACCCCGGTTGGTCTTGGGGTAGTGTCGTAGCAAAGCACCTTCAAAGGGGCAGTTTGACTAAGTGGTAGCTCCGAATCATAACAGGACACATCATCTGGAGAGACCTTTGGCAGGGGCAGGGTGTCCGCATACAGCCCACGTCAAGTACCATGCCAGTAATTACTTGCCAGAGAGATGGAGCGGGATCAGTGAGGCACCGCTGCGTATCATCCACGACTATAGTTACGTAGTGTTAGCAGGGTGGCAGAGTGCAAGTCGACTGACCTGCAGGATGCTGCGGCATAAAGGAGTAGAATCACAGAGCCACAAGCAGATCTTACTGCAGCATCCTCAGGTCAGTCGCAGCACTTCAGTGTAATATTGTGTTGTTTGAATGGGTTGTATTCTCCCACGTAACTATACCAAGTGGCTAATTCTTTGCATTTCTCACATTGGTTACTCAAACCATGATTCTCGTGGAATCACTGCTATGTTATTCTATAGGAGATTTGTCAGGCCTATTCTCATGGCTGACTTGCGAGCGTATAGACAGCGCACGTTGCAGAGTAGCAGCACACTCGCCTACGGCCCCACGGGTGTGTCCCAGGTCACTAATATCCTTCCCTCCAGTGGGCTTCTACTGGTGTTAGCAAGTGTTCTTTGATGGGCTGTTAGGTATGAGGCTTTACCTTTCGTGGTGGGCATTCCAACAGCTCCGTTGTTGGGATTCTGAGATAGAAATGACACTATTGTTCCAAGGTAATGCGTTAGGTCACAGCACAGACAGCTAGTTGAGGCCGGCAGAAACATAGGAGGTATCAGGGGGGTTCACTTGGCTGGTTCTCGCAAGGACCCCTGCGCACCTGGCGCCTCAAGTCCAACTAACTGTTATATGCGAGCTCAAGCACCCCCTCTGTATCGCGCTAGCCACCTCAGATCACGCAGTGGGTGACAGTAGCCGGCCCCTCATTTCTTTCTACCCGCTCTGTGTGCCCTATACCACGCAGCACCCAGCACGACACGTGCTTATTCCTACGATCGTCACCAGCTCTCTAAAAACGTTGGGTGAAGAAGGTACTTGAACTAAGTGCTCACCCTAGTCAGAGATAAAAGTTAGGACATCAGCCTGCAGCGGTTGCCAGAGCAAGGCGAGTAGGCCCTCCAAGGTGCTCCCGCCAATAAAGTGTTCAAGCTATGTGCACAGTTCTCTGGGCGGGTGTCGCAGTCAGCTCGCAGCACAGCCCGTTCGGCCTCATGCACAGCAGGCCATTTGGGGTCAGGAGCGGGATGTGTCACCAAAGGACTACTTCCAAATTGTGAGTTGTGGGGCTCCAGCCGTACCCACGGCGGCAAGGCCACCACCGGATCACCCGTTCATGCCCTTCTCTGCAGTTAGGCAGTAGGAGCCAGCCAGAGGGTCCGGACAGTGCGCAGCTCTTCTCACTAGCATCAGATCATCACTGCAGTCTGTGCCACAGGTCCCCAGGGTCCGGACCGGCTCTGCAGGGGAAGTTGGCATTGTCTGGTGTCAGGGCAGCGGGTGCAGGCAAATTATTCCACGATAGCGGATCCACAGCCGTCCAATTACTGCCGGGTGTGCCACTTCAGTCGGCCTGTGTGTGCTTGTTGGTGGCCCTCTGATCATGCACACATCTGTGTCGCGGTGAGCGGGGACCTCGCTGCCAGGTTCCACAGGGCGCCAAATCCGCTTCTTTGGTGACTCTGCGGGCGACTCTAATGCCACTGAGTAGCTGCTACATAGGTAAAATGGATTCCGCTCAGTGCCACAGGCGGCCGCACAGGCCCTGCCCACCCTGTGGCCCTGAGGTGTTTCATTGCAGTGGGCTCAATTGGATGCAGCGTGGCTCTTCTTCCCAGCCCTCTGCTCCTACTTCACATGCCGCACCAGAGATACCGGATTTCTTAATCTAATCCGGCTCGTTTCTTCTAAGATTTTCCACAGAGGTTCACACATGGTGTAGGATCAAATATACGCCGTGCGGGTCTCCCGGGTGGCCCCAAAGTAGGATAATTAAATGTTCAGGATATCAGCCGGAAGGAGCTCCACTTTCAAGCAGCCATCTCATGTGCGCACAACAACGCCCCTCCTCTAACTTCATTTCTAAAACTCAGGACATCTTGTCCTCACTCGCCTCTACTTCACACCCTTCTCCCTTACCCGCTCTCAGCCCTCCCTTGGCCTCCCTTTCCCCTTCTACTCTCCTCTTTTTCTCCCATAACACATGATGAGGATTCTAAACAAGTCTGCTTTATGAAAGTCTCATCCAAACAGGTGCTCCCCTGCTCCTCCAGAACTATCAAGGACAACATTTGCTCCCTTGCTCCAGGCTTGGCCGATTTCTGCAATCTCCCGTTTGCCACTGGATCCTTCCCCTCACTAATGCTGGAACATGGATGATCACCAAGGAACACATTCCTCCCCAATCCTTGGCCAGCTTATGTAGGCCCTACACCCACAGGCCCAATATCGATCCATCAGTACGGCTGTCCCTGCTCCCATTCTGGAAACGTCAACTGTAGTTTTGCAGCCTAGTTATCTCCTACGTGCTTCTTGCCTTCTCTTCGGAAACATAGTGTTGCATTTGCCAATGTCAGCAGTTTGGCATACTTGGCCCATGACTTCAAACTCTCAGTACTTCTTGCACATATTCTGGCTTCAATAGGTGAGCTGCACAGGACATCAGTCCTCCTTCCCATCTCTTCTTGGACTTCACTTGTCCGTAGACTAAGACTTGAGTTTGTTCCCAACATCCAGGCGATCCAGCTGTCTCGGTTACATCAGGGCATTCCATTCTATTAATGTCTTTTATGACCACCTCTTCATGTCCTTCTGCAGGATATACAAGCATCATGCTCTCCCATCCAGGTTGCTTTTCCATTTGCAAAGTCTTGACATAATCATCCTGTAACGGAAATGACCATTTTGATCTCCATCGTAAAGTAGTCCAACTTCCTTGAAATTGTCCTCTAATCATACATGCTGCAAGATGAACGAGGCAGCTGGCATCGTGTTCTGGAACGTTTCTGGAGATGAAAGTTCACACTGCATTCATGGCATAGGGTATGAGAGCGCAGACGTAACAACTCTCCTTAGATGTTTTCTCCCACTTTTTTCATGTGCTGATACCACATGTGCTGCATTGTCTAGATAGGTATTTATCCCCTCATTGTCTGTCTTCTTCTGCATTTGTCCTATGCCTTCCAAATGTAAGTTGTATAATACTCATGAAGCAAATCAAAAGCCGTTCTCCTATTGGGGGGACCTGAGGGGCCTCTGCGTTAGTGGGAGTATACAAATCAAAAGCAGTTCCCATAGTGGGGAGAACCATGGAGGCCTCTGCCCCAGTGAGAATACTAGTATGATAGAGACTGTGAGAAAGAAGAAATAGAAAGACAAATAGTGTGATTGTGCAGGCATACATTATACACCAAAACATAGGCAACCATCTTTTGTGATATTTTGGCATCTGTTCATTCTCTAAAACCGTGTCAGCTTCTGAATTTCTCCTCTTTAATACAATTTGTCAAATTATTTTATGCGTGCAATTGCAATATCTGTTCAACGATCACAATGAGCAGCCTTCTAATCACATGGCAATTTTTAGGATCCTGTAAAAAAAAGTGTGAACATCAACGTCTCTTCCGATAAGAGCATGATAAGCTTGAAGTATAAATACAAAAACAGCAAGCACAAGCCTAGCCACATCACTATTAGTGAGTACCATAGGGTTAACCTCTTAGAACAGGTCTGCACCACGAAATGAATTGGGATACTGAGCTCGCTTCCAATTTCTGATCAAGAACTGACATTTAGGCATAACTTTGATACAGCAATGTGTTTCTAGAGTTCATTCTTGGCCTACTAAAACCTGCTGCAAGCCTCTGTACTCCTGCTAAAATATCTATAAGGAGTATCACCTGAGTTTTAAGCCATATTCAATCTGCATCATTCACAAATTGTTGCTTTATCATCCTTCTTCTTCGTAATCGATCGAGTCTGCACACGCTGAAATCCTTCTTCTTGTCTTGTTTCTGGATCGGCAACTGTGGGAGGATGGGTCTCACCTTTATAGACATTTACTTCTCCAGCATTGGATCTTTCATAGATTCAGATGCTTGAATATTCCCCGTCGTCAGACTGGGAATCCTCGGTGATAAATTAAATAATAATAATAATAATAATTTTTTTTTTAAATATATACATATATATATACACTGCCACCTAGCAGTGCATGTACATAGCCCATTATAGC
Organism: Ambystoma mexicanum; assembly: GCF_040938575.1. NCBI lineage: Eukaryota > Metazoa > Chordata > Amphibia > Caudata > Ambystomatidae > Ambystoma > Ambystoma mexicanum. The sequence goes on along the minus strand of NC_090927.1, from coordinate 461,768,290 downwards.
CTATGAGCCACTTCATTGTGTAGTCCCTCCACCTCACTTTGGTCCTTTATGGCCCCAGCCAATGAGGTGGCAGGGCTTAAGCTCCGCCCCCGGCAGCCATCTTCAGATTTTTCACCGCAGTCTATCAGACACAGGGAATCCTCAAGCTCTCTGAGCTTTCTCAAATTCTTTCTTCTTTTGTGTGGAATATATTTGTAAAATATATTCCATCTTGTTCACCTTCTTAGGGGCTTTCCTTCCAATTAACCTTGGTGGCAAAACTTGTTGTTTTCCTCTCAAAATCGTCGACTGAACTTCTCTTCAGAAATGGAGGCACCTCAGGCTGTCAGGAAGCCTTCCCTGTTCAGGGACTGCACGAGGTGCAAGAAGAAATTGGTTTACTACAAGGACCCCCACGAGCATTGCATTTATTGTCTGTACCCACATGACATTAAAAAATGCGAGATTTGTAAAATCTTTTCCACTAAGACCCTTCATGACAGGCATAGAAGACTCCTTTCATACCTGGAATCCAGGGATCAATCTTCGGACGAAGAGTCTGTCAGAACAGCTCCTGTCCAATCCAGCATTCCATCTGAGAGGCAAACTTCAAAGAGAAGGGCCTCTTCAGTGGAAAGGAGTTCCTCTCCCAAATCCAAAAAGAGGAAGCTGGAATTGATACCCTTTCTGCCTCCAGTTGACCTATCAAGCCAGAAAAAGTCAGCAAAATCTGCCTCCAGAGGTAAGGAGGAGTTTGCAAAAAACGGGGGGGGGGGCAGTCGTCGGCGGGTAAACCGCCCACGAATGAAGGGAAAGGTAAAGGCCCGTCATCGGCCATACCGTCGACGAAACCAGCATCGACGACGACGACGCTTAAGACATCGTCGACAGTTAGATCATCGTCATCGGGCATGTCGACCACGAAGCAATCGTCGACGAGCAAGAAACACCACTCGTCCACGAAGCATTCCTCCATGACGCAGTCGTCCACGGAACACACTCCACATTCGTCAACGAAGCCCTCGTCGACGGGAAAAGGTCAGTCGTCGACGACGAATCCCTTGTCAATGGGAAAATCTCAGTCGTCGACGGGAAAAGCTCAGTCGACAGCGAAGCCTCTATCGACGGGACAATCTCTGTCGTCGACGGGAAAATCTCAGTCGACAGCAAAGCCTTCGTCGACGGGACAATCTCAGTCGTCGACGGGAAAATCTCAGTCGGCGGCGAAGCCCTCGTCGACGGGAAAATCTCAGTCGTCGACGAGGATAACATCATCCATAACGCCTTCAGAGGCACCGCACATTTCGGCAGTTACAGAGGAATTACTGCCTCTCACTCTTGAAGCTCCTGTCATTACAAGTAATATCATTGAGAAGAATACTGTAACTGAACCTCCGGTGCAGCAGTTTTCACCTTTGGGGCACATGGCAGAACTTCCGGATATAATTCTTCAGGAAGAATTCTCTGATGCGGAAGTGGTGGAAGAGTCCATCGGTCCCTTACCGAAACAATACAGCCCTCCTTGGCACCCGTCCACGGGAGAATCCGAATATCCTCATGACCCGGTGCTCATGTTATCCGTGCAGAGGATTGTAGAAGAATTTTACAAACGGCAAAGGGAGAAGCAAATTCCGATTAATCCCATTCCTAGAGAGTCATCCCCGATTCCAGGCACATCGGGTTGCTCTCCTTACAGGAGTAGACCGCAAAAACGGATGAGATCACCTGCTCGAAGACCGAGGAGCAGCACCCACAGTGCTTCACCTACAAGAGTCCCGTCACCACAGTCACCACAGTCATCGCACAGACCGCGATCGCCGGACGTAGATCCCACCATGGTACCGTCCACCATCTCGGTATCAGACTGGCAGGAGGATCCTTTTGGTGAATTTTCGGAACCAGAAGAAGGAGAAATAACTCAGGATCCAGATGCACCCAGTGATTGGGATGACTACGTCGTCGAGAAGCCCAGGAGGAGAGACTCGCCGGGCAAGGCCTCACCACCGGATGATCTCATCTCTTTCCACACCATAATAGGTAAAGCCGCAGAACTGTTTAAAATTCAGGTTTCTTCGGAGGAAAGGCAATCAGTGCTCTATGAGCACAGGGACAAACGAAGGAGGACAGTGACCACAATTCCCCTCCTCGATACCATCTGGGATTCCGGATCCAAGATCCTATCTACGCCCTTATCAACTCCGGCGTTGGTGTCCAGGCCAGAAAAGAAATATAAAGCTCCGGATTCGGCACCGCTTTGTTTAAGGGGTCATTCGAAACCGGACTCAGTTATTACAGTGGCGGCCAGAAAGAAACTCGCCAACCCCTCCTCACCGTTGTCGGCCCCACCGGATAAAGACGGACGTAAATTGGAAGCCATGGGCAGGAAAGTGTCATCTTCTGCATCACTTACAATCAGAGCGGGTAACGCACTGGCCATGACCGCAAGATTCGATCGCGAGCTTTGGCTCCGCATGTCTAACTTGGCGAAACAATTACCACCGGAGTTCCAGGAGGAGGCAAAATCCATAATCGCGGATGGTGAAGCAACATCGGATCACATGATCGACGCAGCAGTTGATGTGGCCGAATCAGGCTTCAGGCAGATGGCGCACGGCACAGTGCTCAGAAGGCAGGCCTGGATGAAGGCTACTAACTTTAGACCTGAAGTTCAGGCGCAGATTCTAGACATGCCATTTGATGGCCAAGATCTCTTTGGGAAAAAGATAGACGACCATTTGAAGGCAATCAAGACAGACACTGACACAGCCAGAGCCATCAGTTCTTTAAAGGACAAAAGTAAGGCCATCGGTCTTTTCGTCCCTTTAGAGGTTCATCTTCCAAGTTCAGGGGATACAGTCGTTCCTCCTATGGTCAAAAAGCACAAGGCGGCACGTACCAAGCCAATAAATATCAGTCATCCAACAGATACGCCCATAGAGGCAGACGTGGCTCCGCCCAAGGGAAGTCGCAAGGCAAGCAGAACTGACGACCAATCTCCCCCCCCCCTTCGCCACGCCCCGGTGGGGGGAAGGGTGAGCCAGTTTTTCCAGCGCTGGCGGTCAATTACATCGGACAAATGGGTGTTACAGGTGATCCGAAAGGGTCACACCTTGGAATTTCTGGACCAACCTCCTTCCCTGCCTCCAACTCCCCGCAGAGTGCATATGCTAAGACAGGTCATGTCCGAAGTGCAAAAACTGCTCCAGAAGGCAGCAGTAGAACCAGTACCCTATTCTCAGAGGGGAAAAGGTTTCTACTCCCGATTCTTCCTCGTCAGAAAGAAAAACGGTCAATGGAGGCCCATCTTGGACCTGAGGGCTCTCAACAAGTTCATCAAGCGCATAACTTTCAAGATGGTAGCTCTACAAGGGGTGCTACCTTGGTTAAACAAGCACGACTTCTTGGCCACTTTAGACTTGGAGATGCATACTTCCACATTCCGATCCATCCAGCACACAGGCAGTTCCTCAGGTTCACAGTGGGAGGGCTCCACTTTCAGTTTCAAGTGCTTCCGTTCGGTCTAAAATCGGCGCCAAGAGTTTTCACGAAATGCCTGGCACCGGTAGCGGCAAGTCTCAGGAGAGCAGGAACGGACGTTTTTCCATACCTGGACGATTGGCTGATAAAGGCAAGTTCAGCTGCAAAGGCTCGTTCGGCAGTGTCGAGGACGGTCAACCTCCTAAAAGAGTTAGGTTTCTCCATCAACCAGACGAAGTCCTGCCTCGTTTCCAGCAAGGTAGCTCTCTTCCTGGGAGCCGAGCTCGACTCCAGCATTCCCAGAGTGAGACCATCCACAGAGAGAATAGCAGCGATTCTACGCTTAACTTCGATTTTCCTACAGAAAGAGACAACATCTGTACGCTCTTACAAATCCCTATTGGGCATAATGTCATCATGCATATTCCTCATACCGAACTGCAGGCTTCGCATGAGGCCGGTTCAGGAAGCTCTGGACCACCAATGGAAACAAGCTTTCGGATGCTGGGAAGACATTGTCCAGATTCCATCGACGTTGCACAAGGCCCTTCGATGGTGGAACGCTCCGAGGAATCTTCTACAGGGAATGCCGTTTCAAGCACCGACATCGACCCTCCTGCTGCGGACGGACGCTTCCTTATCAGGCTGGGGCGCTCATCTTACGGACCTCCAAACCAAGGGATCTTGGTCGGCACAAGAGTCCCAGCTCCACATCAACGTGTTGGAGCTCAGGGCTGTAAGGTTGGCGCTGAAAGCCTTCCTACCGGTTATAGCTGGTCAAGTTCTTACGGTCCAGACAGACAACACGACCTCCATGCACTATACAAACAAGCAGGGAGGCACGAGGTCTCAGATTCTGTCGCAAGAAGCCCAACAGCCATGGGCATGGGCCTTGCGCTACGGGATACAGATCAGGGCAGAGCACCTTCCAGGAGTAGACAATGTCCTAGCGGACAGATTAAGTAGAGAATACACAGCGTCACACGAGTGGGAGTTGGACGACAGAGAAACCCGACGGATATTTGCCTTATGGGGCCATCCGCAGATCGACCTTTTTGCCACCAGGAACAACAAAAAATGCAAGAGATTTGCGTCAAGATACCCCGAGCACCAATCACTGGGAGACGCGTTCTCAGTGGATTGGTCGGGGAAGCTCCTCTACGCCTTCCCACCCATTCCCCTCATGTCGAGGGTACTTCGCAGGGTGAAAGAACAGGATTGTTCCTTGATTCTTATTGCACCCGATTGGGCACGGCAAGTCTGGTACCCGACGCTGAGACATCTATCCTGCAAAACCCCGATTCGTCTCAAATCGCATCAATATCTACTGACACAACAGAACCGCAAGGTCCTCCACCACGACCCGAGGAGCCTGTCCCTCAAAGCATGGTTCCTGAGCAGCGTAAACTGATGCACCTAAAGTTACCATCAGAATGCTGGGATATCATCAGGGCCGCTAGAGCCCCGTCCACGCAACTCACCTACACCAGAAAATGGACCAGGTTTTCCAAATGGTGCGAGACCTCTGCGATCGATCCCCTCAAGGCCTCGGTTGATCAAATTCTGCCTTACTTGTTGCACCTGGCTAAATCAGGGCTCTCACTGTCCTCTTTCAAGGTCCATCTGTCAGCCATAGCGGCCTACACAGTAACCGCGGAGACGCAAGCCTTACTCTCCTTACCAGCGATCAAGATCTTCCTGAAAGGACTGATGCGTACTTATCCACCTACACCTACACCAGTTCCGGACTGGAGCCTCAACACCGTCTTAATAGCCCTCATGCAACCTCCCTTCGAGCCCATACATAGATGCGATATGAAATTCTTGTCCTGGAAGACATCCTTCCTGGTAGCCATCACATCGGCCAGAAGAATCAGTGAGTTGCAAGCTTTGTCTTCGGAACCTCCGTTTACCTTGTTCCAGAAGGACCGCGTCATCTTAAGGCCTCACCCGAAGTTCCTCCCCAAGGTACTTTCGGAGATGTCCTTCACTGAGCGCATTGTTTTACCAACCTTCTTCCAGAATCACGCTTCGGAAGCGGAAAGGACATTACACTCTCTAGACGTTTCTAGGGTGTTGAAGTTTAACTTGCAAAGAACCAAGGAGTTCCGCTCCTCAAACCGGCTATTCATTTCCTTCTCTGGCCGTACCAAGGGCCAACATATATCCAAACAAAGCCTGGCACGCTGGGTATCGTCATGCATCACCCACTGTCATCAGTTGAAAGGCGACCCTTTAACTAGACCGCCGTCTGCGCACTCCACCAGAGGAAGGGCGGCGTCAACAGCATTCCACGCAGGGGTGGCCTTGAAAGACATATGCAGAGCCGCCACGTGGAGCACTCTGCATACTTCCGCAAAACACTACTGCCTGACTGAAGATACCAACAAAGAAACTGCAGTTGGACAGGCAGTGCTCCGCCATCTCTTTGTATAAGGTAGGACCAGCCTCCTTTCCCACCTTTCCCGAAGTATGTAACCGTTGTGTTGCTGCATGGTAAAGGTTTGATCAGAAATATGTTTTTCTGTAATTATGCATATCTTTATAATGGTGGCATGTTTTAACTGCTTGGTATTCTATTCAAGCATCTGAATCTATGAAAGATCCAATGCTGGAGAAGTCTTAGTTACTTACCTGTAACTGTATTTCTCCAGCATTGGTATCTTTCATAGATTCACATGCGCCCGCCCGCCTCCCCTGAGAGGCTGCTCCTATGCTCGGCATCCATCATACTGTAATCTCTACGGTTCAAAATCTGAAGATGGCTGCCGGGGGCGGAGCTTAAGCCCTGCCACCTCATTGGCTGGGGCCATAAAGGACCAAAGTGAGGTGGAGGGACTACACAATGAAGTGGCTCATAGGCTATAATGGGCTATGTACATGCACTGCTAGGTGGCAGTGTATATATATATATATATATATATATATATATATATATATATATATATATATTTAAAAAAAAAATTTATTATTATTATTATTTAATTTATCACCGAGGATTCCCAGTCTGACGACGGGGAATATTCAAGCATGTGAATCTATGAAAGATACCAATGCTGGAGAAATACAGTTACAGGTAAGTAACTAAGACTTTGCCCAAGTGAAGCCAAGCTCGTCTTCCTTGGACCTTTACATCTGAAGTGGTTATATTTTCAATGCAAAAGGGGCCATTAAAACGTGGTTCATGCCACTTCCTAGTGAAGTACTTAATTAAGACAGAATCACCAACATATAACTTTGGTGCCAATAGAAGTTCAATTGATCTGGTTGTTGAATTGTCTTCATCTGTGTTCTGAGACCAACCCTTTGACACTTGAGTTGATCTGAAATGAGAGCGATGCTAGAGGTCAGACATGTCAAATAGTCATGCAATTCACCACCTAACATTTTAGCTACACTCTGGGCATCACTTCTTCTAGATGGAGGAGTAAGAGGTATTCTCATTCGCCACCCTGTCACTAGTTCATGAGGGGTGTGGTGACGGTCTGAACCAGGCTGATTCCGCAGGACATATAAAGCTAAGGGTAGGCAATATAGCCATCCCTTCTTCAAAGTCAATTTAATCTTGGCAATCCTTTCTTTAAGGAGGCTGTTGGGACTCTCACATATCCCATTTGCTTGCGGGTAATAAGCAGAAGAAAACATGCATTTAATGTTCAATAGAAGCCCTATTTGTTTGAATACCTCAATGTGGCCCATTGTCGGATCTCAGCACTTCACACACCCCCCATCTTGGGAAGACTTCTCGTACCAAAAACCTTGCTGTGCAAGTGGCATCAGGGTGTGTACACAGACCTGATTTGATCTACATAGAGAGGGGATACACCACCACTAATAAATACCTACATCCATTGCACACCTGCAGCATATCGACATAGTCGATATGTAAATGCTGAAACTGACCATTCGGTCGAGGTAGTACTCCTCTGATTGTTCTCAGTGTATGCCCAGCAGTAAACATTTAACATACAATGCAGTTCAATATAAATAGTGCAATGTGTTCCAAAAAATTTGGAATGAAACAGTCTTCCGAAATCGTAGCAGCAATACTCTCCCTAGTTACTTGCACAGGGAAATGCATCTGTTCAAGCGTGACATTTAATAACGCTACTGGCATCACCAGCTTTCCAGTGCTAACCTGACGCCATAAGGCTTCAGTGGGGAATAAAGAACACCCCCTTTGCTTCCATATTTTGTGCTCATCCTGTGGTGCACTCCCTTGAATCTCCATTAGTTGGGTTATTGATAATTTATTAACCCTTCTTGCACTAACATGGTTGTGACAACTTTTTCCTTAATTTTCTCAGTATCAAAACTTGAAATATCTGGAGAATATGCTACTCTTTTGGCTTCTACGTCTGCGGCTTCATTCAAGCAAGTGATAAAATCTATTCGCTTAGTGTGAGCTGCGCATTTAACGTCCGCTATGGCCACTGGGAGTTGTAGTGCCTTAATAAGCCTGTCCAATAGGATGCATGCTGCATTGGAGTGCCATCTGCGTTGTGGTAGCCCCTCCTTTTCCAACGTGCTAACCCTGCTTGTACTGTTGACGTCACATAGGCGGAGTCACTGTACACCATTACTTCCTGCCCTTCATGTTTTTCGAGCGCAGCAATAAGCGCTGCCAATTCTGCTGCTTGTGCCGAAAAGTGAGACGATAGTCTCGCACTTGCTACAACTTCAAATTCTCCATTTAATCTGTGTCTCACTAATGCTGTGCCTGAATGCCTTTCCCCACTAGTCTGATCCATTTTCAAAGAACCATCAATAAAGAGAATTTCCCCTCCCGCCAAAGCATTCTCCTTCACATGTGGTATATCATCATAAAATTCAGCATAATTAGCACAGTCATGCACATGGTCACCGTCTGCTGTTGGCTCAGCTATAAACGTGGCAGGATTCACTATTTTACATCTTACAATCTTAATCGTTGGATTTGAAATCATTACTTCATAAGATGAAGCTCTTTGAGATGTCAATGTACCATTGGGTTTCTCTAAAATGGCAAACAGAGCATGCTTCATGCAGAGAGTTATAGAGCAGCCCATGAGAATACTTGTAGACTTCTCAATTGCGAACGCGGCGGCTGCCAAAGACTGTACGCAAGGAAAGTGTCCTCTCATAACTGATTCTAAAATCCCACTGTAATATGCTAAAGGTTTGCATCCCAATGAGGTCCTCTGTGTAAGCACTGCTGTCATGACTGTCCCATTTGTGTGTGAAAATAAATAAAATTCTTCAGCATAATTGGGAATTCCCAAAACAGGGGCCATACAGCTTCTCAAACCCTCCTCCATTTCTTCAGTCCATTCTGTTTTTACTTTATCCACTTGTGATCTCTTTAAACTTGTGAAAGGGGTCTTGTGTATGAACTGTAATCAAACACACAGAGCCTCATTACGAGAGTAGCAGAATGGGTTAACGAGTGCCGCAAAAGTATGCGGACCCGTTAACACCATTCCGCCACATTACGAGGTCCCCTCGCGGGACCCGCTCTGCACGTCTGGTATTAACAGACGTGCAGAGCGGGACCCGCGAGGGGAAGAGGGAGATAACAATGGGCCGGTCGTAATCGGCCCGTTGTTAGAATCCCTCCCCCATTTCCATTCAGCCCCTAGGGGGGCTGGAATGGGAATGGGGAAGGTCCAGGCCCGGGTTCCTGGAGGGAGGAATTACCGGGCCCGCCGAACTTGGAATGGTCCGGTAAGTCCCCATTATGGGAACCCAGACCCGATTTTGGCAGCAGCCATGCCGCCAACAGCGGCATGGCTACTGCCAAAATCGTAATGAAGCCCACAGGCTCTAACATAGTTGTAGAGCCCCAGAAATGGTTGCATCTGTTTCACCGTATTTGGCTTTGCAGTTTTCATGATTGCCTCAGCCCTGTCAGGTGTCAACTTCTTTCCTTCATGTGAAATCAACTGCCCTATGTATAACACCTCTTCCTGGCAGTATTGTAACTTCTCTTTGTCTACTTTATATCCCTTGTCTGCTAGAAAAGTAATCAACTAAATAAATCTTGTCTGTACTCATTTTCTATGGTGCTACAAATTAAAATGTTATCTACTGACAGTACCCATGGGGCAAACTAGTAGATTTCAGTCGAGTTTGGCAAAACGTAAAGGAAGTCAAGTCTTGTGAGTCTTTGTACAACGGGATCGAGAAAAAAACATTTTTCAAATTGATCACCATGAAATAGCGAGCTTCCACTGGGATAATGCTTAGTATCATCACCGGGTTAGGAACTAAAGGAAACTCTACATCTACAATCTGGTTAATCAGTTTCATATCTTGGATAAATCTCCACGACTCTCCTTTAGATGGTTTGCTCGGATACACAGCAGTGTTACACAACGATTCTGATGGCACCATAATTCCTTGTTTCATCAGTGCTGAAAGTGTCTGAAATATACCCTCATCAGCCTCTCGAGACAAGGGGTACTCTCTTGCTCAGGGTGAAATTGCTCCTGGCTTCAGCTTTATATTGACTTCCCTTTTTCCTGTAATAAACCTATGTCATAAGGGCCTGTGGATCAAAGGACGCTTGGCACCTTCTCCAAGTCTTCCTGAAATATGCTGGACGCTGCCACATTATCGCCATTCGCTGTGGGGCCCCCCTTTTCTCTATTCTTATCCAGTTTGTGAGTCTCATAAAGAACATCACTTCATCATCTGTTTGGTCTTCCCTAAACATGCCATCATCAATAATGTCAGTCAATCTGTAGCCTTCCTCGAGAGCTATTACTGTTCTCCATGGTCCACCATCATCGTCTACCCCCTCGAGCATTGCCATTTCCCTGCATAATATAGTTGCTTCTGATTCTATAGGGATAGTCTGTCCCTCCTCTTCGTCAATAGGAATTTTTCCCACTAAGACAGGTAGCCTTGTCAATGGAATGCTGACTCCATATAGAAAAACCGCTGGATCTACTGGGATGCCTCGCAGAGCCACGTGCCCTGTGAATACCAGTATAAATTCGCCCATGTTTAAATCGTGTATTCCTGGAATGGAGCACACTATTCCTTGATCAGTGAATGAAATTGTCATGTTAGGTTTTGTCATCAAATCTCTTCCCAAAATGTTAACTGGGGTCTGTCGTGAATACAACAAAGGAGCAGACATGTTACACTCTCCTATAGAGACTGGTAATTCATCAGTAAAAGGAACTCGACTCGTAGCTCCAGAGAACCCCTGAGCCTTCATGACAATTCCAGACATTGGATATTTTTCCTCTCGTATACATGAACGAGTAGCCCCAGTGTCTACTAGAAAAGAAAAAGATGTGCCTCCTATCATCACATCGACCCTTGGTTCCTCTTGGGGTCTGGTGTCACAGATAGTACTGAACACATCAAGTCACCCTGTGAGCTTTCCTTTTGTTGGTACAGGCTCATCTCCGTCCCTGTAAAAGGATTTCCTCTACCCACAGTGACACCTCCTATTCTGGGTGTCAGCACTTGTCCTGTGTTTGCATACTGCTGTGTCTGCATTGGGGCTTGGGCTTGTTGCGACTGCCTTTGTGGTGGATTCATTTGCACTCGCTCTTGCTGCTGTACCTGCTGTACTCGCAGTGCTTGTGTCTGATACACTGTCTGTTATTGGGCAAACCCTTCCCTAGTTTGTCTGCGGTGGAGGATGAGCTGTCCCCCCTCTTGAAAATTGGCCATTCTGTACACTCCCTTGCCTGCCACACACACGTGCAATGTGCCCTGCCATCCCACAAGTCCAACATACTGGGGGTGCTTGTCTTACAAGTCCCCCTTGGTTATACCCTCCCTGAGTACTCTGATTCTCATTCTGTGTATTCTGTAACCCACCTTGATTACTTTGGAACCCTCCTCTTCCTCTATAACCCACACCTCTGCCTCGTAGCACAAACCTATATCGACCTGGTCCATCTGGCGCTGATTATTCATCTGCGATGTACCCATTGCTTCCTGCATTCTCAATGCCTCTCCGCTTGTCAACACTGCCGCTTCTATGGCACATTTTCATAATTTCTTCTGAACTAACTTGGCTTCCTTGATTTTCCGAGTCTCACCTTTCTTCCTATACAGTGATGCACTATCGTCAACTGTATTTCAGCCCATGGTTTTGCTTCCATCCCCACTTGTTTCTTTATCTGCCTGTATACTGGCTCAGGTGATCCTTGACATAAAATGAGGTAAAATAATGCCATAGGTTTTGCCCATGGCTCGCAAGTTTCAAGTTGCCATTTCTCCTGAATATCCTGAATGTAAGCAATAGGGTATTCATCTTCCTTCATTTTACATGTCCTAATTGCACCCTGATCTGATGTGTCAAGATACTGTACCCTGAGAGCCCTGCACACATCTTCTCTACAATTATTAAATGTGCTGTGTCATGCACTGTGTTTTGTGCTGTCACACTGGAATAGCCTGCTCTCCTCCATCAGCCTCTCCCCAAGAATAGCTGACAGGAGACCCTTAATGTCCCCTATTGCCAATGTATTTCCTCCTGTCATTTTTTCTAATTCATAGACCCATTTTCCAGCGCCCAAAGTCAAACCTCGGAGCATGCACCTTAAATTATCTTTATCCATCTGCGGCCATGGAATATACTTGGGTCTTTCTCACCCTTTGTACAATAAGGGAAATTACGTAAACCCCAACCCACAGTCATCTCCCATCATTAGTCTATCCATGGCAGGGACGATCGTCCCTGTCTGCCTTCTTGCCGGTAATGACCTTAACCTGCTCACATATGGCAGCGATTCTCCCTTCTCACTATGTGATCATCCTCGAGGACACTCTGGATATGGTATGGGATCTGGTGTCCTGTCCTTAGGTTGTTCCAGATCCAACCATCTTACTTTGTTATCCATTTGCTGGCTTCCCTTGGGGGCACACATGCTCCCTCCTCCTGCCTCGATGATGGACTCCCTTTCCTCGTCTGACATGTCTTGTCCCCAAATAGTGTGACTATCATCCTCTTTGCCTTTGTCTAGGTTCAGTCTGCTTAGGGACAATGCTCTATGTTCATCACTGAACGGAATTTCTTCTTTGCTTTGTAACTGAAATGCTAGGGATTGATCTCTCTTCCCTTGACTACCATAGTTTCTACCTTCCTTTAATTCTTGATAGACTTTATCGATCCTTTCTCTGCTGCTTCCCGAATCAAAGTTTTCTTTTTCCAATACTACTCTAGATGCCCCTGACATTGCTTCCTTTATCAAGGAACTCTTCTGTTCTATCCCATCGTATTGCTGGGCTTGGCCTTACTGGTTCTTTATTAACAACACTAGCATTGAGACCCCACTGTTTTCTCCCTTGTTCTATTTCTTCATCCAGTTCTCTTATTTTTCTCGCCTCCCATCTAATTAAGTCTTCCTCTTGCCTTTGTTCTTCCCTCCTTACTCCTTCCCTTCTTCCTCTTCTTCCCTTCATCTCTGTATTCTCTTGTCCCTTAATTTGAGTGCTTCTTCTTCTTCTCTCTTTCTTTCTCTTCTCTCCCTGTCTTCTATCGCTCTCTGCCTATTGTCCTATTTTCTTTGTTCTCCTGTCCTTTCTTCTTTTTTCTCGTGCTCCTCTTGATACATCTGCTCTCGTCGCTCCCTGTTCTTCCTTTTCTGCTCATCTTCTTTCAATCTCTTCTCTCGTTCCTTGTACCTTCTTTGTTGCTCATCCTAATCTTCTCTTTGTCTAACCTCAATGCTTTTCCCATCAATTTTAAGTAATATCTGTCCTCCCATCCATTCATCCTGCACGAGCGATATCTCCTCAGCTTTATCCTTCTCTCCTTTCCATCTCTGAATCTCCCCTTATATTTCTGTCGATATATTTAATCGCTCACTCTTTTCTTCTTTGTCTTTTATGATCTTACAGATCTTTTCTTTCCTCTTATTCTCCTCTTGACTATCATCACTGCTATAAGCGGGCAGTTCAAATATCGGATTACTATACCCCGTCGCCGCTTTCAACTCCTTTAAAGGGTACAACCCTATTTCTTCCATACTAGCGCCTTTTTCTTCAGGCAAGGTAAGTGGAGTTGAAGGCTCAACACCTTCCTCCTTTCTCTGACTAAGCACCCACTCCTCAGGTGGCGGATCCTCTCTCTCTTCCTGGTACATTTTCCAGAGATCTAGAACTGCTAATCTTTTCTCTTATTTCTTCCCCGTATACTCAGCGTGCAAGCATGTGGTCATGTCTTGCAATACCTCTTTGACAGTGATCCCCCTTGTGTCCACAGCATGAACATCTTATCTGCCGTGCCTCTCACCCATTCCACACTATACTGTTTGAGCTTGGGCATGTGCTTTGGCAGTGTCTTACATAAGTGCATAAGAGGAGTGTCTCCCATAATGACAAGTCTCAATGGTTGTCAATACTTACCAGGCTCATAAAACAACTTGTATACTGCGTAAATCACCACTCTTTCAACACCTTAAAAGAACAAATATGAGCTTGCACCATGAAACCCCACTCAAGCCTCTAATTTCTCTATGAGCTCTATCTACCTTTGGTTTGGTACCAACTCACTAGGCAGTTACTATAGCTCCTGAACTTTTCTCAATGACTACATAACTTCTATCGCTGTTTGATATTTCCACTCAAAAAAGAGCATGCAGACTAGTCAACTTTACACATCAATAAACACCCTGTGATCACCTTATCTTTCTCCTGCCTTTACTTATATCCTGTACAGGTTTTAAGACGTCACCTTACAGGAACCTGTTCATGCGTTATATATTTCACTGTACTCCAATGGGAGTTTGAGACGTCTTCTTCTGAGCTCCCTTGAGCTAGGACTCTAGGCGCTATATTCTCTTTACACAAAATGTCCCGTTACGCAAAAAGTATCACAACCCCATCCCCTTCATTTGCCATTCACCTTAGTCTACTCACCATTCATTCATAAATCGACTCAAGGCCTTTGGTATCGACTCCTCCTCCAATTGACCACTTTGCTTTCTATCTGCATAGTGCCCATTGAAACCGGGCAGGGATTACGTGAAAGGGGGACCTGCCCACTGTCTCGGTTCTTCTTGTAAGTTTATTTCTATTTGGCCGCTCTCCACAGGAAACCATGCAACCTTCTGGCTAATGGCGGAAGATGCCTGATTGTCCAAAACTCTGGAGACAAACTAGTTTAACCATCCACAGTGCAACCACGTGAGCTTAGAGCCCTTTGGATAGCATGCATGCAATGGATGAGATGCAGAATAACTCAGACAACAAATAATCGAACCAACTCAGGAAGATGGCAAAGTTTTTCAGTTTTATTAACAATTGTCTACAACTGGGAGTTACAAAGGACATCAATGAACGTTCCCTCAAGCTCTTGTACATTTCACATAAAAACACATGTATATACTAAAAATTCATCATATGTGACATCATTCTACATGGCAAATGAAAAAAACCTACGAGGAGTTTTGATAGGCTCAAGGGGAACATCTAAGTATACTTTCCATAAAGGTGGAATTGTGATTGGATATCTACTGTCAGGTGGACAACTCATGCATACCTAATGCAAGTCATCTTCAACACTATTAAGTGCATGGTATATCATTGGCTCTCAAACTATAAGGCCCTTCATTAAATGGCCCTCTACAATTGGATGGCACGCGTATGCCATGTCTGGAACATTCGGTTCACTTAGCAGCATGTAAGCTCATACCCAGGTGCTAGGAGGTGGACTTGACTGTACCTCCCTACCCAATTAGCCCAACGTCTCTCATCACCCATGCCTTCTGCCATGAAAATTGTCTTTGAACTTGGGCTTGCAGAGTATTCGTGTCTTTCAGAATATAAGGGAGTGTGAGCACATACTATCGCTGTTCTAGAACTCCAAGCTCAACTCTATTTCCCTCCTTGGCTCACATAACAGGAGACTACAATTTGGTCTATTTTGCAGCATTTAAATGTCTTAATTGAATAAAACCTGGCACGCTTGGTGTTCTTTCTTTGCACCTTAACAAGGGATGATTCAACTTCTCATGCTCACTGTCTTGAGAATAGATAACCAGCCTTGGCTTGCTTCAACTTTGATATCAGGCCAGACGGCTTCGCCATTCAAGTCCACGATCTCAGCTAATTCTTGATGCGACACAGCTCTCGTCTTTTCTTCTCCATGGGTCTGGGCTTACTAAATTCACCTCTGTTTTTGCTTTGTCACCCCGAGTGGGACGGGTATGCCCAGACATGGGTCCCGTGCCTGCTGGTACTAGAGACCCAAGCTACTTCTCACTGATGAGGCCCAACAAGGCCGAAACATGTTTGGGGATGCTTGTGGTCTCGTTCAGAAGGGATGTGGCCTAGCAGTTCGGGCTGGACTGCCCCTTTTGCGGTCGGGCCAAGCCTGATTTGCATATGGTCTTTCCCCTTCTGTAATGGCTTGGCAGGTGAAGGAGGATGGTCTGGAGGGTTGCTCAGAGCAATGCCAGTGGTGAGGATTAATTCTAAACCTTCCAGCCATCACCTCTTTGTTTTTGCTTTGTCACCCGAGTGGTACGGGTATGCCCAGACGTGGGTCCCGTGCCTGCTGGGCCGAGAGACCCAAGCTACTTCTCACTGATGAGGCCCAACAAGGCTGAAACATATTTGGGGATGCTTGTGGTCTCGTTCAGAAGGGATGTGACCTAGCAGTTCGGGCTGGACTGCCCCTTTTGGGGTGGGGCCAAGCCTGATTTGCATATGGTATTTCCCCTTCTGTAATGGCTTGGCAGGTGAAGGAGGATGGTCTGGAGGGTTGCCCAGAGCAATGCCAGTGGTGAGGATTAATTCTAAACTTTCCAGCCATCACCTCTTTGTTTTTGCTTACTAAATTAATGACTGATGTCTAGCTTCTATACAATGGCAGCTCTGCCTGCAGTCTACTCACTATATATATAGCCAGCTTCTAAGATGACTTAATCTACTTGAGTTACAGCATCTGTACAGTTATTGAACGGCTTGCATTTTCTGCAGTGCGTCACACACATACAATCTTCTTTTTGCATATGAAAGTGTACTCAGTTCTTAAGTTCATCATCAGTTTCTATAAGGTCAATATATTCTATTCAGCCAGTCTGCTCGGTGCATCACATTCGTTTTTTGTGACGTCACCAGCTCCTCTTTCGCTCTTTTCATATTTCTTCGGGAAGCTCCTCCCTCAGATTATCGTCTCTTCGGGAATACATTTGGTAGGGCTTTCTCAGTGGTTATCTTCTTTCAAATATTCTCTGTGGTATGGTGACAACTGCTGGTGTCAAGCATGGCACAATTTCAGGCTTTCAATATACCGGAGGTAGGAGGGCGGGACATCCTGCAGAGGCATTCAGCTGCTCCTCTACAACAACAGCATGACCCTGGTAATGCACTCATTCTCTACATAACAGCAGTTCCTTTTTAGATGCTTTATCACCTTTGTCATCCAGAGTTAGTAGTACTCTAGTATCTAGTAATATCATTCAAATCCTTCTTCAATTGTTGGAAAACAGAGTGGGGAATTCAATGAAAGTCTGTTGCAAATGGATCTAGATGTGCTGGATTCTTCAATGTGAGAATGCCTAAAGATACTGGCTAACCACATGTATGGGGATAGAGAAGAAAGCAGAGCACAAATCAACTATGGTAAAATGGGAAGCAGTTGGACGTATATAGGCTGGGTTTTGGGACAGCAGGAAAAGATGGAATAACCATACTGTTCACTGCTCTTATATACTGCACCTACTTGTATGTTTTCTTTCCGAGCCTCTTAACCGACTATGGGCCTCATCATGAGTTGGGCGGTATCCGGGCGGTAATTGTGCTGGGATACCGCCCAGCGCAATTAACGTTACCGCAGCTCAGTCCAGCAGAATTTGCGCTGCATCCCGAGTTGTGGTGGCGCTGTTAGTTCCCGATTTGTTATGAGTCCAAAGTACTCAATGGGGCTTTTTCTATGCTATTACCACCGACGGTAATTGTGCCAGTGGCAATAGCACCGAAAATGGGCAGAAAGCTGGAGATTTACCTCCAGCTGAGGTAAATTTCCAGCTTTCCTCCCAAACTCGGGGTTGGGCGGAGCGGTAATGCAGCAGTAATAGCGTTACAGCTACATTTTCTGCCACTCCACCCAACCCTTGATGAGGTCCCTATATCAGGGGTATACAGGCCAAAATAATAGCAGGGTTTGAGAGCACAGGAAAAAATGAAATAACTAGAGAGTTCACTGCCCGTAGATACTGGACGGATTTGTATGTATTCTTTCCGGGCTACTTAGCCAGCTATTTTGGGGGGGGCGGTGGCATGAGCTAGTGGCATTGACAGTAATACCTTGTGACAAAAGGGATACAATGACTGGCGTAATACCTTCCTTGGCTTCAGGTGTGCAAGAATACTGGGGAATGCAAGGCAGCTTTTTAGAAGGATCTACTCGAATCTTTAATTGTTCTGCATTGTATAGAGCATAAGGACTGCAGTACTGTATTTATGAGATCATTCAAGTCAGGTGACCATTGCCCTTCCCTGTTCGACACAGTGTTTGAATAGCATCTGTTTGGAGTACTGCTAAACCAACTCAGCATTGGTCAGGGACATATTAGAACACGCCTTCAGGTGTGCAATGAATAGTACTTTGAGTTTGCATAACAAATCCCCACCTAGAAAGTTGACTGGAACAGTGCGGCTAAGGAGAAACGTATGGGTACCAATTATGGATCCCAATGTTACAGTGAGAGGTTATGTTATTCAATGGATCACATCGATATTAGAGAGGCCTAATGTTCTTACTGTTGCAGTAGATAGCAGGAAAACATTCAGAACAAAGTGCAGGCCTACTAACAACTGTTTCTATTAAACAGGGGCCCATTGTTTTCTTTCACTTCACACTGTACCTATGAGCCTTCCTGGGGCTAGATTACAGAAACTTTGCACAGGTGCAAGTGCAAAGTTTGCACGGTATTAGCACTAGGGCAAAGTTTGCCCTATTTTTAAAAACACTGGGACGCATTAAAAAACCATTCCACCTCGACAAGTGCAGTTTGGCATATTAAAATCACAAGGGTTAAACGTAAGGTCTGCAATTGGTATGCAGTGATAAAATCGCAGTAAAAATGTCGCCTGTACAAAAAACTGCGGCCAAAATGGTGTAGTGTGACCCGTTAAAGGTCTACCCCATTACACCATTTAAGGAGAGCCGGGGTTGCGGGGGTGTCCCCTGCATCCTTTACATGGATTGCGGCAGCAAAACCAATGCCTTTTTGCTGCGCTATTTTGTGTCCACGCCCATTTATGCCGCGATTTTAACGCATGGAACCCTGCAATTGCAATGTCGTCAGTTTATTCTCAATATTGTCTTCTTTTTGTTCCTGGCATGCTCTGACAATGGCTTATTTTTCCACCTGATACAGATAGTTTAGAGTTGGACTATTATTTTTGGCTGCAAAACAGAAACAAAGGAGTTAGCTATCACTTCCTGTACTGTCTCGCCATTCTTAGTGATGCCTGATTGTTGAGTTAACACTATCTTTAATCGAACCTAGTGATCTGCCGGTGATTCACCTTTATTCTGCTTGGAATTCCCTCTCTTTTCCCAGTCAGTATTGTTTGGAAATATATCCGGTATTGCTGCTATCAATCTATTTTGTTCAAGGGGGGTTCCCTGTTTCTGGAACTTCAGCTGGCCAATTAGCGTAGCGCGTTAATCTCCGGAGGCATTTCTAATCTCATGATCTGATTCATATTAGCTCAGGCAGGTTATAACACTGGATGATGGTAAGGAGTTCCTGGATGAATGGTTGTGGTTCCACTCCAATATTAGGTAAGTCCTTCACGGGGGTAGCAAGTCTTTCACATTGCATGGAACATGGACAATCAGTAATTGTGGATATCCCTCTTCTGCTGCTGGTGCTCCTTGCACTTGTTTTAGTGGCAGTTGTAACAGGTAGAGCTGGGCCTTATGCACACCTCCCATCATCACAGACATGGTATAATAGGGAGGTGTGATTGCCATAAAAGCTGCTCCACGGGAACCTGAGGTGCCTGGCTCTAGCTGCACTTGTGCAACAGATGCAGGCATAAGTTGCAGCCCTGTGGTAGCAGCCTGTGCAACACCTGGCAGTGAGGACATTAGGGAAAAGGTAAATAATGTGCTCTGCAGATTCATCTTCTTGCTTCTCACCCCCCTTCCCCTCTATGATCTCGGGCACAATAGGGTGCATGAAGCAAATGTCCCTTTCCCCCTCAGAACCCAAACCTATCCCCTTAGCTGTTCGTTTGCATCTTTTAGTCCCCTGAGTTTTGATGCATTATGTCTCTCCATAGCTTACTGAAGCCACACTGCATATGCTCTCCACTGCCTCAGACTCGCTTTCCCTCCTTGCTCTTCTAGGGTACGCCTTAAAGCTACCAGTTTGTCCAAATTGAAAATGCCCTCTAATGGCAATTGCATGTCTTAAACCTTGCGTTAGCAAATGGCAGGCTTCCAGAAATTCACATGTGGCGCTATTGTAATTCTCATAGATGAACTGGGCCAGCGGTCCTAACGTTGGGGGTCGTCACCTGTTTGCTATGTTCCTTTCCCATTTTCTGTCCCTTATTTTAGCTCCACTCACCATATAACAACTGCCCACGTACCACTCACACTTTGACTCTGCTCACGTGCGGTTCTGAGAAACTCAGCTGAGTGGGTCAGCTGAGTGGGTCTGAAAGGGTTTATGGGTCACTCACTCTGTTCTCACCCCAGCTCTCCTTATTTTGTTCAGGTGTACCTTAATTCCCCAGACTGAGTAGCCCTTTTTCGTCCCTTCTTTATTTGCCCTGTTGCTAACTAATGACTTAATCAGAATACCAGAAATAGTTTGGCATCCACACATTTTTACCAGACCAAAAACCAGATATACCAGTGAGTCTACTGATTCTTTCCAGACCAACATAACTATCCTAAAACTGCAAGGATTTTTCCAAGATTATATCAGGACACAGCTCCTAGAATCATGATAATAAGCCAGACAAAAAAAGGAGCAGAATTAGCTACCCGACCCAGAATTTCCAACCCATGTTCAAATCCCCCTGAAATAAATCAGTGTGTTGTTTCGCCATTGTGTAAATTCGTGGCTCCGGTGTGCGGCCAGCGTGAGCTCTCCTACATGTCACCTGCCTTCTCCTGAGCAGTCCTTAGAGTTTTTAACTAGGACTCCTTAACCCTGTTCAGTCGTGCACGTGGGGCATTCGAGAGGAGGCTTCCGCAAGATTGGTAGTTCATCTACGTTGCGTGACAGTGGTTAAGTCACAGCGCCAGACTGTGGAAGAAATCAATCACACTCATTTATTCTGATGATTGGAAACAGAGGTGATGCATTCATTGGCTTGCAAGTCCAGGAACACAGCAATCCTACCTAGCTAACCTAACCCACCTTCCAGGCCCAGTAACACACATTATATATATATATATATATATATATATATATATATATATATATATATATATATATATATATATATATATATATATATATATATATATATCTTGTGTATATTTTATTGTGTCATAACTTCTAATTTTTGAAAAATTGCAAAAAGAGCAATCTCCTGAAATTGCCTTTACTGATAGCACAGGGCTTCACCCACCCTTGTGCATGGTGAATGGGTGGGGTTGGTCAAATGTCACTATCGCCAGTACACCCCAGGCTGGTATGCCGACCTTGTGATATGATATGTCATTTATAACGCGCCTATACGCAAGTGTTTAAAAGTTGTGTCCTAACTTCTTGTTGTTGGAAAAGTTTCAAAATCGGCAGTCGCCTGAAATCGCCCATACTGATGGTACAGGGCCTGGCCCCGCTCTGCACAGGGCGAATGGGTGGGTTTGGTCAAATTTCACTGTCGCCAGTAGACCCCAAACTGATATGTCGACCGTGGGCCAATATTTCAGCCCACCAACTTTTATGGGGCTGGAGTCAACCCCAAACATACAAACACGCTATATACATATATATATATATATATATTACATGGCCACGGTAGTGGCCATGTAGTTATGGTTAAGTTGTTGGTGTTTCCATAGGAAGAGCACTTTTTGGGCGGCTTATAACTTCGCTCTCCCTGGACGGATCCTCACCAAACTTTGCAAAAAAAGTATTTGGGTCACTCTGAATTTTTTTTGCAAAGTTTGGTGAGGATTCGTCCAGGGGGGGCAAAGTTATAGGGGGGGTCACAAAACATTTTTTTTCCCATAGACTGAATGGGAAAAAAATGTGCTCGCGTCTACAGCCCAAACCGCTGGACGGATTTTCACCAAATTTGGACCAGGAGCAGCGGCTTGGTCCTGAAAGCGTGCTTTTGCAAATTTGGTGAAAATCCATCCAGTAGTTTTTTTTAAAATGACCAAAATGTAGGTAAAAAATTAGTGATATCTGTGTTCGGTCCGCGGACAGTGTCCTGATTGGCCAATCGGCTTGCGTGATGTTCGCGGACATGCAACGTGTTCGCTGTTTGGACGGCGTGGAGCGTGAAGCGCGTCAGATTTTCGGTAGCGCCCGCCATCTTGGATTCACGGTCGTCCACGGACAGCGTGGTGAAACTTTGTTCAAAATTTGTATTTAGTAGAGTGTGTTGGTGTGTAGGAGTGTATGAGATAAGGATGAAAGTTGTGTTTTTTATGTGTTAGACGTTCTTTTTGTGTTCAATTTGTCTGCGGACATCACGGGTGTTCTGAAATGTTCTAAATAAACTGAATGGGGGGTGTTCTGAGGACTCAATATGTGTCCGTTTTGTTCGCAAGCAAACTGAAACTGTTCTAAGAACATCGCAGTGTCCTGAAATGTTCGCAAATAAACAAAATGGGGGTGTCCTGAGGACGCTGTCCGTATTGTTCGTTGTCAAGTTGAATATGTTCTAAGAACACTCGCAGTGTCCTGAATTGTTCGCAAATACACAAAATGGGGGTGTTCTGAAGATGTTGTCGAACACTCGCTGTGTCCTGAAATGTTCGCAAATATGAATGGGGGTTGTGGCTGATAAGGTGAATGTGTTCTAAGAACACTCGCGGTGTCCTGAAATGTTCGCAAATAAACAAGATGGTGGTGTTCTGAAGACGCTTCTAAGAACACTCGCGGTGTATGGGGAATGTTCGTAGGGGGTGTCCTGAGGACGCTCTCCGTATTGTTCTCTGTCAAGTTGAATGTGTTCTAAGAACACTCGCAGTGTCCTGAAATGTTCGCAAATAAACAAAATGGGGGTGTTCTGAAGACGTGTCTAAGAACACTCTGGGTGTCCTGGAATGTTCGTAGGGGGTGTCCTGAAGGCGTAGTCCGTATTGTTCGCTGGCAACTTGAATGTGTTCTAAGAACACTCGCAGTGTCCTCAAATGTTCGCAAATAAACAAAATGGGGGTGTCCTGAGGACGGTGTGTGTATTGTTCTCTGTCAAGTTGAATGTGTTCTTAGAACACTCATGGTGTCCTGAAATGTTCCCAAATAAACGAAATGGGGGTGTTCTGAGGACACTGTCCGTATTGTTTGTTGTCAAGTTGAATGTGTTCTAAGAACACTCGCGGTGTCCTGAAATGTTCGCAAATAAACAAAATGGGGGTGTTCTGAAGACGTTTCTAAGAACACTCGCGGTGTCCTGTAATGTTCGTAGGGGGTGTTCTGAAGGCATAGTCCGTATTGTTCGCTGGCAAGTTGAATGTGTTCTAAGAACATTTGCAGTGTCCTGAAATGTTCGCAAATAAACAAAATGGGGGTGTCCTGAGGACACTGTCCGTATTGTTCGTTGTCAAGTTGAAAGTGTTCTAAGAACTATCGCGTTGTTCTGAAATGTTCATAGGGGGTGTCCTGAAAACGCTGTCCGTATTGTTTGCTGGCAAGTTGAAAGTGTTCTAAGAACACTCATAATGTCCGCGGACATTAAAAGTTTCCATAGACCATAGTTGAAATGTTTGATTCTATGGATGTGATATGCTGCAGTGGTTGTTGCCAGGGCATAGAGTCTTGGGTGCATGGCCATTTGGCCATGCACCCAAGACTGTATGCCCTGGCAACAACCACCGCAGCATATCACATTCATATTTGCTTATAACTTTGGGTGAAAAACAAATGTATAAGGAACAACGGTATTAGATACTATGGATGTGATATGCTGCTATGGTTCTCCTTATTATTGTATACTTACTGTTTGGTCTAGTAACGGGAGTCCATGTTTTTCTTGTTCATGTCTGTGATAAAAGAAATTAGCATGTTAGTATTAGTATTTTGTAATGACTTATTACATTGTATAATCAATATACTTTTTTTTTTGGACCCTCATATTTAGTAGATTTGCTCAGTTTCTGTATTTGTTGCTAAAATCATTGGGTGTGTGGGAGAAAAAAAAATCCATGTTGGATTAAAAAAAAAAACTTTTTCTGTTATGCTACAGTTTATTTGTTTGTTTGTTTTCAGTGTTCACTTGTTGTTTCTGGCTAATGCATTATACTTTGGCTTGTTGTATTCTTTTGGAGCAGTAACATATTATTTATTTGTTTTGATATTATAACATTTTGGAGCAGTTAGATACCAATTGGCGTATTCTAACTGTCTATTTTTTTGATATATTTTAGTGGTATTGATTTATCTATTTGGATATTGTTAAATTTTGGGACAGTTAGATACCAATTGGCGTATTCTAACTGTGTATTTTTTGGTCTAATTTAGTGGTATTCATTTATCTGATTAGTTGTTGTAGAATCTTTGAGCAGTTAGATAGCTTTTGGAGTATTCTAACAGCTTATATTTTTTTAACACAAGTTTACTTAGGGTTTAAATACAGTTTAGTTTTAAAATTTTGGTTTTAAGAACATCAAATAAGCGTTTGTAAGATTTCCTGGTAATCTCTGCTTTAGAGTAATGGTACTATCATTACATTCAAACCATCCACATTTCTTTTTTTATATATGCAGTCTAGTGCCCTGAATTGGTTGTGGCTCCTGCGTGGTAGATTATACCTATTGTTGTGAAGGTTTTCTTACCAAGTGATATTTGACCATGTGTGAATCCAGTCAGCTTGCAGTTGTTTTGGTGCCATCTGCATTGTAACGTAGAAGCATTAGTATTATGTATTTACTATGTGTTTGTATTACTAATGTGGAGCGATTATCTGAATTGCACCTTCAAGGGTTTTTCGGTTTTACTTGGAACCATAATGTCCCTTTAACAAAGTTTTTCACTGAATTTCATAGGTTTTTAGTAGCGCAACTTAACCATAACGTCCCTTTAACAAAGTTTTTTCAGTGAATATATATATATATATATGGAACTACAGGTTTTATAATCATTGAATCATCTGAAAGATTGAATAGAAGCAATGTTGTGTTATATGTTTCAAAATTAGAGTTGTAGTATGTTTACATTGCTCACGAATTTGAAAAATGAGAATTCTGAATTGGTTTTCAAAGAGTAGTGTTGCTTAATTTTAGCAAATTTGAGAACAGTGGAGATTGCTATTGAATAAGAAGCAGGTGAACACTTTATAGCACTATGTCACCTTCAAGAGGATCCATAGGCAATGTGTCAAGTCCACTGGGGGAGTACTTTTTATACTTATGTGATTCATGATATGCATATTTATGACAATGTGAGATGATGTTTATAACGCTTATTTGCACATTTCATGAATATTGTGAACCAAAATTTGAAAACTGGTCTCAATTAATTGATCTGTTTAATATTGTTGTGCTTTGTAACAGTTGAGCGAGAATATGTACTATTTGATACTACGCACGATTGCACTTTAAAGTATATGGTCACTTGCAAAAGGTGCCGTAACAAAGATGGTAAACCCACTTGGGCAGAATATTTTGCAATACAGGTGACCCACGTGATTATAACACAGGACAGTATGTTTAAACCATACTTGCAGTTGCTGTACAGTAAGTAAAAATGCCGCCGCCTTAATGCTGGCTTCTATGCATGTGCAAGTCTTTGACTCTATCCATGCAGGATCTAACCATCCGTATATCTACTAATAATGGATAACCTCATAACATTGTCCAACTTAATGGACCTTATGTAATCACGTCTCCCATACGCATTATCTGAATTGTACCTGATAATACTGCAATTTAGGTTCAATAGCCTGGTGGCTCATCATTAACATCAATATCATCTCCACTACAGAGTAATCCTGTGTGGATAGAGATTTGTTTTCGATATTACACAGCCCATAGGAAGAGCACTTTTTGGGTGGCTTATAACTTCGCTCCCCCTGGACGAATCCACACCAAACCCTGCAAAAAATCTATATGGCCCTCTCTGAATTACTTTGCAAAGTTTGGTGAGGTTTGGTCCGGGGGGGGGCAAAGTTATAGGGGTGGTCCCAAAACTTCTTTTTTTCCCATAGACTGAATGGGGAAAAAACTTTGCTGACACCTACAAATTTGCGGCAGGAGCAGCGGCTTGGTCCCGAGAGCGTGCTTTTGTAAATGTGGTGAAAATCTGTCCATTAGTATTTTCAAAAACAACCAAAAAGTAGGTCTAAAAAAAATGTGTAATATCTATGTCCGCTACGCGGACACATTTCCCTGTTCGCTCCCCGGACAGTGTCCTGATTGGCTAATCGGCTTGCGTCATGTCCGCAGACATGTGGCATGTTCGCTGATTTGATGGTGAAGAGCGTGAAGTGAGTCCGATTTTTGGAAACGCCCGCCATCTTGGATCCACGGACATCCGCGGACAGCGCAGTGTCAAATGGTGGAGAAATACAACTTTGGCAAGTGTGTTGGTGTGTAAGAGCGTTTGGGGAGGGTAGGGGAGTGAGAGATGGGTGAAATGCTGTATTTATTTAGGTGGCAGGCACCCATGTTGTGTTCGTCATGTCCACGGACAGCCACCCTGTCCGGGATGTCCGTAATTGGGCAAACGGGGGTGTCCTAAGGACACTATTCCTGTCCCTATTGTCCGCAGGCAAGTTGAAACTGTTCTAAGAACGGGCCTGGTGTCCGGGATGTCCACACTTACCGAAAATGGGGGTGTCCTAACGACACTATTCTTGTCCGTAGAGTCTGCATGCAAGTTGTTACTGTTCTAAGAACATGTGCAGTGTCTGGGATGTCTGTAATTGGGCAAATGGGGGTGTCCTAAGGACACTATTCCTGTCCGTACTGTCCGCAGGAAAGTTGACACTGTTCTAGGAACATGCGTGGTGTCCGGGTTGTCAATAAGCAATTAAAATGGAGGTGTCCTAAGGACACTATATCTGTCCGTACTGTACGCAAGCAAAATAAAACTGTTCTTAGAACACTTTAGGTGTCTGCGGACATAAAAAATGCCAATGCTGCATGGTTAAAAGGTTTTATTCTTCATGCACCCAAGACTCTAGGCCCTGACCACAACCACCGCAGCATATCACACCCATAGATCACACCCATAGAATCAAATATGTATGAAATATGTGCAAATCTACAGTTTATGCACTGTTTGATTTGTATAGTTTGTATGTGAAGTTTTGGCTACATCATGACATTAAGATTGTAGAGTTTGGTAACAAGCACTGCAGTTAACATATCCATGGAAGTAAACATTTTGCATTGTGGTGTACGGTCACATGTTTGCTTCAATGGTTGTGCTATGGAGCAGTATTTATGAGTTGTACTTATTATAATATACTTACTGTTTGGTTTGGTAACTGGAGTACATATATTCTTTGTCAATTTCTGTGATAAAAGAAAAGATCATGTTAGTGTTGGTAGTTTGTAAGGACTTATAACATTGAATAATAGACATTTTGTATTCATTTCGACCCTCATATTTAGTAGATTACAAACAAGTGTACTCTGCAATTTGCTCAGTTTCTGTTGCTAAATCATTGGGTCTGTGGGAAGAAAAAATCCACGTTGGATTAAAAAAAAAACTTTTTTTCTTTTGGTATAGTACATTTATTTTTGTGTTTTCAGTGTTTACTTGATGTTTCTGGCTAATGTTGGCTTGTTGCAGATTGTTAGATACTTGTTGTTGAATTGTAACTGATTATAATGTTTATTTATATTCGCAAGTTGTTAACCTATCTGTTGGGTTGTTGCAGAATTGTGGGGCAGTTAGATACCTGTTGGCGTATTCTAACTGTTTATTTCTTGTTATAATTTAGTGATATTGATTTATCTGTTTGGCTTTTATAGAATCTTAGGGCAGTTAGATACCTGTTGGCATATTCTAACTGTTAATACAACTTTAATTAAAAAACTATAATGTTTATGCACAGATTAGTTATTAGTGGTATTGATTTATTTGTTTGGATGTTGAAAAATCTTGGAGCAGTTAGATACCTGTTGGCGTATTCTAACTGTTTGTAATTTTCTAATTGAAGTTTTGTTAATGTTTAAATACAGATTAGTTATTAAATTTTGGTTTTAAGAAGATTAAATAAGCAATTATGAGATTTGCTGGTAATCTCTGCTTTAGAGTAATGGTACTATCATAACATTCAAACCATCCACAATTCTTTTTTATATATGCTGTGTAGTGTAACCTGCATTGGTTGTGGCTCCTGCGTGGTAGATTATTATACCTATTGCTGTGAATGTTTTCTTACCAAGCGATACTTGACCATGTGTGAATCCAGTCAGCTTGCAGTTGTTTTTGGTACCATCTGCATTGTAACGTAGAAGCATTAATATTACATATTTACTATGTGTTTGTATTAGTAAGGTGGAGCGATTATCTTAATTGCAGGGAGTACATAATCTGCCATGGTTTGCATTTTGTACAAGTTGCTGAAAGGGAACGGATTCACAGTTAGGTATGGATACATACACAAAACGTTCATTAGGGATTTGTTCATGTTGCATATTGTTGCACAAAGTGCATGTATGTTTCCACATGTATGAAATCTGTAAGATTTCATTTATAGGTATGTTTTTGTTTTGTAGCAAGTACATTAGACATTCTTGTGGATCTTCTTGTGAGTTTATAGTGAATTTCCCCATTCCAGCACAGTAGTCCAATTCTTGTCTTATTCCATGAACACTGTAGGTGTTGTCAGGATTGTTGGTTGCATTTCTATGAAGGACTAACATTTGCAAACACAATTGATCTGTACTGTGTAAGTAAATGTTGTCAATAATTGGTGGCAATTCAAATAGAATATTGATTGCTACATTTGCATAGCAATTTACACGTTATATTTGAAAATTTGAATGGACCAGATAGTTCTGTGTCCAAGTCATTTTTTTGGAGTGTGTGTTGCTTCTTTGAAGGAGTACCTGAGTTACTTTGCGTAATAGATTCTTCTTTGGTTGTACTAATTAATGAAGTATTAGTTTCTTTTACTCTCTTTGGAGGATTTGCAGTGACATCCTGTTGCATTTCTGTTTGAACTAGTTCTCTTTTACAACATTTTGCTTTTTGTGAGATATGTTTTTAGATTGGGGTGTATAGTGAACGGGGTCTATTGTATTCTAAAATGCAAGGAAGATCAGCGTTTACTTTACTTGCATCAAAGTTGATTAAAAATAGACTGTCAAGTGTACGTGAGCGTGATAGTGCTACGTAGCTCATGCCTTCTTTAAAGACTGTGTTCCCAATATCTATCAATGCTTTATCTAAGTTAAGACCTTGTGATTTGTGAATGGTGACTGCGTATGCTAGAGTTAGAAAAAAATGTTCTCTGCGTACATACATGTCTTTGAAAAGAAGGAATTGAGCTGTTGAGCACCTGATCCTTTTTACTTCTGAAAGTTTGTCAAAGAGAATATTGACCAACTGAATGTTGTTGTCACGTGGGTATGTTTGAAAGCCAACAACTGTACCCAGTGCTCCACTAACTAGTCCTTGCTCCACGTCAGTGTTACGTTTAAGCATTACTCTACAGTTTAAAGATAATTTTAATATTTTCTCCAAACCAGCTGTGTTGGAGATTGAATTTCCTAAGGTATTTTTTTCTAAGGTATTTAGTCTTGTTGTGGCTTGTTGACACATGGGTAGTGTCATACCATGTACGTCCAGTTTGTCTGTTGCGGAAATTTCAATTATTGGCTGCATTTCTTTTTTCAACATTGTTTCATTGAATTTGAAACAGCTTACAAGAGTTGGCATCAAAGACATACAATTGACATTTTTGTGTGCTAATTGTTCCATGACATCAGTTGCACTTGAGTTATGGCCATAAAGTGCATGGATGTGCAGTGTTTTAATATTGCTTGTGCTTCTTGAGATAGTACGCCAACTCTAATACTTTTTAAAATGTTGGCGTAGGTGAGGTCTGCAGACTGTCACATGTTTTCTGTTAATTCTCTGAATTGGAAATGTTGCCAAAGGTTGACATTTCCTATGCTGCCTACAGTTTTAAGGCAGAGTTTGTGTCCTAAGGTTTTAAAAATAGGTTCACCTTTCACTGGTGTCAATTGAAGAAGATCTCCGAAAGCAATAATGTGTTTTCCTCCAAAGAGCTCTTCGTAGTTTGTTTGAAGTACTTCTTGTAATATGAGGTGAATCAAAGCCAACATTAGGTTGGAGACCATGCTCACTTCATCTATTAGTAGCATTTTCATTTGTTTTAACACTCTGCGTAGTTCCATTGCAGCTTCTGTAGAAAGTTTGTAATATTCTAATTTGTTTTGGTGTTCTACTGGCAGGAGTAGTAGTAAAGTGACACCACCTATTTTGTAGGCAGCTAAACCTGTGGGAGCAGTTACAACAGCTGACAGTTTGTTGTTTGTCAATTGTTGAAGGAACTTGCTGATGATTTTGATTAAGAATGTTTTGCTTGAACCAGCTTCACCACTGACGTATAGTAGTATAGGTTTGTAATTTTGGCAGGTACATTCTTTATTTTCATGGTGTGCACCATGTGCAATTTCTTTTGTTACTTCTTGAAAAATGCTACGCTGCTCATTGTTCAGTTTTGATTGTAGTACAGTTAAGTCTTCTGTATCTTCATAGTGACACATGGTGTTTTCTACTTCTGTCATAGCTAATTCTGCCTCATTTGCTATTAGTGGCTGTCCCAGTGGCTCTTGGCTTCCTGTTACAGAAAGTTGACTACTGTCGGGAGTGTCCTTATCTAGTTGGGCCTGGAGTTCTTCTTCGTGTTGCTGTTCATTGTGCAACATTGTTTTGTACTGTGTAAAGTTTACATTGGTTATAGTGCTTTCATTTGCTTTGAAAGCGTCTTCATAGGAGTCATAGTTATCTAGTATCTCGTCTTCTTTTCTCCATGGTTTAAAGAGTTATAGCAGGGACATGTAATATAGTTCTTTATGTTGAGGAGTTTTTAATGACAATTTGATATAATTAATTAAACTTGGTTTGGTAAGTTTTACTAAGCTGCCTTCACAATTTGTCACTCTGTATCTACCTTTTTTCCATCGGGTTTTATATTATTTTGGTAAGTGAAGTTTTGGGCTATGTGGTATAGACACATGGTTTTCAAAGTGGTACTTCTGTTCGGGTAGTATGTGTCTAGTAAATTGTTTTTCAAAATGTCTTGGCTGTTGGGATCATTTTTGGCTATTGTTTCCATGTCGTCATATGATTTGAGAACTCTTTTTCTAGATTTACCAGGACCAAGACTTAGCCATGCTATATTTTCAGATTTTCCATACAAAGCAGTAACGGTTAAACGATCTGCAGCTTCATAGCAGTCACATTCTCTATGGGAGAGCATTTTTATGCCCAAGCTGTGTAATTTCTGAGACAGTGTTTTGTCTGATGACAGGTTATTCCAGAGGTCTTGAAGCTTTGTTTTTTCTGCTTTAGTTAGGTAGGCTGTAACATATCGTGCAACTGCAGTGGAATTGTCTGCAATGTACTGCCCATCTATGTTTGCATTCCATAATAGGGCAATGATTGCATTGTAATCATTGATATATGTTGCTTTTTCTGTTGTTTTTATGTAATATGTGTTTTTAGGTGATTTACCTTTAACACTATGTCTAACTGAAGACATGAAGTTGTTCACTTCACCTGTTTCTGTAACCGATCTACAGAAACCAAAGCGGCATTTGGTGTAGCATTTCCCTTTGTTTTTGTATTTGCGACGACAATATTTGCCACATTTGTGTCTTTGAAATTGTACAATTTGTGCATGAAGATCACTATTTGTTGCTTCTGATGGAATTTCACAAGTGACATATTTTTCGATAAACTGTAACACAGTGGCATCATCGTCTTGACCAAATTTAGGAGCATCTTTAATCCATAAAAGCAAGTGGATATGTGATGCTCCTCTGGCTTGGTATTCATTTCTCCAAAAGAAGTGTTGCACTTATCTGAGGGGAGGAACAGTTTTATTGCAAATAAAGTGTAGCATAGCAATGAAGCGATGATGGAAATATCTTGAAACATTAACAGGATCTAGAGAGCAAAGTTCTCCAGGTGTTAGTATATCTATGTTTGTTTTGTTTTTGTTTGATATGCTTAGGAAATCATGTAAATCTTCCCATGCATATTGTGTACAACTTAATGTAACAAACCAAGTGGGTGGGCCAAGGTTTCTTATCAAACAACGTATATCTCCGTGACGTCGGAACCAGTACTCTTTATTACCGCACATGTTTGCTAATAGCTTTGTAATGCTTGATTGTAAAACCTCATCTTTTTCTTGCACTTTTTGTAGTAATTGTGTAGCTGACATATTTTGAAAGTGGGTTCCTGATTTTAATGTGTGTGCAACTCCATAACATAGAGTTGCTTTTTCACTTTCAAAGAGTAGGTGGAATATGTATTCCACATTTTGTCTAAATCTGGGATCTTTAGAATACATTTGTAACGAGCGGTATTCTGATGCTGTTATTTGAATAGGTCTAACATAGTAACTTCCTCCTTCGCCAGTAGGAAAGCGTAGAGGAAAAGCATGTGCTTCTATACTTCTTTCCCATATGCTGATTGGTGATCCTTTCGTTTGTCACATTTGGTACGTTTCTAGTGCATCATCTATGGTGTCATTACAGTGTAATGGATGAATTGTATAATGGTCTAAAATATTGGATACTGTAGCAGGATCTAGAAGTTCAAATGGACCAGTTTCTGGTGATTCTTGAATTATTTCAGTTGTTTCCCTTAAGTTTTCTTCAATATTTATTTCTTTGTAGTATTCATTATTGTCTTTTAGATATTGCAAGGCTTGTCTAACTTTATGTAAGTCTACCAGTTGTTGCCAAATTGTTTTGTCTTTTGTTGGTACACCATTTACTAAGACAATTAAAGATTGCTCTATTGGACCTTGCACTCCCAGAGTGTGCACATTTTCTTTCAGATCTAATGATAAATAAACTACTTTGCCACAAATGCCTTTTACCAATTCAGAGGGAGGTAATTTTGCTGTTTTTGGTTGAAGGCGTATTATTGCTTGAAATGGGTGCACTGTTTGAAATATAATGCTCTCATATAAATTGAGTTGTTGAAATGGTTTTGGTAGTGGGAATAATTCCAAGGTATTTGTGATAGCATGTTGAAGGAGTTTGGTTGTTGTCAAGTTTTGTAGTGCAGTAACTGCAAAGTATTAAGGGGTCAGTTATTTCGTATTTGATTTCTGCTATAAGGTAGAGAGCTAATTCAAACCATTTGGAATCTTCATTGTCTTCTATTTTGTATGTTACGTCTACATTTATTGTGTTACTTTTGTAAAAAGTTCTGCGGCAACACACACACACATGGTTTGGTACTTCAGCAGATGTACTTTTACATTTTAGTATTTCTTTTTTGTATGTGTGTAGTAGAAGGTTGCCATGTGCAGAATTGTTGCTAGTCTGTTGTAAAGCTATTGCATTTTGTAAGTGGCTTTCACTTCCAAAATATTTTCTCTGGATATGGTCGATTTCTTTGAGTAGGTCTTTGGGTGTACCATGTAGAAGAGTGTTATTTAAATTGGCTAGTGCTAAAGCAGGGCGTTTAGCATAGTACAGTTTATAGACTAGATTTCTTATAGTTGAATGATGTGTTGATATCATTTCAATATGATGGAAAGTGCTTTTGCAAATAGGTTCTGAAATGCAGGCTAATGAATGTCCTTGTAGTCCTGTGTATTTGCGCACTGGTCAGGTGTCCATATTTTGCAGCAGTTTCATTTTGATTTTGTCTTTGCCTTTCACATACTGATTGAGAAACTGGCGTAAAGATTTGAAAGATTTTTTGGGAATGTTACACAGTGACGTGCATGGCCATTTGTATACTGGACGTTCTGGTTCAGTCGAGTGGAGAGGTAATTCTGAGCTTTATGGGGATATGTTTGTAAGCAGTATTTCTTGTTGCATTATGGTATTATTAAGTTTTTCATAACCTCGTCCACTGCTATGTATGGCAATTGTGTTTGTTTGGTTTTGTTTGTATGCTTCTTCATTAAAATATGGTTCTGTGCTCGTGGTGTGACTCCATTCACCTCCACAGATATTTAAAAAGTTATTTTTGTTGACATTCTGTTTATTGAGAAGTCTTTTTTGTAATTTAGTATTAGTTTTGTTAGTGGTTTCATTCTGTTTAACACTAAAATAAATAACTTTCTTTTGAGAAGGATTGCTCTGTCTATCAAAGCTTCTAAGATTAATTTTCTACGGTAGGTTTTAAGGGTTGTGCATGATTTGTCTCCTTTTTTTATAAGATTCTGAAGGACTTTTTTGCTAAAATACTTTTTTGGTATGGGTACTTGCTAGTATATCAAGATTTATAGGAGCAGTTTTAGCAGTAGTGGTAGCCGAATTCTTGTTAATCGTTTTCTGTTTCATTTTAAATTTTGATAGAGGAGACAAAGTTTCTGTACTGGAAGCTTGTTTTGTTTCGCTAAATGACTGTATTAGCTGTTTTGTTTGAACTTTTTGTATAAACTCTGCTAGAGATGGATGCTTATTTTGGACACTTTGATTTTCATTTGCTCTACTTCTGCGTTGCTTTGTACAGACTTGCTTTTTGGTAGGCATTCTTTGAGGTCTGTTGAAAAAAAAAACAAGGTATGGGTTGCGCCGTTCTGCAATGTATGTGTGCTGTGTGCATGAGTGTCTGAGTATGATGGTAAAGATGTATGTGGTGGTGTGTGATTGTGCATTGAGCAGCTACAATTAGTTGGGAAGGCTATTCTTCTTTTTATGTGTTACTATACAGCGGTTCAGAACAGTAGAAAGTGAGCAGTGGTGAGGAGAAGCACTAATAGTAAATCTAATGGTCTAAAATTAAAACAGTTCTTTGTTTAGTAATGCTAACATTGTTGAGTTATGTTATTGGGGTTCCGAAAAACGTGGATTTATGTGCCATTCTTTTTTGGTGCACAAATTACATGAATGAACCATACAGTGTGTTTGAGGAACAGTATGAATATTAAGGTAGTATTGTACTTACTCTTTTTTTGTGGAATGAGCAGGTTTCTTCGGATATGTTGTTTGTAGTTCAGATGCTGTTGATTTTCAGGCGAGTGGTCTTCACTGCAATTGTAAAAGAAAGAAGTTAATCATTTTGTGTGTTTATAGCTCTGATGTTAATTTAGACGTTGATTTTTATGTTTTTGTAGTAGTATTCTTGTTTGATATCTGAACATGGTTTATGTATGCATTTCATTTGACTTTGTGCAGCCTTTATATTTTATTTACAATATGTTAGTTCAACATGCTTTGCAAATGAGTAGAATTTTAAGTGTATGAAATTCACTTGGTTTTTTAAAGGTGTGTTATAGATAGCAGACAGGTTTGGCAGTGACAGTTGATTATAGTAGATGTGGAAAAATGTCAATAAGTTCATTTTATAGGCAGACATGCCAACAATCGAGAGCCCCTGAGAGGGAGATTTCACCACAGTAATCAGGAACATTTATTTTTCTCATAGGATTGCATTGGGACTAGCATTAATTTAGGTGGGAGACAGTAAAAAATAGTGTGATTTTTCAATGAAAAATCAGGAGTCTCGCACCTAAATCGGGAGGTTGGCATGTATGTATAGGTTATGCAAGTTTAGTGGCATTACTCTGTTTATATGGATTCATAAGAGTTGTACATGGACTGTGAATAAAATGTGCATATCTGTAGTTTGTATTCATGCATGTGGATATGAATGCAGCTGCAAGTAGAAATATTGGAGACTTGTAGAGTAGTTTTTGTAGTAGGTGCTTTCCAATGATATGAGACTTGTACTCAGAGTGATCAACAGTACATTTGAAGTGCGGAACTCGGATTATGGAGTTAGATGTAGAGGTCTTGGATGTGATTGGTGGATGATTGTGTGACTGCCTAGCTGTATCCAATGACGGAATGGCACAGAGAGTGATGTGGAAATGGTAGAAAGGCTGGCTAAAAGTTACGCGCAGCGCGGACACCGCGGCTGTCCGCGGATAGGGCGTGCCACATCTGGGGTTTTCCAGCAAATCCAGTATGGAAAGGGGAATGTAGGGATCCACCAATCAGATGTTGACGTTGTGGATTTGTGTAGAAAGAGACTGTGTGTGAAGATGGCAGAGGTGGAGGAAGTCACGGTGTTGGTGCTCGGAGATATGTTTGTACATGCTTTACAGCAGTATGCTCAATGCAGGCATGTGGCAAACAATTTTGATGTTAAAGGAGTGGAGGTGGTGTGGAGCGCTGTGCCTGATTGCAATGTAGAGCGAATTCTACAAGCTTGTAAAGATATGGGCAGGATGAACAGTCCCCATCTGATAGTTTTCAACTATGGTGCTTTCCATTTGGGCTACGCCAGTGCCCCTACTTTGTTGGCAGATTTGGAACAGTTGGTTCAAGCAGTAATGAGCATCCTTCAAAACATGAAAGTATTTTTTTCTGGATTACTACCTAAGGCAATATGGGACAATAGTTCTGTTTTTTTGTCCTCAGCAAAACATTGCTAGGTGTGCAATCAACCGAGGCATGTCTGCTTTCATGCTTAGAGCTGGTATGTTTTTCTGTAATAATGAGAATATTGATTCGAGTAATGCTGTTTATTTTGAAGAAGATGGCATTTCCTTATCTTTTTTGGGAAATGCCATGCTGTTTTGGAATGTAAGGGTTGCTTTGGAGAAGGTTATGGGAAGATTTTAGTAGTAAAGTAAGAAGAAAAAACACCCCAAAAAATATAAAATAACAGGTGTCTGTCAGGCATCTGCAAAAAAACAAAAAAAAAACTTCTCTTTTCAGAGCCAACCTCAAAGGGGAAATGGGGCACACTATTTAAATTTACATTCACCACCCTCAGATTTTCGATATGTCCTTGGACATGGCGGTAGTCCGCGGCCAGCGCATATTACATAAGGGGATTCTGGGGTGGAGAGGCATGCAAATGAGAATGAGCGGAGCTAGGGATTGGTCAGTAAAGTTTACTGGGTGTGTTGTGTAAGGAGAGATTTTGTCAGAACGTCGTTTTCCTGAGAGTAGAGAGCTATGGCTGTGTGTTTCCGAAAACAGATAATATGGATTTTGGGAGACTCATGCATACATTGGTTGGAGGTGCATGCGGAACGTTGTGGAGTAGCTGCAGATCTTGGATTCCCTCATGTGGAATGCACTGGCATGGAGTGTGTGGAATGAAGTGGCTGGACTTGGTACCTCTCTGTGCTACTTCAGAGACAGAGCATCATCCAGACATAATTATAATTCATTGCGGAGGGAACAGTTTTGGACATGTGTCTCGAATTTCTTTGCAATTTGCAATGAAAGAAGGACTTGGGAAGGTCATCATGGACATGTTTCTAAACTCCCAAGTAATTTTTTCTCCTAGTGCGCAAAGACAAATGTGGCTGCGTTCTTCTTCATTTGGTCCACAAATGGAGAAAGCGAGACACAATGTCAATAAGGCTGTTTGTGCCTTTCTAAGAGATGTTGGCATGTCCTCTTTTCACAATGAAAATATTCTGTTTCGTAGCACATACATTTTTCGCAGAGATGGACTCCATCTTACCTATGCTGGCAATCAGATTTTTCTGAGAAATTTACAAAATGCATTGCGACCTTTTTTTGTAATTACAGTCATCTATTTTGCAGTAGATGTTGATGATTTCAAGTTTTTCAAACACACAAAAACACTGCCAAAAGGCTCTTTTCAGAGCCACCACTTCCTCCAGAGAAAGGTGCATTGGTTTTGCTAGGGCAGCACCCTAAAACTTTATATCTTAATTTTCTGGTGTAGCCTATTTTCATTGCCCTACTATGCAAGCTTGACCTTAAAAACCTACAAATCCTAAAACCAGAATACACCCACAAGAGGTTAAAAACGAATATTAAAAAGTGGGTCCACAAACAGAAGATATAGCTATAATATGCCTGCACACATTAACCAAAAAAAGCTACCCTCCCCATCCATGACTCCTTACCTGTGCTTGACACTACCATACTTACACCTTATGACTCTCACATCCGTCCTAGGCCACATTCAGATATTACCAGACAACAGTGACTATGCCTACCTTGGCTCTGCAAAAGGCTACCAGAATTGTACCTACATCCACTACTTTTCTGTTTGTTATATTATGAAAGACGTTCAAGCACACAAATTTCTGTTACCCATGGTGCCTTAGCAAAAGCGTCACCCAGACTATGTAACCCAACTGTCAGATCAAATATCGGGTACTGACTTTAAGTAAGCAGTCTACTTGGATGTGTAACCTCATCCCATGCTTCCTATTCTTTGTAC
Organism: Ambystoma mexicanum; assembly: GCF_040938575.1. Lineage (NCBI taxonomy): Eukaryota > Metazoa > Chordata > Amphibia > Caudata > Ambystomatidae > Ambystoma > Ambystoma mexicanum. Next base: position 461,730,341 of record NC_090927.1, on the reverse strand, counting down.
ATATGTCATACAAGCACGTGTGCCCCCTTGCAAGTTAATGCATTAAAAACTCAAATTTGCACTCTAAAGATTTTGAGTAGGCAAACCTCATGTTCAGCGTCTACTACTTTAGCATTGCTAACATTACCCTGTAGGTGGAGAGCAACATTGCAACATCATTTACTTGGCCTGCAAGAAATTATGGGTATGGGCTATGCCTGGCATTATTTGTATATAGTGTCAGGGCAACAGATATAACTAGAATTTGCGCACATGGAAAGTAGTGTAGAAAAGCTAACCATTCCCGCACTTGGCGAAGAATAATTAGAGGGAACATTGGTCCTAAGGACACTATACCTGTCCATACCATTTGCAAGCAAACATGGAACTGTTCTTAGAACACACCTGGTGTCCGGGATGTCCGTAAATGAACAAAATGGGGGTGTCCTAAGGACACTATACTTGTCTGTACCATTCGCAACCAAGATGGAACTGTTCTTAGAACACACCCGGTGTCCGGGATGTCCATAAATGAACAAAATGGGGGTGTCCTAAGGACACTATACCTGTCCGTACCGTTCGCAACCAAGATGGAACTGTTCTTAGAACACACCCGGTGTCCGGGATGTCCTTAAATGAACAAGATGGGGGTGTCCTAAGCAATGTTCCCTCTAATTATTCTTCGCCAAGTGCGGGAATGGTTAGCTTTTGTGCACTACTTTCCATGTGCACAAATTAATAACAAGTTAAGACACTTTGTGAACATGTGTACTTAGTGAGCTTCCACCGCCGAAGAGTATGGAAGGGTAGCTTTTCTGGTTAATGTGTGCAGGCATATTATAGCTATATCTTCTGTTTGTGGACCCACTTTTTCATATTCGTTTTTAACCTCTTGTGAGTGTATTCTGGTTTTAGGATTTGTAGGTTTTTAAGGTACAAGTTTTTAAGGTAAAGCTTGTATAGTAGGGCAATGAAAATAGGCTACACCAGAAAATTAAGACTAGTTAGGACAATGTAGGACAATGTAGCTTTATTTTGTGAGAAAGCAAATATTAGGTACCTGCTGTGGCTTGTGGCTTATTAAATCTTTTTTAATTTGTGGGAATTGTCTGTGTGCACTGCTACAATTCTTCTCAGCGGGACCCAGAAGGAAGCTGGGCAAGCGCACATGCACACAGCTTAGAGGGAACATTGCTTAGGACATCCTCATTTGTTAATTTGTTAATTTGTTAATTATGGACATTCCGGACAGGTGTGCCATATTTGCATATTAGGGCCTTAGATGGCTGCATTAACAGCTAAAACCAATCGATTATTCAAAGTATGTGCTAAATACTGAAAGTAATGTGCTGATAGCGCCTACATTATGCATTAGTGAGCTACAAGGAATGTGCAGGCCTAGGAGGGGTAGAAGTTGACATTATGCATTGTGCACAGAAAGGCCCCAGTTTAGTAGCTAATAGAGACTTGTATTTGAGTGTTTGGAGCATTATAGCACCTATATAGTGCTTAGATAGGCAATCTTTGAATCCCTGTAGCCACTAGCTAGCAGAGTGCAGGCCTGGTAAAGCCTGCTCACTAGGGGTTAATGGATTTTAGCTTCTCCTAGAATATTCTGTCTTTGCAACCGTGGCTCTGCCAGGCTTTGTAAACATACCTTCTTTCTCTGAGAAGGCCTGGTACTGCCTTCCCCACGCTGATAAGACATTCCAGTGCTTTCGCGGATTGGGCTCCAAGGGAGGGGTACAAGCACGGGGCATCTCAGAGAGAGCTGGGATTTTCCATGGGCAAACATATTTTGCACGACGATGGTTCTGGAACTGTGCGTCATGCTGAATGACGGCACGAGAGCACAAAAGGTGCCAGCAACAAGGTTGGAGATTCATCCGTGGACCGAGCGTGGCCGGAACATGATGAGGCTCTTTGCGGCACCTTGCAGCACTGTTATCTGAAGGAGCGGGCCTGGCAGCAGTTAGCTTAAGATGACCAGGGTCTCCTAGCGCTGATTAAGGATACCATCTCAAGGGGCATAAGACTGTGTTTCTCTAAGTTTTGTGATTTCTCTAATGAGCTTTGTAATCTTCCCTAACTTGAATTCCAAATTGCTGCTAAATTTACTGTTCTGTTATATTATGCTTTCTGTCTAATAAATGCTAAATTTATACTGAAGGTGTCATTGCTCACGCATGAGTTAATTGCTTAGCACGTGTGGACCTGTAAGTGGGTAATTTATACTAATAAGGGCTGGTCCCAGTGAGCATTTAACTCTTTTCAAGACAGCGCAGTCCGCGGACAACCCAACTGCTTTTTAAAATAAATAAGACAAAGGATTTCATTAAAAGAAAGATAATATTTTTTTATTATATACATATACACAATTTATGAAAGAGAGGGGGAAGCAGAAACTGATATAAATATAGGGGAATTAGGGGTTTGGTGAGGATGGACGGGAGGGGATGAAGGGATGGAAGTCTCATCAAAATGTTTTTCTTGGTGTTGAGGGTTTGGGGATAGTTGACTGGGACATGGAGAGGGAGAACAGGTACATGTGGGACAATGGTATTTAATTTTTTTGTATGTGGTCCTCCACAAACTATTTCAAAACATTGAAATTTTCCTTGAGCATGTCCATTTTCTGTTCCATGTGTTGCAGAGTCTTTTCCAATGTGTCTTATGGTGTATTATTTTCAATGTTTGTATGGTCTGTTAAAAATAAATATATATATGTTAAGTACACATAAAGTAATAATTATTAATTTGATAATATAGAGAAGTGTCTACCGTTAGTATCACTGTCTTCAGACATTTCCTCACGTGAAAACTTTTCCTCAAACCATTCCAAAGTACTGCACATTTCTGTGTGAAAAACAAAAATATATTAATTTTAGTGTATCTAATACAAAAAGTTTAGAAATATATAAGAAAAATTAAGTTTACTTACTAGTTTTGGGAAGTTGTATTCGTACTGTTGCTTCTAGCTCTGCAGTTTCTGTTAGGTAATTATGTTGGAGGCATATCTTTTTTGTTTTGGTATATTCCATTTTACTACATATGGTATTTAAATGGATGGTTGATGTGTTAGATATATAGGTTCCACTTCTTATTTATTATTACATATAATGTGTTTATGTGCTGCTTTTTTTTTAACTTGTGCAGTGTTTATATGGCATGATAGAACAATACAAGATACCCCCTGAGTTTTTGGGTAGTGTTGATGTTGTCCGTGTCCATTCGCGGACATACGCACAGTCCGCGGACATCAAAATCACTAACAGGGGGTTCAGCATGTTCTATGTTACATGTATATAAAGTAGCGGAATCCTAGTAAACATATATCAAATTCACTCTATGAAAATGTATATTCAGTAAAAAAAACTTTGATAAAGGGACGTTATGGTTAAGTTGCGCTACTAAAAACCTATGAAATTCAGTAAAAACACTTTGTTAAAGGGACGCTATGGTTCGAAGTAAAACCGAAAACCCCCTGAAATTCGCCAGTTATGGTAAGCTAAGCAACCTTAACTCGTGCCACCACCATGCACTGCTAAGACTAACACCCAGGACATCAAAGATGACATCACAAATGTCATTGATGACATCACTGATGACATCACAGGTGCATTTAACTTTCATGAAAAGTCTGTGCAAGGGATTCTTATTTTAATGTTAATAAAAAAATGTCAAGGATCATTGGAATAAATATCATGAGGTACGTAGTGTATTAAGTAATGCATTAATCGAAATAGCATTGTATTATGAAGTTTTTCCCAATATACTAAGGTACACATGTAGTAACATAGGCTTAGTGTACAGCAGACATGATGGAGATGCAATATTAATAATCTTGCCATGTTAAATACTAAAATTATAAATGCTTTCTTATTAGAGTCTTGCATATTGTGAAACATTTAATAAGTACCTAATCAAACCCACTTACTACATTATTGTATTACTGCACACAAAATGCAAACAGACAACACATACAATTAGAGCACATACAGGGAAAGTAAAGTAAACCAAAAAACAACAGTATTACCCAACAATCTTCATAACCTAACTGATTATCTTCATGCACAGAAATGATTGCTCTGCTTCAAAGCTACTACTTCCTTATGTATAACTATCACATATTGTGACTAGACCCTAAGGAAAGTAGTGTAAGTGCAATGTGTACAAATATGAGCATATCCAGGGAAAGTACAGTAATAAAAAACAACAGAACTATAAGACATTGTTGATAACTCTACTAATTAGCTTCATACATAGAAAGCATTGCTGTCTTACAAGTCTGTGTTTTCCCCTTTGTATATGTTTCATATGCTTTGAGTGGACCCTAAGTGAATTACTGTAAGAACATATTTGAAGTACAAGTCTACAAATATAGTACGTTGTACTATAGTATAGTGAATTCTTAGTTCCTGACTGTTACTGGCCTAGATCTAGCAGTAAAGGAAAAAAGAGTGAGCCAGACATGTGATGTCATCTTTGATGTCCTGGGTGTTAGTCTTAGCAGTGCACGGTGGTGGCACGAGTTATGGTTGCTTAGCTTACCATAACTAGCGAATTTCACGGTTTTACTTCGAACCATAACGTCCATTTAACAAGTTTTACTGAATTTCATAGGTTTTTAGTAGCGAAACTTAACCATAACGTCCCTTTAACAAGGTTTTTTACTGAATAAATATATATTACACAGCCACGGTAGTGGCCGTGTAGTTATGGTTAAGTTGCTGTTTCCATAGCAACTTAACCATGCACCCAAGAACAAAGTTATAAGCACTGGCGTTATAAGCCACTGCACACCCATACATTGCAATATCTATGGACATACAGCTAAGACTCTAGCCTCTGGCCACAACTACTGCAGTATATCACAGCTATAGATACACCCGTAGTATCGAACATCACTCAGGTGGTTGTGGGGAGGGTCTGCAGTCTTGGGTGCATGGACAAAGGCCATGCACCCAAGACCACATTTGTACGTAGTGTAGTTACAAGCTGCAATGGGTGTGATGTGCTGTGGTCGTTGTGGCCAGGACGTAGTCTCTTTGGTGCATGGCCGGAGGTCATGCACCCAAGAACAAAGTTATAAGCACTGGAGTTATAAGCCACTATGGGTTTTATATACTGCACACACATACATTAAAAAATCTATGGCCTTACACCCAAGACTCTAGCCTCTGGCCACAACTACTGCAGCATATTAGAGCTATAGGTACACCCGTAATATCAAATATCATTCAGGTGGTTGTGAGGAGGGCCTAGCGTCTTGGTTGCTTGGCCGCAGGGTGTAGGTGGTAGGTTATACATCCAAGACGCTAGGCCCTGCCTACAGCCACTACACCATATTACTGCCATAGATTAGACGTGTAGATTTAAATATGTATGACATGTGTGCAATTATACTTACTGTTTACTTTGTTGAGAATACATATATGTCCTACATGACTTTAGTACTTGGCGGAAATATCCTTTTTTAATTTCTGTGATAAAAGAAAAGAACATGTTAGTGTTTGTATTTTATGAAGACTTATTACATTGTACAATAGACATTTTAGCTTTTTTTTTACCCTCATATTTAGTTTACAAACCAGTGTACTGTGCAATTTGCTCAGTTTCTGTGTTTGTTTTTCAAATCTTTGGGTCTGGGCGAAAAAAATCCTTGTCGGATTAAAAAAATCCTTTCTTTGCTATGCTACAAACTATTTCTTTGTTTTCTTTGAGTGTTTCCTTGTTGTTTCTGATTAATGTTATGTCTGTTGGCTTGTTGCAGATTTTTAAAAACAGTTAGATAACTATTGGCATATTCTAACTGTGCATTTTTTGTTACGGATCTGTGGTATTCATTTATCTGTGTGGTTGTTGTACACTCTTGGGCAGTTAGATACCTGTTGGCGTATTCTAACTGTTTATAGTCTTTTACTTGAATTCTTTGTTAATGTTGAAGTACACATTAGTTATTACATTTTGACTTTAAGAAGATTAAATACGCATTTGTAAGATTAGCTGGCAATCTCTGCTTTAGAGTAATGGTGCCATCATTACATTCGAACCATCCACATTTCTTTTTAATGTATGCAGTGTAGTGACCTGCATTGGTTGTAGCTCCTGCGTGGTAGATTATACCTACTGTTGTAAAGGGTTTCTTTCCAAGTGACACTTGACCATGTTTGAATCCAGTCAGCTTGCAGTTGTTTTTGGTACCATCTGCATTGTAACGTATAAGCATAAGTATTATGTAGTTACTATGTGTTTGTATCAGTAAGGTGGAGCGATTATCTGAATTGCACATAGCACATAATCTGCCATGGTTTATATTCTGTACAAGTTGCTGAAATGGAATGGATTCACAATTAGGTATGGATACATACACAAATTGCTCATTTGGGATTTGTTCCTGTATCACATTGTTACAGAGAGTGCATGTATGTTTCCACATGTATGAAATCTGGAAGATTTCATTTATAGGTATGTTTTTGTTTTCCAGTACTTGTAGTAAGTACATTAGAAATTCTTGTGGATCTTATTGTGAGTTTATAGTGAATTTCCCCATTCCAGCACAGCAGTCCAATTCTTGTCTTATTCCGTCAACACTTTACGTGTTGTCAGGATTGTTTGTTGCGTTTCTATGAAGGACTAACATTTGCAAACACAATTGGTCTGTACTGTATAAGTAAATATTGTTAACAATTGGTGGCAATTGAAATAGAATATTCATTGCTACATTTGCATAGCAACTTACACCAGTTTCATTGGAAAATTTGAATGGACCAGCTAGTTCTGTCTCTGAGTGTTTTTTTTTTTTCGGAGTTTCTGTTCCTTCTTTGAAGAAGTACCTGATTTACATTCCCTAATAGGTTCTTCTTTGCTTGTGGTAATTGATGAAGTTTTAGCTACTTTTGTTTTCTTTGAAGGATTTGCTGTCAGATTCTGTTTCACGTTTTACTTTTTAAGGAACAGGATATGGTTTCAGATGGGGGGTGTACAGTGAACTCAGTCTATTGTATTCTAAAATGCAAGGAATATCAGCGTTCAGTTTACTTGCATCAAAGTTGATTAGAAATAGACCGTCAAGTGTACGTAAGCGTGATAGTGCTACGTAGCTCATGTCTTCTTTAAAGACTGTGTTTCCTATATCTATCAATGCTTTGCCTAGGGTAAGACCTTGGGATTTATGAATGGTGACTGCATATGCAAGTGTTAGAGAAAATTGTTCTCTACGTACATACATGTCTTTGAAGAGAAGGAATCGAGCAGTTGACCGCCCTATTCTTTTAACTTCTGAAAGTTTGTCAAAGTGAATATTGACAAACTGAATGTTGTTGTCACGTGGGTATGTTTGAAAGCCAACAACTGTACCCAGTGCCCCATTAACTAGCCCTTGCTCCACGTCAAGGTTACGTTTAAGCATTACTTTACAATTTAATTATAATTTTAATATTTTTTCCAACCCAGCTGTGTTGGAGATTGAATTTTCTAAGGTATTTAGTCTTGTTGTGGTTTGCTCACACATGGGTAGTGTCATACCATGTACGTCTAGTTTGTCTGTGGCGCAAATTTCCATTATTGGTTGCATTTCTTTTTTTAACATTGTTTCATTGAATTTGAAACAGCTTGCAAGAGTTGGCATTAAGGCCATACAATTGACATTTCTGTGTGCTAATTGTTCCATAACATCAGTAGCACATGCGTTATCGCCATAAAGTGCATGAATGTGCCAGTTTTTCAATATTGCTTGAGCTTCTTGAGATAGTACACCAACTCTAATACTTTTAAAAATGTTGGCGTAAGTTAGATCTGCAGATTGCCGCATGTTTTCTGTTAATTCTCTGTATTGGAAATGTTGCCAAAGGTTGACATTTCCTATGCTGCCTACAGTTTTACGGCAGAGTTTGTGTCCTAAAGTTTTAAAAATAGGTTCACCTTTCACTGGTGTCAATTGTAGAAGATCTCTGAAAACGATAATGTGTTTCCCTGCAAGAGAATCAAAGCCAACATTAGGTTGAAGACAATGTTCACTTCATCTATTAGTAGCATTTTCATTTGTTTAAATACTCTGCGTAGTTCCATTGCAGCTTCTGCAAAAAGTTTGTAATAGTCTAATTTGTTTTGGTGTTCTACTGGAAGGAGTAGTAATCGGTGTAAAGTGACACCGCCTATGTTGTAGGCAGCTAAACCTGTGGGGGCAGTTACAACAGCTGACAGTTTGTTGTTTGTCAGTTGTTGAAGGAACTTGCTGATGATTTTGATTAAGAATGTTTTTCCTGGCCCAGCTTCACCACTGACGTACAGGTTTGTAATTTTGGCAGGTACATTCTTTATTTTCGTGGTGTACACCATGTGCAATTTGTTTTGTTACTTCTTCAAAAATGGTGTGCTGATCTTTGTTCAGTTTTGCTTGTAGTACAGTTAAGTCTTCTATATCTTCTTCATAGTGACACATGGTGTTTTCCACTTCTGTCATAGCTAATTCTGCCTCATTTGCTATTAGTGGCTGTCCTAGTGGTTCTTGGCTTCCTGTTACAGAAGGTTGACTACTGTCCGAAGTCTCCTTACCTAGTTGGGCCTGAAGTTCTCCTTCGTGTTGCTGTTCATTTTGCAACATTGTTTTGTACTGCGTAAAGTTCACATCGGTGATAGCGCTTTCATTTGCTTTGAAAGCATCTTCATAGCAGTCATAGTTATCTAGTATCTCTGCCTCTTTTCTCCATGGTTTAAAAAGTTGTAGCAGAGATATGTAATATAGTTCTTTATGTTGAGGAGTTTTTAATGACAATTTGACCTGATTAATTAAGCTTTGTTTGGTAAGTTTCACTAAGCTGCCTTCACAATCTGTCACTCTATAATCTACCTTTGCTTTCATCAGGTTTTATATTATGTTTGTATGCAAAGTTTTGAGCTATGTGGTATAGACACATGCTTTCCAGAGTGCTACTCCTGTTCGGATTGTATGTGTCCAGTAAATAGTTTTTTAAAATGTCTTGGCTGTTGGGGTAATTTCTGGCAATTGTTTCTATGTCCTCATATGATTTCAGAACTCTTTTTCTAGATTTAGCAGGACCAAGACTTAGCCATACTATGTTGTCTGATTTTCCATACAAAGCAGTACCGGTTAAACGATCTGCCACTTCATAGGCGCCACATTCTCTATGAGAGAGCATTTTTATGCCTAGGCTGTACAATTTCTGAGATAGTGTTTTGTCTGATGATAGGTCATTCCAGAGGTCTTGAAGCTCTGTTTTTTTCTGCTTTTGTTAAGTAGGCTGTAACATATCGTGCAACTGCAGTGGAATTGTTTGCAATGTACTGTACATCTATATTTGCATTCCATAACAGGGCAATGATTGCATTGTAATCATTGATACATTTGGATTCTTCTGTTCTTTTTATGTAATATATTTTCTTAGGTGATTTACCTTTAACACTATGTCGAACTGAAGACATGAAGTTGTTCACTTCACCTGTTTCTGTAACTGGCCTAGGGAAACCAAAGCGGCATTTGGTGTGGTATTTCCCTTTGCTTTTGTATTTGCGACGACAATATTTGCCACATTTGTGTCTTTGAAATTGTAAAATCTGTCAATGCAGGTCATTATGTGTCCGTTGTGAAGGGATTTCACAAGTGACACATTATTGGATAAACTGCAAAACAGTGGCATCACTGTCGTGACCAAATTTAGGTGCACCTTTGATCCATAAAAGCATATGAATATGTGGTGCTCCTCTCGCTTGGTATTCTTTTCTCCAAAAGAAGTGTTGCACTTCTCCGAGGGGAGGAGCAGTTTTATTACAAATAAAGTGTAGCATAGCAATGAAACGATGATGGAAATATCTTGACACATTAACTGGATCTAGAGAGCAAAAATATCTATGTTGATTTTGTTGTTGTTTGATATGCGTAGGAACTGATGTAAATCTTCCCATGCATATTCTGCACAACTTGGTGTAACAAACCAAGTCGGTGGTCCAAGGTTTCTGATCATACAACATACGTCTCTGTGCCGTTGGAACCAGTATTCATTTGTACCACGCATGTTTGCAAACAGATTTGTTATACTTGATTGTAAAACCTCATCTTTTTCTTGTACTTTTTGTATTAATTGCGTAGCTGACATATTTTGAAAGTGGGTTCCAGATTTCAAAATGTGTGCAACTCCGTAACATAGGGTTGCTAGTTCACTTTCAAAGAGTAGGTGGAATATGTATTCCACATTTTGTTTAAATCTGGGATCTTGCGAATACATTCGTAATGAGCGGTATTCTGATGCCTTAATCTGAGTGGGTCTATCATCGTATCTTCTGCCTTTGCCAGTAGGAAATAGCAGTGGAAAAGCACGTGCTTCTATACTTTTTTCCCATATGCTCATTGGTGACCCTTTGGTTTGTCGCATTTGGTAAGTTTCTAGTGCATCATCTATGCTTTCATTGGAATGCAATGGATGAATTGTGTAATGGTCCAAAAGAGTGAATACTGCAGGAGGATCCAGAAGTTCAAATTGACCAGTTTCTGATGACTCTTGAATTATTTCAGTTGTTTCCCTTAAGCTTTCTTCAATATTTATTTCTTTGTAGTATTCGTTATTGTCTTTCAGATATTGCAAGGCTTGTCTAACTTTATGTAAGTCTACCAGTTGTTGCCAAATTGTTTTGTCTTTTGTTGGTACACCATTTACTAAGACAATTAAAGATTGCTCTATTGGACGTTGCACTGCCAGAGTGTGTACATTTTCTGTCAGATCTAATGGCAAATAAACTACTTTGCCACAAATGCCTTTCACCAATTCAGAGGGAGGTAATTATGCTGTTTTTGGTTGAAGGCGTATTATTGCCTGAAATGGGTGAACTGTTTGAATTACAATGCTCCCATACAAATTGAGTTGTTGCAGGGGTTTGGTAGTGGGAACAATTCCAAATTATTTGTGATAGCACATGAAGGAGTTTGGTTGTTGTCCAGTTTTGTAGTGCAGTAAGTGCAACATATTAGGGGTTCACTTATTTGGTATTTGTTTTCTGCTAAAAGGTAGAGAGCTCATTCAAACCATTTGGAATCTTCATTGTCTTCTATTTTGTATGTTACATCTCTATTTTTTGTGTTCCTTTTATAAAACTTTCTGCGGCAACACACACACAGATAGTTTGGTACTTTAGCTGATGCACTTTTAAATTTTAGTATTTCTTTTTTGCATGTGTGTAATAGAAGGTTGCTATGTGCAGAATTGTTGCTAGTCTGTTCTAAAACTATTGCATTTTGTAAGTGGCTTTCACTTCCAAAATATTTTCTTTGGATATGGTCGATTTTTTCTTGTAGGTATTTGGGTGTACCATGCAGAAGAGTGTTATTTGTATTGGCTAATTCTAAAGCTGGACTTTTAGCATAGTACATTTTATACACTAGATTTCTTACATTTGAATGATGTATTCATATCCTTTTGATATCATGGAAGGTGCTTTTGCAAATAGGTCCTGAAATGCAGGCTAATGAATGTCCTTGTAGTCCTGTGTATTTTCACACTGGACAGATATCCATATTTTGCAACACTTTCATTTTAATTTTGTCTTTACCTTTCACATACTGATTGAGCAACTTACGTAAAGATTTTAAAGATTTGTTAGGAATGTCACACATTAACGTGCACGGCCATTTGTATACTGGACGGTCTGGTTCAGTCGAATCGAGAGGTAATTCTGAGTTTTCAGGGGATACTTTTGTAAGCAGTGTTTCTTGTTCCATGATGTGATTTTTTCATACCCTCGTCCACTCCTATTGATGGCAATTGTGTTTGTTTGATTTTGTTTGTATGCTTCTTCAATAAAATACAGTTCTGCGGTTGTTGTGTGACTCCATTCACCTCCACATATATTTAAGAAGTTATTTTTGTTGACATTCCGTTTATTGATAAGTTTCTTTTGTAGTTTAGTACTTAGTTTTGTTAGTGGTTTCATCCTATTTAACACTAAAATAAATAACTTCCTTTTGAGAAGGATTGCACTGTCTACGGGAGCTTGTAGGATTAATTTTCTACAGTAGGTTTTTAGGGTTGAGGATGATTTCGGTCCTCTTATTAGATTCTGAAGGACTCTGTGGCGAAACATTTTTGCTAAAATACTTTTTTTACTAAGGGTTCTTGTTACTATATCAGGTTTAATAAGAGCATTGTTAGCATTACTGGTAGCTGATTTTTTGTAAAGTGTTTTCTGTTTCGTGCCACATTTTGATAGAGGAGCCACAGTTTCGGTAGTTGAAGCTTCCTTTGTTTCGCTCAACGACTGTATTGGCTGTTTTGTTCCAACGTTCGCCACAAACTCTGCTACAGATGGATGCTTACTTTGGACAGTTTTATTTTCATTTGCTCTATTTCTGCGTTCCTTTCTACGGACTTGCATTTTGGTAGTCATTCTTTGGGGTCTGTTGAAAAAAAGAAGGCATGGTTTTGTCTATTGTACAATGTATGTGTGCTGTGTGCAGGTGTGCATGAGTTTGATGGGGAAGCTCTTTGTGGTGGTGTGTGAATGTGCATTGGGCAGTTGCAATGAGTTGGGAAGGCTATTTTTCGGTTTGTATACTACTACACTGTGCTTCAGATGAGAGTACAAAGTGAGCTAGTGGTGAGGAGAAGCATTAATAGTAAACGTAAAGGTATAAAATTGAAACAGCTATTTGTTTTCCAGTACTAACATTCTAAGGCTTCTGTATGTTATTTGAGTTCCAAAAACACAGGGATTTGTGAGCCATTCTGCCTGTTATTCTTTCTTTAGTAAATGAGGATTTGTGGGTACAATGGTTCAGAAATCAATGTTTGTTTTGGTGTGCAAATTAAATAAATAACCCACACAGTCGGTTTGAGGAACAGTAAGAATATAAAAGTAGTACTGTACTTACATTTTTTTGCTGAATGACCAAGTTTCTTCGGATATGTCGTTTGCAGTGTAGATGCTGTTGATTTTCAGGAGAGTAGTCTTCACTGCAATTGTAAAAAGAAGAAGTTAGTAACTTTGTGTGTTTAAAGCAGTGATGTTACTGTACACGTAAATTTAGCATCTTTCGTCTGAGTATTCTCCTTTGATATCTCAACACAGTGCAATGTGTGTATTTCACTTCACTATGTGCTGCCTTTGTATGTTATTTGTAATATGTTAGTTGAATGTGATTCGCAAATGAGTACAATTTTCAGTTTATGAAAATGCCTTGTTTTTTTTTAAGCTGTGTTGTCCATAGCAGAGTGGTTTGTAAGTGATAGGTCATTATAGTAGATGGGAAAAATGTCACTACTTTCATATTATAAGTACGAATCCAAAAAATCAGGAGACCCTCAAAGGGAGATGTCAGTACAGCAATCGGGAGCGTTTATTTTTCTCATACGATTACATTGGAAGTAGCATTAATGTAGGCGGTACACAGTAAAAAATTGTGACATTTTCTAATGGAAAATCGAGTTTCGCGCTAAATAGGGAGGGTTGTTACGTGTGTATAGGTTATGCTGGAGACAGTAAGAAGTAGTGCGGTTTGAAAATGAAGAATCGGAAGTCTTGTACTTAAAAGGGGACTGTTGGTATGTATTGGCTATGTAGATGTAATGCCATTAATTTGTTTAAATGAAATCATAAGGGTTGCACATGTTCTCTGATTAAAATATGCATACCTGTACTTTATACTCCTGCATGTGCGCATGCATGGAGCTGTACGTAGAAATCCGCAACACTTGCACAGTAGTTTTTGAAGTAGGTGCTTTGTAATGATATGCGACTTGCATTCAGAGTGATCAATAGTACATTTGAAGTGTGAAATTTTGATGACAGAGTTAGATGCAGAGATGTTGAATGTGATTGGTGGATGGTTGTGTGACTGCTTAGCTGTGTCCAATGAGGGAATGGATTCGCGAGTGATGTGGAAAGGGTAGAAGGACTGGATAAGAGTTACGTGCCGCACGTAGACAGCGCTTGTCCGCGGGTAGGGTGTGCCACAGACGGGGTTCTACAGCAAATCCAGCATGGAAAGGGGACTGTAGGCATCAGCCAATCAGATGTTCACATTGTTCTTTTGTGTCAAAAGACGATGCATGTACTGAAGATGGCAGAGGTGGAGAGAGTTAGGGTTTTGGTGCTTGGAGATATTTTCGTCCATGGTTTACAGCACTATTCTGAAAGTAGGCATGTGGCACACAATTTCGATGTGAGAGGAGTGGAGGTGGTGTGGAGCGCTGAGACTGATCGCAATGTTGCAGCAATTCTCCACGTTTGCAGAGACATGCGTAGGATGACCAGTCCCCATGTGGTACTTTTGCACTACAGTGTTTGCCATTTGGGCTACGTGAGTTCACGTACTTTGTTAGGAAATGTGGAACAGTTGATGCAAGCAGTCATTAACATCTTTCCAAGTGCGAAAGTAATTTTTTCTGGCTTACTCCCTAGGGGAAAATGGGACAACAGTTCTGTTTTCTGACCTGATCAAAGTATTGGGAGGCGTAACATCAATCGCGGCATGCATGCTTTCATGTTATGAGCTGGTATGTTTTTCTGCAGCCATGAGAACATTGTTCCTAGTAATGCGGCTCATTTTGAAGCAGATGGTGTTGCGTTATCTTCTTTGGGAAATGCCATGTTCTTTTGGAATGTAAGGCTTGCTTTGGAGAAGGTTCTGTAATGATTGTAGGAGTAAAGTAAGAAAAAAAAATATTTTTAAAAAACAAAATAACAGGTGTCTTTAAGGCATCTGCCCAAAAAAACAAAAAAAACAGCTCTTTTCGGAGCCCACCTTAAAGGGGAAAAGGGGAATAATATTTAAATGTACAGTTGTAACGCTCTGATCCTCTACGTGTCCTCCGCGGACATGGCGGTAGTCTGCAGGCAGCGCGTATTACCAACAGGGATTCTGGGGTGGAGGCGCATGCAAATGAGAATGTGCAAAGGTAGGGATTAGTCAGTAAAGTTCAGTGGGTGTGTTCTGAACTGAGAAATTTAGTCACAACGTCTTTTCCCTGACAGGAGACTAGACAGCCATGGCTGTGTGTGCTCGAAAACAGATTATTTGGATTTTGGGAGACTCATGGATACATTGGTTGAAGGTGCATGTGGAAAGTTGCGGTCTATCTGCAGATCTTGGATTTCCTCATTTGGAAGTGCACTGGCATGGCGTGCGTGGAATGAGGTGGCTGGACTTGGTACCTCTCTGTGCTACTTTACAGACAGAGCTTCATCCTGATATAATTATCATTCATTGCGGAGGAAACAGTTTAGGCCATGCCTCTGGAATTTCTTTGCAATTTGCGATGAAGGAAGGACTTGCGAAGGTCATGGACATGTTTCCAAATTGCCAAATAGTTTTTTCCCGTATTGCACAAAGACAAATATGGCTGCGTTCTTCTGCATTTGGTCCACAAATGGAGAAAGCGAGGCGCAATGTCAATAAGGCTCTTTGTGCCTTTCTAAGAGATGTTGGCATGTCCTCATTCCACAATGAAAACATTTTGTTTCGCAGCCCTTTCATTTTTCGCAGAGATGGAGTCCATCTCACATATGATGGCAATCAGATTTTTCTTCGCAATGTACAAAATGCATTGGGACCTTTTTTGGA
Organism: Ambystoma mexicanum; assembly: GCF_040938575.1. Taxonomy (NCBI): domain Eukaryota; kingdom Metazoa; phylum Chordata; class Amphibia; order Caudata; family Ambystomatidae; genus Ambystoma; species Ambystoma mexicanum. Next base: position 461,714,791 of record NC_090927.1, on the reverse strand, counting down.
TTCATAGTCATCTATTTGGCAATCCGTTTTTTCAAATCCACAGTTTTTGAAACACACAAAACACTACCCAAAGGCTCTTTTCAGAGACACCCCTTACTCCCAGCGAAAAGTGCATTGGTTTTGCTCCGGTTGCACCCTCCATTTTTGTGCGTCCTACGACTGTCTTTTTGAACAATGCGCGGGGGCCTACACCGGTCACTTGATAGTTCTGATGTTAAGCTGAGAAAGGCGGCTCTGAAAAGAGCCTTTTTTGTAATTTTTGTTGTTTTTCAGTTTATTGATTTTCAGCACAAGACACACTAGGAGAGGAGGGCAAAGGAGGGTAAGGAAGGGACACCAACCACGCGGATAAGAAAGCGCAGGTGGAGAGAGCAAGATGTAGGGTGGCCTTTACTTAGGTAGGGGGCAGTTCTTCTGGTGCTCCGTCACTGTAGCCTCAAAAGCACTTCTAAGACTCTCCCCCTGCAGAGTACTGCATCGCAGTACATACACAATATTGTGATCCTTGAAAGGTAAGGGTCAACAGCATCACAAATGGCTTGTGAGGCAGCTGGAGGGAGGCCCTCGCCCACAGGAGTGTCTCTTGTGGTGAGAGGATCGGACATGTAGGATGCTGTGGAGGAACTCAATCTACTACATTCTTCACATGGCACCACCTTGCGAATGTCCGCACTGTGGAACGACGTTAGGTGTCGCTTAATGTTTGTCGTACCAAAGCTGTACGCACCAGGTCTACCGCGACTCAGCACCAATTTGCACTGGTTACACCTGACCTGGTTCGCACGTGCTTTTGGTACGTTCCCAAAAATGGTAAACAACCACCACACCCACGACTCCCGGCGAGTGCTTGTAGTGCGGAGTTCCTCCACCTCATTCTCTTCTTCCTCTTCTTCCTCGCTCTCTACATCCTCACCCGTATTTCCCTCTGCAGGCCCTTGCGGAGGTGGTGGCGGTGGAGGGTTTGGGGGGTGGTGCTGAGGCTAATGAAGCAACAGCAGCCATGGATGCCATAAGGATTAGCCGGCTAATGTTCGCTACAGCAGTAAAGGCAGCACAACTCAATCTGCTATAGCCAGAAGCACAATGAAGATGAGCTCAGAAGTGTGGCCATTCATAGGGGTGGAGAGGTGCGGCTCGTGACCATATCGATCATTCAAAAGCGTTGCAAAAATTCTAAACAATAATTTGAAAGGTTGGGCCATTGTATAGGACATGTGAAATGGTGATTTTATACTGTAAAATAATTTCCCATGTTTGTATAAGTTCTTTTGAAATGTTGCAGAAGCAGACAAACTGCGCAAATTAGTCCACATGCTCAGCGTGGGTGCGGTCACATGATGATGTCGTGAACACATCCGCGAAGGAAATGGCTGCCCTTTGGACACCAAATGCAGAGTAAAGAACATGCGCATGCGCGTGGGAGTACCACGGACAGTGTTCGGGTCCTGAAACTAATTAAAAGTGCGACACAAGTGAGATGGACAGTTAGGGACAGGCGCGATGTTTGCAGTACTTATGGGTGTGGTGCGCATGTGCGTAGATGTTCTGCTGACTGCACCGCCAGGTGCAGTGTCCTTAGGGCACCTCCATTTGGTTTGACTACAGACATGCCGGACACCGCGCCTGTTCTACGGACATTTCCATCTTGGCTGCGGACGGTATGGATAGGTATACTGTCCTTAGGAAACTCCCATTTTGTTCATTTACAGAGATCCCGGACACCTGGTGTGTTCTAAGAACATGTTTTATGTTGGTTGTGACCAGTACGGAGAGGTCCAATGTCCTTAGGACGCCCCCATTGTGTCCAATTGCGGACAAATTGGACACCTGGTGCATTATAACATTAGGTCCAAATTGGTTGCGATTGCTAAGGGTAGGTGTATTGCCCCTAGAACATCCATACTATATTGATTACGGCTAGCCCGAAAAGGCGCGCTGTCCGCGGACATTTTAACTCTTTCTAAAAAGATGTTTTTCCTCAAACCATTCCACTACAACTAACATAAAAAAAAATTCAATACACACACACACACACACATCAATCAAGAGAAATACAGGGGGAAGCAGATACTGAAACGAATATAGGGGAATTAGGGTTTAACACGGGCTGGTTGTGAGAGGATGAATTGTGAGGGGATGAAGGGATGGATGTTTCATCAAAACGTTTATTTTCTTCTTGAAGGTTTGGGGATGGTTCACTGGGAAATAGAGAAGGGGGGCAGGTACAGGTGGGACAGTGATATCGTATTTTTCCTCTCACATATTCCTCCACAAATTGCCTTAAACTGTTAAAATTGTCATTTAGTATGTCCATTTTCACTTCTATCCTTTTCAGACTGTCTTCCTCTGTGTCCTTTGTTGGCCTTTCTTCTTTTTTTTTACCTGGTCTGTTAAAAATAAATATACAAATATGTTAAATGCCCATAAAATACTGACCATTAATTTGCTTATGCAGAGTAGTGTGTACCATTATTATCGCTATCTTCCGACATTTCCCCAATCGGAAAATTCTCCTCCAGCCACTCCAAAGTACTGCACATTTCTGTGTCAAAACAACAGAAATACATTATTTTTTCTGCCCCACATCCAAAAGAAGTACACACACATATAAGACAAATGAAGTTCACTTACTATTTTGTTGTAATTTATCTTTGTTGTACTGTGTGCGTCTACTGTCACTCCTGGCTGCACAGTTTCTGTGAGATAATTACGTTGGAGGCATACCTTTTTCTGTTACGGTATAATCCATTTCATTCTACATGGTCATTAAATGCATGGATAATGTTTCAGACGTTTAGGTTCATTTGGTTATTTATTAGTACTTATAATGTCTTTATGTGTTCTAATTGCAAGTTGTGCATTTTTCATATAACACAATAGTACAATGTCAGATACCCCCTGACTGTTTGGGTAGTGGTGATTTCGTCCCCGCCCGTCTGCAGACAGGCGCTCAGTCCGTGCCTTTCAAATGTTATTAGCAAGGGGCTTCAGTATGTTTTATGTTACATGTATATAAAGTAAGAAAATTATAGTACATATGTCCCAAAATCACATGATGAAAGTGTATATTCAGTTACAAAAAACGTTAACGGGATGTTATGGTTAAGTTGCCCTACTAAAAACCCGTAAAATTCACTAAAAAAAAAGTTTGTTAAGGGGACGCTATGGTTAAATTGCGCTACTAAAAACCTGTGAAATTCACTAAAAAAAACTTTACAAACGTGACATTATGGTTCAAAGTAAAACTGAAAAACCCCTGAAATTCAACAGTTATGGTACGCTGAGCAACCATAACTGCCCGCACCACTGTGCACTGCTAACACTGACACACAGGACATGAAAGATGGCATCACAAATGTCACTGATGACTTCACTGATCATATTACATGTGTAGCCCCTTTGTTTTTGTTCACTGCTATATATATATATGTATGTGTAGTCAGTAAAAACAACTTTGTTAAAGGGACGTTATGGTTCAAAGTAAAACCGAAAAACCCTTGCAATTCGCTAGTTATGGTAAGCTAAGCAACCATAACTCACGCCACCTGCGTGCATTGCTAAGACTAACACCCAGGACATCAAAGATGACATCACAAATATCATTGATGACATCACTGATGACATCACATGTGCATGTACTTTTCATGAAAAGTCTGCACAAGGGATTCTTATTATAATGTTGATAAACAAACTGTCAAGGATCATTGGAATAGATGTCATGAGCTATGTAGTGCATTAAGCAATGCATTGCTATAAATAGCATTCTATTATGAAGTTCTTAACAGTATAATAATGTACTCATGTATAAACATAAGCATTGTGTGCAGCATACATGATGGAGGTGCAATATTCATAATCTTCCCATGTTAAATAGTGAAATGTTAAATGCTTTCTTATTACAGTTTTGTGTACTGTGCAACATGTTATAAGTAGCTAATGAAACCCACTTCATTATTACATACGAAACACAAAGACATAACAACAAACACAAATATGAGTATATACAGTGAAAGTGAAGTACGCAAAAAAACAGCAATAGAACCAGAAATTGCTCATAACCTACCTGATTATTTTTATGCACAGAAATGATTGTTCTGCTTCAAACCTACTACTTCCCTATGAATAACTATCACATGATGTGACTGCACCCTAACGAGAGTAATGCGAATACAAATACATATTCACAGAAAGAACAGTAATACAAAAAACAGCAGACCAATAAGAAAGTGTTGATAACCTTACTGATTGTCTTCATACACAGAAAGCATTGCTATCTTTCAAGTGTGTATTCTCCCTATGTATATGTTTCATATGCTATGAGTGAACCCCAAATGAATTACTGTAACAATATATTTGAAGTGTAAGGCTACATATATAGTACTTTTGTCTTCCTAAGTATTACTGGCTAAGATATATGACTAAAGGAAAAAAGAGGGAGCCAGACATGTGATGTCATCAGTGTAGTGAAAAAGGAGAACCCACACCCCCCTGGGACCAGCCCTTAGTGCAATAAAATCACTCTTAATCACCTTCCCACACAAGTAAGTTTATGCAAAAGCACGATGAACTCAGCCTGGAAGAAAGCCAATCACACAGAATATATGATGCTTGCATTTATTTTCTACAGTGTCTAATGAGAACTAAGCAGCATTTTACAATAAAATGGGAATGAAAGTGCAAGCTGTACATTGCCAATTGTCAGTCAGAGATGAATATGCAATTATATTGTCTTACGCTCCTAGATAATGTAGATGAAGGTACGATCAGTTCACACCCGGGACCCTTGCCGCTACAGGTGCCCGGCACCCCTTGAGAGAGGAGGGGAGGACCGGCCAAGCCCCCCACAGTCCTACACCAGAGCTGGGATGCGATGCTAGGAGTCTCGGCCCAGATAGTGCACGGCTGGTCATCCAGGCCCTGTTCCTCTTCGTGTGCAAGTCTCACCAACAGCCCAGTATGAGTCCCTCCCTCACTGGCCTAGGTATGGTTCTCTTATTAGGGGCTGCACGTCAATCGCTATGACATACCAGGTCTTCGAGAAGCTTCTAGGCTCACCCTTCCAGGCAGTAAACATGTTTTCGCCTGGAAAGTTACAAGACTGGAAACAGCCAGTCTTGGCTCCCAGGCTTTGTGCACGTTGTTTTGGGAAGGCCTGACATTCCTGTGTTATCAATGCACCTGACTCGCAGAGCGAAGACGAGCAAGGCTGTGCAAAGCTGTGCCCGGCTCCCAAGGGCTGCGTAGAGCCTCTTGCAAAAGCTAGATGTTTATGTCTTCAAGAAGGGCCTTCGCAGTTAACCCCTTACAAGCGTGCGGGCTCACCTAGTTCGAGAGGCCTGGCTGATTTCAGCATTTTCCTCCACGCTTCGAATAAGCTCTAATACACACAAGATAGCTCAGTAGGTTACTGCAAGCGCCTAGAAGCTTATGTCATCTTTGATGTCCTGGGCGTTAGTCTTAGCAATGCACGTAGGTGGCGCGAGTTATGGTTGCTTAGCTTACCATAACTAGCGAATGGCAAGGGTTTTTCGGTTTTACTTTGTACCATAATGTCCCTTTAACAAAGTTCTTTTTACTGAATATATATATATATATATATATATGGCAGTGAACAAAAACAAAGGGGCTACACATGTGATATATTCAGTGTTGTTATCAGTGACATTTGTGATGCCATCTTTCATGTCCTGGGTGTTAGTTTTAGCAGTGCACAGGGTGGGGAAGTTATGGTTGCTTAGCCTACCATAACTGGCGAATTTCAGGGGTTTTTCGGTTTTACTTTGAACCATAATGTCACGTCTGTTACTGAATTTCACAGGTTTTTAGTAGCGCAACTTAACCATAACGTCCCCTTAACAAAGTTTTTTATTAGTGAATATATATATTACATGGCCACGGTAGTGGCCATGTAGTTATGGTTTAGTTGCTGTTTCCATAGGAATAGCACTTTTTGGGGCAGCTTATAAGTCCGCTCCCCCTGGACGAATCCTCACCAAACTTTGCAAAAAAAGTATATGGGGCACTCTGAATTTTCAGGGGGAGGGGAGTTATAGGGGGGGTCCCAAAACATCTTTTTTTCCCATAGACTAAATGGGGGAAAACATTTGCGCACGGCTACAGGTGAAACCGCTGGACGGATGTTGACGAAATCTGCGGCAGGTACAGGGGCTTGGTCCAGAAAGCGTGCTTTTGTAAATTTTGTCACCATACATGCAGTACGTTCATTTATAATTATGAAAAAGTAGGTCTGAAAAAATTAGTGATATCTATGTTCGCTGCGCGGTCACACTTCCCTGATCGGTCGACGAACAAGAAACCGATTGACTAAGGGGCTGCCGTCATGACCGTGTACACGCGACGTCTCTGTCCATTGGCTGCTGCGAGACATCTTCTGCGTCGGATGGTTTGGATGCGCCCGATAATTTGGATCCGCGGAAAGCAGAGTAACAAACAGCGTACACATGTTTTTTTCATTACCCTATTTTGCTGTGGCACAGAGCATTGGGAAAGGTTCACAAAGTAAGAAATGGGTGATCTATGCATTTGTTCCTCGGCCGTCATGATGTAATTTCTATGGACACCTTGTACGTACAGTAAATGCGGGGGATAATAACGATAGCACTTCAGTCCATATAGTGGGCAGGAAATTTGTAACACTTGACTGCATGTAGTGGATAGGAATTTTTTAACTCTTGAAAGCACACGGGTATAGGTAGGCAACATTGAAATTGACAACATGCCGTGACCGTGTTATTTTTAGTAATGCCTATTATTACAATCATTAGTACGCCGCCATGGGTGGCACATGCTATGATGGTAGTGGCCAGGGGCTACAGTCTTCACATATGGGTGATTAATGCACTTGTTCTGGGGGTCGGTTTGTCATGATCTAATGTGTATGGACATCTTGTACGCACAGTACACTTATACCTACTTACTGACGTATGTTCTACGGCCTCCTTGTACGCACAGAAAAGGAGTGGTCCAATAAGGGCAGTGTTTGAGGCCGTGTATTGCATGGGGGAGTTGTTACATTTGTACGGACATGTCTGGTGTTAGGGAACATTGAAATTGCCTACATGCTGTGAATACATTACTTTTTTTTTTTTTTTTAAATAGATTTTTATTGATTTTTCAACACAAACAACGATACAAACCAAACAGCAGTGCAATAAACAATATTCCAATAAACATTTAACCATTAGTGCGCACTACTCCCCTGATCCCTCCCCCCTTCGCGAGCCATTTTCCATGTCTTGTTCCGCTTCTGTTGCACATGAGCGAGCATCGTCATCATCTGGATCTCCCAAAACCCCTGTCCCGAATATGCAGGATATCAATGTCTTCCATGCCATCAAAGAGCCCAGTTCCTCCTCCCAAGACATACAACTCGCCTCTTGCCACACCGCTGTCTCAGCCTCCGCCCATTTCTGTAGGTCATTCCACCACACCTCAACCCGTGGCTTGCTACATTTTTTCCAGCCCATGGCTATTCGTCGTTTGGCCAGCACATACGCTAAGTCTTTCAGTTTGCTTACATGTTTCTGCTGCCGAGGTCTGGGAAACCCACCCAGAAGGCATGCCCAGGCGGTGTCTATGGCAAACGTGACCCCTCTCTCTCTCAGCTTGCGCGCCGCCTCCCTCCAGAACCCCTCAATCACTGGGCACGCCCAAAACATATGCGTCATGTCCGCATTTTCTTCGTCGCATTTGGGGCACGCCTGTCTGCCTGCATTCCGAAATTTGGATATCCTCAGAGGGGTCATGTACGCTCTGTGCGTGACGTACAGTTGTATTTGCTGCAGTCTGGCATTTCGAGACACTTTCCTGTGGTACCCCAAAGCCCGTTCCCACATCCCATCTCCCATTTCGATCCCCACCTCACTCTCCCATTCCAATCGTAGGCATGTCCGTTCCTTCCCAACTTTCGACATCACCATCTCATACAGCCTAGAAATTTCATGTCCCCCTTCCGTTGTATCATATATCCCCGCCATCGTAACCTCCGATTCGTCTGCCATGATATTCTCAGGCCACAGTTCCCGAATTTTCTTCCCCAATCTGTGGTATGTAACATATTGGCCTTCGTGCAATCCAATCTCCTCGCTAAGTTCCACAAACCCCTTAATAGCACCCTCCTGCCACACATCGCCCAATGTCACCAACCCCACCGATTCCCAGTAGGTCCTAATAATCTCCCTCAGCTGTCCATCCACCCCCGCCAGGGCAACCAGTGGAATTTGCGGAGAACACGGAAGTGGGTCACCCATCATTGTACATGCCCGTCTCCACACCTTCCACCCCAGCTTCACCATCGCCGGGTACCTTCTCGTGACAGCCTCGGGCAACCAAATGACCTCCTTTAAGAAAAATGGGGCACAATCTTGCCCGAATAGTCTGAGTTCTGGGGTCTCTTCGTCGGACAGCCATTTAGACACAAACTGTAGTTGGCTCGCTATGTAATACGCCTCAAAGTTTGGGAGTTTGACTCCCCCCTTTTCATGAAAGTTCTGTAACTTCCAGAGCGCTACTCTGTTACGAGTACCATGCCACAGAAACTCTCTGCAAACCCCATTTATTTTAGTGAAAAAACCCTTAGGGATCATGTATGGGATGTTGCTAAAGTAATGTAGCAGCCTAGGCAGAACTACCATCTTGATCATCGCCCCACGCCCCATCATCGCTAGGGGCAACTTCTGCCAAAAGCTCATACATGCGCGTATCTTCTCAACAGCCATCTCTGTGTTGCGCTTGTATTCTTCCTCCACCGTGTGGTAGATATCTATTCCCAGGTAACGGAATGTATTGACTGACCAGGGCACCTGGAGCACCGGCAGCCGCTCCGTGGGAACACCCCTATAGCAGCCCAACGGGAAAATGTACGATTTCTGGGGGTTGACCGCTATGCCCGATAACCTTGCATATCTCCCCATCACGTCCAGGATATATTGTAAATTCTCCTCCGGATGACTCAAGTACAATAACAAGTCATCCGCATACAGGGATATCAGATGGTTTTCTCCCCCCACCTCAATGCCCACGATATCATACTGCTGCCGCAAGTACAGTGCCAGAGGCTCCAGGGCCAAGATATACAACATCGGGGACCAAGGACACCCCTGTCTAGTGCCTCTACTAAGCTGCCATCTCTCGGATATAATCATGCCCGTCCGAACTCTAGCCAGCGGAGCGCTGTACAGCAGCTCCGCCCATCTAATATATCCTGGTCCCAGTCCGTATTCTCTCAAGGCCGCCAGCAGCCACTTCCAATTAACCGAGTCGAAGGCTTTAACAGCGTCCAACGACACTATCGCCATTTCCCCATCACTGTTAGATCCCATTTCAATCACCCGGTGGAGTCGTCTATGGTTTTGGGCAATGTTTCTCCCCGGGACATATCCCGTTTGGTCCGGGTGTACCAATTTGCCTATCACCCTCCGCAGTCTGTTGGCCAGGACAGCCGTTAGTATTTTGCTGTCCTGATTCAGCATAGATATTGGTCTGTACGACCCACAACTATGCCCGGGTTTATTAGGCTTAGGGAGCGGTATAATAATCGCTTCCCTGAGCGATTCCGGCAACCTCCCCTTCTCGAACGCCTCATTAAGCATATCAAGCATCGGGGGGAGTACTTCCGCTCCAAAAGTTTTATAAAATTCACTGGGCAGGCCGTCCGTTCCTGGGGTCTTGCTAGTGGGTAGCTGCCGGACGACCGCCTCCAACTCCCCTAGTGTTATTGGGGCATCTAGTTCCTCTCTCTCCTCCGTGCTCATCCTGGGCAGCCCGATATCTTGCAGGGTCTCCAACATTTCCTCCCGGTCGCCGCCACCCGGATCCCCATACAATGCTTTATAGTAATTTACGAATTCCTCATTGACACCCTCCTGGGTATCTATCTGCTCCCCATCCTCTTTAATTATTGTCCTAATCGGGGGCCTCGGGGTTTCTCTTTTATATAACCATGCCAACAGACGACCCGTTTTATCTCCTCCCGCATGTTGCCTTTCAATATATTTTTTGTAATTTAGATTACAGAGCCTCCCCCAATGTTCTGTACACTGCTGCTGCAGTTTAAGCACCAGTTCGTTATCTATATGCTCGCTCTTCAGCACCTTTTCCAGCTCTCTCTCCGCCTTCTGTAAATCGACCAGGGCCCCATTCTGCAAACCTTTCGATTTAGCAATCGCCACCCCTCGTACCACAACCTTAAAGGCCTCCCACAGAGTTCCCGCCGAGTCAACGCTGCCAGTGTTGGTATCGAAATAGCTAACTATTTCCTCCCGCATGTCTTCCCTAAAAGCCTGGTCTTTAAGCGCCTCTGCGCGCAGGCGCCACGTCGGGATCCGCGCTCTGGGGCGGCCATATTGCCATCCCACCACCATAGGCGAGTGGTCCGAGAGGACCCTCGCTCTATATTCCGCACTAGACACATCCCCCAAGACGTCCGACGTGGCAAAAATATAGTCTAGCCTAGTGTGCAACCGCTGCGGGGCCGAGTAATGCGAGTACTGTCTCTCATTGGGGTGCTTGGTCCTCCACACGTCATCGAGCTCAAAGTCCCGCAGCAGCGTCCGCAGCACCCGGGCTGCCGGGGCGGGCCTAATCACCTTATCGTCGGATCTGTCCATCCCCGGGTCCAACACACAGTTAAAATCCCCTCCCCAGAACACCGCACTCCCCACACACCAACTCAAGTTGGTACTCATGGTCCGGAAGTACTCTGCCGTGCCCTGGTTCGGGGCATACGTGTTCACTACACACATCTCTCTGTTCTCGACTACCCCTCTCACCATAGCCAGACGCCCCTCAGTATCCACACGTTCCTGCTGCAGTTGAAACGGGACATGCGGCGCCACCCAGATCAGCACGCCTCTAGCATAAGCTGAGTACGCGGATCCTACCACCGTTCCACCCCACTTTTTCTTCACCAGCTCTAATTTGTCTCGGGTCAAATGCGTCTCTTGCAGTAATGCGACGTCTATCTTTTGTCGCCTCAAGTACAACATAACTTTGTTCCGTTTAAGATAGCTATTGAGGCCCCTGACGTTCCATGTTAACAATTTTAGCTCCCCTATGATGTACTGATATCTTGCACTCTCCCCCCCGACCATCCCTGCTCGTTCATGCTATCCAGAAGTCTCATCCAAAATCTTCCCTCAGGGCTCGCGATCCCATTCAAACCTCCCAACACTATGTACACCCCAACTGCCCCCACACCCCCCATTCCCCCTGCCCATCCCCTCCCCCCCAACTCCCTCCCCAACTGTTGCCCAGCTCCATCCCGGGAACTCAGGCCCCCCCACATCTAGTTCCGGCTGTTACACACAGAGCCCAGTAGGGTAAAGTCGCCCTAGCGGCCACTTAACTAAGAAATACTAAACGGGGGTGAATGGACCAGCCCCGAAAGGCTCCCATGTACGACAACAATTACAGTGCAAACAGTGCATTTAACATCCAGTTCCAGGCCCGACCTCCCCAGGCCATAGCAATAACTATAGTCAAGTCCCATAGTCTCCGGCAACACCCTCTCTCGTCGTAGAGCACTTATCTCTCATTGACACCTTCATCCGCCCGGACCTCCGACTCCTGGGGGCTGCCCTGCATGTCCAGCCAACCCATGGCTTCCTCCGGTGACTCAAAAAACAGGGATCTATTATTGTGGATCACCTTTAATTTGGCCGGGTAGAGGAGCATATATTTCTTCCCTGCCTCTCTCAATCTTCTCTTGACCGCCCCGAAGTTCATCCGACTCCTCTGCACCATCATGGTGTAGTCTGGGTAGGCCGTTATAGTGGCCTCCCCCCTTTTGATGGTTCCTCCTTTACGAAAATGCTCTAAAATCCTTTCCCGGTCACGGTAGTTGAGGATTTTGGCTATCATTGGCCTGGGCGGACCGCCCGGTGGAGGCCTCCTAGCCAATGCTCTATGTGCTCGCTCCACCGCAAAACCCTGCGACAGCGCACCCCCGGTGATCTCTTGGAGCAACATATTTTCAATGAAGTCCGTGGGGTTATGACCCTCCAATCCTTCCGGGATGCCCACAACACGGATATTGTTCCTTCGGGCGCGCCCCTCCGCTTCTTCGGCCCTGTTCTCCAAGTTGCGTACTTTCTGTTCCAAAATATGCAGGTCGGCCTTGTGTGAGGCACAATCTGCCGTGTTGGCGCTGCCCTCCTTTTCCAGACTCTCTGTGCGCTCCGATAGGGCCTTCACATCCTGTCGAAGTAGGTTCACCTCCTCCCGAACTTCTCCGACTTTGAGGTCGAGCGCTGTTTTCAGGTCCGCCACCACCATTTCAAGCTTGGCCTCCCAAGCGCTTTTCAAGTCCGCTTTCAGTTCAGCGAGAGCAGCTAGCACGTCCTGATTTGGGCTAGCCGCGGCCATGGGTGGCTTCTCCTTGGTCCGAGCACTCTCTGGGCCCGTCGGTGTCTTGGTAAACTCGTCCAATGTGGGCTGTTTTGCTCTCTGTCTGACGGCCTTATTCGCCATTCCACAGCCGCTGTAAGCCGTGGGCCCGTACACGCGACCCCGTCGTAGGATCAGCCACTATCCGAGTGTCCCCCAAAGGTCAGGGCCAAAGCACGTAGTCCGTTGCACCAGTCAGCTCAGGCGGGTCCTAGTGCCGACCGCCGACCGTCGCCGACCGTTTCCCAGGCCCGCGTTAGGTCATCGGTGCCCACAGAGACGCGCTGACGCTCTCCCAAAGGCTTATCTGTATCTCCACGGCCTGCACCGCCCACGTCGCCGCCGATCACCGCGAGGGTGTTCCTTTCAACGCGTTTGTGTCCCTTCCATTGTCCGGTGTGGCCGCCATTTTCACTCCGTCCGGTCCGCGACTCCAGGAACTTCGATGGCATTTATCTACCGTTGCCGGGCTTGTGGAGGTTTCAGCTCTTCCATAGTTGTGCAGCTCATATTCATGGACAGGTACTCTCGTTTCTGGCCTGCGGGAGTTAGTGCCAATGCACTATTGCACAGGATGAATGTAGGATCTCCGGGAGCTCTCCCAAGAGCGCGTCCTCTCACATGGCTTCCAAGCCACGCCCCCCCTGTGAATACATTACTGTTTCCAATGCCTATTATTATATTCATTAGTAGGCTGCCATGGTTGGCACATGCTACGGTGGTTGTGGCCAGGGCCTATGGTGTTGGATGCATGGCCGTCGGCCGAAGGCCTTACTTCCAAGACTCTAGGTCCTAGCCACAACCACCGTAGCATGTGCCAACCATGCATACACCCCTTGTGTTGCATTTTCATTGGCAAGTTGTGGGGAGTGCGTGCAGTGTTGGGTCCATGGCCGAAGCCCATGCCCCCAACAAGAAAGTGGTAAGTACTAGACTTGGAAGACAATGCACACCCATCCCATGTAAGATCTACAGACATACACCTAGGAGGGAAGCCTCTGGGCAGAGGTACAGCAGGATAACACACCTATAGAATAGCACCCACTACCACACATCACTGAGGTGGTTGTGGGGAGACCCTGCAGTCTTGGGTGCATGGCTAAAGCCCATGCATGCAATACTGAAGTCATAAGCAGTGGAGTTCCAAGTTAATATGGGTGTGGTGGATTCTGGTCGTTGTTTTGATGCCCTAGTTTCTTCACTTCATGGCTGCAGACGATGGTCCGAAAAGTACATTTATAAGCAGCCTTTACAAGGACCATGTTTCACATATGCAGTGATGGTTGTGGATAGGACCTGTTCCATGCAACTTTTTTGTAAGGCGTAGGTGGTAGGTTACTCACCGCAGACCAAAGGCCAGCCTACAGGCACTGTAGCATATTACTACCACACATTAGGCGAGTACATTCCCATGTGTAGAAAATGCCTGCCAATATACTTACTCCTTACTTTGTTTAGAATCCAGAACAAAAAAATGTATGTTTGGTTTTCATACTTGGCGGAAGTATCACTTTTTCCATTTCTGTGATGAAAGAAAAAGGTGTGTTAATGTTTGCAGATTTTCCACATTTACCACATTGCTTAATAGACAGTTAATTTTTTTTAGACCCGCATTTTTACTTTAGAAACCAGTGTACTGTGCATTGCGCTGAGTTTCTGTGTTTGCTTTTCTAATCCTTGGGTCTGGGAAAAAAATTCTTGTGGGATTAAAAAAAACCTTCATTTCTTATGCAACTAAGTACTTCATTTTTTCCTTTCAGTGCGTTCTTCATTTTTCTGATCAATGTTATGTTTGTTGCCTTCCTGCCCATTTTTTTTATCAACAGTTAGATACCTCTAGGCGTATTCAAACTGTGCCTTTGTTCCTACAGATTTTCGATACTCATTCATTTGTGTCGTTCACATGTCCTTTTCCTGTAAATTTCCCATGAATGTTTTCTTTGTTGCCTTCCTGCCCATTTTCAACTACAGTTGGATACGTATAGCGTATTCTGCCTGTACATTCATTTCCAACAATCTGTGATAATCATTTATTTGTGTCATTCTTCCATCCTGTTGGGTAGTTAGATACCTGTGGGCATATTCTAACTGTTTGTAGTCTTTCACTTCCTTTATTCACAATTTTGAAGTGCACATTATTTCGTAAATTTTGGCATCAAGAACATTAAATACGCATTTGTTAGGTTAGCTGGCAACCTCTGCTTTAGAGTAATGGTGCTATCATTACATTCAAACCATCCACAATTCTTTTTAATGTATGCAGTGTAGTGACCTGCATTGGTTTTAGCTCCTGCATGGTAGATTATTCCTTCTGTTGCAAAGGTTTTCTTTCCAAGTGACACTCGACCGTGTGTAAATCCAGTTAGTTTGCATTTGTTTTTGGTGCCATGTGCATTATAACATAGAAGCATAAGTATTATGTAGGCACTATGTGATTGTATTAGTAAGGTAGAGCGATTGTCTGAATTGCAAATACTACATCATCTGCCATGGTTTGCATTTTATACAAGTTGCTGAAAAGGAATGCTCTCACAATTTGGTATGGAAATATACGCAAATCGCTCATTTGGGATTTCTTCCTGTATCACTTTGTTACAGAGAGTGCATGTATGTTTTCACATGTACGAAATTTGGAAGATTTCATTTACAGGTATAGTTTTGTTTTCCAATACTAATAGTATGTACATTAGAAATTCTTGTGGATCTTCTTGTGAGTTCATAGTGAATCTCACCATTCCAGCACCGTCGTCCAATTGTTGCCTTAGTCCATAAACACTGTATGTGTTGTCAGGATTGCTTGTTGCATTTCTATGCAGTTCTAACATTTGCAAACACAAATGGTCTGTGCTGTGGAGGTAAATATTGTTAACAATTGGTGGCATTTGAAATAGAATATTCATTGCAACATTTGCATAGCAACTTACCTCACTTTCATTTGTAAATTTGAATGGGCCAGCAAGTTCTGTACCTGAGTGAATTTTTCGGTTTTTCTGTTGCTTCTTTGCCGACATGCCTGGTTCACATTCCCTAATAGGTTCTTCTATGTTTGCGGCAATTGATGAAACTTTAGCTTCTTTTCTTTTTTTTGCAGAATTTCCTGTTGCATTCTGTTGCATTGCTGTTTCATTTACTTTTCTTTTACCATGTTTCACTTTATCTGGAACAGGGTATTGTTTCAGATGAGGGGTGTACAGTGAACGCAATCTATTGTATTCTAGAATTCAAGGAATATCAGCTTTGACTTTACTTGAATCAAAGTTAATTAACAAAAGACGGTCAAGTGTACGTAAGCGTGATAATGCTACGTAGGTCATGCCTTCCTTAAACACTGTCTTTCATATATCTATCAATGCTCTATCTAGGGTAAGACCCTGGGATTTATGAATGGTAACTGCATATGCAAGAGTTAGAGAAAATTGCTCTCTACATACATACATGTCTGAAGAGAAGCAATCGAGACATTGAGCGCCCTATCCTTTTTACTTCTAAAACTTTATCAAAGCGAATATTTACAAACTGAACGCTGTTATCACGCGGGTATGATTGAAAGCCAACAACTGTGCCCAGTGCTCCATTAACTAGCCCTTGCTCTACGTCAAGGTTACGTTTAAGCATTACTCTATAATTTAATGATAATTTCAATACTTTTTCCAACCCAGCTGTGTTGGAGATTGAGGGGGTAATTCATAGAATTAAGCACACAAGTGGCGCACGCGGCTTGCGCACAGTGTGCGCGTGCGATAGTCTGCGCCTGCCGCATGCGCCAAAATCCATTTCGGCGCACAGCGTATTAATGGATTTTAGCCACCAATAGCAGCCGCGGTGCAGAGTGGCGCAGCGACCCTGCAGCAGCGCCAGTAACGCCCCCAAGAACGCCCCTCGCACAAGGAAAAGCCATCAAAATCCCCAATCCAGTGCAAAGGGCTGCGCTAATCCTGGACCAGTATACAGGGCCGCCACACAGCACACGGCAAGCGGGGAACGTGTATTCCTGGGGTTCGCGGGAAGTTTCACCCGCGATTTCAGCAGGGTACGTGTATTTCTGGGGTGCGGCCAAGTTTAACACGCAATTTCAGCAGGGTACGTGTATTCCTGGGGTGCGGGGAAGTCTAACACGCAATTTCAGCAGGGTACGTGTATTCCTGGGGTGCGGGGAAGTCTAATACGTGATTTCAGCAGGTTACTTGTATTTCTGGGGTGCGCAGGAAATTCCACACGTGATTGCAGCAGGGTACGTGTATTCCTGGGGTGCGGGCAAGTTTGCGATTTCAGCAGGGTACGTGTATTTCTGGGGTGCGGGGAAGTTCCACACGTGATTGCAGCAGGGTACGTGTATTTCTGGGGTGCGGGCAAGTTTAACACGCAATTGCAGCAGGGTACGTGTATTTCTGGGGGGCGGGCAAGTTTAACACGCGATTTCAGCAGGGTATGTGTATTTCTGGGGTGCGGGCAAGTTTAACACGCAATTGCAGCAGGGTACGTGTATTTCTGGGGTGCGGGGAAGTTTAACACGCGATTTCAGCAGGGTACGTGTATTTCTGGGGTGCGGGCAAGTTTAACACTCGATTTCAGCAGGGTACGTGTATTCCTGGGGTGCGGGCAAGTTTACCACGCAATTTCAGCAGGGTACGTGTATTTCTGGGGTGCGGGGAAGTTCCACACGTGATAGGCCCTGTGCGAGTGGGGATACGTGTATTTCGGGGGTGCAGGGTATTCCTACACGTGAATTGGCAGTGTGGGTCCTCCCATGTGTTCGCTCTACACCCTCCACGGCCCCTGCAGGCAGACCACACCACAGGGGACTACCCTGCACCCCTGGGCATGTCCCGCAGGCAGCCCAACAACCATGGGCATGCCCCCCCAGCCAAGCCACATGTCACCTTGCACTAGTGATCACCAGCGCATTATCCCTTGCACTCCCACCCCCCAGCAGTGTGGGGCACCTGCCTGCAGGCCCCCACTCATGTCCCCTAGCACCCCCACCCCCCAGCACTGAGGGGCACCTGCCAGCAGGCCCCCACTCATGTCCCCTTGCACACCCACCCCCCAGCAGTGCGGGGCACCTGCCAGCAGGCATCCACTCATGTCCCACTAATGTCCCCTTGCACCCCCACCCCCCAAGCAGTGCAGGGCACCTGCCAGCAGGCCCCCACTCATGTCCCCCTGCACCCCCACCCCCCAGCAGTGCAGGGCACCTGCCAGCAGGCCCCCACTCATGTCCCCTTGAACCCCCACCCCCCCAAGCAGTGCAGGGCACCTGCCAGCAGGCCCCCACTCATGTCCCCCTGCACCTGCACCCCCCAGCAGTGCAGGGCACCTGCCAGCAGGCCCCCACTCATGTCCCCTTGCACCCCCATCTCCCAAGCAGTGCAGGGCACCTGCCAGCAGGCCCCCACTCATGTCCCCTTGCACCCCCACCCCCCAAGCAGTGCAGGGCACCTGCCAGCAGGCCCCCACTCATGTCCCCTTGCACCCCCATCCCCCAAGCAGTGCAGGGCACCTGCCAGCAGGCCCCCACTCATGTCCCCCTGCACCCCCACCCCCCAGCAGTGCAGGGCACCTGCCAGCAGGCCCCCACTCATGTCCCCTTGCACCCCCACCCCCCAAGCAGTGCAGGGCACCTGCCAGCAGGCCCCCACTCATGTCCCCCTGCACCCCCAAGCAGTGCAGGGCACCTGCCAGCAGGCCCCCACTCATGTTCCCTTGCACCCCCACCCCCCAGCAGTGCAGGGTACCTGCCAGCAGGCCCCCACTCATGTTCCCTTGCACCCCCACCCCCCAAGCAGTGCAGGGCACCTGCCAGCAGACCCCAACACATGTCCCCCAGCCAACACGTCATCACAATCTAGATCCCTGGCACTTATGGGCAGCCTCCACATGCCAAACACCCACCCAAGTATTGCATCCATCCACATAGAAATGCCATTTACATGATACAACCCCAATGCCAAGTATCTAAATGAACACATGTCCGTCGCACACACACAATGGGTGCAAGTGAATGTCAAACCCCATATCATGACATGCATGAAATCAATGAGATAATACCACACATCGAAGTTGGAAGAAAAAAATGTCTTAAAAGCAACATGAATGGAATTAAAATCAAACAAACGACAATGGAAATTAAAAAAGAAAAGCTGCATGTCTGTAAAATAATGAAAAAAAACAAATCATAATCCAAAGGAAAGGTGTCCAAAGTCACAGTTCCAAAAATGGAATCCAAGGGCAAAACAAAAGTGAAAACCATTGCTCCATGGGGAAATCCAAACAAAAAAGTAGAATCCAACAGTTAACTATATACAGATGAACAATCCAGGGTCCATGATCCCAACTGAAGAAAAACTCCTACCTAATAAAAAACAAATATACAAAAATATGGTCCATTGCCCAAAAGGTCCAAAATAAAGAAAAAACCAAAGGAAACCTAATACTATCCAACTATTTACAAGGGCAGCGGGCAAGTCCAACGGCTCACATGTTGATGTCCCGGGCCAGGGCATCATTGAATTCCTGCTCGATGTCCCGGAGGCGGTCCTCTTCCATGGCCCCGAGGGTTCGCAGGGACGATGACATCTGGAACTCCAGGTCCCTGCGAATGGCCTTGAGGCACTCGGCCCGCCTCAGGGCCCTATGCATGGAGTTCTTTGCCCTGACCATCATGAGCCGTGCCTCTTCCGCCCGCTGAAGCTCCGCATCTATCGCATGGCTCAACCGCTGCCACGCGGAAGACACTTCCCGTCCAGGGTCCTCCTGGCCTCCGGCCGATGCCTGCCCCTCCGATGATGAAGGCCCCGAGCCATCATGGCTCCCACCTTGTTGTTGCTGCAGCTGTGCTGCTGCCTGTGCCCTGGCTCCTGCTGCCTGCACATCCTCCTCCAGCTGGGGTGCAGTTGTGGAGGTGGCCACCCCTGCTGGACGTCCGACTCCCGACTGTGGCAGGGATCTGTTGTCCACCAGCCTGGCCGCAGGGTCAGAGGCAGCTCCACAGGGCACCCAGGTGATACATGGGTGGGAAGATGGCATGGAGGACGACTGGGGCATAGGGGGGGTTCAGTTGAGGAGGGGGTCTGAACAAGGTCCAGGAAACGGAGGAATCCGGCCCTGGTGAGCTGTCCCAGTGGGTCACCGCGGTCAACGAGCCATGCAAGAAGACGTGCAGTCTCCTCATGAAAAGACTGCAGGTCACCTCGCATGGCACGTTGACGCAACGCCACCCCACCCAGGACAGGCTCAACCCGGTGCCGGATAGCCACATCCGCAGGGAGAGGAAGGCCAGTTGGTGTACGCCAATCCCCTCCCTGAGAACAGGTCTGGACGTAGGCATCCCTGCTGGTGCAAGATGATGCTGTGACAGGATCAGGGACAGGATTGCAAACAGGCACCTCCGCGGCGGCCTGTGCTGCCTCCTGTCCCTGGTCCTGCACTGCACCAGTGGAATCCCCACCTCCAGACCCCGTCTCTGTCCGTTGCACGGCCTCCTCCTCCACCAAACCCCCCACCAACCTGGATGACTCCATGCCATCTTCCTCCGTTGGGCCCTGTGGGGTCTCAGCTGCCCCTTCTGCTGCCGAGGAGTCCAACTCCGACCTCCGCCTCTTGGACCTCCCCTCGGCAGCTGCGGCCTGGGACGCGGCACCGGACTCCTCACTCCCTGACGAGATGAGAACCTGGGAGGGGAGCCGGGCCTTGCATCTCCGGCTGGCGGTGCGATCCCTGCCGCTGTGCTCCACAGCACCTTTTTTCCACCCTCTTCATCAGTTGACGCTGCAGACAGGGAGAAATAAAACACAGGCATCAGGGCACTGTACAATCGACTCATACACACATGACAGTTGTACATGAGTGGCATTGTCAAACTTCAGACATGGCATCACAATCCCGAACACACATGTCATTTTGACTCACACACATGAGCTATTCCACAGTCATATTGCAACAGCCAGCACCATCCATACACATACAACAGCATGAGCAGCTAAAGGTGAGCCAGACATCACATGAAACACAGGGAGTGCACTACACATGCACACACGCCACCACACTTACATGCATGTGTACACCTCCGCCAACTGTCGCAATGTTGAGATCGGCATCCATGTCACATCTGCCAATCAGTCTTCCACATATCAGTGTCACATGCATCCATGTTGCATCACTGTTGCACCCTTGTCAAATAGACACACATGCACATGTACACGGTGCAGATACATGCAGCTGGAACCAACATCCATGTGTGACACCATAACCATGCCAACTGAAATACACTGTAATCCAAACACGTATGCTCACATATCTGCATTTGGCTTGCATGCTTAGCCACACATACACCATCCATGTGTCTCACACATGAAAGGACTTGCATGTGTCTGCCTCACAGCCCTGTACATACACATCCATACATGGCCCTAGAAAACCACATGTACAACCTGCACACTACTGGCACACCACCACACGCACAGCTTCCAATCAGTATGCATGTACACTCACCGCTCGACTCCGGACGGGTCTGCCTCTCAAGGACCTGGACGTGGAGCGCTGGGGATATGCGTTCCAGGACCCTCATCTGATGTTCCGACAGGTGGCCCCGGCGCCCCTTAGCATCCGCTGCCTGCAAGAGGCGCCGGGCCTTGTTGAGGGTCCTGGACCTGAAGTCCTCCCAGCGCTTCTTGACATATTGGAAGTCACGGACTGCCACCCCCTCCGCATTTATGGCAGTCACAATGTCCGTCCAGATCTGAGTCCGTCTTTCCTTGTCGGAGCGCGAACTTCCGAAGAGGGCATCATACTTCCCCAGGACTTGCTCCACCAGGACACCAACTTCAGTGGCAGTGAAGCTGCTGGCCCTCTGCCTCTCTTGCTAGGGGTTGCCAGTGGTGCCAGATGGTGTAGTGCCCGACATGGCAACCCCAGAGGCAGGAGTGGGTGGGCAAGTGGGTCCTGGGGCTGGGCTGTGGAGCGATGGTATCCTAGTTGGGAGTCTTCTGTTCCAGCAGGGGTGGTCACAGCAACTGCACCCCTGGCTGATGTGCAGGCAGCAAATAGCAGGGCACGTGGGCAGCAGGCAGTCGGGCAGCAGCAGATGGCAGGTGGGAGCGTGCTCGGGGCTCTGGAGGCCAGTGATTCGGCCTTTTGGGCAGGAGCGTCGTCTTCCGTGTGTGAACGTGTGACCAGCTTGATACGGAGTGATTTGGCACGTGAAAAATGTGCACGTCAGCGTGTGATTTGAGGAAAGGCCCCTAGCGCGTAAGCACGTCAGCACTCATACGTGCTTTCATTGGACCAAAGGCCCTTCAAGCGTAAGCGCCTCTGACGTGCGTGGGCGTTTCCCTTGTGACATTAGCATAGTGGTTCAGTGCGCGTGAAAAAAAACTCCACATCCGCGTGTGAATGCGTGTAATCCGAGGAAAGGGCCCATGCGCGTAAGTGACGTGATGCGCGTGGGCATTTCCCTCAGCATGGGTTAAAGGTGAGCGGGGGCAGCAGTTCGCTGTACGTGCCTTTCGTGGAGACCGACGTGTGTTGCTGGTTCCTATTGTTTCGCGCGCCATCACAACTTCACAGCTATCAAGGACGTATCTCTTCTTTTGGCGGGGGTATTGGCTACGCATGTTTTTCTGCATCGCGCTAGCCAGATGGTGAGTCGCACACGCTATTTTTCCCACTGCGGGTGCCCCTGTGTATCGCACCCATTTTCGAGGTCATAGTAGCCTGCGTGTCCCACGCATACACGTTATTTGTGTTACTGGGTGCCACCGCGTACTGCGGGAGGTTGATTCCACGCACGTAGGCTGCAGGGTTGCGTGCACTGTTTTACTGCAGTTTTGGGGTGCCTGAGCGTTGCGTGTCCCATCACTACATCACCGGGGTCACATACAGCCTTGCAGGTGCAGGGGGGCTGTTAACATCTTGCTTCCCACCCCCTTCACCCCAATTGCCCAGGTCAATTGTGCTGTACACCTCCCACTGGCACTACTCCATCTGTGCCGGCACTACTACATCTGTGCCATGGTTGGGAGGCCAGCAAAGGTGAGGGGCGCCTCAGCTGGGCGTACTCCTCGTGGCGGGCGTGGTCGGGGATGTGGCCATGGTGACCAGGTAGTAGGGGGACTCCAGGGTGTCCAGGGCGGCCACAAAGGGGGAAGAGAAAGGGGTGCGCCTCTTGAGCACAATGTTGTGCCATGTGTCGGTGCAGTCATGCCACCACCCCCTGTGGTTCCGGGAGTTGCAGCTTCTGCATCTGGCACTGGCGCCCGTGTGACCCGGCAGTTCGTTCCATCAACTGCCACGGGCCCAAGGGTAGTGGTAGCTGCAGGTGCAGCTGTGGACACCGCAACCCAGGCTCAGGGTCTGCCAGCGCAGGCTGCCTTGGCACTTGAGGAGCCCTTGGAAGATTTACAACAGGCCAGGAGGGAAACCGTAGGGGCATGCGGGGCTGCTCTGACCAAGACACGTGTCCCGGGGGCAGTTATGTCATCTGCTGCTCCGAACAGCCGGGTGTTGGCAAGTGTAGGGGCAGATGCACCCAACAACACCCCGGTTGTGAGTCTGCCAACCAGGACCGTTGCGGTCAATGACCCTGCCACAGCGGATGTTGCTGCGCAGGGTCCATTAGAGGGCAACCAGCTGCCACTGACACAAGTCAGGCCTTTGGTCGTCCCTTCACCTGCCACTCCCTTGGCTCAATCCACCAAACCCACTGGCCATACTGGTCAGGGCGGCATTAGCCAACCAGGGTCTGCGCCACATTCCAAGAGGAGGAAGGTTGCACCTGCAGCACAGGCTGGGACCCCACACACAGCCACAACCTCCTGCACAGCGAGGAAGGAGCCTTTCTGCAGGCAGGAACTGGACTTCCTTGTGGACTACGTGCAGGGCCACAGCCGTGGCATGCTAGTGGGTGCCAATAGTCAGACTACGACTGCCCACCGTGACACCCACTGGAAGCAAGTTGCGGAACATGTCAGTTCATTCGGCCATGAGGTGCGCACGGCGCAAGAGTGCAAGAAGCGTTGGAATGACCTCAAACGCAGCGCTAAGGCTAAGCGTGCCTCAAATTACAACTTGACTCTGGTGACTGGGTGTGGGCCTGCACCAGAGGAGGAAGAGCTCACTCCGCATGAGTCACTCGTTGCGGAGTTCATACCACCTGAATCGGTCGAAGGAGTGGGAGAGATGCTGGACTTTGATGCCCAGTCCAGTGAGTGTTGATGCGTGTTTGTTGAGGACGTGTGCGTTTTACTTGTGGGATGTGTTGTGCATGATTGCCACTACATGTGACGTGTACATGGTTCTGATGTGCAAGTAATGCAATGCTTCCGTGATGCATGTCTGCTCTGCTGGATGGTGGACATGTGGAGCAGACGGGGACTGTCCGCATCACCACTATTGAATCCTACTCACATGCTGGTTACCAGTATACCCCTCTGGTCCATGTTCCAGCTCACTGGCCCTTCTGCATGTGGCGTGGGGTGACCTTCCTCTCAGCCCAGGCACAATGTCATAGCATGACTGACGTGCATGTGTCTTCTGCCTGCATGCGGGTACTCCATGTAGGCATGCTCCCTTGCCCTTCCTCTGCCACTCTGCACCCCAGTTCCACCTTTGCACTGGTCTGCTTCAATCTTGCCATTGGGTACTTTCCTGTTCATGCGTCCTGTGTACATGCTAACTTCCAACTTACAATCTGCCAGACATATGCTGTGTGGTACAGCCTTAGTACTTGATGCAGGGTATCTCACTTGTACTGGGCATAGGTCAGATGCCCCGCAGGGACATGAGTGCCCATTCATGCTCCATGTGCATTGCACGCATGCCCCTATGTGTCCTTGACTGGATGATCACTGTAATACAAGTCCTGGGTGACATACATTGCATGGCATCTCATCAGCCTTCCCATGTCAACTGTGGCTCAGTACTGCGTTGCACACATGTTTAGGGTCTGACAATCTGTGTGGGTCACAGGCCTCAGCCTGTTTAATGGCCAATGACTCTGTCCGACTGTTGTAGTGTCTTCTTCACACGTGGGCGGCCTCCAGAGTTTTCATCATGTGTCCTGCTTACTGTCCCATCATCATTTGCAGTGTTGTCACTTGAATCACATTAAGCTGTTGATGCCAGTCAACACTGCCTGTCAATACACAGGTCTATGGTCAGCCTTTTGATACCATGCTAGGCATCCCTGCTTTTGTACTTGGGTGGAGGGGTGCTTTGCTTGTAGATATGCTACCCATCGAATGCACATTGCACGTGATGCCTGAATTTGACCTTGCACTGCCTTCACATTTCCTGACACACACCATGGAGTCCTTGTACATGTAGGTAGTGAGTGACATACACATTTGCTGCACTGCATAGACCCACTTCTATGCAAACTGCCACCTTTCAACAGGTCTGATCATAGAAGCAATTCAAAGTTGACCCAGCATGCATGCCAGGTTCTATTTTGTGTGTCACATGTCGGCCTGATATGTTTGTTGTCGGTGTGTGTGTGTGTGTGTGTTGTGTGCTTCTGACATGTGTAGTGACCTTTTTTCTCTCTATTTTTCAGGTGATGACGCAATGGAGGCGGAGGATGGTGTTGTCATGCCAGACACAGGATTGTTACCACTACATCAACCCGGCACAAATGGGGGTCGTGGGGTGGTAGGCCACGAAAACCCCCCCAAGTGCTACAGTCATCTTGTCTCTGGCTGCCTATGAGTCCAGCCCTGTTGACGACTCTGACGTCCATGTCGTGTTGGATGATCATCAAGTCCATGTGTCAGTGGTGAGTGATTCTGATGTGGACACTACTCTGTCTGCGACACCTGCACTGAGGGGTCAGACAGTTTTGGTACCTCCGCCCGTGGTGGATCGGGATGCAGGGTCACCCTCCACACCAGTCACTGATGTGCCTGGGACATCACGTCGACGGGGGCATGTAGTCGTGCAGCCGCGGGCGGTGCCAACACAGCGGGGACACTCGGTACTTGGATCCTGCAGGGGTCATGCCCAGCAACGCAGTCGCCGTGCGCAACCGCAGTATACTGAGTGGGAGCAAGACATGACTGCCAATTCAGATCGGCAGGGGGCAGCAATGGAGAACATTGCTGAGAGCATGGAGCGTGTGGCCCGATCTGTGCTCCCCCTGCTAGGCAGGTGCTTCTCCAGCAGCAGGCGGCACGGTCCACGGCCCGCTCGCTCAGGCTGGGCATGGCGGCCTCAGACAGGGCACGCCAGGCTGAAATGTCGTCTCTGAGTCAAGCAATTGCTGCTCACGCAGAGGCGCACATGGATGCCCTGAGGGAGGAGTATGCTTCCCTTAAATCCACTCTGGGTGTCCTTCTGATGTCCCAGAGGCAGCGGGCAGAGGAGAGGTTTGCACAGCTTGAGTGTACCATCTCGGCTGAGCTACAGGCTTGCCGGGAGGTGCAGCGGTTGTCCAGCCAGGCCTTGCAGGAGGAACTCCGTGTTACACGTGCTACCTTGCAAGAGGAAGCACGTGAGGATCTGCATGCAGACCTACGTCACATCGCCACACAGAACCAGGCTCACCCGTCCGGCAGACTTGCTGCTGTCGAGGGGCAAGCTGTGGCTAGGCGTGGCCAGGCTACTGTGCCACGTCCTCCTTTCCAGGATGAGCCAGACTCGGACGACCATCTATCTCTGTGCAGCCGTTGAGCCCATGGAGGTTTTTTTTTTGGCTCAGCATCATCACATGTGGGTGTTGAGCAGCACTCTGTACCCCCCCCCCCCCTCCTGGGTGCCTCCCCTCCCTCCCGGGTCGTATGTGGCCATTTTTGATTTTTCTTTTAGTTTAGTTAGTTAAGTTTCTGTTTGATAGTTAGTTTAATTAGGTAATGTAGGTTTTTCATAGTTAGTGTAATTTGTTAATATAGTTTAAAATTGCTTGTCTATTGTGCTTTCATGTGACGGTGCGGTGCTTTGTGGCTTTTGAAAGCATCCACTGTCTGTCCCAGCTGGGCCCTTCAGGCTTGTCTTGTGTATGTGTTTGCTGCTTGGGGTCCTTGACTCACATATGCAACTCCTGCTTCCCTTATCCATGGGCTCGCAAGGATGGTTCGGTGTAACAGCCTATTACACAAGGGCTTTGGACTGTCATATCTGTGGCATGTCTGGTGCTGTGTAACTTGTGTTAACACCCCTAGGGGGGGATGATTGCAGTGTTATTGACCACTGTTCTGCTTTTGCTAGATGGGGTGTTTCATGATTAATGTGTACATTCATTGCTATGCATTGTGTAGTATGTTTCTTATCTTTACTGTACACGTGCTTGTTGCAATTCATGCCGTAGATAGTGTGTTCCACACTTTGGATGTGAAAGACGGACTGATGGTGTGATTTCTGATGTACGTCTCTGACATGGTCCAGTAATGAGATGCCTGAAGAGACACACACAGATGACTCTAAAGCATTAATCATGTTTTTCATGCCCTTTCTGCAGGGGGATGAGCCTCCAGACCACCTTTGCCAGCAGACATGGCCCATTGGACGTCTGAATTCTGGACACGTTTGTTGGTGCCCACATGCACATGTGTGCGCAAGCAGAGGCACAGGGATTGCAGACATACATCCTAGAACTGCTGACGTGTTCCAAGGAACTCCAGGCAAGGTGAGCAGCACAGGGGGGCCACAGCAAAGCTTCCACCAGGCCAGTTGCACATGCAGGCTTAGTAGCAGCACTGACAGTGAGCTTGGACGAATATTGGTGTTGAAGCACACAATACAGCTCAGATGTGTTGGTGGACTGATGGCTAGTTGATTGTAAGGTTGTCTGGGGCACCTGCAGGGGCAGTGGCACATACCCACCGGCCGACCATGGGCCATTGAGGCACTTGTATCACCCATGTTGCCTTCTGAGACATGGAAAGGAGCAGCTCAAAGGGACATACATCAAGGGACAGACTCGGGTGCAGTGCATTTCATTTCCATGTACATTTTGAAACATGCACTGCTTATTTTTTTACGGTCATGGTGGGACACGACTTTTTCTGAAGTCATACCTTGCTATATGCATCTGTCTGCTTACCCAGGGAACATTGCATGTTGTGTGAATCATGACACATTGGTGTTCCATTTGCCACGCACCCACCGGCGCCTGACTTACTGCATTGACTGTGTATGAACCATCACAGGGGGAATGTTACGTATGGGTACGAAGCATCCACACCAGATTGTCTGTTTGTAGAGTAGTTTGTTGCTATGGGGCATATTTGGTGGTGTGTTTGTGTGTTATGGGCATGCACAGATTATTAACTGTGGCTCTCTTTGCAGCATGTCCCGGGAGGATAGCTCAGCGGCAGCGTGCGCGTCTTGGAAGCAAGACGACACGAAGCAACAACAGGTTCGATCCCCGGGTCCGCGCTTAGAAACCTCTGGGTGTTTAAGCGCGTTATAAATACGTAACTAAGACAAAAAAAACAACACAATTACACAACTAAGAAAAACAAACAATTCCTGTAACAGCGCCTCGATGCCTGTGGGCTGTGTGAGCGCTTTATAAATGTTAAATAAATTAAATTAAATTAAAAATTGAAGTGCCCCTGTAACCGGACCTGAGAGTGCGCAGGCAGGAGGCCAGCACTCAAAACCAGAGCTGAGTGTCTTGTTGTTTTTCTTTCAAACTGCTCTACATAGGCTTGCTGGGGGGTGCACTGATGCATGGATGAATGTGTAATTCAATTTGGTATGTTTTTTTTTCCCTAATCACCCCGAGTCCTATCCAATTCTAAACCCTGTACCCTCTACCCGGTGTTCCTGCCTCCCGTACCTATCCAACCAATGTTCCCTAACCCTCTTTCCCCGCTGGGGTTGCGGATGCCTGTGTAAGCCCCAAGCTTGCAGGCACCAAAACCCTAGAGGGGGTGCTTGGTTCGTGCCACTCCTGCGCCTGGACTCCGGAAGGCCCTGACAATGATGTACAAGTTTGTTATGATTGTGTATGTGTTAATGCAAGTACTCCATTTTAGTGCATTCCCTACTTTCACGTGTCATTCCTACTCCCCTCTCCTGCCCCTCATTCCAGTTATCCAGTATGCCAACGGCTGTCCCAACTGCATATCCCTGACCCTCCTTCCCCACCAGGGTCTCAGAGGCCTGTGTGAGTTTGACCTTGCAGGCACCCAGGCCATGGTGGGGGTGGTTGTTTCGTGCCACTCCTGCGCCTGTACACGGGAGCTGTGACAGTACACATCCGTTCATGGTGCATCATTCTATGTTATGTACCACACATGGTTCACATCCTGTTGTGACATTGTTTTACTGTGCTACCTTGGTTGTTACATCATTGTGGTAGTACTTGGACTTTGTGAGGTACTGCTACTTCAAGTCATCTACTGGAGGCTGTTCTGGTTCGTTTTTCTGCCTTGGATTTTGTGTCTTTGCAAATGAAGGTGGACTCTGAGGGTGCAGGCAACTTTTAACACACAAGGTGGGAGATGGTGACGAAGGTGAAGGGTGATCCCGTGGCCAGGTGAAATTGAGGGTTGAAGGCTCCATGACCCAGGTGCAGTTGTTCAGTGGGTCAAGGTCATTTGTGAGGGAGGGGGGTGTTTTGTTGTTGATAGTTGCCTTGCCCTGCAGTGTGATGGGAACCCTGACATTGTAATTGTGGTATCCTATGTAGATGATGTGTTCTGCTGATCAATGCATGTTCATGTGTTGTGTTTACCTTTCAGGTGTGAGGGGATAGTTGTGGTTTGATATGCTGGGGTGTACACATGGTGAATGTTCACATGTGATGTGTAGAGGACACTGATGGTCAATTCATTGCACATGCATATGTTGAGGGCATGTCCTTGCTGACCCGCACACTCGCACTATGATGCACTACATGTACAACCACCCTTTGATATCCACATGTACAATCTGTTTGCCTTCTGCTGCCCACTGTGTCCCTGCAGCACATGTTCTGTGACCAATTATGGATCCTGTACATGCCTATTTTGCTTTTTGATGTGGTTTGTCACTTAGATGTGATGCTCAGGGTGTGCATCACACACAATGACTGTTCACTGTGATGTGCGCTGAGCAGTGTGTTGCAGGAGTTGGACACAGCACACAGAAGCTGCAGTGTTTATTGTGCATGTAGACAGGCATTCTTTGTTATGTTGTGGCTCCTACTTTTGCGATGCATTTGGGAATGACTTATTTTGGGTGGGAGGTTGTTGGTCAGGCATTTCATCTGATTCCATGTCAGGCATCATTGTCTGATGCCAATTTACATTTTTCACATGGCAATGTGTACCTTATTGGTACTGTGTTGGTGTATGGCTATTGCTTGCCATGTCATGTTGTGGTTTGGGAGGGTTTGAGTGACATAACAGTGATGGTCATGGCCTGTTTTGTAGGTGTGTGTGATTCACACCTTGCATGTCGGGGTCAGCCGCTTCTCGAAGCAACGAGTTGGGGGTAGATCTCTCTCCACGGCAGGGGCCTCCATCTGGAACGGCCTTCCTGCCTCCCTGAAACTGGAGGAGAACCATCTCTGCTTCAGGAAGCACCTCAACACCTTCCTCTTTGCTTCTTCTTTCTCTCTCCCTCTCCCTTGCTAATTTCTTCACTGAAACTGCACTGAATCTGCAACTGGGTCACTCTCACCGACCTCGGTCCCTGGCCCAGCCACTCTCCACTTGCACTGCCTCCCTGACAACCCCTGCACTGCGGGACTGTCTCTGTATCCCTACAGCCCCCCCTTCCCAGCACTTGTCTGCACTTACCTTTGCACTATTTATTTTTTACTCTACTTAGCCTTTACTGCACCCCCCCTTCCCCTTGCACTTTTCCCTTCCACCTACCCCTGCACTGACGCGATCTAAAGGACACCTGGCCTAGTAGGATTGTTGTCTGTCTTCCCTTGTTCCCCCCTCCCTGTCTCGTCGCGCCTTGCAACACTTGTGTATAGGTGCGTTACAAATGCCATATCATATCATATATCATATGTGTGCCTTTTGGTCACACAGGATAGCCTGTGTTTAAGTAGCTAGGGATGCACACAATGTGGCACTTCCATGGCAACAATCTCAGGGTGGTAAGGTTGTGACAGTTGACTGTCTCTTTGTCATCATCAATTGTCACCTGGTATGTGCCAGGCCTGTGTGCACTCCGCAGGGGTGGGAGTTTAGGTGAAAAATGTGGCCACAAGCTGGGTCCGGGCTTCCTCGCCATGTGCCCTATCCCCTCCATGGGCAGTGCCTGTGGTTGGAGATGTGGGGGCACCACCATGTCCACCGGTACACCCTGCCATGTTGCAACATTGTGCAGGACACATGCTGCCACAATGATCCTGCACACTACTGGGGGTGCATAGAGTAGCTGCCCGCCAGAGCGGTCAAGGGAGCGGAAGCGTGACTTGAGCACTCCGAATGTGCGCTCCACAATGGCCCTGGTTGCAATATGAGCCGCGTTGTATCTTACCTGGGGTGGTGTGGTGGGGTTCCGGATTGGCGTCATCATGTGGTTGCTCAGAGGGTAGGCACTGTCCCCTGGGGAGGTGATAATAGTTGAGATTATTAGGGTTTGGGTATTTGTCTGTGTGTGACTTGCATGCATGTGCACAGGCATTTGTACTCACCTAGGAGCCATGTGTCACCATGCTGCCCAGCTTCCAGGACCCGGCTCAGGGCGGACATTCTGTATATGAAACTGTCATGGGTGGAGCCAGGGTAGTTTGCATAGACAGAGGTGATGATTCCCTTTGCATCGCATACCACCTGTACGTTGATGGAATGCTAGTGCTTGCGGTTTCGGTAGATGTGCTCAGTGGCCCTAGGTGGACGTAGAGCCACATGGGTGCAATCTATGGCACCGAGCACTTTGGGGAAGTCTGTAAAAATCCAGGACAACGGCCTGCCTTTCTGCGGGTGTTCTGGGCATGTATATGTGCCTGCGGACTGAGGGGCGTGCTGTCATTATTGCCAAGACCTGGTGTAGGCAGCGTGACTGCGTGGCCATGAGACCCCCCCCCACTATGGCAGTGGTCCGCTGAAATGACCCAGTGGCCAAAAAATGCAGGACATTGAGCACCTTCTCCAAGGGGCTCAATGCTTGGGAGCAAAGGGTGGGGGATGTAAGGTCATCTTCCCACTCCCTGACCAGGTCTAGGATGATGTGGGGTGGAAACCTATACCTGCCGTAGACCTGGTCGTCAGGCATCCCAAAAAGGCTTGTCCGTGGTGAGAAAATGCGTGCCCTGGCTATTCTTCTCCTCCTGCGGTGTCCCACGATCAGTGCTGCGACAAATGGGGCATTCATCGTAGCTGTATATACGTGTTTGTTGTTTGCACGCACTTTTATACTGTGCACGGGGACGCTTCCGCCTGCCTTCGTGTGGCGGACGCGTTGACGCCTGTGCGTGTCTTTTGCCGTGCGCGGGTTTCCCGTATTCGAATCCATGAATACGGGTTGTTCGCGTGCGTGTGGGCGTTCCGTGTAGTTCCCTGCAGTACTTCCCCAGTTACGCCTTCTTTTTCACACGTTGTTCCCCATTCCGCGTGTTACGCCCACTGTTCCGCCCAGTTTTGTTGTGTGCGCCGCACTATGTGCGCTTTTGCTGTGCGCGTAGCGCACGCCGTTTGATGACGTGTGTGCCCCTGTGCGACATGCATGAATTTGGCGCACGACCAGCGGGAAACTAGCACAGCGCCTTCCTTGTATCGCACGCGTGCGCTTGCACTTGATTTCTCACGCTTGCGCCTCCTTGCGCCTGCTTGCGCTGGGATTTTCGGCGCACGTTTGTTCCATGAATCGACCCCTGAATGTTCTAAACTATTAAGTCTTGTTGTGGCTTGCTCACACATGGGTACTGTCAAACCATGTACATCTAGTTTGTCTGTGGTGCTAATTTCTATTATTGCTTGCATTTCTTTCTTTTGCAAGCTGTTTCAAATTCAATGAAACAATGCTAGAGTTGGCATTAAGGCCATACAATTGACATTTTTGTGCGCCATTTGTTCCATAACATCAGTTGTGCATGCATTATCGCCATAAAGTGCATGTATATGCCACTTTTTCAATACAGCTTGTGCTTCTTGCGATAATGCACCAACTCTAATACTTTTTAAGATGTTGGCATAAGTGAGATCTGCAGATTGCCGCATGTTCTCAGTTAATTCTCTGTATTGGAAATGTTGCCAAAGGTTAACATTACCTATGCTACCAACAGTTTTCCGGCAGAGTTTGTGGCCTAAGGTTTTAAAAATCGGTTCACCTTTTACTGGTGTCAATTGTAGAAGATCTCCGAAAACGATAATGTGATTCCCAGCAAAGAGTTCTTCCTTATTACTTTTAAGTACTTCTTGCAATCTGAGATGAATCAAAGCCAACATTAGATTGGAGACCTTGGTGCGCTGATCTTTGTTAAGTTTTCCTTGTTGCACAGTTAAGTCCTCTGTATCTTCTTGATACTGATACATGGTGTTCTCTACTTCTGCCATAGCAACTTCAGCCTCATTTGCTATTAGTGGTTGACTTCCTGTTACAGAAGGTTGACTACTGTCGGAAGGGTGTTTATCTAGTTGGGCCTGAATTTCTTCTTCTTATTGCTGCTCATTGTGTAACATTGTTTTGTACTGCGTAAAGTTAACATCAGTGATAGTGCTTTCATTTGCTTTGAAAGCATCTTCATAGCACTCATAATTATCTCGTATGTCTTCCTCTTTTCTCCATGGTTTGAAAAGTTGTAAAAGAGACATGTAATATAGTTCTTTCTGTTGAGGAGTTTTTAATGACAACTTCACATGATTATATAAGCTTTGTTTGTTAAGATTCACTAAGCTCCCTTCACAATCGGTTACTCTATATCTACGTTTACTTTCATCGGGTTTTACATTATTTTTGTATGCAAAGTTTTGAGCTATGTGGTCCAGACACAGGCTTTCCAGAGTGGTACTCCTGTTCGGATAGTATGCGTCCAGTAAATTGTTTTTCAGAATATCTTGGCTGTCGGGATCATTTCTTGCAATAGTTTCTATGTCCTCATATGATTTTAGCACTCTTTTTCTAGATTTTGCAGGACCAAGACTGAGCCATACTATGTTGTCTGATTTTCCGTACAAAGCAGTGCCGGTTAAACGATCTGCTGCTTCATAGGCCCCACATTCTCTATGAGAGAGCATTTTTCTGCCCAGGTTGTACAATTTCTGTGATAATGTTTTGTCTGATGCTAGGTCATCCCAGAGGTCTTGAAGCTGTGTTTTTTCTGCTTTTGTTAAGTAGGCTGTAACATATCGTGCAACAGCAGTTGAATTGTCTGCAATGTACTGCACATCTATGTTTGCATTCTTCACTTCTTTTTATGCAAATTACGTGTTTTAGGTGATTTCCCTTTAACACTATGTCTACTATTTATCTTTGTTTTTGTATTTACGGCGACAATATTTGCCACATTTGTGTCTTTGAAATTGTAAAATCTGCCCATGCAGCTCACTATGACTCTGTTGTGAAGGGATTTCACATGTGACATATTTTGGGATAAACTGCAAAACAATGCCATCACTGTCGTGGCCAAATTTCGGTGCACCTTTGATCCATAACAGCATGTGAATATGTGGTGCTCCTCTCGCGTGATTTCTTTTCTCCAAAAGAAGTGTTGCACTTCTCCAAGGGGAGGAACAATTTTATTGCAAATAAAGTTTAGCATTGCAATGAAACGATGATGAAATATCTTGAGACATTAACTGGATCTAGAGAGCAAAGTTCGCCAGGTGTTAATATATCTATGTTGTTTTTGTTGCTGTTTGCTATGCGTAGGAACTCCTGCAAATCTTCCCATGCGTATTCTGCACAACTTAAGCGTAACAAACCAAGTTGGTGGTCCAAGGTTTGTAATCATGCAACGCACGTCTCTGTGCCGTCTAAACCAGTATTCCTTTGTACCGCGCATGCATGCAAACAAATTTGTTATACTTGATTATATAACTTCATCTTTTTCTTGTACTTTTTGTATTAACTGCGTAACTGACATATTTTGAAAGTGCGTTCCAGATTTAAGAATGTGTGCAACTCCATAACATAGTGTTGCTAATTCACTTCCGTAAAGTAGGTGGAATATGTATTCCACATTTTGTCTAAATCTGGGATCTTGGCAATAAATTTGTAATGAGCAGTATTCTGATGCCCCAATCTGAGTGGGTCTATCATCGTACCTCCCACCTTTGCCAGTAGGAAATAGCAGTGGAAAAACATGTGCTTCTATACTTTTTTCCCCCAAATACTCATTGGTGACCCTTTGGTTTGTCGCATTTGGTAAGTTTCTAGTGCATCATCTATAGTTTCATTGGAATGCAATGGATGAATTGTGTAGTGGTCTAACAGAGGGGATACTGTAGCTGGATCCAGAAGTTCGAATTGTCCAGTTTCTGATGGCTCTTGAATTATTTCAGTTGTTTGTCTTAAGCTTTCATCAATATTTATTTCCTTGTAGTACTCATTGTTGTCTTTTAGATATTGCAATGCCTGTGTAACTTTGTGTAAGTCTACTAATTGTTGCCAATTTATTTTGTCCTTTGTTGGTACTCCATTTACCAAGACTATTAAAGAATGTTCTATTGAACGTTCCACTCCTAGAGTGTGTACATTTTCCGTTAGATCTAATGGCAAGTACACTACTTTGCCACAAATGCCTTTCACCAATTCAGAGGGAGGTAAATTTGCTGTTTTTGGATGAAGGCATATAATTGCTTGAAATGGGTGAACTGTTTGAATTATTATGCTCTCATACAAATTGAGCTGTTGCAGGATTTTTGGTAATGGAAACAATTCTAAATTATTTGTAATTGCACGTGAAGGAGTGTAGGTTGTTGTCTAATTTTGCAGTACAGTGACTGCAACATAATAGACGTTCAGTTACTTCATATTTGCTTTCAGCTAAAAAGGTACAAAGCTAATTCAAACCATTTAGAGTGTTCATTGTTTTCTATTTTGTATGCTTTGTCCACATTTTTTGTGTTCCTTTTGTAAAACGTTCTGCGGCAACATACACACACATGGTTTGGTACTTCAGCCGATGACCTTTTAAATTTTAGTATTTCTTTTCTGTATGTGTGCAATAGAAGGTTGCTATGTGCAGAATTGTTGCTACTATGCTCTAAAACTGTTGCATTTTCTATGTGGCACTCACTTCCAAAATACTTTTTGTGAATACGGTCCATTTCTTCTTGTAAGTATTTGGGTGTACCATGCAGAAGAGTGGTATTTAAATTGCCTAATTCTGAAGCTGGACTTTTTGCACAATATATTTTATACACTAAATTTCTTACGTTAGAATGATGTACTGATATTCTTTTGACATCATGGAAGGTACATTTGAAAATAGGCCCAGAAATGTAGGCTAGTGAATGTCCTTTTAGTCCTGTGTGTTTTCGCACTACACAAATATCCATATTTTGCAGCACTTTGATTTTACTTTTGTCTTTACCTTTTACATATTGATTGAGGAAAACACGTAAAGATTTGAAAGATTTATTTGGAATGGCACACATTGATGTGCACGGCCATTTGTATACTGGACGGTGTGGTTCTGCTGAATCGAGAGGTAGTTCTGAGTTTTCAGCAGACAGTTTTGTAAGCAGTGTTTCTTGTTCCATGATGGTAGTATTGATTTTCTCATACCCACGTCCACTGCTACGGATGGCAATTGTGTTTGTTTGATTTTGTTTGTATGCTTCTTCATTGTAATATGGCTCTGTGGTTGTTGTGTGACTCCATTCACTACCACAAACATGCAAAAAATTATTTTTGTTCACATTCCGTTTATTGCTGAGTTTCATTTGTAGTTTGGTACTTACTTTTGTTAGTGCTTTCATCCATTTTAACACTAACATGAACAACTTCCTTTTGAGAAGGATTGCACTGTCCATGAGTGCTTGCAGAATTAACTTTCTACGGTACGTTTTAAGGGGTGAGGATGACTTTGGTCCTCTTCTTAGTAGATTCTGAAGGACTCTGTGATGAAACATTTTTGCCAAAATACTTTTTTTTACTATGGGTTCTTCTTACACAATCAGGATTATTAGTAACATTGTTAGCTGTACTGGCAGCCATTTCTTTGACATCATTTCTGTGTTTTGTGATACTTTTTGATGGAGGACGTACAGTTTCGGTATTTGAGACTTCTTTTATTATGTTACCCAATTTCATTAGGTGGTTTGTACCAAGATTCTCCCCTAACTCTACAACAGGTGGATGCTTACATTGGGTACCTTTATTTGCTCTAATTCTGCGTTCCTTTCTACGGAGCTGCTTTTTGGTAGGCATTCTTTGGTGTCTGTTGAGAAAAAAAAATTCTTTGGTCTGTTGTCCAATGTATGTGTGCTGTGTGCCTATGTGTGATGGGGAAACTCTTTGGCACGGTGTGTCAACGCACAGTGACCTCTATCATTTGGTAAGGCTACTTTACTGTTTGCATAGTCGTACAATGTGCTTTAGATGAGAG
The DNA here is from genome assembly GCF_040938575.1 of Ambystoma mexicanum. Classification (NCBI taxonomy): domain Eukaryota; kingdom Metazoa; phylum Chordata; class Amphibia; order Caudata; family Ambystomatidae; genus Ambystoma; species Ambystoma mexicanum. The sequence continues at coordinate 461,677,953 of NC_090927.1, read as the reverse complement.
TACACAGTGCCCTACTTGTGCCAAGAACCATTATTAATAACCAAACTGGCAATAACTTGCTACCGCCACTTATTTTGACAATCTAACCTTCTGCGGACGTCCTATGTCATTTCAGTACCAAGCACACAGCCATTTGTCAGACATTCCACCTGTTGATCGTTGTCCTATAATTGGATATTTGTAGGCAGAATGGTTTACAAATGAATGCTTCCTTTGGTGCCCAAAGTAAACAAATAACCCACGCAGCCTCTTTAAGGAGAAGTTACAATATGAAGGTTGCACTGTACTTACTTTTTTGTGGAAGATGCCAAGGTTTCTTCGGATATGTCATCTGCAGTGTAGATGTTGTTGATTCTCAGGTGAGTAGTCTTCACTGTGAATTAAAAAAACCATATCAATGACTTTGTGTGTTTGCAGCCGTCATGATACTGCAGCCTTTACTTGTACTTATTTCGTCATACGATTCAACTTTGATGTTTCAACCCAATCCACGTGCACATTTCACTTCTCTCTGCGCACTCTTTGTATACTACTTTCAATATGGTACTTCAAAGTCCTTCAAAATATCTATCTTTTCTTAGAGGTTTGGAAATGCCTTGTTCTTTACAAAGTGTACTATGCATAGGAGAGAGGTTTGTAAGTGATAGGGCAACATAGTAGATGGGCAAACTTTTTGTACTTCTTAATGCAAAGCACGATGTCCAAAAATCGGGAGACCCTCCGAAGGACATGTCAGCACCACAATCGGGACCGATTACTATTGTCATACGATCACATTGCAAGTAGCATTACTGTTGGCAGTACAGAGGACAGAACTGCCCCATTTTCACATACAAAATTCAGGTCTACCCTAAATTATACTTCTCAACTCACACGCTTTTGGTTGGTGTCACCCACCTTGTAAAGGGCAGACTCACCTGCCAAGCCTCCTGCACCGCCATTATTCCAATAGGCATGTCACCCGCCAAAAACGAAATCAGCTAATTTCACCCGCACTTCAAACAAAAATGGTGAGAGCTATGCCTAAATAGGCATGCTTGCAACGTATGTACAGGTTATGCAGAAGAAAGTAAGCAGTCGTGCAAATTGTTAATGGCAAATCGGCATTCTCTCACTTTACAAGGGGGAGCGTTGTTATGTGCTTCCTATGGAAATTTACTGGCATTATTTTGTCTATTTTAAATTATAAGGCTTCCACATGTACTCTGATTAGAATGAACAAACCTGCACTCTATACTGATGCATGTGGTCATGCATGGAGCTGTACGTAGAAATTCACAATCCTTGCACAGTAGCTTGTGAAGTAGGTGCTTTACAATGGTATGCGATTTCCATTAAGAATCAGACAGTAATTTTGAAGTGCGCAATGATGATGACTGAGTTAAAATTAGCGAGGTTCTATGTGATTGGTGGCTGATTGTGCGCCCGCTTAGTTGTGTCCAATGATGGACTCGCTTTGGTACCGCTGTAGAAAGGGTGGAAGGACTGGGTAAGAGTTACGTGCCGCACGTAGGCAACGCTTGTCCGCTGGTAGGGCGTGTCACATATGGGTTTCTACAGCTAATCCTGCATGGAAAGACGACTGTAGCCATCAGCCAATCAGATGTTGACATTACTCTTTTGTGTCGCACGACGGTGCACACACTGAAAATGGCAGAGGTGCAGAGGGTCTGTGTTTTGCTGCTCTGAGACATTTTTGTGCAAGGCTTACAACACTATGCCGAGAGTAGGCATGTGGCACACCATTTAGATGTGCGAGGAGTGGAGGTGGTCTGGAGCGCTGACACTGCTGCCAATGCTGCGGCAATTCTGCAAGTTTGCAGAGACATCCGTAGAATGACCACTCCTCACGTGGTAATTTTGCACTACGGTGCTTGCCACTTGGGATACCTGACTTCACGTAGTTTGTTGGCAGATTTGGCACAGTTGGTTGAAGCAATCATGACCATCTTCCCAACATCCAAAGTTATTTTTTCTGCTTTACTCCCCAGACTTCAATGGACCAACACTTCTGTTTTCATGCTGCGAGTTGGTATGTTTTTTTGTAGCCACGATAACATTGCTCCGAGCAATGCGCATTACTTTGAAGGAGATGATATTTGTGATGTCCTGGGTGTTAGTCTAAGCAATGCACGTAGATGGTGCGAGTTATGGTTGCTTGGCTTACCATAATGGGGGAATGTGCAGTGGTTTTTGGTTTCACTGTGAAGTATAACATTCCTTTAGTGATTTTTCTTTACTGAATGTACATATATATGTATGGCAAGGAACGAAAAGAAAGGGGCTAAACAAGTGATGTTGTCATTGATGTCATCATTGACATTTGAGATGACATCTTTCATGGTCTGGGTGTTAGTGTTATCAGTGCACAGGGGTGGTGGCAGGTTTGGGGGCTTAGTTTACCATAACTGTCGAATTTCAGGAGTTTTTCGGTTTGAATTTGATGCATAAAGGGGAGGTGTAATTTTTTTTTAGTGACGTGTACAGGTTTTTGTTGGGGCAACTTAACCATAACGTCCCTTCAACGAAGTTTTTTTTGTAGTATATATATATATATATATATATATATATATATATATATATATATATATATATAGGGCCTCATTACGAGTTTGGAGGTAGCCATGCCTCCAAACTTGGATCCGGGTCCGTGGTCCCTGAATCGGGAAATACAGCCCCATTCCGACTTTGGAGGACCTGGTATTTCCCCATTCAGGGAACCTGGACCCGGACCATCCCCATTCCCATTTGAGCCCCCATAGTTTTCAATGGGAATGGGGAGCATGCTAACAACGGGCCTGTTAATGACGGGCCCGTTGTTAGCATGCTGGTCCCCTCGCGGGACCCACAAAGGACGTCTGGTCTGACCAGACGTCCAGAGCGGGTCCTGCAAGGGGACCTCGTAATGAGGCGGTACGGGGTTAACCTCTTACCGCCTCACTTGTAATGAGGCCCATTGTTATGTTGATGTCTCCATGGACACGGGGAGGTGGGTGGTCAGGGTAAGGGAAATTATGCGGGGAAGGGAAGTGACGGGCTGGGGGAGGAGGGGCAAGGGCAGAGTTAAGTTGTGTTTGAAATAAAGAAGACGTGCATGTTAAGTACTCTGTGTCCGCATACTTATTCCAGGTGCGCCATCCTGCTTACGAGGCCAACCCACGGCCACAACATTGGCGACGAGGCGGGCAGCCTCAGAAGCAGTGGAGAGAGCGTACGGATGCTGACACGGGCAGGTGCTGGAAGGCACCGCCCTCCACTACAATGACCGGAGCACTGCGGCACTGGACAGGCACTGGGGGCATCGTGCCGATCCGCTACGACGGAGGGGGCAAGAGACCGGCCCGGGAAGCATTGGTCAGTCGCGCCGTGAAGATCAATGGGCAGCTATCACCATCCCTGGGCCGCGGGGCATCTACCCAGCACATCTGCTGGGGCCCGCACGACAGCGGGGAAAAGATGATGCACGCAGTGACAGAGCTCAGGGCAGCCAGCCCATTAATCTCACCTCTCAAGACGGATGGTGCTCGTGCCCAGAGAAAGACGGCCATCTCGTTGGATTGAGAGTCTGGAAGCCTCAGGCACACACGGCAGGCTAAAGGACACACTGGGACACAAGGCAGGCCCAAGGACACACTACAGGGCAGGAGGCCCTCCAACCCTGGCAGCCTCTACCGATGGTGCTTGTGCCTTAAACAGGCGGCCATCCAAGCACAAGGTGAGTGCACACCGGTGTAGGTGTAGGTACAGGCCACACCCTCATTATTCTTGAGCATCAGATCAAGTGCCAGCTAGTGCAAGATGTCAGGACAAGAGGACAATCAAGGGGCACAAGTCCAGGGTCAAGAAAAGGCAGTCCAGGGTCCACAGATGGTGGATCAGACCCCATACAGACTTCCGGACATGCTGGCAGCCCAGATGCCGGTTGCGTTCGATATTACTGACACCAGCAAAATGGGTCCCAGGTGGACCAAATGGATCAGAGACTTTGACCTGTATATGGGAGCCACGGGGCCCATAGAGGATGGTCGCCAAATGTGTCTCTTGAAATTAGCAGTGGGCTCTGCCACGCGCAACATCATCAATGAGATGCCCCCTGACTCCCTCGACTCCATCCAGGATCTCAAAGATTCATTGGCGGCATACTTCACCCCACATACCAACGTGGACTATGAACGGCATCTCTTTCATAACACCAAGCAAATCAAAGGTGAGACCATGGATGCCCATGTCATGGGATTACGCACAAAGTTGAAGCATAGTGACTTTGCCAACTACACTAATACAGAGGCGCTACGATCGCAAATCATTGCGGGGTGTGAGTCCCAGGCATTCAGGAGGAAACTGCTGCAGAAGCAATGCACTTTGGACGAGATACTGGCGCTGGCCCGAGCAGCGAGGGCAATAGATTTGCAGGTGGAGAGTTTCAATAATCCAGCATCGGGTGAAAACATCTTCAGACTCCAATTAGAGAGGAGATCCGAGGAACTTCATTGCTACAAATGTGGGTTTGAGTACCCACACAATGGTATTTGCCCAGCCATCGGCCAGTGCTGCACCACGTGTGGCGAAGAGTGCCACTTCAAATCGTTCTGCAGACTCTTCCGGGACAAAGGGAAGGATCGGGCTAGAGACACGCCACCCAGGTCTAAAATGACGAGCATCCTGCCATCCGGGAGCCACTCTGGCACCATATCACAAGGACCATCAAGTCAGCCACCCCTGAACCGAAAGAAAGAGACTCGGGAGAGGACAGACAAAGAAAGGAGAGAAGAGAGAGAAGGAGATATGTCATGCATTCGAGGCACCACATACGCTATTTAGTGGAACAATCACCTTCGGAATCAGATCCCAGCTCATCAGGGAGCTACCAAAATAAAAAGGCATACGTCTATGTGCTAGGGAATTCCATGGCCACGGCACACAGCCTGACCTTAATCATCAAATTGAACGAACAGCCCACAGAGTTCCTGATTGACACAGGGGCCACGGTGAACGTGGTCAGCAAACACATCTTCAACAAACTGCCACAAAGACCAACATTGAGCCCCGCGACAGTGGACATATACGCATATGGCGCCAAGACACCCCTCAAATGCCTAAGACAATTTGATGGCACGTGCCGGTACAAGGGTCACGAGAAGAAATTACCCATTCATGTGCTGGCGACTGAAACCGACAGTGGATGTGTGTTAAGCTTTATAGCTGCAATCGACATGGGTCTCATCCATGTTCAATACAACATTATGGTCCACAAGTACATTGACCCCGTTGCGATGATTGACAACCTATATCCAGGCATATTCTGGGGAATTGGCAAATGGAAAAACAGACATATAAAGCTACACATAAATGAGTCCATACGCCCCGTAGCCCAACATTACTGAGGGATGCCCATCAATATCCAGAGAAAGGTGGAAGACGAATTGCACAAGTTGCTCAAGCAGGACATCATCCAGCCGGCCACTGGCCACACCACCTGGGTGTCCCCAGTCGTGCCAGTCCCCAAGAAAGGATTGGAGGCAATCAGACTATGTGTAGACATGAGGCGCCCCAACCAAGCCATACAGAGAGAGAGAGAGACACTTAGCCTCACGCATCACAGACATGATCCACCTATTGAACAGGGCTAAGGTGTTCTCTAAACTAGACCTACAGAAGGGTTATCATCAACTCGCCCTGAGCCCTGAAAGCAGGACGCAGGACTATTACTACATTTGTCACACATCTGGGACTCTTCTGCTATAAGAGGCTACGTTTTGGTGGGTCCTCGGCCATGGAAATATTTCAAGCCGAGGTACACAACATCATCAAACACATATCGAACTGCCTCAACTATAGCAACGATATTTTGGTTTTCGGCACAGATATCAACAAACATGATGAGGCTCTCATGAAGGTTTGCAAAGCACTTGAAGCAGCTAATCTCACACTGAATCGCGACAAGTGGAGTTCCGCAAGAGCACGCTGAGATTCTTCGGGCATATATTCTCTGTGTCGGGCATGACACCAGATCCTGAAAAGGTGGCTGCGTTAAATGAGACCGCACCCCCAGCAAATGTCTCAGAACTGCGCGCCTTCCTGGGGCTAGCTAGCTAATGTACGTGCTATATTAAGGACTTTGTGACAGTGAGTGAGCCGTTGAGACTTCTAACCAGGCAGGACACCATCTTCTACTGGAACGACAAGTGCCAGAAGGCGTTCAAAATCATCAAAGAAAGAGGTGCCAAAGCAGAGAACATGTTGTATTATGACCCCATCGCCAGACAGAGCTGACAGTCAATGCCAGACCTGTAGGACTAGGAGCCATACTGGCTCAAAGTAGACCCGGGAGACCCCTCTTGGACGCACGTGGTCGCATACGCCAGCCGAAGCCTCTCCACCACCGAGCAGGCGTACTCTCAGGCCGAGAAGAAAGGCCTTGCCGTGGTATGGGCGTATGAGCACTTCCATCTTTTCTTATATGGGAAACCCTTTCGGGTCATCACAGACCATCAGGCTCTACTTTTCCTATATGATAATCCACAGGCAAAAATGCCACCTCGAATAGCCCGATGGGGGCTAAGACTGCAAAACTATGCCTTTGAAATTGTTCATCGGCCAGGAAAAGGGGAAAATCCAGCAGACTTTCTCTCCAGAAGCCCCCGGGAGGGGTGTACACCAGAACCCTCGGTGGCGGACAGATATCTTCGGTACCTCATACACCAAACCACCCCAGAGGGGATAGACATTGAAATGATAGCTCGGGAGACGGAGGATGAAAAGGCATGCCAAATCATCTGTGAAGGACTGGAGTCTGGCATGTAGAGAATGGCCAGAGAGAGGGGAAGAGCCGCAGGAGATCGGGTGCACGCCGAGGTAGAACGGCTGGTGGAGGTGAAGGACGAACTAGCGCTCTCGGATGATCATCTCCTGCTGAAGGACTGCAAGCTAGTCATCCCACCATCCCTACGGGCGAAAGTCATCGAGCTTGCACACGAGAACCATAGAGGAATGGTGTCGACAAAGCGCATGCTTCGCCAGAAAGTCTGGTTCCCCAGCATGGACTCCATGGTGGAGGAAGCCCTCAAGTCTTGCCCCACATGCAGCCTCATTACGCCTAATCGACATCCAGAGTCTCTGAACATGTCGGAGCTTCCACAAGGTATATGGGAAGCAATAGCAGCAGACTTCTTCGGGCCCATCGAAGGAGGGAAGTACATGCTAGCGGTAAAGGATGAATATTCCCGATATCCGGAGACTCAACTGATCTCTTCGACAGCCGCACATCACGTCATCCCGGCACTAGACCGCATCTTCTCAGCATATGGGAATCCTAGAGTGCTCAAGACAGACAACGGTCCCCTGTTAAATGGGCATCAGTTCACACAATTTGCGAACTACATGGGGTTTCACCATCGAAAGATAACTCCCTTGTGGCCCCAGGCCAATGGGATGATAAGAGCGATTTATGGCCAACCTAAAAAGGGTGCTCCAATTAGCGAAGCTCACAGAGCAGCCATTTGAACAGGTATTGAATCAACTGATGCAGGACTACTGGGGGACTCCCCATAGCACCACAGGTAAAACACCTGCTGAAGTGATGTTTGGGAGAGACATTCAAACGAGAATCCCGCAGGTTTAGGGGGGGCGACCCTGGGTGAGACCTAGACAAGGAAATGAGACGCTGCTGCCAAAGAGCGCATGAAAGAGTATGCGGACCTTCACAGAAAAGCGAGGGTGCCCCAGATCGAGGTGGGAGACGTTGTGCCTGTAAAGCAATGCCAGACTCACAAACACACGTCCATATTCCAAGAAGAACCGTTACTCGTCACTCTGAAATAAGGATCTATGATCACGGCACAAGGCACGGGAGGTCCTATCACCCGCAACTCATTCCATTTCAAAGGAATTCCCCTGTTGGGGTCAAGACGCTTAAGTGGGCGAGTGGTCGTTCCCATTGACTATGCCTCAGATGGGCCATACTTGGGAGATCATGGAGACACGGGAGAATCGGATATGTAACAGGTCACCACTCCTGCTGGATCAAACTAACACAGGTACCATTGGAAAAGAAAGAGAAGTAACTCGTTTGGTCTTGACGTATGGTCAATAGGTAAAAACAATAAAAAAACAGTCTCAATAAATACTGGAATTTTTTTATTGTAGATAGTGATTTAAGTCTGGCACTAGGTACACAACCGAATGTCACCTTTCGGAAATGTAAATTAATTAAGGACAATTTGGTGAGTAGCTTTATGGCAAATGAAAACAGCGAAATGAAGATGTCATGGCTCGCACAAAGAAATAAAGGATTTCACAGATGTACATGATGCAAAGTCTGTAAATTTGCCCGTGATTGCACCACATATCAGCATCCAATTCTCGAATCCACTATTGACATCACAAATAGAATAACGTGTGCGTCGGACCATGTTGTGTATGTGTTGAAGTGCTCATGCCACAAATGGTATGCGTGGAGCACCAAGTGCAAATTAAAAATACAAATTCTACAACACGACCCATTAAGAATAAAGACATCTCATATCCCATAGCAAAAATACATTTGGGAAAGCCATGATGGAAAATATAGTGACTTTTCAGTTTTTGGATTACATCAAATTAAAATAAACCCTAGGGGGGGGACAGAGAAAAATGCTCAGACAACAAGAAACAAGATACATTATTGACTTTGAGAGCAAAACCCCTATGGGCCACAATATAGATGAGGAACTTTTATGGGAGAATGATGTTTGAAATGTGTATATTGATGAACAGGTTTTTTCACATACACAATTTTTATATATCTTTTTCTTCTCTTCCCTATAGACTTAATCTTTGCAACTTGTGCAAATCATTGTGGTATTGTATATAATATTTTTCTTTTTTCGCTGTTGTTATCTGATTTAAATTGTATGTCATTGTTGAGATATGCACTGGTTTTTAGTGATGCTGGTTTTTTGCACAGTGGGTTTTGTATGTGCTCGGGTATATATGAAAAAAGTTTTGTCTAGATAGAAACGGTTGGTTAGCATATTGTGTAATACCAATGAAAAATCATGTACTGTTCCCCTTCCTCTCCCTCCTCCCCCTTCTTTCCTTACCTTTCTCATACGGAATGTATTATGTAAGGTTAAGGCTGAATAGCACATGGCTCAATTTAGAATTAATATTGAGGTTTGAAATTAGCTGAAAAGAACATTTTTGCACGTAAGCACTATGCACTTTATAAAAAAGATCCGGCACAATGTGCTGATTAAGTACCATTTAAAAAACTGCCAAATTATTATTGTATAGCTTACGCAACGTCTCAGATGGCAATATAGCGGATTAGATATAAGCACTTTGTACTTTAAAATATTGATCAGTACATTGTTCAGATAAAGAATGGGATAGGTTGCTAAATGTTTAGCTCTTATACTTAAGGAAATTAACTATGCACTTTATTAATATAAGTGGCTTCCTCAAACAAATATGTGAATATGCTGACTGAAATTGAAGCATTTTTCAAAGCAAATTTAAAACAAAAGGATTGCCTTTTGGTGATATGCAGGATTCTGCATCTGAACTCATGTGGTAGCAATAAAGTTGTGAGGGACTCTTGGTGGAAAGTTTATAACTGATCAGAAAGTACTTGACACTTTGATAAATCGGGCCATTGAAAGATCAAAATAAGCACTAAGCACTTTACGGGATAATATGCGCATACCAAACTCAGTTGTATTAAACATGTTGGGACTATAATAAATAGTTGGCGAAAGTCGATTTTCTGGACAGAATAGGAATAGTAATGGACATACTGTTGAGACATAACATGTGCCAATATGGCGGAAATCTACTCTCACTGCTGTGTGGGTTTCGAAGGTATGTCCAACTACAGGAGGGAGTTATCCTAGCAATGATGGAAAGCCTCTTTCTATCTTTATACCTGACACAACGTGCATGAATACATTGTGAAAACCAGCTTTTGCAAAATCATGTGCCTAAGTTACGAGAGGTAGCAAAATGCATAATTTTTGCTTTGCCTGCCGTGATATCCTGCTGGGTGCAAGAGAGCAATTATTTTAACCAAAGTTGGAACAATAAAAAGGTGTATTTAAAGTTATCAAGACTCTCCGGACTTCTGGTGTTATTCCGACGGACTCTGCAACTGCTTCATGTTTTATTTCACTATTATCTATTATCTGTGAGTGCGGCTTCCTTATACCGATGGTCCGCGCATTGGTGAACTATTGAAATATATATATATATATATATTACATGGCCTGCGTAGTTATGGTTAAATTGCTCATCTCATAGGAAGAGCACTTTTTGGGCGGCTTATAACTTCGCTCTCCCTGGACGAATCCTCACCAAACTTTGCAAAAAAGTATATGGCCCACTCTGAATTTTTGCAAAGTTTGGTGAGGTTTGGTCAAGGGGGGGCAAAGTTATAGGGGGGTCCCAAAATTTCTTTTTTCCCCATAGACTGAATGGAGAAAACATTTCAGTTGTGCCTACAGCCCAAACCGCTGGACGGATTTTCACCAAATTTGCAGTAGGAGCATCAGCTTCGTCTGGAAAGCGTGCTTTTGTAAATTTGGTGAAAATCCATCCACTAGTTTTTTTTAAAACGACCAAAGGGGGAGGGAAATGAGGGAAGAGGCACCAAATATGGAGGGGTAGGTGGACAGGGGACAATGTTGCGCGTGTGTTATTTCTAAGGTAGGGGGCAGTGTTTCTCATGCTCCTTAATTACAGCAGTGGTGGTGGCTCTTGGGGAGGAGGGATGGCATTAGCTGAAGCCATTTTAAGATAAATAGCAGTTTTGCTAAAAGTATGTACTCTGTATTAGATTGTTAATGGATAATGAGTAGGAATAGGTGTTGGAGCTGTGCAATGGAAATTTTGAAGTTGAAAATTAGATCAGTAGAAAATGCAGTTCAGAACTGCCCGCGAAGCACAGATCTTATTGTGAAGTGCGGACGGGTTCTCAGACACGTCATCATGCCACATGCAAGCGTATGGTCATGTGGCACTGTCCAGAAGGTCCGCAAAGAAGTCAGATGTTCGTAGACGTCTACGGATGCAAAACTAGTTGAAATAGTTGCAAAATGTGTATAGAAGTGTTAAAACTTATTCTAGAAGGTCGGAAATGTCAGAGATTTAAGGTGACACTTTGTACATTGGACACAAATATTGCTATATTGGGTAAGTATGATATTAGTAAGTTGTCAGAAAATAGCATGCACTGGTAAAAACCCATGAAATTCACTGAAAAAATGTTGTTAAAGGGACGTTATGGTTAAGTTGCACTAATAAAAACCTATGAAATTCGATGAAAAAGTTTGTTAAGAGGACGTTAAGGTTAAGTTACACTAATAAAAACCTTTGAAATTCACTGAAAAAACATTGTTAAAGAGACGTTATGGTTAAGTTGCACTAATGAAAACCTATGAAATTCAATGAAAAAACATTGTTAAAGGGACGTTATGGTTACAAGTAAAACCGAAAAAAACCCAGAAATTCACCACTTATGGTAAGCTAAGCAACCATAAATCGCGCCACCACCGTGCACTGCTAAGACTACCACCGAGGACATCAAAGATGACATCACAAATGTCACTGATGACAACACATGTGAAATACATTTTGATGAAATGTCCCTACAAGGAGTTTTGTTTATATTGTTGGTAACAAGATGTCAGGGGTGATCGGGAGACCCATCATGAACCAATTAATCTACTAAAGAATGTACTCATCTAATATCATTGTATTGGAGTGTTGTTGTTAATACAGAAACGTAATCATATATAAACATAGGCAATGACTGCAGCATGCACTATAGAAGTACACTGTTTATAATCTTGTAATTTTGGAAAGTACAATGATGAATGCTACCTTATCAGACTTTTGATTAATGTTAAACATGTAATAACTAGCTCACAATTACAATTCAAGACTTATAACACTTGTGCTGGTACAAACAACAGATATGAAGAACCACAATGCATATAAATCAGAGGCACATACAGGGAAACTAAACTAAGGAAGAAAGAAACAGCATCATTAGAAAATGTTAATGACATTAAAGTTTAGCTTCATGTATACAAATGAATTGTGTGTTTGAGGCCTGCTCATTTCCCCATGTATGTGCACCATGAGCTGAGACCAAACCCTAAGGAAAGTACTTAAAGAACATATGACAAGGTTTACGTCTAGATATATAGCACCTTTTTCAATTTTAATATTCTGACTCAGTGAACAAAACCACCTGACCATATGTCAGTGAACAAAAACAAGTGGCCCAGATATGTGATGTCATCAGTGATGTCATCTTTGATGTCCTGGGTGTTAGTCTTAGCAGTGCACGGTGGTGGCACGAGTTATGGTTGCTTAGCTTACCATAACTGGCGATTTTCTGGGGTTTTCCGGTTTTACTTGTAACCATAACATACCTTTAACAAAGGTTTTTCATTGAATTTCATAGGTTTTTATTAGTACAACTTAACCCTAATGTCCCTTTAACAAAGTTTTTTCAGTGAATATATATATATATATATCACATTTTCTAATGCAATTCAGTGATAGGGTACAACCACAACCTGTAAAACACACAGATGGCATTAGGTAATTCTTGTGCAGTGCGGGTCCAGGTGCTGGATGCTCTTCTGCAGCATGTCTCAAGCCACATCTCACTGCCCACCACCCCAGCACAGGTGCACGCCATGAAGGCACAGTTCTATGCCGTTGTTCAAATGCCAAATGTCATTGCAGCCTTGGACTGTACCCTGGTTGCGTTGGTGGCCCCCCAGGCCCACGAGGCAGTGTACTGCAACAGGAAGTACTACCACTCTTTGAATGTGCAGGTGACCTGCAATCCCAACCTGTACATCACCCACGGCTGTTCCCGCTACCATGTTTGAACCCACAATGACATGGTTCTACGAAACAGTACACTGCCTGAATACATGGAGAGGCACAGCGGACAATTGACGTGGATAGTGGGTCAGTAATACTGTAAGCATGCAGGCTCTGCGATGCACCTGACCACATGGGGAGGGAGCATGTGCAAAACTCCACAAAGCATGGCATGCGAGTCAATGTAAAAGTCTGAGCTGCCCAACTCCCTCACCAACGTCACAGTACAGCCCAGGGAACATGCACATGTCAGAGATACCTAGACGGAGAAGCTGATGCATACATACAGCGGCAACTCCAAACACACAAATGACTACAGGAACCACAGTGCAACATGCATAATCCAATCTAATGTCATAAAAGTGCCACATCACATAACACAGCGACCCTGCCAGTACCCCAGCCAAGTACCCATATATACTCAGCCTGCAATGCAGACCTGCTGCCTCTAGAAGACTAGGGAGGGCCGATAGGAAACCCATCATTCCACATGCTCAAGAGCAATATACTGCCACAAGACTGCCACCATGTCAGCTTGACATGGCACCAACAGGCACATGACGTAACACCCGCTGAAAGGGAACATGGTGCATGCCAAGTACATACAATGCATGATGTGAGTGACACAATATGCACAAACATTGAAGAGGCACATGCCACACAATGAAGTCTCATATACATGCACATGATGTCCATTGCCCTGATATCATGAAAGTCCCCCGCCACATGAAACACTGACGCATGGCTGTGCTTCTCTCAATGCAGGTGACTCGGGATACCTGTAGCTGCACCCTGGCTCATGACACCTGTGCATGATCCACAAACACCACAGGATTTTGCCTACAACCACGCTCACAGCAGGACCCGTGTGCATAGAGCGTACCCTGCTGCCTGGACTGTACAGGAGGAACCCTGATGTACACAACAGAAAAGGTGGGTTAAATAGTGCTTGTGTGTGCAATGCTGCACAAGATCTCCCTCTAGCGGAATGTCCCTCTACCCCCTGATGTGGACATGCCACCCCCAGCGAATGAGGATGCAGTGTTTGTAGCAAAGGTGTCTGCATGCATTGCCAGAGACGATGTCAGGGATGGCCGACTGGCTCGCTAGGGACTGATAGACAATTTTTTCTGAGACATTCACATGGCACATGCTATGCACCACTGTGTGAATCAATGAATAAACACAACCATGACACAATAAGGAATGTTCTTGCATTGATGAAGTTTAATTATTTTAATGTAATTAAGTGCACCATCTATCCCCCAAACCCCTTCCCACCACCAACATCCCCACACACTATCCCCCTCATCCCTCCTACCACCAACACCCCCACACTATCCCCCAACCACCACCCCAGCACGCCCACTGTGAGCAATGTGTGGCACTGTCACTTCGTGGCCTCTTCTCCATCAGGGCTAGCCCTAGTGATTTTGGCCCCAAATATCGCTCAGACCAGTGCCTGGGTGTGCTGGGCTGTTACCCCTCGGTGGGTGTGGCTGAGCTAGAGGGTATGGTCCCTAGCCCCTGGATGTGCTGCAGAGTGAGTTCTATACTCTGTTGCATCAACTCTGTAAATGTCAAAATCGCCTCTGTCAGTTCCCTGACTCTCTGGGCATAGACAGTTAGGGCAGCAGTACTAGCAGCTGCCTGCGCCCGGTTTCTCTCCATTGACCTCACGATCCTGCAGGTGGCTCTTTACATACAATTGCATATGGCTTGGAGTTGCAGTGAGTGTATTAGCCAATGGCCTCCATCTCCTGTTACTGCCTCTCCATATCTTCCAGCCTCTAGAGGATGGATTGGCTTGGTTTTGTGTGGTGAATGTGACGGGGCTATGCAGAGGGTCAGGGCTGAAGACCGATGAGTCATATGAGGGGGAGTCCACGTCGGGCTTGGATGTGTGGGCACGCTGGTGGTGGACAATGCTCTCAGGGATGTGTGACCCTACATCACCCTGTGGGAATTGGCTTGATTCCTTCTGGGTGCCAACAGAAGCCCTGCCAGCAGGTGTGCTCTCAGTGCCAGCCACTGCAGCTTGCAGTATAGGTGCTGTAGGTGTGAGGTGGCCCTGGTGGCATGTGGGGTTGGCACAGGGCCTGCTTTGCCACTTGCAGGCTTGGCCTTGCCAGGTCCAGGTGTGGCATGGTCATCCTTTCTCCTTGGTGTTGCATGTGGCCGCCCTTCAGGGGTGGTGGTGGCGGACCTTGAGAGCCTGGAGGCGCCACTTCCTGACAGTCCTGCACCCTCATCCTCCTCAGTTTCATCCGGAGCTGCGTGAGTACCTGTAGGGAACTTATGAAATGTTGTCTGGTATGATGCCTTCATGCGGGTTGGCATGCAAGACACATATGCAGAGTGGCACCCGACACATCTGGGCAGATGAGCATGGTTGTTCAGGGGACATTGCATGTGGGCACAGCATTGTGGGAATGGTTGCATCCATGATATGATATGCTATGATATGGCATTTATAACACGCCTATACACAAGTAGTTCAAAGCACGAATGTATCAGGTAATAATATCCCCATATATATGCTCGCCGTAAATAATATCGGCGGGAAAATGTCGTGGCAATATTATTTGTGTGACCATATATATGGGGACAGGGGCAAAAAAAAAAGTTTGGGGGTTGCGGGGGTGTCCCCCGCATGTTCCATGCAATAATGTCGCCACAAAAAACGGCCATTTTTCGGCGATATTTTTGCATGGCGAGATTTTTGTGGCGACATTATTACATGGAACCGGCGCGACGAGGCAAGGGAATGGGAACAAAGGGAAGACAGAGACAACAATCCTACTAGGCCAGGTGACATTGAGATTGCGCAAGTGCACGGGAGGGTGAAAGGGAAAAGTGGGGCAGTGCAATACATAGGAATAACAGTAAAATAAATAAAAACCAATAAATGCAATAAATAAGAACAGCCTTTGACCTGTGTGCGGTGAATCAGGATATCCATGCAGGGCCAGCTGATGTATTCCATGCGTGCATGTGGTCCTGTAGGATCACACACATTGTGGCATGCTCTCATGGTCATGTGTGGGTATACAGGCACAGCCTTAGTTATAGAGGCACATGGGAAGGTCGTATGTGCTCATGCCCCCACCTCCCCTCCCCTGGTGATGCACGCCTGGATTTGTCTATGGGACTGCCATGGCTCTATGGGGCGCTGCTGTGCAGCCAGCAGTGTTGGGATGTGTTGTTTTGTATTTAGCTTGCTGCACCCACGTCGGTGGAGTGGGTCATGTACTTCCATGGTGCTCGTCTGCCATGCCACCCAACTGGGCCCACAACATGTTGGTGTGACTGCTGCACAGTGTTGTGGTTACTCACGCACCACAATCATGTTGGCATAGGGTGCACGGGCGAGGTGTAGGGGGTATTGCACTCAGATTTGTTGCTTGCCACACCTTCACACTGCAGTACCGCTCAGGGGGGCACTTGGTGCCCAACCCCTGGCTGCTGTGGAGGGCGGCTGATGTGGCACCCCGTCCCTTCACCCTGATTGGCCGACCCAGCTGCTGGGTCTGCTGGCATGTGTCTCTGTCCACTATGGCATCTTGTACTAGGCTGACATTTATGGATGGTCATTTTCTGTGTGGAAGGGGGGTTGACTTACCTTCTGCCTTCCTTCTGCCTTCCCCTCTACTGATTTCCTTGATTCCTCTATGTCGAGGATGGTGCTACACTTCTCCCATGGTGCCAGGACTAGGGGCTTGGTGGTACCACCTCCAGTTGCCATGGCCACCTGCTGGTGTTGGAAGCGGAGTCCCTGCACCCTGACCCTGAGGTCATTCCACCTCTTGCGGCAGTCCTCTGGATCACTGGGGACACTGGCCACCGCAGTCACCTTGTGGCCGATTGCCAGCAAGATGGCAGTTTTGCACTTGCTTGGAGTTTTTTTGCTGTCTGCTGCCTTACAGCTCCTAACAGTAGACTACTACCTCATCTGTGAGGTTTACCAGTTCTCCCTCACTGAATTTAGGCTTTCTCAGATGTCGTCTGGCACCTTCCCTCGGGTCCGCTCCTGAGACATGTTTGTCAGTGGGTTTCTCACTCGGATAGCTGCAGGAAGTCGGTGATTTAGGTTGGATTCTGTTTTTCAAGATGGCCGCCGCCATGCTGCCCATTCCGGCGATTACCCTAATTGCGCCGGCAGATGTGCTATTAGTGCTGAGATTCTGGTGAGGTGCCTTGTTTCGGCACTGATTCCGCTGGGCCATATTAGTGTTACCGCTGGAGTGGTGCACGCTTTCAAGCCAGGTTGTGATTCAGCGCCAATACCACTGTTCGTCTCGACGGGAACGCTAAATCCACTCAGCAGAAAGTCTGCTGGAATACCGCCCAACTTGTGATGAGGCCCTTTGTGTCAATTGGAGTTGACCATGGTGCAAAAAACAGCAAATTATGAATAAAATATGTCCTCAGGTGCTGAGCTGATTGCCATACGTAGGAATGCTTCTTTTCAAAAGGCAAGAAGAAAAGTCCTTTTGAGACTCTGGAGTCCAAAAATGCAATTTCAGATGCCTCAAAAGTCAAGCAGAAGAAAGGAGGGATGATCCCCCATCCCCTCTCCGTAGGATTTCATGGAGAGAATGGTTCCAGCTTGATCCTGGGTTTGTTCCTCCAGCTCTTAATTGCCTCCTGTCTTCAGCATTGCCTCCTCCAGAATCACAAACAGCTCTGACTGCCCCACCAAAAAAAACAACCATTTATAGCATTAGTGCAGTTGTTTAACCAAGGCTGGATGCCAACTCCTCCCCAATGGCACTATGCCAATGGCAAGAAGCTGCTTGGCCAGAAGCTAAAGCCTCACAGTAGTTTGAGGCACATTTGTCTTTGTAGCCAGAAGTTAAGGTACTTCTTTTTGTCAACAATCTTTCTCACGTCCTCCCTAGCCCAGAAGCATTCTAGTCCATTGTAGTCTTCTATGGCATTGTTATGGTTAACAGGAACATTCAGAACTATTAACATAAACAAACAAAACAGTTGGAACACATCCCAAACCATTGATGTGCAGCCCAGAAGTATTGTTATTGTAGTGTACCGATTTGTTCCAAACAATAGAATAGTCTGGCCCACGGCCCAGACAATCACAATGAGTAAGAAACTCTGTTCATTACTGTCAATATATGCTCACTGCATAATTACATTTCAATGCATTTTACTATAAAAAATCATCGGCAGGTGAGTGCTTGCGGCCCCCGACCTCCATTTTGCCCCGTTGACCCCCCTTCCCACCGCATCCCGCATCCCTTCCCCGAGCGTGTCCCTGCTCCCTCCCGCCTCCCAACCCGCCCACCGCCCGTGATTGGTTACTGGGCTTCCGGGCCCAGGGTCTAGCGACCCGCGCTGCAGGCGCCCACTGCCTCCTAAAAAAAAAAAAAAATCATCGGCAGGTGAGTGCTTGCGGCCCCCGACCTCCATTTTGCCCGGCAGCCCCCAGCGGCTAAGGGCCCCGAGGCCAAGGGCGACTCCAACAGAGGCAACTCCAGGAAGTGTCAGCAGGTGTCTGCAGGGGAAGCCACCCCAGTGACCAGCCGTCAACCAGCGACTACAAGGACCAGTAAGGTAGGAGGGCCGGGGTTGGGAGAGGTACAGCTTTACACCAGATACCTAACCCCGTTGCCCCAAACTGCATTTGATAGAAGCGCCGCCGCGCCCAAATTGCATTGTCTATTCTCCAAACTGCATTGATGGGCTTTTCTCCCACTATACAGGTGTCTCAAACTTAGCAGGGCCGCCGTGCCCAAAGTGTATTGTCTGTTCTCCAAACTGCATTGATGGGCTTTTCTCCCACTATACAGGTGTCTCAAACTTAGCAGGGCCGCCGTGCCCAAAGTGTATTGTCTGTTCTCCAAACTGCATTGATAGGCTTTTCTCCCACTATACAGGTGTCTCAAACTTAGCAGGGCCGCCGTGCCCAAAGTGTATTGTCTGTTCTCCAAACTGCACTGATGGGCTTTTCTCCCACTATACAGGTGTCTCAAACTTAGCAGAGCCGCCGTGCCCAAAGTGCATTGTCTGTTCTCCAAACTGCATTGATAGCCCACTCCCACACCGTACGGGTGTCTCAAACCTAGCAGGACAGCCGTGCCCAAATTGCATTGCCTGCTCTCCAAACTGCACTGATAGGCTTTTCTCCCACTATACAGGTGTCTCAAACTTAGCAGGGCCGCCGTGCCCAAAGTGTATTGTCTGTTTCTCCAAACTGCATTGATAGGCCTCTCTCCCACTATACAGGTGTCACGCAAACGTAACGTTAGATGGAATTGTGAAAGTTAGCATGTCCACTCTTAGATGGAAGTGTGAAAGTTAGCATGTCCGCACCTAGATGGAATTGTGAAAGTTAGCATGTCCTCACCTAGATAGAAATGTGAAATATTAGCATGTCCAATCTTAGATGGAATTGTGAAAGTTAGCATGTCCACTCTTAGATGGAATTGTGAAAGTTAGCATGGCCGCACCTAAATTGAATTGAGAAATATTAGCATGTCCACTCTTAGATGGAATTGTGAATGTTAGCATGTCCGCACCTAGATGGAATTGAGAAATGTTAGCATGTCCACTCCTAGATGGAATTGTGAATATTGGCCTGCGCGGCATCTAGATGGAACTGTGAATGTTAGCATGTGAAAGTTGCATTTAGAAAGTGTGCCCTATAGCCTCTCCTTGAATTTTAGAAATGTGCCCAATAGCCTCTCTGGTAAATGGAATTTAGAAGTGTGCCCAAGATCCTCTGTGAAAGTTGCATTTAGAAGTGTGCCCAATACTCACTCTGTGAAACTGCATTAAGAAGTGTGCCCAATAGACACTCTGGAAAGTTGCATTTAGAAATGTGCCCAATAGACACTCTGGAAAGTTGCATTTTGAAGTATGCCCAATAAGCTCGCTGTGAATTTAATAGTGTCCCCAATAACCACTCTGTGAAAGTTGCACTTAGAAGGGTGCCCAATACCCCCTCTGTGAAATTTAGAAGTGTACCCAATTACCCAATAACCTCTGTGAGAGTTACATTTAGAAGTGTGCCCAATAGCCCCACTGGTAAATTGAATTTAGAAATGTTCCCAATAGCCTCGCTGGAAAATTGATTTTAATAGTGCGCCCAATAGCCTCTCTGTGGAAAATTGAATTTAGATATGGGCCCAATATCCTCTGTGAAAGCTGCATTTAGAAGTATGCCCAATAGCCACGCTTTGAAAGTTGTATTTAGAAGTACTACCAATAGCATTCTGTGAAAGTTGATTATAGAAGTGTATCCAATAGACACTCTGGAAAGTTGCATTTAGAAGTTTGCCCAATAGCCTCTCTGGAAACTTGAATTTAGAAGTTTGCCCAGTAGATGCTCTGCGAAAATTGCATTTAGAAGTGTACCCAATAGCCTCTGTGAGAGTTACATTTGGAAGTGTGCCAAATAGCCTCTCTGATAAATTGAATTTGGAAGTGTACCCAATAGCCTCTGTGTGGAAAATTGTACTTAGAAGTTTCGCCCAGTAGCCTCTCTGGAAAGTTGCATTTAGAAGTTTGCACATTGAAAAAGCATATAACCCATCATATCACACCACCACGCTTACTCTCTCCTTTACATCACCACTCAACTAGAACACAGTGATACTATGACACCATTCGGTATAACTGTTCTCATACGAACATCCGCCGCTTACTCCACATCATTCTATGTAAACACTGCTGGTCTCACACCCCCAGCCAGGCGTTTTCCTCAGGCCTAACGCAGCCACATCCGTTCCGGATAAATCCTGCCAGAACGAACACATTCTCCTGATCTCTCAACCACCACACCTACCGATAAGAAGCAGCTATTACACAAGTGCCGCACGAGCTGCACACATATCCGGTGCTCACACGCACCTTTTTGACTCTCCCTACTCTCTCTACTGATCTGAACTGCGGCTCCGAAGGGCGTTCAACCTACCAGCGCCTTCAGACCATACCAATGGTATATAAGGCGCTATATAAGTGCAAAATAACATAACATAACATATACATGCCAGCATGCCCACTGACTGCACAGTGTGAGATATCGCTTTATCCCAGCATGGCTAAAATACATATAACTAGGAGCATATTGCCTATTTCTCCTGGCCAAGTGTTTATTTTCTTGTATGCAAAATAAGTTAATTGGAACACTGAGGGGTCCCAAGATATTACTCCTCATGAAAACATCTGAGGAGTTGCTAAACAGAGAGTTTGAAATGTTTGATGTTTACACCCAGAGATATTAGAGGGATGAGATTAATGAGATGGTCTCATAAGGACGGACTGTTGTGGAAAAAAAGAAAAAGTCAATGCATGTTATGAGATGGTATGTAACAAATTGAAATGAAGACATGTTTATTTATTTTTGACATTTGTATCGCACACCAAGCTCTAAGGCAACTAGGTGCAGGTTTATTTTTTTACATGTACACTAGAGTTTTCACAGTGGTTAGGTCACAGACAGATACATAATAACAGGAGTACATTTGTACAATTGAGATGTATAGTGGGGTATCCACAGTAGTTAGGTTACAAGGTGATTCAATTGTTATTTAATGCGTGTTGTATTTTTCTTGTTCCTCTTGTAAAGCACTTTGGATTAAAGTGTTATATACATTTAATAAAATACAAATACAAACACAAGCAGATACATACAGAATTTCAACACTTTTGTGTGAAGAGCCAGGTTTTCAGATTTTTGCAGAAGGAGTGTTCAGCTCTTAGAGACCGAGGTAGGGTGTTGCAGAGTTTGGCAGCTACCACTGGGAAGCTGCTACCCCCTGCTTTTCTGTAGTTTATATTTGGGTATGGTGAGTAGATGCTCGTGGTAGGAGCACGTGGGTCTGTTTGATTGGTTTCTGTGGAATTTGGTAGATAGATACTTGGGAGCTGAGTTGGATAGGCACTTGTGTGTTACAGTGAGGGTTTTGAATAGGATTCTTTCATGCACTTGAAGCCAATGGGCGTTCTGTCTCGCAGTGGTGATGTGATTGTTTTTGGGTATGTGTAGGGCTACTCTTAGGATGTTGTTTTGAATCACCTGAAGTTTTTTTAGGGTGCGGCTGTTGTTGCCTGTGTACAGTGCGTTACAATAGTCTAGTCTGTATAAGATAAGGGCTCTAGCTAGAGTGATGCAACAGTCAGAGGATAAGAAAGGTCAGCAGGTATTGATGAGCTTGGAGGTGAAAGCTGCGGTATAGGCCGTAGTGTTAACTTGTTTGGATAGTGTGAGAGCTGAGTCGAGATAGACGCCTAAGGTTTTTAGTACCTTGGAGACATGAATAGTGATGCCGTCAATAGGAAATAAACGGGTTATCTAATTTATTCACGCTGTTTTGCGTGTCTATGAGTAGTAACTCTGTTTTATTGTTGTTTAGGCATAAGCCATGTATTGCCACCCAAGCCTGGATAGTTTAGTAGATTTCATTGAGTAGTTTTGAGTCTGTGTCGTGTGTACCGGTGATGGGTATGAGGATTTGGGTGTCGTCTGCGTAGTTAGTGTAGGTGATACCCAAGTCATCAAGGTGATCAAATAGGGGTTTAGTAAATATGTTGTACAGTGTAGGGGAAACACATGATCCTTGTGGCACTCCGCACGAGACTGCGGCAGGGGCTTCTGCTGCGGTAGGTGCGAATACTCTCATAGGTGTGTCAGAAAGGAAGGACTGTATCCAGTGTATAGCTTTGGTTGAGAAGCGGAAGCAAGATGTTTGCAGAGTATATTGTGGTTTACTAGATTAAAGGCTGCTGACAGGTCTAGTAAGAGCAGGAGTGCTAAATTGCTATTGTGTTTGATCTTGTCCATTTGATTTTTTAGATCCAAAAGGGCAGCTTCATTGCCATGTCCTGGCCGGAAGCCAGATTGGCGAAGGCCTAAGAGGTTGTTAGTTTCTAAGTGGTTTTGCTTTTGTAGATAGGCTGCCTGGTCCAATATTTTGAGAAGGAAACGTACTGTTGTTATAGGCCGGTAGGTGGTATAGATGTTGGGATCGAGAGTAGTTTTCTTGAGCAATGGGAGTAGCCACGCATCTTTGAGGTTGGAAGGGACAGTGCTTGTTTCAAATGAGGCATTGATTAGTGGTGTGATGAAGGGGTAAGTTCAGTGGCACAGTCTTTAATGAATGAGGCTGTGTAAATGTCACCTTGGCACCTAGAGGGTTTGAGGCTTGTGATGATTTTCCATAGTTTTCCGGTTGAGACAGGGGTGAATTCAAATAGTGTATTGATCTGGAGTGTGTGTGTTGGAGAATGAATGATTTGGCCAGGGGTTATGTTCAGCCTTTTTTACTTAAATGCTTGATTGTAATGGAGTGCTTTTATCATGGAGGGTTTTTTGAATGCCTGAACACCAGGCTGTGTCTTTGAGACAGGTATCTTGTGGTGGTACTGGGGATTGCAGTTCTTGTAGTAATGAGAAGAGCTCCCTGGTGCCAGAGTTGGCTTTAGAGATTCTCTCATTATATGTGGAGCTTTTGGCTTGTAGGATGACAAGTTTGTAATTTTTGGAGGCGGCTGTAAAGTTTTGTTTGTTAGCATCCGTGGGGTATTTATTCCAGTTTGTTTCGACTGTTCTTGTTGTACTGCGTAGTGATTTCAGGTTAGGGGTTTACCAAGAATTTAGGTGGGCTATCGGTTTGTCTTTACACATGCTCATTGGTGCTACTTTGTCAATGGCAACTACAAGGGTTTGGTTGACTATTTCTACCATACTAGATGGGTCATTGCTGCAGTTGTGCATGTATTTGGTGATGGGGTGCATCAGTGGTAGTAGATTCTCTGCTGTGATGTTGCGTGTGTTTCTACTAAGAGCAGCAGGTGCTTGTGTGGAGATAGAGTCTGAGGGGATGACCTGATGGTCTGACCCTGGGCATGGAGCGTTAGATAGGATCTTGGTTTTGCAGTTGAGATCTGCCAGCAGCCAGTACAAAGTTCTGCCTTTGATGTATGTAGGGTTGTTAATCCAGTGGGAAAAACCTTGTGCAGTGATGGTTTTGGCTAACGCAAGGGCTTTGTCATCAGTCGTGTCATTAAGTCCTAGGTTTAGATCTCCCAACATTAATATTTGGGAGGATGGTTTAGTCTTGAATGAGAGAAGTTGTGCAAGGTCTTCCTCGAAGGGGAGTGTAGTGCCTGGTGGTCTAAATATAAAATGGAGGGTCACGATGAGTGAGGCGGTTAATGATAGTTTAATGGTAAGTAGTACCCTTGTATGGAACGTTTGGTTGGGTATTTCTCTTATGAGGAGCTGTTTCTTCGCACTAAACGCTACTCCTCCTCCCTTGGAGGTCTTTCTGTCTGACCTGAAGATAGTGTAGCATTCAGGGATGGCCAGGGAGAGCGCTTGTCCAGCAGCTGCATGTAGCCAGGTTTCAGTGATAGCTAGGAAATCTAAGTTATTTGCAGTGACAACGTCAGCGATATCAAGCGCATGTACTGGGAGCGATCTTGCCTTTATAAGTGGGCCCTTGAGCGATGGTACTTTCTGGGATGCGCTGTCTTTAGTGGTCAAGTATAATTAAAAGCTTGATGATTGCATTAGGGCTTGTAACATTGACCAGTTTGGGGTTGTAGATAATACAGATGCTGTGGTGGACTTTGGTGAAGGTGGTGAGATGGCGTTGGTATTCCGAAGACCTTGGACAGGGGTGTTTAGTTAATTGTGGGTGTGTGTTTTTTTGCGTTTGGGTGAATGCTTCTTGAACTGTGTGTGTTTTTTGTGGTGGTGGTTGGCGGCAGTTGCCAGCAAGAGTCTAGTCGAGACCTTAGTCTGAGATTCCGGGTGGCCAAGGGGCATGGTAAATTGAGGGTAGGCATAAAATCGAAGGTGGTGACCTGAGGGACCAACGATTTGGATTGGCTATGACACTGCGAGAACTTAGGTTCTCTGACCTATGGGATGTCTTATGGAGTTGGCTTGTATCGTATCAGGCAAGAAGCAAGTTGGCAGGATGGTGTATGAGTCTGGGAGGTTGTATGACATTTTTAGGGTTATAGTGTGTTTGTGGTTTGTAGTATCATGGCGTAGTAAGGTGGCGAGGTGGGTCATTGGGTCTGGCTATCCATATCTTGATGGTGCCAAGTCCTAGTAAGTGTGGTAGAGACCTGAGTGTTGGTAGGCTACAGGTATTGAGGTGCTAATCACATGGGCACTTCTAAGTGTCGATCATGGGTGGCCTTAGAGAGCTGATGTTATCGCTAGCAGTACTAGGTATGATCTAGGTAAGGGGCCGCAATGTACAGTTCAAATTAACGCATCTATGTGAGAGTCACACATGGGCATCAAAGTACAGTTCAAGTAAACACATCTAGGTGTGAATCTCACATGGGCAGCAAAGTACAGTTGAAATAAACGCATCTTAGTGCGAATCTCACATGTCCAGCAAAGTACAGTTCAGATAAACGCATCTAGGTGCGAATCTCACATCGGCAGCAAAGTACAGTTCAAATAAATGCATCTAGGTGCTAATCTCACATGGGCAGCAATGTACAGTTCAAATAAATGTGTATAGGTGCAAGTCTCACATGGGCAGCAAAGTACAGTTTAAAGGAATGTATCTAGGTGCGACTCACACATGGGCAGCAAAGTCCAATTCAAATAAGCGCATCTAGGTGCAAAACACACTTGGGTGGCAGAATATAGTTCAGTTGGACACTTCCACAAGCAGCTCATATAGCGGATGGGATGGTTGCAGATTGAGCATGGCCCTTCTAGGAGCTAGGCACGTGGGTTGTAGGGAGTGGATGCAAAGTGTAATGGGATGCGTTTGGGAGGTAATGCATGGCAAGGGCATGGCTATTAGGGTTTTCATTTGACTCGTTTCAGGTCAATGTTTGCTTTAGAGCAATGGGTGAGGAGGCGTGTAGATCATGGGAGAGGAGTTCATTGTTCCAATGAGCCTTTGGCAAGTTGGATGGCCCTAGTAGAGACAGTCTGACAGGGGAGTTAGACTTAGCTGTCGGGTGAGGTTGGTACGCGTAGTCGATTTTGTAATCATGAACAGGTTGATCGGTAGTGGCTGTACTGGACCGGGACTCCTTACTGTTGTGTGCGGAGGCTGTTTCCTTCTAATTTCACATCCAATTGAGGTAGGCAGGCTTCATAGCTCCGCAGCTACTGCAGCCATGGACAGGCACAGACAGGGGCCTTGGGAACGAGGCCTTCGATTTCGGGGACCGCTTACGCCTACCAGCATTGCTTTTGGCTCTTAGTAGAGCCCAGTGGCCAATCGCGGCTTGTAGTATTAAGGAACGAGGCATGGTGGAGATCTTGCTGAGCCGCAAAGGAATCGGCCATTTTGAAGTTGTTTCCACAATGACATTTGTTTGGTAGCAACAAACTGCTCGAGATACAGATGCTGTACGTGACTCGATAGCCGTTCTGCACAATTGTCATGGGTACCATGCATGTAGTCAGGGCAAGCTGGGTGGAGGCTCAGCAGGCCTGGCATAAGCACACAAAACATACCATAGCAGATACCTTCTTTTAATTCTTTCTTGGTGTTTGTAGTAACTTCCTGGTTACCACTTCCTGTTGCCAAACAGGAAGTGCATCATAAAAGTCCATGGGCTCTCTAGTGTTCGGGTGTGGCTGGCTATATAAGCCACACCCTAGATTCGTCCAGTGCTTCGTGTTGCTTTCTGTAAGCTGCATCAGCAACACACTCACCGTGCTCCTGCTTACCTGCTCTGGATCATCCTGCTACTGCTTACCTGCTCCGGATCATCCTGCTTCTGCTTACCTGCTCCAGATCATCCTGCTTCTGCTTACCTGCTCCAGATCATCCTACGTGCTTTCTCCACGCCACCGATTTCCCCGGACATGAGCTGAAACCTACACCGGCACCTGTAAGCCCAAAGAAGAACTTTCATTAGTGCGCTAGCTCCAGTAACGCTGCGCATACTCACTGAATCTTCCCGCTATGCTGGAATCCAGGTTTGTAGCCCGAGCGACAAAATTCCTGCAAAAGAAAGGAGAGACATTACTTACTGCGCTCGCTCTAGTAACGCTGTGCATACTTACCGAAGCCTCTGTGCATACTTACCAGACCTCTGAGGCTCTCCAGTAGCGCTGAACACAGGCTCGTGGCGCAAGCACTCCATAATCCACTCCTGCAAAGGAAAGGAGAGGCATTACATGGTGCGCTCAAACCTATAACGCCCTGCACATCTACCAGCGGTTCTAAGTTCTACACGCAGCGCTACTCACCCAAGATACCTTTGGCAAAATAAAGACAATTCAGACTATACCGGACTCTCAAAATCCACTGCGCAACGTTCACCGTGTGGAAAGGACTTTCTGGCTAGTGAAGGAACTAGCACATGGAACATTCTGCCTCGCTGTGAAGACATATAACAGCGTGTGGCATCAGAACTCGGCAAACAGACATTGGCATCATCCCTACGAGTGTAGGGCTGTGAACCTAACATAGAATTGCGCCCCTGCGAATGCAGGATGGAGTGCACACCCCACTAAAAACCAAGGTAAGCCCTTAGGAGACCTCACAGCACATAGTAGAGAGAAGGGAAGGGGCCCAGGGGAATCAGGTGAACCCAGGTCTGAGTGTGCATCTTATATTTGACAGGTGTTCCTCTGGGTGAAACAGGGGAAGTGACAACTCAGGGTCAAAGGAGGCTCATCAATTGCTCCTGCAAAGACACAGGTGAGTGTGACAGAACACAAAGCCGTCCTCAACAGCTCTGCCCAAGCGATGGAAACCTCTGATGTAGACCAGCTTTCCCTATTGTTAGGCGAACTACGGGCCGAGGTGCATGCAGCCCGCTCAGAGACTAATGCCTTAAGGCGCGAACTGTTAGCCAACAGGGACAAAACAGATGACTTGGCTAGACTGCTCTTACAGACCCAAGCCGTTCTAGCACCCCTACCAGGTGGAGTCTCTCAGGGGCAGCCTACCGTGGCACCTGTAGTCACGCCTGTTCAGGTATTGCTTCCAGGCAACGTTTCTCTGGGGATCCCAAGACATTTGGAGCATTCATGAATCAATGCCGCCTATACTTCATATGCAAACCAGACTCTTTTCTGAACGACCAGGCTAAAGTAGCCTTCGTCCTCTCCTATTCAGGAGGACATGCGGCGGACTGGTCTGTCCCGTTAGTGCTTTGGGACGACCTCGTGTTGAGAAATACCCAGGCTTTCAACATGAACTGGAAAAACTATTTGCCCATCGGACTCATGGTCAGGTCTTGGATGATGAGCTGCTCTCTCTGCGACAGGGTGGTCAGGATCTTATATTGTATGTCGCCACATTCATTCCCCTAATAGCCGAATCAGGTTTGCCAGAGGAGAAACAAATAACATTATTTTATCGAGGATTGAGAGGAGAATTAAAAGATGTATTGGCACAAGTAGTTAATCCTCCTGAAGATTGTAGCGAATACATCGATCTGACTATGCAACTAGACCACCGGTTACAGGATCGCAACCCCGACTGAACCAGATCAGAACATAGACCAGTGTATGTCCGTCCGAAAGAAGCATCCAATCGACAGGCCTCTGAAACACACTCAGAGCCCATGCAATTGGGTGTCCTCAGAGGACCACTCACCAAAGCAGAGAGAGAACGGAGGCGTCAGGAAAAACGTAGTTTATATTGTGGCCAATCTTGTCACCTCCTCCCGAACTGCATGGTTAAACCCCCTCGGAAGACAATGGGAGTCCTGGATACCACAAGAGAAGACACAGAAGCAGAAAACGCCAACACCCGGCAGATGTAGAGGTCAGTCTGTCGAGCCAAGAACTGAGCACTCAGATCTCACATTTCAGTATTCCTGTGGGTCTGGTAGATCCTTCACAACCCACCCGAATGCACGTCCTCACGGCTTTCATAGACAGTGGGGCTATCAGGAACTACTTGGAAATAAACACTGCAAAGACCTTGGGATTGGCATTCCACCGTAAGGACACAGTTGAAAGTGTGACAGCTGTGGATGGCACACAACTCCTTTCGGGACCAGTAACACAGTGTACTTCCACTCTCACCTTAATGTGCCAAGATGGTCATAGGGAAGGTATTAGATTCAACCTTATCGCAGCACCCCAATCCCAGCTGATTCTTGGGATACTGTGGCTAGAGACGTACAACCCAAGGAAAGATTGGTGAGCGAGAACCTTACTCTTTCCCACGGAATGCGTCTCTTGCTATGACAACAAAGGGACCCAGAGAAGCCCATTGTTAGCTTCACAGGAAAAGATAGCAGGATTAGGTTTGGTGGGAACCTTACCAGCAGAATACCAGGAGTTCCAGGACGTGTTCGCGAAGGAGCAAGCTAATACGCTACCACACATCGAGTTCTTGACTGCCAGATCGATCTGCTACCAGGGGCACAAATAACGTTCAGCCACATTTATGCGTTAACCGAGGAAGAAAACACTCATCTAGGGACTTATTTAGATCAATACCTGGCCAACGGTTTCATTAGACTATCTAAGTCACCAGCCGCCTCCCCACTCTTCTTCATACCTAAGAAAGAGGGGGACTCAAGAACGTGTATCGATTACCGGGCCCTAAATCAAGTCACCATAAAGAACAAGTACCCATTACCTCTGATACCAGTACTCATAGACCAGGTGAGACAAGCAAAGATTTTCACAAAACTAGACTTACGTGGCGCTTATCACCTGGTACGCATGAAGAAAAGGGGACGAGTGGAAGACTGCGTTCCGTACCCGCTATGGTCTGTTTGAATACCAGGTCATGCCTTTTGGGCTTTGCAATGCCCCGGCTGCGCTTCAGCATTTTATGAACGATGTGTTACGGGAACTCCTCAATGTCTGTGCAGTCGTCTACATCGATGACATTCTGATTTACTCCACCACTCCCCAAGGACATGTAACCCATGTGCGAGCAGTGCTCCGCAAACTGCAAGAAAACCAACTGTATGCAAAACTTGAAAAATGTTCCTTCCCCGTCACAGAGGTGGAGTTTCTGGGATATGTACTGACACCGCAGGGAATCAAGATGGACAATAGAAAAGTGGAGGCAATCCTCACTTGGTCCTCACCCACGTCTGTAAAGGGAATACAGAGATTCTTAGGTTTTGCGAATTTCTATCAACGCTTCATACCAGGATTCTCACATTTAGTACACCGAATTACGTCCTTGCTGCGTAAACACCGAAAATTTGAATGGACACCAGCGGCGGAAGAAGCCTTTCAAGCCCTCAAGGAAAAATTCACCTCAGCCCCAATACTACAACACCCACAGCCTGATTTGCCGTACATCGTGGAAACGGATGCTTCAAGAATTGCCATGGGGGCTGTGTTTCCCCAACAGAATCCCAAAACCGGATGTCTTCATCCCATTGCCTTTTGGTCGAGGAAATTTTCCCCCGCAGAATTGAACTATGCGATTTCTGAGAAAGAACTTCTAGCAATCAAGAGTGCACTGTGCGAATGGCGACATTACTTACTTGGAGCAAAACACACCATCACGATAATAACAGATCATTGGAACTTGCAATACTTACGCTCAGCGAAAGCTTAGTCTTCAAGACAGCTCTGTTGGGCCCTATCCCTAATGGAATATGACTTTGTGATCACCTACCGCCCTGGTGTTAAGAACGGGAAAGCGGATGTGTTATCCCACATTGGCACAGGAGAGGAAGTCTATAATGCCCCTAACCTGGTAGAGATCATACCTAGCCACAAAGTTCTCGGCTTCTGCATTGGCCCATCTCCGTTAAACACACTGTAGGAAGCAATAAAAAAGAAGTATGTCTGAATGAGACCTACTGGATTGGGATAAGAAGGGAGAACAGTTCACCATTCAAGACAAACTACCATATTACCAAAAACGTCTCTACGTTCCAACTAACGATCTGCAACAAGTAATTATGTCTGACTACGACTCGCTGTTGGAAGCCCATCCAGGTATAGCTAAAACCATGAAGAAAGTAAGCAAATCCTTTTGGTGGCCAACATGGCGAGAGGATATTGCTACCTACATAGGCACCTGTGAGGTGTGTGCACAATACAAGACATCCAGACAAAAACCAGCCAGCCTCCTTCAGCCAATCACCATCCCACCAGCGCCCTAGCACACAGTATCAATGGACTTGGTCACTGACTTACCTCCCAGCTCAGGTTATAATACCATCCTCGTAGTAGTTGACCTCTTCTCCAAATGGCCCATTTCATAGCTCTGAAAGTTATTCCTTCAGCTCTGACTCTGGCACAGGTTTTTCTAGACCGAATCGTCAAGTTACATGGATTCCCCACCGCAATCATCTCCGACAGAGGCAGCCAATTTGTATCTCGTTATTTGAAGAAATGTTGTGCCCTGGCAAGAGTAGAAATCTGTCAGTCCTCTAGTCACCATCCCCAAACAGAAGATCAAACCGAGTGCACGAACCAGACCATGGAACAGTATTTGCATTGTCTATTACACCAAACAAGTCAAAGCTGGACAGAAATACTATGGAGGGCAGAGTATGCCCACACAACAATTCAACACACTCTTCAACCCAAGCAATACTTTTTTTACTATATATGGTCAAAACCCCAGAACATCTGTCTACGACCCGCCAGAAATCATAGAGATGCCCGCGGTAAAGAATCTGCATGCCAGCATCATTGAAGCAGCCAGGGAGGCCAGCAAGAACCTACAGCAAGCCAAAGGAACACAAAAAAGAAACGCTGATCGCCATTGACGAAAAGCCCCAGATTATCAAGTGGGAGACTCGGTCTGGCTGGCATCTAGACACATTGCTTTAAAAGGTCCCAAAAAATTTCAGCCTAGATACATCGGCCCATATACGATAGAGACAGTGATTAATCCAGCAGCCATGAGACTGGTGTTACCTCAACATATGCGTATACATCCCGTATTTCATGTGTCGCTATTAAAACCAGTACACCCAGGAACCCGAACCTCCACACCTCCCGCACCCATACAAGTGGGTGAAGAAGCACCAGAATATGAGGTAAAGAACATATTAGATTCCAAACTAGTACGAAAGGCCCTGTATTACTTGATTGACTGGAAGGGGGAAGGACCCCAGGAAAGATCATGGGAACCCAATTGGTGTAAAAATTCCATTGGGACAATCCTGATAAGTCAAAACCCACACTCAGACAATTAGGAGGGGTCTTGAGGGGGAAGACTGTCATGGGTACCAGGCATGTAGTCGGGGCAAGCTTGGTGGAGGCTTGGCAGGCATGGTATAGGCACACAACAAAAACCAATAGCAGATACCTTCTTTTAATTCTTTCCTGGTGTTTGTAGTAACTGCCTGGTTACCACTTCCTGTTGCCAAAAAGGAAGTGCATGAAAGTACATGAGCTCTCTAGTGTTCGGGTGTGGCTGGCTATATAAGCTACACCCTAGATTCTTCCAGTGCTTCGAGTTGCTTTTTGTAAGATGCATCAGGAAGACTCTCACCGTGCTCCTGCTTACCTGCTCTGGATCATCCTGCTTCTGCTTACCTGCTCCGGATCATCCTCCATGCTTTCTCCATGCCACAGCTTTCCCCGGACACGAGGTGAAACCTACACCGGCACCTGTAAGCACAAAGAAGAACTTTCATTAGTGCGCTCGCTCAAGTAACGCTGCGCATACTCACTGAATCTTCCCGCTACGCTGGAATCCAGATTCGTAGCCCGAGAGGCCAAATTCCTGCAAAAGAAAGGAGAGACATTACTTACTGCGCTCGCTGCAGTAACGCTGTGCATACTTACCAAAGCCTCTGTGCATACTTACCAGACCTCCAAGGCTCTCCAGTAGCACTGAACACAGGCTCGTGGCGCAAGCACTCCATAATCCACTCCTGCAAAGGAAAGGAGAGACATTACATGGTGCGCTCAAACCTATAATGCCACGCACATCTACCGGCGGTTCTGAGTTCTACACGCAGCGCTACTCACCCAAGATACCTTTGGCAAAATAAAGACAATTCGGACTATACCGGACTCTCAAAATCCACTGCGCAACGTTCGCCGTGTGGAAAGGACTTTCTTGCTAGTGAAGGAACTAGCACATGGAACACTCTGCCTCGCTGTGAAGACACATAACAGCGTGTGGCATCAGAACTCAGCAAACAGACATTGGCATCAACCCTACGAGTGTAGGGCTGTGAACCTCCCATAGAATTGCACCCCTGCGAATGCAGGATGGAGTGCACACCCCACTAAAAATCAAGGTAAGCCCTTAGGAGACATCACAGCACATAGTAGAGAGAAGGGAAGGGACCCAGGAGAATCAGGTGAACCCAGGTCTGAGTGTGCATCTTATATTTGACAGGTGTTCCTCCGGGTGAAACAGGGAAAGTGAGAACTCAGGGTCAAAGGAGACTCATCCATCGCTCCTGCAGAGACACAGGTGTGTGTGACAACAATGATGTACAGCCAAGTAGATTTGTAATGCGTTGCATTATTGAGGGGTCAAATCACCTGGTTCCTGCTTGATTTCCTCACTAAAATAAATTCATATACACTCTTAATTTTTTTACCTATACACCTTCCTGGAACTTAGGAGTCAAGTCCTAGCAGCACTTTAATAAAACAGATGACTTTCCCTCCATCTCAATGCAATTGCATCAGAATGAATAGACTGTCACAATGTACTTGTCATGGGTCAGGGATAGAAAGCTAAATCCCTGCCTGAGCCCCCAATTTGTAACAGTTTATTGGTAAGCCACCCTCAACATGGGGAGTTCCTTCCCTCCCCACTCAAGTGGTTATGCAACGAACTATTTAACAGATATTTTTTTTAGCCCTATCTCAGACATATATCATGCCCCTTGGATCCCTCTCCCCTGAGCTAACAATGAGCCAAGAACCAGGCGGTGTACAGGAAATATATTGGTATTTATTTAAATTAAAAGCAATAGAAATTAGCACAAAAATATCAAAAACCACTTTATCAATGGCATAAAACAACTTCTCTCAGCATAAATGAATCACAGAAGTGAGTTAAAAAGAACACAATCACAATTCTGCAAATTTCACTTCATTAAATAATTACACTGATCAATAACAAAGGCTCTTATCAGTAGGATTTCAAGATTGGTAAAAATACATATGGCAATGATAATTCCGCCCACATTTTTGTTTTAAAATAAACACTGGGTGATTAAACGCATTGTTTTTCAGACACCCCTTTGCCCCCCATTGATTTGGTCTATGTTGGGAAGTCAGACAGAAAAATGTGAATGATTTGGGGAATTCTGGATTTCAGACCCCCCTTACTGAAATGCCTGTGTTGCGGAAGCTGGATGAAAAGGTTGGACTGATTTAAGAACAAAGACACCCCTCTTCCTTAAAGAAGTTAGGGTCAGCTGGACAACAAGGATTACCCAATTAATTTATAGGCTATAGTTTTCAGCACACACTTGGAAGTGAGCTTTCTTAATTTCAAATTTTAACAAAATTCACTGTAGTGTTCTGCCAAATGGGGAATTAATTCAAGTCATATTTTGGTTAAATAAGCTAAGGATCTACACAATTTTATCCACCTGCCTACTATAAAGGGAAGGGATTTAAGGCGCAAGGACTCCCCCACCTTTTTGTCTCCCTCAGTTCTACTTACATATCAAGCTTCTGTTTAAGGTTCTAGAAAGCCAGCTGCATCTCAGGACACTCTGTAAAGATAGGGCAGGGGTCTGGTCACTCCACTCTCAAAGATGGCCTCCCGCTCTTCGCCATAGGACCTAGTCAGATTTGAGGCCTTCCTAGAAATGGACAGCTCCCCGCAGATGCACTCTCGGCAATCTCCTCTGGTGTCTCCTTACAGTTGTCAGATGGTAAGTTAATGCTGCTTTAAAAATCAAATCAATATGGATGCTATTAAAGTAGTTAGGTCTGGTTAACATAACCCCCCACTGGCCTGTTAGATTCCATGCCATGTTTGCTGTGAGTTGCACTCATACACACACCCACACGCTTGTTTCCACTTGGCACACATAAGTGAGCATTTGTCTTGCTGCATTATTCATGCTATGTACAGTTAGGCATCTTTCATGAACTCCAATTATTATAATTCGACCAGTTGAAACTGGATGACACTGCATGCTAGTCAAAACTAGATAAAACCTAACATATATGTTGTAATGAGAGAGACACACTCGGGACTCAGAATAGAGGGCATGATTGTCAGTCTAAACAGCACCATGAAATTCTCGAAACTTGTCCTCAATCAGGGGTATCACCCGACTCCAGAGGGATCTCTACATTTGCATCACACAACGGCCACTTCCGGTACAAGTGACTACATTTCAGAAACTTCTCTGCCGCGGATGACTTCAAGAGACTATAAGGCAACTACTCTTCCCAGTACGAAGGGCATTCAACTACTTGGACAATATCCTGGTTTACGGCACCACACAGGAAGAACATGACAAGACCCTCCTAGAAGTGTTTGACATCCTGAGGACACGTGCAACGTCAGCAAAGACAAATTAAGATTTTACTGGCACATCCTCTCAGGGGAGGAGATGCAACCCAGCCCAACAAAGTACACGCGATCATTGGACTCCAAAAGCCTGCCAATGTGGGAGAATTTAGATCATTCATAGGCATGGCAGGATATTGTGCCTGCTTCCTGCAGAGGTACGATATCACCGCCGAGCCGCTGCGACGACTCCTGAGAAAGGATGAACCATTCAGATGGTCAGGAGAGTGCCATAGAGCGTTCAATGCAATAAAGAGGGAGCTGGCGAGCAAAACACATCTGGCATATTTTGACCCAAGCTGGCACACCGAGCTAGTCGTCGTGGATGCCAGTACAGTGGGCCTAGGTGTCATCCTGGTGCAACGAGATAAGGCAGATTCCCCAGCGAGCTGCTTCATAGCATACACGAGCAGGTCCCTATCCCCCACGGAGAGCGCTTACTCACAGGCAGAGAAGGAAAGCCTAGCAGCCATGTGGGCATGTGAGTACTTCCATCACATCGTAGTTGGGGGAAAAGGTTCCCCCTCGTGGTGGACCACCAGGCCCTCCTATCACTGTTCGGCAAGCCTGAGGTGGGGCATCCGCCTTCAAGAATACAACTACTGCACTGTACACCTACCGGGGGGAGACAACAACACCGCCGATTACGTCTCGAGGCACCCGAACAGATCCAGCGGGTCACCATGCGGTGGTGATGCAGAATACCTATGCTAGGTTGCGGGGCATGCCCTACCACTCGCTCTCACCATCACCATCGAGGACATAGCCATTGCAACGCAGGCCGACCCTTCAACCAGGTGGGCCAGGGAACTCACCATCACAAACAAGAAAAAGAGTCTTCAGAAGGCTGTCATGCCAATGCAAGGGTGTGAACAAGAACTCCATCGCGAAAGTCAGCATGGAACTGGCTCTGTCAGAAAAAGGGATACTGCTGAGAGGATGCCAGATAGTCATGCCATCATCCCTCTGCAGAGGACTAGTACAATTGGCGCACAAAGGACATCGAGGGATTGCGGTAACTAAGAACCTGCTAAGACAATCAGCATGGTTCCCACGGATAGACAACATGGTAGAATGGACGGTGAAAAGCTGCCTTCCATGTCAATGCACCGCCAGGAGTAGCCCTCCAATCCCCCTACAGCCGACAAACATTCAGGAAGAGATATGGAAGAGGGTCGCAATGGACTTCTACGGGCCACTCGAAACTGGGGGCCATCTCTTAGTGATCATAGACGAATTCTCCAGTTTCCCAATCGTCAAACACACTCAGTCCACTGCCTTCACCCAAGTGGTTGGCATCCTGGACGAAGTATTCAGTGAATGGGGCATCCCCATCACAGTAAAAACAGACAATGGCCCACCCTTCAACGGTCATGTGTTCCAGAGATTTGCAAGACAGCTGAGATTCAACCATCATCAGATAACACTGCTTTGGCCGCAGGCTAACAGGATGGTGGAGCGGTTCATGTCATCAATTGGAAGAACGATCCAAAAGGCAGTCATTGAGGAGATGCCAATCTAGCAGGCCCTATGCCGCATGCTCCGCCACTACTGCTACACGCACATTCCGTAACCGGGGTGCCACCTGGGGACCTAATGAGGACATATCAGGCCAAGATGCACCTACCCCAAGCTTTTAGGTGGTCTTGTGGGTAAGCGTCTACACTTGAAACATGATAACCTGGGTGAAATTCTTGTGGCCAAACACATCGTGATGAACACGTGATGTATAAGATGATGTGGTCAGGTGAGAACACGTGAGCAAGTTAAAAAAAAGGGGGAGTTGAAATGCCCGCCAAGGGATTCTTCGCTCTGACATCCATACATCTTGTCCCGGCGTGCTCCGCCCAACACTTGCTGAGCATCACACTGGCGATGAAGGCGGAGACAGAGCCCACCCGCCCTCTCCTGACACGGCACAATGCTGCGTTGGCCCGATCACACACCTCAGGCACCCATGGGCCCGCAGAGTCGCGCTTATCCCCCACACGGTGCCTGGGCATTGGAAAGAACATCGGAACAAACTAAGCAAAAACAGTGAGTAGGCATAAGGCACTGTGTTCCCCCAAGGCCCATTCCCACAGCTGGCGCTGGCTGCACGCCAGCAAGCACTACTGCAGACCACAGGCAACCAGGGGGAAGCACAGAAACCCATTACTGGCCTCCCAGGCCCACACCATAGGCCTGCAAGCAGGTCACTCACTCTGCAGAGCCACTGAGGGTGGCCCACTGCCCAGCACGAGTGTGAGGCGACGCAACACCACCAAATACGCCACAGTACACAGAGAGCCAGACCTAACTGCAAGGGAGACACTCCCTGACAAGCACACATGCTTCCCTGGGCACCCGGCACCACTTACACCTGCGTAAAGCCACACCATGCAGAATACCCAGCTGTGACACCAGCCAGGCCACAAAATCACAATCTGGACATCAGCACATGGTTAGATACCAGGCAGGGCACGTTCATTTTGCCATTTTAGCCTTTTGGCCTCCGGACAGTGCTTCGCTGGGAGTCGGAGCTATGGGTCCAGCAATTTATCCTGAGCATTAAATCAAGCAAGATAACTACCGAGGAAGAATAAAGGTTGTTCCTCATGCTCAACCTTGGCACTGAGACTCTTCAACACGCTCCCAAACGGAGACGCGGAAGACAACTATGAGACTGCGAAAGCTGTCCGAACAATAAAATGTAAGCACCAACTAAGCCTGGACTTTAAATGCTTCAAAATGAGGCAGGCAAGACAACGCCCAGAAGAAAGGATTGACGACTTGCATGGTCAGCTATGGGAATGGCCACTGGGTGTGACTTCCCCGACGACGAATTCGAGGTCAGACAACAGGTCATAAAGGCCTCTTCTCCGAGAACCTTCGCAGAACCATCCTATCAGAGACAAATCTCCCGTTGGCCACCATTCTCACCATGGGACGTCAACGGGAGAGGACAGACGAGCACATATCAGAAATGGAGTAGATGATCAGTCTCCTACCACTCAACACAGAAACACCACACAATAGCATGACCACAATCAATGCACTGCGGCAGAACCGACCCCAACAGGGGCAGGCAGTGAACAAGCCCAGAGAATGTCTATGGTGCGGCCGGCCAACAGCACAAAGGGAACCCCTGCCCAGCATTTGGCACCATGTGCTACAAGTGTGGGAAAGTCAACCACTATGCATCAGTATGCCTCAACTCCCAAAGAACCAAAGAACATTTGCCTCAAAGTAAATCCCAGGAATGGAAAAGTGATCCAAGATCCAGGAACACACAGACTTTCTGCCCACAGCAACCTGACCACCGCCCATGGAGGCAGCCAAACCGGACCTGCGAAATGCGCAGAGGGCGAGCCTGTGTAGTCGAAGCAGACAGCGCTGACAGCAGCGATGACGACGACCAATCAGGTACAGAACATTCCGCAGACCGTGCAAACTGCTACCATAAATCAAGATAAGAAAAAGCCCACATGATCTCGGCAGTCAAGCCGGCTCACGGCAAACAACCCTACAACAGCAGATCAGATCACAGCTCCATGGTAACGGTCGGAGACATCCCAGTGAAGATGATGATTGATACTGGCGCCACAGTGAATGTCATGCCGACCACAAAGTTCAACAAGCTAAACCCCAGACCAACGCTGCAGCGAAAACCCATACAGCTATTTGCATATGGATGCAAAAAGACCAAGCCAGTCGTAGGCTACTTCAAAACCACCCTCACATACAACAGGAAGTGCTGCAAAACATGCATCTACATAGTCGGCACAGGAATCAATACACTACTCAGTTGCCCAACCACTGAAAGACTAGAGCTGATACTATTCACATTTTCAATCCACTCCAGGGAAATTGACCACCTGCTGGCCAGCCATAGGAAGCTGTTTTGAGGCATCGGGTGCCTCAAAGGAAGGACGGTGAAACTTCACATCAACCCCGCTGTGGAACTAAGGGCTGTCCGGCACCAAAAGGTCCCATTCCACATGAGAGCGGCGGTTGAGGCAGAACTTAACAAACTCGAAGTCCTCAGAATAATAGAAAAAACCACAGGCCCCACACCCTGGGTGTTCTCCATGGTTGTGACAGCAAAGCCAAAACAGCCACAAGCAGTTTGGGTATGTATTGACATGTGCCTGCCCAATGTGGTAATAGGGCGAGAAAGGCACATTACACTGACGGTGGACGAATTAATTGTGGACCAAATAGGCGCCACCGTCTTCAGTAAATAGACTTAAGATCAGGGTACCATCAGATCCGTCTGGCGAAGGAATTAAGGTACATCACAACCTTCTCGTCTCACCTTGGGCTAAGAAGATATAGCCGGCTCAACTTTGGCATCTCCTCCACAGTGGAGGTATTCCAACATGAAATCAGGAAAGTACTACAGGACCTCCCGGGAGTCACCAATGTCAGTGACAACATTCTAGTCGATAGCAAACCAGAGGAAGAACACAACAGCTGACTAGCAGGAACTCTATAGCGACTGGAAGAATCCAGGTTGACCCTCCATGAAGAAAAATGTGAATCCGGAAAATCCACAGTTTTTTCAGATATGTATTCAATGAAGAGAGGTGTCCCCAAATCTCGGAAAAGTGGCTGATATCAGAAATTCTCAGGCTCCCACCAACTCAACAGAAGTCTGCAGCTTCCTAGGTATGACAACGTACTGCGGGTGATTCATCCCCGACCTGGCCACCATTAACACTCCACTGCTAGAACTCACAAAGGCAAAGTCGAAACGGGAGTGGGGCGAGACCCAAGACCCGGCATTCCAGAAGATCAACAACTCCCATCCATCGATGCCACCATGGCCTTCTTTGACACGTCACGGAAAACAAAACTACTGGTTGATGCCAGCCCTGTTGGCCTTGGTCACACAGACTGACCGGGAATGAACCGTGGTTCCCATCGCCTTCACCAGCAGAGCCCTTACTCCCACAGAGAGAAGCTATGCTCACAGAGAAGGAGGCCCTCGCCATCATATGGGGCTGCAGACACTTTCATTTATATATCCTGGGCCACCCCATAAAAGTACTGACAGATCGCAAACCTCTAGTTCCGATCTTCAATGGGTCAGCACTGCACCCCCCCCCAGCCAGGATTGAACGCTGGATGTTCCAACTACAGCAGTTTGACCTCGAGGTACAGTACAGAGCAGGGGCCGACAACCCTGCAGACTTTCTGTTGCAACCCCTTCAACCCGCCACGGCAACGGAATGTGAAGCAGCCAAAGAAACAGAGGAGCATGTATTCCATATCATCGCCTGTGCCAAAGCAAATGCAATGAGGCTAGAGGAAATTGCGGCGGAGACAAAGACTCTTGTCTCCAAATGACCAAGGAGGCCATACTAACTGGCGAATGGAAGACGTTCCTCACCGCCGTCACCCATCCGACGCTCCAAGCACAGGAAATGATGCAAGCCCTGTTCGAGATCCGACATGAACGGTCTGTCTCCCAGGAAGCGCTGATACTCAAGGGACACCGCATTGTAATGCCCTCCAACCTACAAGAGAGAGCGCTCCAGCTCGCCCACGAAGGGTACCAGGGGATCGTGAAGACACCGGCCTTCCTCAAGTTACGAGTGTGATGCCGCAAATACAGCAGAAAGTCAGGGCCCTTGTAGAAACCTGCCCATCGTGTCTAGCCACATGTAGACCCGGACCCCCAGAGCCCATGGCCTGCCCACCAAGAAGCGAGCCCCGTTGGGACATGGTGAGTGTAGATTTCTGCACAATCGCCAACAAAGCCTACCTCCCGGTGGCTGTAGAAGAATTTCAACGCTTCATTGACAACATGGGAGTCCCACACCACCACATCACACCGTACTGGCCCCAAGCCAATGGAGATGCAGGGAGGTTTATGGCATCCATCAATAACTGCATACGAATCGCCAAAGACAAGGGGTGACCATGGCTACCAGAACTGTATTAAATCCTCCGATTGAACCGACAAACTCTCCACTCAGCTATGCAGGTCAGCCCCGCAGCCCTGATGTTCGTGGTACCCATCCAAGCAGGACTCCCCCTCCACCACTCCTGGCACCCCCCGCAAGCGGACCTAGAGCGTATAGAACAGAGAAGACAAGAACATAATGCCAGAGAAGATCACTCGAGAAGGGCAACAACAAACCACCTCCAAGTAGGGGACACCACACTGGTGAAAAACCAGACACTGCATGCAAAGATGGCTCTCCCCTATGAGTCCCTACCCTGGATGCTGTTGGTACTCTTGTTCGGAGGAGAATTGCCTAGCATTTCGGTGCTGGACTGCCCCAGGGCAGTACAAAGACTGGTATGTTTAGGATATTTCTTCTCTGTGAAAGATAGTGAGCTAAAGACTCTGGGTAAGTCCCTCGTAACCAGGACTAATGTCTGGCAGAGGGACTCCCAGGACCCACCTTGTCAATTTGCATATTTAAGTAACTTTGGGTTTCACCCTAAGTTACTAGGGGAATCCAGACGTGGACCCCTTGCTCATTATTCTTGGAGAGGCACAGCTCCTCCCTACTGATGAGGTCCAACCAGACCGAAACACGTGTCTGGGGATGCTGTTGGTACTCTTGTTCGGAGGAGAATTGCCTAGCATTTCTGTGCTGGACTGCTCCAGGGCAGTACAAAGACTGATATGTTTAGGATATTTCTTCTCTGTGAAAGATAGTGAGCTAAAGACTCTGGGTAAGTCCCTCGTAACCAGGACTAATGTCTGGCAGAGGGACTCCGAGGACCCCCCTTGTCAATTTCCATCACCCATCGAGGACATGGGCTGGTAACGGCCAAACGAGGATCAGAGACAGTCACCAGGAATGTGTCCCACTTCAGGCGGATACCAAACAACACGTGGAAAGAAACTCAAGAGGATTGAGCCCCTATCGGAGCCCACTCCACATTGGCTGAGCAAAGACCACCCGCAGGAGCACTGAGAGAACCCCCAGAGCCTTCAGCACGAGAGACTGCAGAACCAAGAGATATAGGATTGAGTTAAACCAGGTCGGCCACCCCACGAAGAGAAGACAGGGATGATACTTGCTCCACAGACGACTGGTACCCTCCACTCGACTTCAAGGGTACATCCTGAATGCTATCTACAGAGGGGCTTGAGCTAGAGACCACAAGCACTCTAATGACTGCAACCAAGTACTAGCATAATGTTTGGAAAGTTGTTTTGTTTGTTTGTCCAAGTTGGAGAGGGATGTGATGATCATGTGATGTATCGGATGACGTGGTTGGATGAGACCACATGAGAAAGTCAAATAAAGGGGAGTGGAAAATCTCCTGCCAAGGGATTCTGCGCTCTGACACCCATACTGTGTGTGTGCCTCAATTCTTGACTCGCCGCGCATCGTGTCCTGGCCTGCTGCGCCCAACACTTGCCTAGCATCACAAACGGGAGCAAGTAATTACATTTTGTGATACTGGGAAAAGAGAGAAAGGGTGGACATGGATGGGCTGTGTGGTTTTCCTTTGCTCACCTGCTTGGTTGGTTGGCTTACGCCACCATTGATCTCTCATGCCCAAATGGGATAGTGAGTTCGCCATG
This sequence comes from Ambystoma mexicanum, assembly GCF_040938575.1. Lineage (NCBI taxonomy): Eukaryota > Metazoa > Chordata > Amphibia > Caudata > Ambystomatidae > Ambystoma > Ambystoma mexicanum. The sequence continues at coordinate 461,635,140 of NC_090927.1, read as the reverse complement.
AAAAATTACCAGGACCTCAGACAGAAGGTGAGGGGTCATTAAATGGTGTGAGGTAGTAATCAGCTAAGGGTTAGAGTTGTACAAGCAAGATGGCATTATGGGCAGCATTGAAGGTGAAACAGTGTTAACAGGGCACAAAATAGGGCACCTCTCGAGGGAATCCTAATATGCGCTCCCATTACTTCTCTTCTATATCTTCCCCAAGGTCCACCTCCCAGCGTGCCTTCAGCACGGCACTCCTAGGGTTGGGCCTGTCTGCCAAGAAACACTATAGCCTGGATATCGGTTTGTAACCATCACCCAATTTATACATCAGGGTCAATAGCGGGTCTGCCACTGGTTCCTCTGGTCATTCCGTCCATTTCCCCTTTGCCACCTTCCTCAGTCTCAGGTACCATAAGAACTGGCCTTTGGGTAGCCCCACCTGCCCATATAAGGACCCAATTTCCTTAAACATTCCATTCTCGTGCATGCCCCCCCCAGGTAGAGATTCCCCAGCCCTCCCAGTGTCTTGCCGCCACCAAATCATCTCCACTCCTGCAGACATCAACTGCTACTGGGATCTCCGGTGAATAGGGGCACTCTAGCTTCAACAGTGTCTGGGTCCTATACCACAGCTGCCGGCCTAGTGTCACTAACATTGGTGTGGTGCCCAAACAGCTCAGCGGCAACCATAACATTTCCTTAAAATATGCATGTGCCACCAATCGCTGCAGCAGCACTGATTCTGATGTGGTGTCATCCGAGAGCCACTTGGCAACAAAGCTGAGTTGCGCTGCCAAGTAGTACCTTTCCAGATCTGGGAGCTGCACACCTCCTTCTCTGTAGGGCAGGCAAAGGGTTGCCAGCGTGAACTTATGGCAAGTAGAACCCCAGAGGAATTCCCTTAACAGAGCTTGCAGCAGGTGTATAAAGGGGGTCTTGATATAGTAGTGTACAAAAATCTCGGCAAGATTATCATTTTTGTTATGGCTATCCTGCCCATTAGCGATAATGGCAGTTTTGACTAGAATGTCATGGACTTTCTCAGACCTTTTACCACACCCGCAGTGTTATGGTCATACATGCTTTCAGATGTGTGCATAATATTTACCCCCAAGTATCGAAAGGATTCCAAGCGCCATGGGAGCTCCACTTCTGCTAAATCTCTTAAATCCACCTTTCGTAGGCCTGCCAGTGAGAACATAAAGGACTTCTCTTTGCTGAAATAAATTCCGGACACCTTTGCGAAGTTGTCCAGTACTTCCAGGACTAGCGGCATGTTGTGTTGTGTATTCCTAAGGTAGAGCAGAACATCGTCTGCATACAATGAAATCAAATGTCCGACTCCTCCAACTCCTCCCACCCATATACCTGCCTCTAGAAACTCTTTATGAAGATAGATTGCTATTGGCTCCAGTGCTAGCACATACAACATGGGTGACAGTGAGCACTCTTGCCTCGTACCTCTCTGTATGTCCCAAATCGACGATACCTGTCTACCGGATTTGACTATTGCCACCGGCGAGGCATACAGTATCTGTACCCAGTTAATAAACTGCTCCCCAAACCCAAACTCACGCAGTACTGCAAACAACCACTCCCAGTACAACGAATCAAAGGCTTTAATCACATCCAGCAACATACCTGCACAGTGTTCTTGGTCTGTGCAATGATGTTCTAAAAGCGGCACAGATTTACAGCAGCGTACGACCCGGGATGAAGCCATTTTGATCCCTGTGTACCAAGCCCCCAATCACTCTGCGGAGTCGACCTGCTAATATTGTCATCAAGATCGTCATATCATAGTTTAGCATGGCCAGTGGCCGGTAAGAATCACATTTATCAACAGGCTTACCAGGTTTGGAGATCGGAATCACTAAGGTTTCCCACATGCTCACCGGGAGCTCACCCTTGTCGTAAGCCTCTGCAAATCCCTTGTGCAGCACTGGGGCCAACACATATGTTTTGTAGAATTCTGGGGGGAGTCCATCACTGCCCGGGGTTTTGATAGTGGCCAGCGACTTGATTACCTCATTTATGTCTTCGACCGTTATATCCTAGTCTAATGCAGCTTGTTGTGTTGTTTCAAGCATAGGCAGCCCTATTTCCTCAAGGGTATCCAATATTTCGTTCTGAGGAACCAGATTCTCATGCCCATATAGTTGGGAGTATAATTTAGCAAATGTATTGTTTATTTCTTGCTGTGTCCTGCACATATTGCCCTCCTCATCTCTTGCTCCGTCTTACATAGCCATGATAAGATTCTACTCGGTTTGTCCCCTTCCGCGTGTGCTCTAGTGCTGTTAACCTTGTAATCGAATTTTGACAGCCTCCCCCAAACCCCTTGGCAGCATTGCCTGGCATCAGCTAGTTTGACCTCACCAGCTTGTTGCCCCGCCTCCTGAATTTCCATATCTCAAATTTCCTCTTCTAACTTCTCCAACTCCACCTTCAGCGTTTTCCGGATACTTCCCGCACTAGCAATTACCTCCCCTCTCACTACCACTTTCAGTGTCTCCCACACAGTGCCGCATTCTTCACACTGCCCACATTGTGCACTAAGAACTCCTCCAATCTTTCTTTCAGCCCATCTCTAAAAATGTGATCCGCCAAAGCGTCAGTGGGCATGCGCAACAACGGTATGGGGGGCCTCAGCCCAACCTACACAAAAATAATCTATCCTGGTATACAGGGTAAAGGGCGAAGAGTGGTAGAAGTAAATCCTATCGTCAGGGTGTAGCTCACTCCACACATCCACCAAATTTAGAGTGAGAGTCTCAATTTATTGCACTGAAAGAGGAGTATCAAGAAGATGTTGAGAATCCAGCTCCAACAATGCCACGTAGCAGCAAAATGCTCGCCTTGGAAACAAGACTACACAAAGCAACACAAGTTCGATTCCCGGGTCTGCACTTAGAAACCGCTGGGTATTGAGCAGGTTATAAATATGCAACTAAGACATATTCCTGTAACAGCGCCTCGATGCCCCTGGGCTGTGTGAGTGTGTTAAAAATGGAAAATAAATAAATACAATAAATCTGAGAGAGGACATTTGTGCATTTGAAATGCAGATTAAACAACTGAAAGATAAGAATAGCCAGTTGATCATTAGGGATGTCAATTCCCAGGCCTGGGGATGCTGTTGGTACTCTTGTTCAGAGGAGAATTGCCCATACAAACCAGAAAGTATGTCTCAACTGGAGTGCCAGGTCTAACATTTGACACAAGACCTGGGTCACATATTGAGGGCTATCAGAGCCCTCAAATGGAAATTGCTGCACAGAACAGCTCAACAACTGAGTCTGGTGCCCCGGAGCAATGACACGAAGAAATCCCTGACAACCAACAGGTTCCAGAGGAGGGGGTCCGAGGGGAAGGTGGGATGCAGGGCCCTAGAGGAATCTTCCTTTCTTACCCGAGAAAACCCCCCGGAAACCTCTGAACCTGAACACAAATCTCCTACCCCCCAAAAGCTGGAACCTAGGGAACAAGAGGGTAAGTAGGAGAAATCAAGAGCGAAAGAAAACCCACTTTGTGGAGGAAGTTTGCATCATCCCGTTTGAAGGGAAAGAATCCCTGGATGATCTAGAGAAGAAGATCTTCTCTTTTAGGGATAAAAGCACCCCTCCCAAGGAACAATGGGTCCCAGAAAACTCTAACTTAGACTGGAAACGGACCGAGAGCAACACATTTGTAAACCCCAACAATGTCACCCAGATGACTCTGAAAGCAATGAGGGATCCTCCCCCCAAACAGGTTCGGCCAACTGTCTCCAGGAAAAGGGGGACAGCAAACAATCAGGGGGAAAAAGGGGACTTCCCCAGCCCGTTTGTTGCTCAGTGAAAAATGTTCTTTACAGATTCCCGGACTCTGACACAGAAAACTGTCCAAGATCAATAACGGAAGACCATTCATCCGCAAAGCATTATTCAGGAAACTCGCAAAAGAACAGACCATTCCCACGTTTAAATTGATTGATAAATGGGAAATGGGCCTGTAAACTACAAATTCCAAAATCTCCTGCCTAGCAGATGCATGCTAAAAATTTCCATTGGCGACAAAAGCATAGAACATAATTGTTGGGTTTTGAGAGATGTCCTCTCTGCATATTACTTAGGCAGTGACACTCTCAATCAATTTGCAATTAATTTGGACCTAATTAATTACAAAACCTGGTCCCGACTGGGGGGTAACCTCAGTGGCTTTGACAACACTGAGAAAGCATTTCGGTCAGCTCAATTGCTGCCATATGCAGTTGAAGTTCAAATGGGAGAAGAGGTCACCATCCCAGGACAGGTATGACAATTCACAATTCCCCTAAAAATTAAGCGAGGACAGAACCTCAAAAACAAGGACGCTTATTTAAATTTGAATTATTACCTCCAACAGCAAGGTTTGTATTTACATCTGACACCCCTAGTTGACCTAGAACATGACACCATTTGAATATTGGTCGGTAACAGCGACCCTAGAAGTATCACTTTGGGCGCAGACACCTTTATTGGAATGGCGGTTGATGCCCAACATTATTCTATTGAGATCATCAGACAATTCCAAATGACTGTTACAATTGTGATGACGATATCCCTCTGGGAAAAGATTTTCACCCGGCAAGGGGGGAATTTCTTCGTGTACTCCTCCTGCCCTTATGGTGGTAAAGAGGTAACCTGCGACATCAGGAAGGATGAGGTGGTATTTCAAGTCAACAGTGACTACCTCCCATCTTGAAACCTCATGTCCTGGCCAACACCATAACAAGAGATCTATCCACCCAACTGGAGGATACTGCCGAAATGCCAAACCCAGGGTCTTTCCAGGCTTTAAGCAGATTGTTGTAGAAAAATCAATCTTGCTGATGCCTGTGAGACCAAGGAGCAAAAGCAGAAGCTGAAACAGGTGTTTTGGGATTTCAGGAGATCTTTGCCATGAATTTGTATGACTGTGGGCGCACAGAGATACATTCAACCTCCATACCAACGGACCCTGAGATGGCTACCGTATTTGTGAAGCAATACCGGTTGCCTCTCGCGTCTATGGATGCACTCACAGTTCATCAAAAACATAGCACCCCGTGGGAATAATTTGTCCAGTCCACAGTACCTTTAATAACCCGGTACTGGGGATACTCAAACCCAATGGCCAATGGCGACTTTGCGCAGACCTTAGGGAGTTAAATAAATGGGTCCACATGTCAAGATGGCCCCTTCCATACATTGATCAGGGATTGGCCCAGATCCAAGAGTCAGAGGTGTATACCGCCATGGACCTGACCAATGGTCACTGGACAGTACCCGTGAGTAGGGAAGAGCAGTACAAGCTAGCCTTTACCTTTGAGGGGCAGCAATACACGTGGACTCGAACCACCTTTGGATACATAAAGCTGGCAACAAATTTTACATCTTCCTACATAAGGCCATGCCCGACTTGGGCAAAAGGGGAAACCCAGCCTATGTAGATGATGTTTTAATCAAGAGCTCAACTGTGGAGGAACACATAGCTGAAATATGCTATGTCCTGACCCAGTTGCAGAAAGCCGGAGCAAAACTGTCCTTTCAGAAGGCACAGTGGTATAAGACGTGTGTGAACTTTTCAGGGCATAAAATCAGCCATGAGGCAAAGTCCCCTGGCAAAAAAGGTGGAAGCCTTATTGAAATTAAATGACCCTACAACTCTGCATGAACTAAGAAGCCTTCTTGGACTCACTAATTATAGTAGAAAGTTCATAGAGGACTACGCAGAGGTCATGCAACCCTTGGTACATTTATTAAAGGCTGGGGGCAAGTGGGAGTGGGGTCCAGAACAATCCGAGGCAGTGAAACAACTAAAGAGAAGCCTTTCCCAAGTGCCTTGTTTGGCTTACCCCATAAAGAACGAGGAGTTCTTCTTGGAGATGGGGTTCTCAAATACTTTCTTAACCGCAGTATTAAACCAAAGCACGACGTGGTCAACAAAGTAATCTCGTACACGAGCAAGACTTTGTCCTCCATAGAGGAAACATTCAATGATCTTGAAAAGGCACTTCTGGCAACTGTGTGGACGTTGAAGAATTACCGCCTGTTCATCTACGAGGAGCACATCATTTTCGAGACTCCTCCCCAGCCCTTTCAATATCTCCAAAGTGACCTAATCCAAACAGGGAACGTGAGTAATTCCAGAATTACTTCCTGAATTCTGTCCATGCAAGGCTTTCCTGTGGAGGTCAGATATGGCCAAAACAAGAAGAGTCTCCTAGTGCAAGGTTTGGCTGACTTGCATAACTTTGCTCAAGAGAACTATCTTCAGGACGAAAGTCTAAAGACCCAAGACAAACATGGAGGTGTACCTTACTTCCCCACACAAAGTCTATGAGGAAAACACGTGCCAGGGAATACCCATAAACTATGTGGATGGGTGCTCCTACCATGTTGATAATCACAGGAAAAAGGACTAGTGGCTGGCTTTGGGAATGCCTGAGTGAATGATGCCCAGAGCCCTATGCTGGGTACAAGATAGGTCCCCAAAGTAGTCAGGTGGCAGAGTTGATGACACTACATCAAGCCATCCTCAGTGCCGTGCAACACTAACTCTAAGAACTGGTCATAATCACTGATTCAGATTATGTCAGGAATGGGTTTGTGGAGCACCTGATTAATTGGAAAAATCGAGGCATGCTGTGTGCGAATAACAAACTGCTCAAGCATGGGCAATTAATCCAAGCAATTGATGATCTGGTCACCTCAAATGAGATGACCATCTATTGGAAAAAGATCAGAGGTCACTCCAAAATAGAGGCACCAGACAAAACTGGAAATTACTTGGCCAAAATCAGAGACATCCACAGGGATCTCATAGAAACCGAATCCCTATTATGAGAAATCCAGGTCACTGCTGTCACCAGGTCCCAAACACATGCCCAAAATGAACTCTGAACTTCCCAATGGAGTAAAGAAACCCCAGTTGCTGATTTGATTATGGCACAAAAAGAGGACCCTATTATTGGGAAATGTGATCAACATATTGAAGACCCCGTGAATTTTCCTCTAATGGAATCCGATTATATTGGGAAAGAGGATCTCCGGGTATTGATGAAGTTTTCAAAAATGTTCTGAATCCAAGACGGTTTGTGGTATGGAGATCCATATCTGGATGTGACCAGTGGGTGGTACCTACCTCATTCCGAAGCCTGATGTGAAGTCACGCCCATGATGTGGCCACTGCTGGTCATAGGGGGTTTCCTACAACTTAAGAAATCTTGTGCAAGGTTACATTCTGGCCACACATAGGTCAGGACCTCGACTTATACTTAAATGGGTGTCTTGTGTATGCTCAGTTTCAGCCAAGTGCCCCCACACACCGAGCTCCCCTACAGAAAAGGGCAATAATACTGCCTTGGTTGGATTTGCAAGTTGATTTCATCAGGACCGTGATTCATCCCTCTAGGGAAAACAAGTACATGTTGACCGTGACATGCTTGTTTACCAAGTGGGTGGAATGTCTTCCGGCACCAAATTGCAAGGCAGAAACAGCTGCAACCCTCATGATCAATCACATCTTCTCATGTTTCTGGCGCATCTGATCAAATTCTGCCTAGCATTTCGGTGCTGGACTGCCCCAGGGCAGGACAAAGACTGATATGTTTTGGATATTTCTCCTCTATGAAAGATAGTGAGCTAAAGACTCTGGGTAAGTCTCTCGTAACCAGGACTAATGTCTGGCAGAGAGACTTCCAGGACCCCCCTTGTTAATTTGCATAATTCAAGTAGCTTTGGGTCATCCTAAGTTACTAGGGAAATCCAGACATGGACGACTTCCTCACTATTCTTAGAGAGGCACAGCTCCGCCCTACTGATGAGGTCCAACCAGACCGAAACACGTGTCTGGGGATGCTGGTGGTATTCTTGTTCAGAGGAGAATTGCCTAGCATTTCGGTGCTGGACTGCCCCAGGGCAGGACAAAGACTGCTATGTTTTGGATATTTCTCCTCTGTGAAAGATAATGAGCTAAAGACTCTGGGTAAGTCTCTCGTAACCAGGACTAATGTCTGGCAGAGAGACTCCCAGGACCCCCCTTCTTAATTTTTGTATCGCCTGCTAGCAAGATATTCACCATATTTGCCAATTGATTTTATTATTGGATGCTCTATAGCGTAGTATCCAATTCCTATATGCATTTTTAACCTTGCGCTTCTGCAATAGGAGCTGGGCCCCATCAGGAATGGTATCTTCCAAATCTCGTATTGATTTTTGAATTTTTCTTTTCTGTTCCCTAGACTAATTACCATATCATAGGGTGCAGCATGATTTATGGACAAGTGTTGGGGAGGAAGATTTGATCTAATAAGCATCAACCCATGCATACTGGCCGAAATCAGGTTCACCATCTCCTCTGCTGGCATCTTTATCATAGCCAATATTTTCAGATTCATGCACCATTGAGTGGCTTTGTCAAGGTTTTTATCTGTCCACCCCAGGTGAATTCCTCCACCCAGGGGCTCCACTTCCCCAATGTTATCATAGTAACGATCTATATGTGGTTTGCTGGAAAGAGTACTAGTCAGAATTGAATGATCATTGAACACAGTAGGTTGAATATTGAATGTCACCAGCAGCCTGCTAAAACTTTCACTTAGGAGTACATAGTCAATGGCAGAAGAGTAAGTACCATTTGTCCATGTTGCACCACTATCCTTACTCTCCATATCAAAACCATTAGCCATGTATAATTCCATATCGTCCATGAATGTATGCCATCTCTCATATTTCAAGCTACCTCCGTACCCCACATCAGCTCCAATTGCATCATGCTGGTATCCAATAAGATTATTTACATTGAGGTCTCCCCCCAGTATAAAATTAATCTCCAAATCCACAGAGTATATATCAATAATAATTTGTCATATACATACTTGAATATCAAACATGTGCTCGTCCCCCTGGGGATCATATATCTTAGCAATTACTATTTTTAGTCCATCCACCAAAATAAATTCTACCATAAGCAAGTTTGGGTTATGGTTCATTTGCATACATTCGCACAAGGTTATTCCATTCCTCACCAGAATGGTTAATCCCCCATAAGGTCTCCCTCTTTCCCCTTTCCTTGCAACATTTAAATAGGTAGTGTAGCCATCAAAAACAGGTTTTTGGAGCAGCCAGGTCTCCTGTAACAAAATTACTTCTGCATCCATCACCAGCTCATATGAGCCGCCGGGGCCAACAAATGGTTATGTCCCCGGATATTCCATGAAATTACATCAATCTTTTCTCAGTTCTGATTAGTAATTGTTGGGAAGAATGTGCAGAGCCACTTCCAGTGAGCTTTGATATTATCATCCTTACTCAATGGTGTTTTTTCTCTACCTTTTTGCATGGTTTCATCACTTTTCGTTGTTATTATTTTCACCTGTTTTTTTGGTTATCTCCGCCATCCAGTTCATATCCATTCTTTTCAAGATCATATTTACAATTTCTGACAAGAGCCACTACTGCTTCTGAAAAGCAGTGGACTGTAGTCATGGCTCCAGAGCATTGCTCCACAAACTTAAAATCACAACTTTTTACAATCTTAAGCGGGAGATGAATATGTAAAATCTCGAGTAACCTACTTCTATTTATTGCTTTCTTAAGCCTGTTCCACCTACCAATAATGGTGAAAGGTTTTTTAGGAAGAGTAATAGTATTGATATTATTTTTCCACCCATGCTTTGTGTTTACCCTTTCATTAGTGCTAGGGCATGCAGCCAATCCATTATGAGTCTTATAGGTCTTCCGGGCAGGTGTTGCAGTTGACAGTACACTACTTTCAACCGTAGTGTCTGCTTGCCCATTATCATCTGCACTTGAGACACAATCTGACTCATTCTCCCCATTACTAGGGACATAGGCTTTATCCTTTTGTGCTGCTGCACCCATGAGCCATGTAGTTAAATTGCCTGTTTTAAGGGCCTGCCTTTTCAGTTTGCGAGCCTCTCTTTTCCTCGCCCTCTTAGAGGATTTGTGCTTGGGGGTTAGATCAGGCACCTCCCTAGTGGTGTCTTTGGCTATTTCTTCTACCTGTTTAGCTTTTACTTCAGATGTTAATTTAGCCCTCCTACGTTTCTCCCGTTTGGACAGATGGGGTTGTTCGTTGTTTTCACTATCATCCCCCAGCAAAATTTCAACTAATGTGGATTCAAGATTAGAGGGTGCTACTACCTCCTGAACAGGCAACCTGCTCTCACTTGTCTTAGCAGTTTGTCCCACCCCTAATGGCTGCCCCACAGTTCCTAAGGTCACTGAGATACAGATTAACAAAGTTATTTTCCAAATGGCACATAATATTATGAGCCAATTTCAGTAGTATTTTTAGTGCGAATATAGTAGTAGAGTTATGGACCTCTATATCTTTAAATTTCGTATAGCATATGCTATTCATATTTGTTTCATTGATAATCAGTGAAGCCTGATCTTTACTTTCAATACAAGAACCCCCTGTACAATCAGCCAGATCAGCCAAGCGTGGTGAACAAGATAGTCTGTCAGAGTTAGGTACTGATGTTGGTTTTGGAGGGTCAATATGGATGCTGTTGGGATCTGTCGCTGTAATATTTGTTTCAGTAGGCGTCCCAGAGGAGCTATTGTGTTCCAAATTTGCAAGTTGTCCCTCTAAGCTGTAGCACAAGTTTAGCAAGGAGTTGTTATTATTGAAATCCTCAAATATTGATGTGGCTTCCATCGGTGTAGCATTTATTTCCACCGTAGATTTAGAGGGCTCATCATGTACCTCCACTACCACTGATTGACCAGGGAAAAAGTCAGTGATTTTGTTTGCTTTGCCAGAACCCGTCTGTGTACTAGCCTCTCCCGTGGCATTAGACACATTATTGCCTCCACTTTTCTTATTCGCTTTTAAAATACTTCCTAATTTCATTTTTGCCTATAAAAAGTATGAGTAATACTATTCACTAATAGTCAGGATGCTACAGAAGGGGCTCTGCAGTCACTGCACCGTCTCCGAGCAGCTAGACCCCACAATCACCGCTGATTAAAGCAGGTATCCAACCAAGATTCACAGCCGAGGCCAATTTGCTCTGCACCTGCAATTCACTGAGCCTAAGCGCGTGGTTCAAAGAGATAACTCGGCAGTCACCATACGCAGGCATACAGCATGACCTAGCTGCTTTGTTCCCTTAATTGCGCCATTAACGGATAATAGTGTTCAGGCACAGTATTCCTCACAGAGTTTACCTGGTAAACGGCACCTTCTGCGTATTCTTGGTCGCCGCCCTTGCAACGCAGCAAACACAAACACACTGCTGACACACCGCTCAGCGCTCCGAGCATGGGCGGTGTATTTGAGGGCTGATCCACTTAGTTTGCAGAAATAGAAAGCGGGCTTCCAAAATGTCCACAATCACAGCCGTTCGAAAGCGAAGCCACGGGCAGAACCTCCTTCACTGCCTTCACAAACACACTGCTGGCACAAGCTTTATTGCTTATTATCAAGCATCCGTTGCACAAAGAATTTGCAATCGCAGGTAGCAATGAAATGTGCCCAAACTTGCGGCGAAGCGTTAGCGTAGTTTGCTTTAAGTGTATCTCTTTGGTTTTAAAGCCAGATCAAACACAAAAGAGTGGGTGCATTTTAAACAAGTTAGTATGCCCACTCCACAGTGGCTTACCTCAAGTCTTAGTCTGTCTCTATAGAACGGAGACCTCCACAAGAAGGTTCACCAAATCTGTTTGACGTTTTACTCAACTCGAAAATGCACCTCCACAATAATCCAAATTCCGGTCCAGGCGCCACCACATCCACCCGAACACTGCAGCGCACCACTGCGCTCTGCTTCCAGTGGAGTTTTTGTAACTGGTGCTGTGTCTGCCTCCACTTGCAGAGACAGAAAGAGGACTTCCAGGGAGTTTGCAGCTAAAACGAAAGTGCTCCACAGCAAAATGACAGAAAGTAACACACAGCAGCATTTCCAGTGGAGTTTTTATAGCTGGTGCTGTCTCTGCCTCCACTTGCAGAGACAGAAAGAGGACTTCCAGGGTGTTTGCAGAAAAAACGAGTGCTACACAGCAAAACGATAGGAATGGCAGAAAGTAACACACAGCAGCATTTCCAGTGGAGTTTTTGTAGCTGGTGCTGTTTCTGCCTCCACTTGCAGGGACAGAAAGGGGACTTCCAGGGAGTTTGCAGCAAAAACAATAGTGCTCCACAGCAAAACGACAGGAATGGCAGAAAGGAACATGGTGTTAATGGTATAATATCCCCTCTGCTGTCCTGAAGACAGGCCTGGTTGTCATCATCAATCAGAGCTATTACAATATAATAATATAAGAAGGAATTACCAGTCTTAGATCGAAAAAGACAGTGAAGACCAGATAAGCCTATGTCTGTTCTTGCAGCAGGAGTGACCTTGAGGTCACAAGTCCCATAAAGGTTCCATTAGGAGCTGTTAGCAGGGCCTCACATGCCTTGAAGGGGTAAGCTTACCTAAACCTGAGCCAGGCTCTGCCTAGTCACATGTCTAAAGAAAAATGAAACTTAAAAAAGGTGGTGGCCGGAATGAAGGAGTGTGAAACTGCAGTTTGATTAAAATGGGAGAAAGCCATGTTATCATATGAAAAGGGCAGCATGCATGTCACAACGGTCATTCCAGACTTGTTTTATTGATGATTTAGCATAAATGGAACCAAAACAGTACACGTTCTTGTACACATATCTCAAAATTCACCTTATACATTTTTCTATTTCCCCCCTCCCCAGTAACAACTTTATTAACTTCTACCCCAAAACCCCCACTACTACCTCCAAGCCCTCCCCCACCAACCTTCTAACTTGGCCCTAGGGTGGGAACAGCAGCTGTCTCAATGGAGCCTGCTTTTGCCAGGCTCCTTCCATCGTTTGCCCCATCTGTAGGTTCAAGACTTTCTTCCGTATTCACTGGTGGTTCCTACAACATGTCTCTGGGGCCTAGGTGGAAGTCCATCTTCTCTGTCTCTTTCCCCCTCCCCCTATTTCCGGTTCAAGTCACCACTCCCCTTTTTTTCCCTCTTTGTTCTTGCCCCTGCAGTAGTTCATACCCCTCCCCCCCGCAGGTTCCTCCATGGGTTCTGGGCTCCCGTTTCTGGCCTCTAAGTTTGGCTTCTCTGGGGTGTACTTCTCGGGGTCAGGTCATGCAGTAGTCTAGTCAGCTGTTCCGTTCTATACATGTCCAGAGCTTTTGAAGCCCTTTGTCTTTCACTTGGAAGTTACTCTTTCTTCTATCCGCCTGCCAGGCAGACCCTGGCTGCTAACAGCAAGTAGTGTGACATATGTGGGAGTCTGACCCAGTCCCCCTCCACTATCTCCGCCCCAAACAATATGAGAAGGAGGTCCATATGTCTGTCTATCCCGTCTAAGCTCCTTATCCATCCCAGAATCTCCTTCCAGTATTTCTGCACCTTCTCGCACCCCCACCACATGTGCCAGTAGTCTGCCATTTGCCCACCCCTCCTCCAACCTTCTTTGTTCTTGCCCCTGCAGTAGTTCATACCCCCCCCCCACGCAGGTTCCTCCATGGGTTCTGGGCTCCCGTTTCTGGCCTCTAAGTTTGGCTTCTCTGGGGTGTACTTCTCAGGGTCAGGTCATGCAGTAGTCTAGTCAGCTGTTCCATTCTATACATGTCCAGAGCTTTTGAAGCCCTTTGTCTTTCACTTGGAAGTTACTCTTTCTTCTATCCGCCTGCCAGGCAGACCCTGGCTGCTAACAGCAAGTAGTGTGACATATGTGGGAGTCTGACCCAGTCCCCCTCCACTATCTCCGCCCCAAACAATATGAGAAGGATGTCCATATGTCTGTCTATCCCGTCTAAGCTCCTTATCCTTCCCAGAATCTCCTTCCAGTATTTCTGCACCTTCTCGCACCCCCACCACATGTGCCAGTAGTCTGCCATTTGCCCACCCCTCCTCCAATCTGTCTTCGGCTGGGACCTACCTCTTGAACAGCCTCCCTGCCACTGTAAAACTTGAGGAGAACCATCTCTTGTTCCGGAAACACCTCAAGACCTTCCTCTATTCTTCTGCCTTCGCTCCCCCTCTCCCCTGCTGATCTGTTCTCTCTTGGCACCGTGCACCTGTCCACCCTCTGTCTTTCGGGCCCAGGTACCTGCTCACCCTGCCACCCTTCTGCACTGCCTCCGGACCACCCCTTGCACTGGGGTCTGTATCTGTACCCATACACCCCCCTCTTTTTCTTCCTACACTTATCAGACCTACCCTGCCTGCTGCCTTAAACCTAGCACTTGCAAATTGCTGGCTGCACTACCACTGTTGGTTGACTTTATTATTTATTTATTTATTATTTAGCTGTTTCTTCTCTGCTTCGCACTTTCCACATCTCCCCCTTACATGCACTTTTCCCCTGTTCCTCTCCCTTGCCTTGTCGCGCTCTGAAACACTTGTGTACGAGCGCGATAGAAATAAAATATCAATATAAATACCAAAAATGTGGGTCAGCTACCGGGTACATCTTTGACAATCTTACTGGGTCCCATTGCCACCTAAAAAGACATTTGAGCCTGTGCAGTTTGTACTGACAGGCCAGTGAGGTGAGGTGTGCATTCACGCATAGCCTTTGCCACTGGTCTATCTCCATTTCCATTCCCATGTCCCTTTTCCATCTCTTCTTAAATACTTCAATCTCCCCTCTCTGCGCCTCTAGTAGAGCTTGGTACAGCTTAGTTATTAGCCCTCTCATCCCATTCTCTGTTTTCAGTATCGTCTCTGTACCTGTCAACTTTCTTTGCAACTCTTCCTCCTTCCAACCTTCCGACAAACACACCCCTTTCAGCTGCAGGTATTTAAATACAGAGACTGTACCTCCACCCAAAATCTCTTCCAGCTCTTTCAAATCTATGAACACATCCTTTTTCAGGACCTGCCCCACTTTCTCCAGCCCTGCCTCAAACCAATCTTGGAAACTCCCATGGTCTGCGAGAGGCTCACTTATTGGTGGGGCCCATATGTGAATCCGAGGTGAGGGTCAGACCTTGTGACCCCCACCATTTCCCTTTTGACCCTCCACAGGCTCCAGAGTGGGCCCAGAATGATATAAGTCTTTAACCTTCTCGGAGCTGGTTCCGGTGGCGCCCATAGCCACTCCCCCAGTGTGACTGGCCTAAATAGGTAATTTTTGATGCCCATCCATTGCTTCTGCCTGTCCCCCCGCAAGTGAGGGACCAGGAACCTGAATTGTGCTGCCCTATAGTAAGTGCGCATATCGGGCAGGCCCACTCCTCCCTTTTCTTTGGGCTGCACTAATTCTCTATAGGCTACTCTTTGTTTCTTCCCTTGCCACAGAAACTGCACTATCCTCCTTTTTTATTCTGAAAAATGCAGGTCTGGCAACCCTATTGGCAATGCCTGTTACCTATAACACTCTCGGGAGAAGCACCATCTTTAATGCGTTCAGCCGTCCTAGCCAGGAAATGTTGAGTTTCGGCCAAGCTTCCAGCTCATGAAAAAGCTGATACAATAATAGTTCCTCTTGTCTAAGTTGTCTAGGTCCCTGGGTATCCTCACCCTTTGATACTTTATACTGTCCCCCTCCACTGGTATCCCTAGCCCTCCGCTTCGCTTCTTAGTCACCCCTCTCAGGGGGAGAAGCACTGACTTATTCACATTTACCTTAAAACCTGATACACTTCCATACTCATCCAATATCCGTAGCACCCTGAGGACTGTCCCCCTTATCTCTGAGAGATATAACAATATGTCAACTGTGTACATCCTTAGTTTATGGCTATCATCCCCCACCCTAATACCTCTTACCTGATCATCCTTACGTATCTTCTCTCCCTACAGTTGCATCATCAGGGCAAAGGGGAGGGGTGACAGGAGACATCCCTGCCTAGTACCCCGACTGAGGCAAAATTCTCTAGACTTCGTCCTGTTCATCACCACCCTTGCCGCAGGCCCTGAGTATATTGCCCTGATAGCTCTACACATTCTATCCCCCACCCCCATCTGCCGTAGTACAGCAAATAAGAACCCCCATTCGACTCTGTCAAAGGCTTTTTCAGCGTCTAAACTTAATAGTGCGCGATTCCCTGAGTCTCCTCCATGTGTTCCATAAAATCCAGGGTCTGTCTAATTGCATCTGGGCCCTGCCTGTCCGCTATAAACCCCTTGTGATCTGCATGGACTATTTGGGGCAATTTCTCTTCAAAGTGCGTTGCTAAGATCTGCGTAAATATTTTCTTGTCCACATTCAGGAGTGAAATGGCACGATATGATGAGCATTAGGATGGGTCCCTTCCTTCCTTTGGGATTACAGATATTAATGCCTTACTAAACGTGCCCAGTACCTCCCCCGTTTCAAGGATATGGTTGTATAGCTTCCCATGTGTTGTGACAGGACCCTGGCGTATTTCTTATAGAACCCAATTGTATATCCATCCTCCCCGGGCACCTTTCCATTTGGCAAGCAGGATATCGCCTTATGCACTTCTTCAGGCATTATCGGGCTCTCTAAGTGCTCTACCTCCGGGCCCGTGAGCTTAATCATGTTCACCTCACCTCCCTTAGGTATTCTCCCACTTTGGCTTCCCCACTGGGCGCTTCATATGTATAAAGCTTTTCCTAATACTGAGCAAATCCTTCTGCTATATCTTTTGGCACAACTCGATTATCCCTTTCAGGATCCCGTAGGTTGGATACCCATCTTTCTGCCCTTAGCGTCCAAAGCCTCACTGCCAGCACTGCGTCTGCCTTGTCTTCCTTTTCATAGTATTTCTGTTTGAGATACCTCAGTTTCCACAGCGTCTCTTCCATTCCCAACTCTTTCAGCCCTTTTTGTAAGCAGCTCCTCCCTAAGCTCATCTAAGTTCCCCCTGTAGCATGCATCCTTTCCTCCCCCTCCACCATCTCTTTCCTCAACCTGTCCTCCCTCAGATTTCTTTCCCTTTCATGCCTCACCCCTCACTAATCAGCAGCCCTCTCCAGGTTGCTTTCCCAGCATCCCAAACCACTCCTGTGCATACTTTCCCGGTGTCATTTAATTCAAAGTATTCAGTGATTGTTTTGGCCAGTTGGTCTGCAAAAATGGGGCCC
This sequence comes from Ambystoma mexicanum, assembly GCF_040938575.1. Taxonomy (NCBI): domain Eukaryota; kingdom Metazoa; phylum Chordata; class Amphibia; order Caudata; family Ambystomatidae; genus Ambystoma; species Ambystoma mexicanum. Next base: position 461,618,107 of record NC_090927.1, on the reverse strand, counting down.
CCCAGAGCGTTTTGTTACAGCGCCAGCTGCTATCCGGCCTGTACAATCCTTTTACATCTAAGGTCATAAGCACCATGTCATGGTTGGTCCGTCCCACTGGCCTGATTTCAGATTGCATCACCCTCGTTCCCTAGTCCCTGTTTAGAAGTAGGTAGTCAATTCTAGTGTATGCTTTGTGCGGGGCTTAGAAAAAGGTGTATCCTTCCTCCTGTTGGTGTTGTCTTCGCCACACATCAACCAGGCCATGTGACTCTATTGCCTGCCCTAAATACCCCAATCTGTCCTCTCCTCCCTTCGGCCCCTCTTGCTTCCTCGCCCTTCTGTCCCAGGTTTCCTTTGCCCAGGAGTTAAAGTCCCCCCCTATGATGTACAAGTCTGCCTCCCACTCCTTTATCGCGGTGAGCGCTGTTAAGACTGATTTCTGAACTCTGACCTGGTGGGCAGAGGGTCAGAAGGCCAGCCTAGTTTCTTGGAACAGGGTAACCTCTGGACAAGCCAGACCAATCAAGGTAGCTATGGCAGGCAGTCAAGACTAAGTCTCAGGAGGGGTGAAGGTGACTGAAGGACCTCAATGAGCACACAGAGCAAGGACACTTACAAATTACTCCCAGACAGGTGTATTTATCAAAAATATAAACACATTTATTACAAGGCCTTTGTAACTCAACACATAGCAGAAGAATCACAGCAATCTTACTAAAACAACACAACACAATCAATACAAGATATATACAAGACCATTGGGGCCTAAAGGGTTAAAAGGCATGAAATATGTTCACAACCTAGAGGGAAAGGAAAATAGGCAGTGCAGATAGTCTTTAGTCCTCTTCAACATCAAACACACACCTAACTAAGAGGCAGTCTAAACCCTAAGAAGAGAGGAACCTTATGCTCAATAGTACATGTTGTGCAGGCTCACGCGGTTCTTCCAATGGGCAAAACGGGGTCTCTTCAGGGGTCTCTAGCAGCTCAGGAAGGTGGGTGAGGTGATGTAGAATAGATTCCCACTATTCGAGGGGGCCCCCACTTGAAGGCAGAGGTGATTCCAAGGTTCGGGAATAGGTCGCTAGTTCGCACTAGCAGTGGAAAAAGAGAGGGACCCCGACGGGCCACTCGTGCGTAAAAACAGATGGAGGTGCTATGGGCTACCGCTTAAGGTTAGGGTTACTCACCGGCCCCAGGTGCACTCCGGACCAAACTTCGCCAGTTGAGTCCACTGTGTCTGCAGGTTCAAATGAGATGAAAAGGACGTCTCTGCGGCTTTCAATTCCGGCGATACAGTGATGATTCCCAAACGGGACAGTGGCGTTTTCTCTGCTCCTGATGGATGGATCAGGCCAGTTTCACTGCAGCACGCTTCAGGGGCAAGAGGGTCACAAATGCAGCGCACCTGCAAAGATTGTTGCCGCGGCTGGGCAACACAGTAACCGCGCTTACTCCGGTCCTGGCGCACTCATCTCACTTCAGACCTGGCAGTGCCAAGTGTTCGAAGTTCGGTGTGAGGGTGCCGGGGACACGGAGCTAGCAGTATGCCAAGTTTTGAGGGCCTCCTCGAAACGATGGCAGAGACAGAGCAAAGGTCCTGCGTAAACTGGTCAGCCCACTGGCTGGCCCAGGGTCATTTCCGAGAAGGCTTACTTGCAGGTTTTGTTGAAGGAGCCGAGAATAGTGGGTCCCACTATTCTAATGGGTCGAAGCGTCTTCGCAGACCTTCTAGGGCGACCAGATGCAGAGGGGTCACACGGGACGACAGCGGCCTCAGGATGCAAACCTTCCAGTGGTTCAACAGCAGGTCCTAGACTCGGCTTCTTAGTTTCAGGATACTTTTGATCCTATCTTTCGTTCAGTGAGAACTCCAGAGAACAACATGGTATGAGTGTTTTTGGTCTCCTCTTATCCAGAGTTCCCTTTGCACCAAAACGGAGAGGACCCAATGGGAGATCTGCTCACAAACACACACTCCATACGTGGACCAATCACGGACCACAGTGGTCCCAGGCATTCACAGCACCCCAGACTCTCTGGCACCCAGGATGTTTATTGGGGACAGACACCCCAGCCCACATCCTGGAGGCACACACACAAGGCATGCAGAAGCCAGCGTAAGCTTGGCGTTTTGCGGGAAACTGCATGACCAAATATGGACTGACCCGGGTCGGCTCGACCTGGTGAAGGCAAAGGGGTAAGATGGCCAAACGACAGGACAAAGAACCTTGTGGCATGGCCATTTTGGAGCCAGGCCACCTATTTGTGCCAAACGCGGTTAACAGTTTAAATGGCAGGAAAGGGTTAAAATGATATGAAAAGATAAACTGCCACCAGCCCTGTCCATGACACATCTGCACATCTCCCAAAAAGTCCTACAAGAGTATCTAGGGTCTTTGGAAATTACTCTGAGACCCAGGTGCACTGTACTGTAAGGTACATTGTGCACTTTTTACAAGTTTCCAAAAAGTTGCAACATTGGAAAAGGACTAAGGAAAACAAAGTCTCTGCACTGACTGTCTTAAGGGCATGTCAGTTTCCCCATAAAAAGTGAGCGAAAGCTCAGTGAAGTGCAGCAGAAGGCTGTGCTCCCCTGGCAAAGTCAGACTAAGGTGTTTAAACAGCAGCAACAAGTTTGGGGTGTACAACTGGAGGGAAAATTACATATAAAATGAAATCTTTCCTAACAAGCGCACTGTGTATAAATTGTGCTTGCCCCTGGTTGGGCGCATATATCGCTGCAGGTAGCACTCTCGCCCATGTTAGGGAGAATTCTCATTTATGGCTAATTTCCCTCACCTAGTGAGTCCCCCAGCAGCTTTGCTGGGCTTCTGGAGCTTATTTCATTCACTTGGTAAGAGTGTGAGCTTTTCCCCCACTCTTACCCATGTTTTGCCATGTGTCTTTTAACTGTTTTTGTGATTGTGGGCTCTGGAGTACACCACTTCAGTAGCCCCCTTCTTTTGTGTGTTACACAGCACCTTCAGTGCAGTGACACAGGGTTGTCTTTTTAGACTTCCCACCGACTCCATTTCTGGGGCTGACTACAGTCCCCCAGAAAAGGGTAAAGTTTCCATTAACTTTACTTAGTCAAATTACCACAGTTCCAGTACACCTCATCTTCCATGGAGTACTGGAAAGGGTTACTTTGTATCCCTTTGTATCTGTACCTCCTAGAGCATTATTTTGCTCTTTTAACATTTAGACTTGGCTGGTGGCAGTGGTATCTACCCTAGCTTTTCTACAGTGATTATATTAGATAAATGTGGTATTGTTTTAGGCTATTATATTAGCCTCGAACTTAAACCCGCTTGACCAAATACTTTTTCTTTTGGCTCCGGTCAGATTTATTCGCCATTTCTTTTTGTTAAAGTCCTTCTTGTGTCTTACTTTGCGCGGGAAACCAGGTTTGCCTCCTTTGTTCTCTGTCTTTTGGCGGGCTTCTGCTCAGAAGCCCTCCTCCAGGCGCCTGGGTGTCTAGGTGGGCTGAATGTGAGTGAGGGGTGTAGTCACCCCCTGCACATGGTATCCTAAGAAACCCAAGTCGCACTTTGCCATGATTGGCTGAGGTGGTTGTCCGGGCTCGACAACCCCCCTGCTGCGTGATTGCCAGCCAGGCTGTGTGAATGGGGATATTTCGCATAAAAGGCAGGTCTCTTGGGCTAGAAGTCAGAGAGTCGCCATTGGAACTACAAGGAACCGAAGAGAAGCGGAGAAGAAGTCGGCTGCTGCAACTACCCCGTCCTGGTGAAGGCCTGCTGCAGTCCTGAGCTATCTACCCTTCGACGACCAGAGAAGATCCAGTCTGGAGTCTTCTTCCCTTGAGCTTGGTGGGGATAACCAGCTCATCTTCTACAGCCAGAGGATCCTCTCCTTGGTCAAAAATCGCTGCACACTGCTGTAGTGGTCTGGATAGCCATCTGAAGAGCCTCTCCTGTTTTTAAGGAGCGCACCTTTTATTCATCGTCGCTGCTGCCGGCTTCATCCCTGTGTGGTGCAGACCCCTTCAGATGTCCTCCTTCACATCGAAGCTCCAGGAACCGTGGGTCTGTGGGAAACCACCAGGAACAACTGCCAGGGCACGAGCTTCTCCATTGAATAAGGTACTGTGTCCTGCTTCCCTCCTTCTTATAACTTTTGCTTCAGAACATTGACAATATCAAATTACTCTTGGCTACGTTGAATCGTGAAATGTTCGACTGTGTGATCCTCGACAACAGGCACCCGGTGTCACTTGACCCTGGCTCCGGCCCTTTGACTCTTGAATTCCTGTCTATGAGTGTTCTTCGATTCTGTCTGCCTAACTATAATATTGCCTATGATTTTTGCCTCCAACTCCCTCTGGGTATCTCAGGTGCTAAGTATGTTTTTGCCCCGGTAGCATTTCTTGTCACGGATACGCGTTTATTTAGTAGACCGAACTGTCAAAAAGTGATCACAATTGTATCCACGGTAACGTGTCTTGTTTCATAACACCGGTCCATTCAAACAAAGGGTACTTACCTTGAGTCATACCGTACAAAGTGAATTGGTTAGTCGTAGTATATTTTATGTGTGGTTTTGAATTTAATAGAAGTGTTGTGTTTATAACAAATGGTTTAAAAATAAATGTACTTATATTTTTCTACCTGAAACCTTGGTCAGTGTTTGCTTGAGTCACAGTAATTGTGATCCCTTTGTGAAATCTCTGCTACTGCTCATATACTCTTGAGATAAGCCTGGCTGCTCCGCTACTGCTATCACTTCAACATAGTAGTACAGGCTTGTACCAAAGGTAAAACTTGTATTGCCACCTGTAGTCTTAATTGTGTGTAGTGGTCCCTAAGGGCACTGCACAGGATTCTGCCTAACACCCCCTCAATGGTACCTTGCAGTATCAGCAACCTTCCTTCCAGCAGGTTAGTGGCTACGCTTTCCCGTAATTTGCATTGTTTGTGTAATACAATTCCTACTCCACCCCTCTTGGAGTTCCCTGATGCCCAGTGGACTTGTTCTGTTCCTGCCCCTCTTAGTGCTTACTCTTCCCATTGTATTAAGTGTGTTTCCTGCATGAAAAGCACATCCAGGCAGGCTTTGCAAAATTCTCTCGCGAACAGAGACCTCGTCGTCTGGGAATTTAGACCTTTTACTTTTAGCGTCCCCACCACCAGACCCCTGTTGGCTTCACCGTTCCCCATTGCGAATGCACCACCTCGCCCACCTGTTCCTCATTCGCGTAGCTTGTGACTCTACCCCTTTACCCTCCTCTTTATCCTGGGGGCCACATTCTTCATGGCTGATGTCCTCTTCCCCTGGGCCAAACCAATAACAAAAACCCTTTAGTAACTGCATAACTGTTTGTAACTGTAACTTAAGTTCAACTAAAGTCATGGAGATGCCCTCTCTCCCACAGAGGGCCACCTTGGAGCAAAGAGTTTGACCTCCCTCCAGCAAGTCCATACCTGTACTTTCCACCCAGTTCGGCAATCATCTCTTCAGTCTTCTCATTGTATTTTCTCTAGAATTAATCTCTTACGGTTGCTCTGGCATTTTAGGGGTCTTGCACAGCGATGGTCCATTTAGCCGCATGTATTTCCCGCCCGTTTGGCCTCTTCTCTTCCGATGCGGACCAGATGCAAACTTGTTCTCTTTCTGCTTGTACTTGGTTCATTGGGCCCCTTAGCTCCATCTCAGTGTCTGCTGTGAGGTGATTTAGGGCTTGTTCTGCCTCTTCCGCAGAAGTTATGCGATAGTCTACCACTTCTAGCTCGAATTACAGTGAGAACGGGTATCCCCACCTGTACCTAATGCCCTTCTCTTGAAGCCACTTTGTGAAGGGCCTACAGTCTCTGCACCTAGAAAGAGTGAGGTTGGCCAAGTCCTGGTAAATTATCACCTTGGTGCCTTTGAAAGCCAGTTCCCTCCCTTGCCTCGATTTATTCAGTACCTCTGTTTTGTCTTTGTAGCTCAAGAACATTGCTACTATGGGGCAGGGACCACTCCCACATGGTTTGCCTCCTCTGTGCGCCCTTTCAAGTTGCACCTGTTTTCCCCCATCTGCCTCGAACAGGTGGTGTACTAGAGCCTGTCCTTTCTCCTCCACTTGCCTCTGGGTTTCTCTTGCCGCTTCTTTCAGGCCTTGTATACTTATGTTGGTTCGTCTTTCTCTGTTTTCTAAGTCATCCATTTTAAACATTACTTCCTCTTCTCTGAGTTCAAGCTCTGTCAGTCTGGCGTCGAGCCTCATTTCGACCAGATCTGTATTCAGTTGGTTGTGCTCTAGGCCCTCCACCTTACTCTCCACCGTTGTCATCCTGCCGGTTAGATCAGTAAGCAAGGCCTGTATATCTCCCCTGAGGGCCTTGATTTCTGCCAATATGTGTCCCGAATCCTCCTTCATCGAGAATAGAGAGATGTCCATCTCTGTCAACATCTTCATCTAAGGTGCACTCTTTGTGATCCCTCCTGGTTTCCCTGTTTGTGGCACCATGCCGTCCATCCTCATCTCGTCGCTGTTCCAGGGGACCTTCCTGCTCTCTCCTGGTTTTTCTGCTTCTCCCTCTCTCTTATTGAGTCTTCTCCTTTCCTCCTCTTTTGTCCTGCTTCCGCCATGGGTTCATGCTCCACCTGTTCTCTCCCCTGCCCCCCTTCCCGTGCTCTTTTGCTCTGTACCCCATTATTCTTCTCTCCTCCTCCAGGTGGTATACCATCTATCACTGTCCCAGTGATGTTATGCTCTCCTTTCCAGGAAGACCAATAGTGCAGGGATGGACAGTGTTTTGGAACCATTGGGGAAATACATAGAGTATTTCCTACAACCTATCATCCAAAAAAACAGCACCTACATCAAAGATTCCACACACTTCCTACAACAGCTTAGAGCAATGCCATTAAATTCCAACAACATCTGTTTCACAATAGACGTTAAGAGCCTTTACACCTCCATTCCGCACGATCTGGGGAGAGAAGCAGTGGAATGGTTACTTTTACGTGAAGAGGATCTACCGGCACAGAAGGAATTCATAATGGCACTCCTCGAATTCATCGGCAACAACTCTTATTTTCAATACAAAAACTCATATTAGTTGCAAGTTGCAGGTACAGCAATGGGGGCCACCATAGCCCCTCATACGCGAATACCTTTGTGCACAAGTTTGAGAACGAACATGTATTACAAAACCACCATTGGCACAAAAATCTGGCGATATGGATTAGATATTTCGATGATATTTTTGGTATCTGGACAAACACAGAATCTGAACTTTGTTTTTTTAAACTTCCTCAACAGTATAGACCCTAGGATCCAGTTCACACATGAACAGTCACACAAAGTCATACATTTCCTAGATGTGGAAATAAAGATCTCAGATTGTGAATATCAAACCACAATTTTCGGAAAGAGCACAGACCTTAACAACCTTCTACAAAGACTGAGCTTCCATCAACCCAGCTTGATTAAAAATCTCCCTTACAGCCAAATGCTATGGGTCAAAAGGATAGTCAGCGACCCCACAGAATACCAAAAGGCGGTTAAAGAGATGGCCGATATATTTCTAGAGAGAGGATACTCTAAGGAAGAAGTGGAGGCGGCTACTGCACGTACAGCCACACAAAATAGAGAAGACTTATTAAAACCCAAAACCAAAATAGAACCAACATCCCCATTGGTTTTTGTATCTAAATACTCCAGACAAAGCAGCCGCATCAAAACCATAATCAAGAAAAAGTGGAACACAATAACTTGTGACCAGAGAATAGAACATTTGTTCAAAGAACTTCCTACTTTTGCCTATCAACGCAGCCAACACTTGAAGGACAAGCTGGTCAGCACCAAACCTCCACGTAGGAAGAAGTTAACAGATCGCATTGGGACATTTCCTTGCTTGAATTGTAGTAACTGCAATTACATCATGAAAGGAGCGACCGTGACCCACTGTTACGCTCACCTGGTATCCACGGGGACGCCACCCAGCTGCCGTAACCCTGGTGCCCTTCTCGGTCGCTCCCGGGTATTATCAGCGGGGAGTTCTTTCTGGAAAACAGGTGGGCAATGTTCAAGATAGAGCAACTGTGGAAATAACCACCCAACACCCGGTATGCCCGCAGCGCCTCCCCGGGCCTTTCCTCACCTTGTTTTGGGCTTTGGCGAGCTCTCCGTCCTGCCTTCTTGGCAGGGGCACGTTGTCCTCTGTGGCCGATTGCAATCGAGTTACTTCACTGATGCTGCCCCTTTGAATCTCTCAGGTAGGTCTTATTACTGTTACTCTGTAAGCCTTTCTTTGAACTAATGATGTCTTTTCTCTCCCAGTAGGTGCGCGAGAGTCCGCTGTGGGCCGTTGGCTGGATTTGGGCTCACCGGCAAATGATGGTGTTTCGGGAGCGCCTCGATACGGTAAGTGGGCGCTATACGTAGCACGATGGTGCCATGCTTCTGCTAACCTGTTGTCTTTTTTTCCAGTTGGCCGCTGCGTTCACCGAAGCAAGAGGTTCCTAAGCCCGTGCTGGTCGTTGGGCGACTTGAGAGGTAAGTTGCGGGCTCTGATGTAAATCTCTAATGTTTCTTTTCTCTCTTTTTGCAGGTTCGAAGATTCAAGAAGCTTGCTCCTCCTTGGGTGCTGATTGCAGTCTGCGGTGGAATCTCAGGTAAGCTGCTGAAAATAGCGATGTCCCTTTGTTTTGCAGGTGCAGACTTTTTGAGGTTCGAAGATGCTGCAGAACACGATGTGCGTCACGTTGCTGGAATGCAAAGTAACGCGAAGCGTGTACTGGAGTTCGGGTGTGGTTTATATAGCCTGCAGGCATCCCAGGTATCACTGGGCCTGCCACACCCAAAATGCTAGACCGCATGGTTCACTTTAGGAACTGAGCCATGTGGAGGCATCCATGTTGTTGCACAATGCCCTTATGGGCCCTGATTACTGCTCTAGCATATGAGCCTGGCGCCAAAGGCGCCAGGACTGACTCCAAGAGAGTCTGGGGGCAAATGTCAAGGCCTTTGAGGGCCTGATGGGGGTAGAAGTAGCCCACCTGGCCTGGCTATCCAGGCTTAGGGCAGGGATCGTGCCAGCACTCCCCCCTAAGGCCCCTCTCAAGGTGTTTCTTCTGTCCGGCCCAGGTTTAGTTGGGAAGTTTCGATGGTAGCTTTTAATCAGACGTGGTGCATGAACATTTTCGCAGGGTTCCCAGGATCTATCTTGGGGTCAAAAACCTTTCCAATCGATTAGATAGTATAGTTTCCCTCTTGAGTACTTAGAATCCAGTATGCCTTTAACTTCGAATTCTGGTTCTCCGTCGACAAGAATGGGCTTTGGTGCTGCCTTAATCCGTGTACCTGGCTGCATTGGTTTTAGAAGGGACACATGAAATACTGGATGGATGCGTAGATTGGATGGTAAATCTAATTTGACGGCCGCCTGGTTGATAACCGCCTTGATGGTGTAGGGTCCCAAATACCTGGGCTGGAAGGTCCGGGTTCCTTTGATGGGTATGAACCTGGTGGCTAGCCAAACCTTGTCCCCTACTCGATAATCAGGGGCCATAGTCCTTTGTTGGTCGGCGAATTGTTTTTGCTTGTCTTTGGCATGAATTCGATGTTCTTTGGCCTTTTTGAAAGCCTGAGTGATGTTGGTGTGAAGGGTTTTTACCGCTGGCATTCCTAAGTTGGTTGGGAGATCTAATTTTGAGGTACGTGGGTGTCTGCCATATAGAGTATAAAAGGGTGTTTGTCCAGTACTGGAATGTAAGTAGTTGTTATAAGCGTACTCGGCTATCCAAAGTAAGTCCTTCCAGTCTCTTAACTCGTGATGTAACATACACCGCAGGTATTGCTCAAGGGTCTGGTTGGTCCTTTCGGTCTGGCTGTCCATTTGGGGGTGGTGGCTAGTGGATAGCCGGACGTCAATTTGTGCCATTGCACAACACTTTCTCCAAAAGTTGGAAACGAACTGACTACCTCGATCGGAGATCAGGATTGATGGGAAGCCGTGTACTTTAACAATATTGTCCAGAAACACCTTGGCTAGAGTGGAGGCATCTGGAAGGCCTTTGAGTGGAATAAAATGGGCCATCTTTGAGAATAGGTCTACAACTACAAGGATGGTGCTAAATCATTGACTGGTAGGTAGATCAGTGATGAAGTCGAGGGAAAGGGTGTGCCATGGCGCTGGAGGAATGTCCAAGGGTTTCAGAAGGCCAGATGGTTTGTGTTTTTGCGATTTATTTTGTGCGCAGACTCCTCAAGATTGGATGTATTGGATGATATCTCTTCGCCAAGTAGGCCACCAGATGTTCTGTTTCACCTTGGCTAAGGTCTTGGTACTCCCGGGGTGCCCTTCGATCAGGGAATCGTGGTAACCAGAAATTACTTGTTGTTGTAAGTTCTTGGAGGGGATGTATAGGCGGCCCTTAAAGAAGGGTAAACGGTCTTGGATGGAATATTGTTCTCCCTGCGCTTGCCATGCAAGGAGGGTATCCGGATTCATGGTTTGTTGGATTTCCTTTTTCAGTTCCATGTGGGTTAAGGCTGTAGTAAGGCCTAAGAGTTTGTCTTCAGGTATGATGGGGACTGGATCTGGCACCATTTAGACCAAGTCATCAGTGTTAGTACGAGAAAGTGCGTCAGCTTTTCCGTTCTTGACGCCTCGTCGAAATGTTATGACAAAATCATATTCAGCGAAAAAGAGAGCCCATAGCAGTTGGCGTGAAGATTGGGCCTTTGCTGTTTTAAGATATTGCAGATTTCGGTGATCAGTAATAACAGTAATGGTGTGTCTGGTTCCCAGAAGATAGTGTCGCCGGGCCTTGAAGGCGGATTTGATTGCTAAGAGTTCTTTGTTTGTGATGGCGTAATTAATTTCTGGAGGTGAAAATGTCTTCGACCAGAAGGCCACTGGATGTAGCTGGCCAGTTTCAGGATCCCTTTGTGAGAGGACAGCTCCCATAGCTATACTGGAAGCGTCTGTTTCCACAATATACGGGAGGTCTGGACGTGGATGTCGCAGGATCGGTGCTGAGGTGAATCTTCTCTTTAGTTCCTGAAAAGCCTTTTCCACATCTTCGGTCCAAGCGAATTTCTTATTATTTTTTCTTAACAATGTGGTGATCGGGTGTACAACCTGTGAGAAGTCTGGTATGAACCGGCGGTAGAAGTTCGAAAAACCCGACATGCTCTGTACCCCTTTTATTAATGTTGGAGATGGCCATTTCAAAACGCCGTCCACCTTGTGCAAGTCCATTCTGATGCCTCCTGGAGTAAGAACGAAACCCCGAAATTCAACTTCGGTGATGTGAAAAAAACACTTTTCCATTTTTGCATATAAACGATGTTCCTGGAGCTTGGAGAGAACTGAACGGACGTGCTTGATGTGATCCTGTTTTGAAGTTGAGTACACTAAGATATCGTCTATGTATACTAGGACGCAGACATCTATTAACTCTCTCAAAACGTCATTGATAAAATACTGAAACGCTGCAGGGGCGTTGCATAACCCAAAGGGCATGACTTGGTATTCGAACAAACCATACTTGGTGCGGAAAACAGTCTTCCACTCGTCTCCGCTTCTGACCCACACCAGGTGGTATGCTCCTCGGAGGTCCAGTTTGGTGTAAATTTGGGCATCTTTGACCTGGTCCAGTATTTCAGGGATGAGGGGCAAGGGGTAACGGTTCTTTACAGTGATCTGGTTCAATGCGCGGTAGTCAATACAGGTTCTCAGGTCCCCTTCTTTTTTCGGTACGAAGAACAAAGGACTGGCTGCTGGGGACTTAGATGGGCGGATGAATCCATTAGCGAGGTACTGGTCTAGATAAGCCTTCAAATGAAGGTTTTCGGGTTCTGTGAGAGCTTAGATCCTGCCACAAGGGACCTGCGCACCCGGTACAAGGTCGATCTGGCAGTCATAGGGCCTGTGCAGAGGCAGGGTGTTTGCTTGGAAGTCTTAGTATTCTTCAGGCAAAGTATTGGTCACTCCCAAAGCTGCCACTTCTGGAGTCGTAGAGATACTGAAAGCAGGTTTGTGTCCTTGGTAATAGCAGGCTGGAGAGCAATTGCTGGGAAAGGTTAATTTTCTTGCCCGCCAGTCAATTATAGGGTTGTGAGCAACTAACCATGGCATCCCTAGTATGAGCCGGAATTGAGGTGCCTTGATGAGATCGAACGAAATGAGTTCTCCGTGTCCGTCCTGGCACAGCAAGGTTAATTCGGCTGTGCGCTGGGTTACGGGTCCGGAAGCGATTTCAGTCCCATCCATTATGGTTACCTTATCTGTAGTCGGCTTATAACATAGGGGAAGCCCCATCTCTGCAGCTAGGTCCTGATCTATATAATTCCCAACAGCTCTGCTGTCGATATATGCTTCAATGGCATGCATTCTTGACAATTGTTGGTTATTAATCAAGATCGCCGGAATTGTAAAGTGTGAGGTCGGTGGCTCCTTTACCTCACTCGACAAACTGACCTCTACGTTTATCGAGCTCAGCAGTTTCCCGACTGACTCTCTTCCTCTGTTTCCGTGGCTCCAACGAGCTTCCTCTGAGGTTTCACTGGGCAGTCCCTCAGGAAATGCCCAGACTTCCTGCAGTATAGACATAATTGTTGTTGTCTCCTTTTATCTCGTTCTTGTTTTGTTAGAGGGGGTCGTACGCCTCCAATTTGCATGGGTTCCACAGTATTCTCTTGTAGTCGAGGTACATTGTCTCTATGCCGAGCGTACATCTTTGAACGGTCTGCTTTTCGGTCTTGCAGCCGGTGATCCAGTTGCACAACCAGGTCTATGAATTCAGAACAATCTCTGGGAAGGTCAACCACTTCAGCTAGAACGTCCTTTAATTCACCTCGTAAGCCCCGATGAAACAATGTGGTTCTTTTGTTCTCAGGCCACCTAGCTTCAGCAACCAGTCGGTTGAAAGTAGCAATGTACGTTAACAAATCCTGATTTCCCTGTCGGAGGGAAAGGAGTTCATTGTCCACAGCTTGTTTACGGTCTGGCGAGCGAAGAGTTTATCCATTTCCCTCTGAAAGTCTCCAAAATTATGTAATAAAGGGTCATCCTGGGACACCTACGGTACCGACCAATCTGCGGCACTGCCACTTAAGTATGATAAAAACAAAGGCTACCCGGGCTTGGTCATTTGGGAATGCTCCAGGCCTGCGAAGAAAATGAAGGCGACACTGATTTATGAAGGCTGCGTATTTACGTGGATCTCCAGAAAACTTCTCCGGGGGTGGTAAAGGAACTGTACCTGGTAACACGACTTGTACCGGAGTAGAGACTGTGGGTGACATACTAGGACTTTGCATCGGTGGGTTGTTTCCAGGTAGAGGTGTCTGACCCGCATGGGATTGCAAGACTTGCCTGCTAATGTCTTCGGTACGCTCTTTAGTCACCAACAAGTCTCTCCGAAGAGGGTTAGTCTCCTGTCCGGCAGAGTGAACCTCTGCACGAAGTTCTCCCAATAAGTGGGCCAATTGGTCTAATTCTGATGTTTCCATGACGCCCAAGTGGATAGATTTGGTAGGCTTCGCGTTCTGTTACGCTCACCTGGTATCCACGGGGATGCCACCCAGCTGCCGGAACTCTGGTGCCCTTCTCGGTCACTCCCGGGTATTATCAGCGGGGAGTTCTTTCTGGAAAACAGGTGGGCAATGTTCAAGATAGAGCAACTGGGGAAATAACCGCCCAACACCCTGTATGCCCGCAGCGCCTCCCCGGGCCTTTCCTCACCTTGTTTTGGGCTTTAGCAAGCTCTCCATCCTGCCTTCTTGGCAGGGGCGCGTTGTCCTCTGTGGGCAATTGCAATCGAGTTACTTCACTGATGCTGCCCCTTTGAGTCTCTCAGGTAGGTCTTATTACTGTTACTCTGTAAGCCTTTCTTTGAACTAATTATGTCTTTTCTCTCCCAGTAGGTGCGCGAGAGTCCGCTGTGGGCCGTTGGCTGAATTTGGGCTCACCGGCAAGTGATGGTGTTTCGGGAGCGCCTCGATGCGGTAAGTGGGTGCTATACGTAGCGCTATGGTGCCGTGCTTCTGCTAACCTGTTGTCTTTTATTCCGGTTGGCCGCTGCGTTCACCGAAGCAAGAGGTTCCTAAGCGGTGCTGGTAGATGTGCGACTTGGAAGATAAGTTGCTGGCTCTGATGTAAATGTCTAATGTTTCTTTTCTCTCTTTTTGCAGGTTCGACAATCCAGAAAGCTTGCTGCTCCTTGGGTGCTGATTGCAGTCTGCGGTGGAATCTCAGGTAAGCTGCTGAAAATAGCGATATCCCTTTGTTTTGCAGGTGCAGACTTTTCGAGGTTCGAAGATGCTGCAGAACACGATGAGCGTCACGTTGCTGGAATGCAAAGTAACGCGAAGGGTGTACTGGAGTTCGGGTGTGGTTTATATAGCCTGCAGGCATCCCAGGTATCACTGGGCCTGCCACACCCAAAATGCTAGACCGCATGGTTCAGTTTAAGAACTGAGCCATGTGGAGGCATCCATGTTGTTGCGCAATGCCCTTATGGGCCCTGATTACTGCTCTAGCACATGAGCCTGGCGCCAACGGCGCCAGGACTAACTCCAAGAGAGTCTAGGGGCAAATGTCAAGGCCTTTGAGGGCCTGATGGGGGTAGAAGTAGCCCACCTGGTCTGGCTATCCAGGCTTAGGGCAGGGATCGTGACACCCACCCATACTCTTAAGGACTATGCCACATGTGACACACAGAACATCATCTATGGGATCAAATGCCCATGTGGCCTTTTCTATGTTTGCCAAACACAACGCACTGCCAAAGTCCGGTGGAACGAACACCGATCTTGTATAAGAAATCACACCGCCACTTCAGCAGTAGCCATAACTGGCAAGAAAAACATAATAATCTGGCACAGATAAAATTTTTGATCCTTGAAGTCATCCAAAGTCTCAACAAACATGAACATTTGCAGAAGAGACTTGATCAACGAGAAACATTTTGGATTGATCGATTTAACTCTTTGACACCCAAGGGGATTAATGAAGAGATAAATTATATGTGTTTCCTGTAACATAGGACTATGTATAAGTAACAGTCATATACTTTTCTATGCATATGGTTTGGACGATCATAAACATGATAATCTAGTTCCAAAGTTACCTTTCTGCTTTGATATCCTGCTCAGACTGTGACCGAGGTCCCAGTGGACAATTGTGAACAGGGAGTAATTTGTATTAACCACTGACCATTGCTAAATGTTTTATAATCAATGTGGGTGTCTGGTTGATGCTTTGTGTTTTTGCTAACAATTTTCATTTTTTACCACCGCCAATGTCTTAAAAATTTGAATCAAGTATTAAGAGGTCTTGTGCCTTTACCATACTGTGTCACGCCATTTGGTGCATACAATATGTGTCTCCAGAAAACTATTGTCATGTGTTTTTGCTTTTGATTTTTGTTATTATCAGCACCTTAGTCATTCAATTTGAATCAAGCATTATTTAGCATTATTTAGTTTTGTGCCTTTAACATCCTGCTCAGCACCGACTGGTGCGTAATTTATGTGCCTCCTGAATATGGATCTCCTGCTGTTTATGGATACTGAATAGGATTAGCAATTGGATTAATTGATGGCTCACGCATTGTGCATTCTCCAGCACCGCTATCAGGCGGCTTTGACACTTTTACTTCAGACCGACCATGTTGCCATGGTGGCAGTCCCGCCCACCTGTGCACTCACGGGGGTGGGGCCCGAGGTGTACGTGCAGCAGCTTGGCTGTAGCGCGGTGCCTCGCCCAGCTCACCATGGCAATGCATAAATACTCGAGCAAGCATTTGCGCTCGCGCTACGGCGAATGCATTTGCCTTTGAGTCATTGTTTTCTGCTGAGTAAGGTAAGGATCAGCCTCACACACCTTTGCACTCTCATTTAGAGATTGTTGTGTATTTAACAGTTCTCACATCGTTTTGAGAGGAGCTTTAACTGCAGCTGAATGCTCTGCACTTCAGTTGAAGATTTATATGAAAGACGAGGTGCAATCCTTTTACTTTGTTGTATTAACATCACACAGTATAGGTTAGTAACATTGCTGACATTAAGTTTTCCTTTTACTTTCATATCAACCTGTTGGGACACATTGATGGACACTTCATTGGTATGTGTTTTTCTGTTTTTGCACGAAACCTATGAACTATCATTTGGTTGTTTGCATGTAATCCAATTTGACAAGGCTAGAATATGTTGGGCATATCTGAATTAACATATTATGTACAGCCCTGAAGAAGGTTTTGAACCGAAATGCATTGGCATATGTACATGAAATCTTAACCAATATATTTGCCTGGCCTCATTGAATATGAAGCAATAATATTCGATAAAAGAAGCTAAAAGGAATGTGAATAAACAGTTCCTTTAAGAAAATCCTAATGATTTGCTGTTGAGAACATTTAGTATTATCATTTTTGAAAAACGTACAGAAATTACAGTACCCATGTGTGTAGCCCGGTCTAGGGCCAACTGAGAGCACCAGTTCTAATAGGGTGGATTCACTCTATTTTCTTTTTTTTATTGATTTTTGGTCCTTATGCCATAGGACATTTTTACAACTGGTAGCCCCAGGACAAAGTTATAGTAATTAATATTACATAACATGGACTAGTGAATGAAAACGAAGAACCAACATAGTTCCCACCTTCATCCTGCATTCCATGCTCTCCTTTCCACACATCTCTCCTTCTGGCAGTACATCCGTGTTCTGCTTTGATTGCCTGGCAGTCACCTATTGTGTCACCTATTCTCCACTTTTGTCCACCTCAGGCAGGTCTCTTAACCTCTTTCATGGTTGTAGTGACTGTGGGGTAGCTCTCAGCGTTGGGCTTCCTTCCGCTCCTCCCCGTGGGGCTTGTAGCTCGTTCAGTCCATGGGCACTGGCTCCTCTAGGGTTTCCTTGGGTCCCTCCATACTTACCACCCCAGTGTTCTGGACTTTTCAACTCCCAGTCCTCGGGCTTAGGTGCTTTTTTTGGTTGGCCCACCGTGCTTGGCCCCGCACTGCACTCTCTGTCTGCCTCTCTGGACTTCTACGGCCTTCTACCGCTTGTAATGTGGGTACTAGTACACCTTGGGGCCAGGAGGCACAGGTGGGGGTCTCCTCACCACACAGCTTTCCTCTGGCACTCCCTATTTCTTCTTTCACACTTTATTCCTTTCCTGTCCACCTGTGCCATTGTTCATCCCTTCGCACTGTTGGGCTCCTTCGTATCCTTGTTGTTTTTCCACCTCAGGCCTTAGATGGGGCAATGTCGTGAGGGATGTGCGCCCAGCTTTCTGTCAGCGCACTTGGATGCCCCCAAGGGTATGCACTCCCACTTCTGACACCTGCGTGGCCCAGGGGGTGTTCTTTTTCCTATATATGGAATTGCTGGGGATCCAGGGTGCATCCGCTCCCCACCGACCACTCCTCCACTCCTCATCCATCTCCTTAACTCCTCTGCCATTGGCTAGGGGAGTGGCGGCTTGATGGTGCAGGAGTTGGGCACCTCGCTGGCCTCAGCTGATGAGTCTCCCCCGCCCGGTGTGGTTCTCCTCACTCCTGGGCCGGACTCTTATGCTCTTCTGCGCTCTTCCGAGTGGGCCTCCTCTCCAGGACTATGGCCGCCCTTACTTCTGCTGCTCCACTGAATTTCTGCCTGTTGCGCTGTCTCCCTCCGGTCCTCCTCGTTTCCCAGCCTCCACATTTCTCAGCTCTCCCCTCTGTACCCCCTCCAGTAGCGCGATCGTCAGGGTCACACCTCCGTCTCTCTTCTTGCGGTCAGGCGCCCAGAGCCCACTCTTGAGCTCCCTCGGTTCTAAGCTGGGGTGTTCTGCCGTTTTCCTCGCCACCCCTTTTCCTGTTAGGCACCCAGGACAATGCGCCGCTGCAGTGTGCCACACTCCTCGCTCATGGAGGCGGGCCAAGCTACTTCCTCCACTGCTGAAGGGCCTCACCTTTGCCTCTCGTCGCTCTTTGTTTCTCGCGGCTCGCTTTCCCTCCTGCTGCTGCTTAGTTTCTCGTTCCGCACACCATCACTGACTGAAACACCCCAATATATTCATGTTTTCTGGGTGGAAAATCACAATCTCCTCGCTTTATAGCTGGCGGAAGCGGGAGCTGCACACTTATGCGGCCATCTTCCCTGCACCCCCTAGTGGTCTCCATTCCAGACTTTTATTAAAGGTGAAAGTCACCACCTTTTATCCATGCTAAAACGATTTTGGTGTGATGAACAGAACTAAAGTTATCAATAACAATGTGATTTGGGCTTCCCTTGATTCTGAGAGATATGAAAGTTGGTATGAGCATGCAGGTAATATTTAACATGGGGACTACAAAGTGGCATCATTTTGGTGATGTGGCTCCTGAGTAATGAAGAAAATGTGTCTCTTTGAATAGGAAGGCATGCTGACTTCAGACTAGCCTTCTCTGATTCACCTTAAAATGTAGTTCTCAAAAATATATGCATACATGTAAAGATTTGAACATTTAGGGTAATTACCATGTTGAGATATTTTTGAGTTTAAAACATGACCGAGCCCCGCTGTCAAAGTGGGATGATGAAGCTCTCTCCTCCCACAGCTATACCAAATCACTCCCCCTTTCCCTTGTCCTATTGACACACAGGTGGGAGGTGGGTAGTGGAAACTGGCCAATCCCTTTTGCGAGAACCATGACAAGTTAGTGATTTGCCCTATAAGTAAGTCAGTTTACATTAGAACTGGAGGTCTTCCACTAATTCAGAGAGGTAACCTGCTGCCAAAATCTGGCGAGAAACATCCCAGCAGAGAGGCCTAAATCTTGCATTGGAGAGAGGAACCAGGAGACATAGAAACTGACTGGGACCCCTTGGAGGAGTCAGAGGAGATCCTTTACTGACCCCGTTTCTGCCCCAGCGGTGCGCTGCTGTTCCTTGATGCCCAGTTCCAGGCCTATCCTGTAAGTAAAACTACGGCAAAGCCACAGATTGTGTAGGCCCGATATTTTTCCAGCATTGTTTTAGTTAGAAAAATATCCTGTTTGTCTGTGTAGATCACTAGTATATCTAATCAAAATAAATCAATTAATTTCTCTATTGAAATCACAGGATCTGTTTGTTGGCATTCGAAACGGACAAGCTCTTCCAAGTGTGTTGTAAGCCGGTATAGACCTAAAGAATTGCCAAAAAGAATTAATCCCACAATTATATTTCCACGTGAGTGTGCAGGATGCAAAACGAAATTCCCCATTGATCCCCTTCAATTTAAATCAGAAGGTTGAAGCCTGGTAGTGCATTTGCATATGCAAGGTGCAAAACAAATTGTCCTGTTTGTATCCATTGTGCTCTGACCAGAACCCCAAAGCCCTGCCTGTTCTTGTTAGGTGTAGCAAAACAAATTTCACATTTCTTTTCTTTCTTTAACATTGCAGCTGTGCTGAATATCCCAAAACTGATTTTCCCATTGTGCTGTGACCAAAACCCCAAAGCCCTGCCTGTCCTTGTTGGGTGTGGCAAAATGAATTTTCCCATTGCTTTTCTGTCTCCCATATTGTTTCTGTGTTCAATACCCCAAAACCGATTTTCCCATTGTGTTCCCACTCTCTGCCACTGCCTTCCATTCAGAGAAGTCAAGTCTAATTGATGTTTGGAGGGTGAGGGTTGCTGGGAGAAAGTACAACAACATCTGCAATCACTGTGAGTGTTGAATTGCTCTTGTTCTGTATTGATTTGGTGATTTAAAACAAAATAATTGTAACTGCATATCTTAGTATGAGCTCTGTGTTGGTGCCTTTACGGAAGTCATTTTTGTTCTTGTGTTGCCACAGCATTGGTGGCTGATGTTAATCTATATGTGAAATTTGGTTTAAATAAATTAATAAATATATGTTCTTAATACACACAGGCTTGGTTCCTAGTCCATTGTGACACCGGGTACTTGTTGGGGTTGGGTGCGAGACGGGTTGGAGGCCTCACCAAATAGAACCTGAAGCAAAATCGTAGTGATTTGTTGTGCACCACATCCACTGGGGGAAGTCACTCCCAGAGTTGAGTGTGACCTCGTAATAAACCGCAACAATATACAATGGCCCCTATATAGGGTACCTGCGCAGGGGGAGCGGCCTCTTTGCACGTCCGCTTGTCCTGCAGCAGGATCAGTGTTGTCCCACCCAAACCACCCTAGCATGTCATTTTCTTTGCAGGTTGTCTAATGATTGTGTTTTTTTGTCGCAGGCGCTACCTCAGGCGATCTGGCAGTGCCTAAATTAACCTTCTGAGGGAGGTTTAAAAGAACCACGGTTCACTGTCCCCCGGCTAGCCTAATACGGCAGGGGGTGCACAGTATAAAGCGGAGGGGCACCACCCGTGGTCGGCAGCTTCCAGCTTAGGCTGATGGAAAAGGAAAGCATAACGGCACTCCCTGCAGCCCATCAGCGGCACCGGCCAATGTGTTTCGTCTAGACCGAGAGGCTCTGGGAGGTTCGGCAAGTGGTGGCCTATGGTTTGCGGGAAAGGAATGGATAAGTAAAGGAGAGCTGACTGTGAATAAATGAAGGAACAGAGAAAGGTGAAAAGGGGGGTGCCAAAGAATGTGTAAACGGAAAGGTGCTGTCGATCGTCTGGGATTGTAATAATGTATTGAAGATGGTATTGTTTGGTTTGAAGTGATAATGTGAAATGTTTAAAATAAACTGCGGCCTTGTTATGCTACAAATTAGGAAAAGCTGGACTGGTCTCAGTTTTTTAGCTGAGGTGGGCTACAACGGGATGTTATGTATCTTGCCAGGTGGAGGGCGAGCAGTGCCCGACTGCCAATGTTAATATAAATATTGTATAGCATGGGTTTGAGGCTCACTGAGAATGTTGTAAGTCATGCTGCCCTGCAATGGGGACTAGGTTGGCTTGACCAAATGGGCCTGTCCATACCACCTGTGGGTCCATCATCACGCACGCAGTGAACGCAGGCACCCGGCTCCACTGGTCACCTCACTATCCATCGCTACTGCCAGGGAGGGAACTTTGTCACGGTTCCCACAGACTTGTTTACAGGTGTAGGTGCACCATTCTAATCCATCTCCTTATTGTTGTTGGGAGACTATCATAAAGATCATTGCATTTGTCTACACTTGAAAATATCAACATGGCAATAAAGGTGTTGCGATTGGAGCTGGATACGTGTGACACATTCACGATTGAGCGGATACCTGCTGGACTCTACAGGGGTAACTCACCTGTTATTTATGGCTGCTTTTTGTCTTTACAGTACAGACGAAAAGAAGGGAAACATGTCAGAGAGCATTTTTCTATGGAAAACCTATGATGCCATTTTAACTATACCTTGTCTCGGGAGGATAGCTCAGTGGCAATGTGCTTGCCTTGGGAACAAGACGACACGGAGCAACACAGGCTCGATCCGCTTTGAAACCTCTGGGTATCAAGCGCGGTATAAATAACATATCATATCATTATGACAGTAGGCTGCAACCTTTGGCTGTCCAGGCATTTTGGAATACAACACCCATGATCCCTCATCATTGACAATGCTGTTTAGGGCTGATGTAGGATGGCCAACTGTCCCGGATTTTGCGGGATTGTCTCGCAATTAGGGACTCTGTCCAGCTGTTTGCAGAGTGGCTGTGCGGGACACTGGTTGTCCCGACTTTCATCAGGACAACCTGCCTCCAGCACAGCCACTCTGCAAACTGAAGTGGGCATTTACACAGCACAGTACTGCCGCCTGCTGCTTTCTTTCCCCGGCGGCTCTGCAGCCCCGGCTCCTTTAGAGCCTGCAGGTCCAGCTGTAACGCTCTGACACCTGGCTTCATTCAAATGCTAATGGTTTGTTCCTGGGGTCGTGATGGTCATGTTTGTGGTTAAAAAACGTGACCATCACCTCCCAAGGACAAACCATTTGCATGTCAATTCAGCCAGGAATTAAGAGCCATTAAAAAAATGTAAATTTAAAAAGGGGCAGGCCAAATGTGAATGACGTTGTGACGTCATCGCCGCCTTGTGGGCAAGTGTCCCACGAAATACTATCAAAGAGTTGGCCACCCTAGGCTGATGGGAATTGTAGTCTAAAATATCTGGAGCACCACAGGTCGCAGATCACTGCCTTATGAGAATTGATTGATTGTTTATTTATATAGCGCCTATAAACAATGTGTTTCAAAGCGCTTCAAGGAGGGAGGGAACATAGGGAAATACAGTTACATCCAGTTAAAGTCCTTGAAACAATACAGAATGTGAAAAATAACTATCATACTAGGCCTGTCGACATTTCTGATAGTGCAAGTGCATAGGAACAAGTAAGGCAAGAGGTAATGGAAAAGAGGGAGAAACAAAGCAAGCAGTAGCATTACTATATCTGACGACAATTGATGTAGTGCAGGAGGTATACAAGAGGGAGGGTTGGGAGGGGGGCACGGTGGGATATGAGGGGGAGAAGGAGAAGAACAAGGCACGCTACAGAGCAAATTTGTCAGTGACAAATTTAAAAAGCAGGGGTGGGGGGAGGGACAAAAACAAGAGGGGAGGAGGGGAGATAGACAAGCTGCTATCAAAAGTCAGGGAACAGATGATAGGAGTATGTGCTAGGAGGGGAAAGGCTGAGAGGAGGGAGAAAATAGGTAGGAAGGGGAGTAGGAAGGTAGTCGAAGAGGAGGGAATTAAAACCTGATGGATCACAGGAAAACACACGGGGCATGAGCGGGGGGTGGGGCTCACCGCAGAACCGTTGCCGAACAGGAAACAAACAGGAGCCTTAGGATTGAGCCTTGGAGGCGGGCTGGCATTCGCCTGCCGGCTCGCCCGATTTATGCAAATGAGGGACAGCTGCACCAATCATATGCAGGCAGGCAGGGCTGCAGGGAGGCATTTGGAGCCACGAGGAAGGGGTCGGCCATGTTGGAGAGGCCTTCGGTAACACAGGGCTCATTGAGCAAATGCACATAATGTACAGCACACGATGTAAAGCAGTGAGGGCACAACGTAGCAGCAGGCTACATAATCCATAAAAGTCAAATTGATGATCCAGATGGAATATGGAGCTCAAAATTCTCCCAGCAAAGCGTTCAGTACATTATAAACCACAATGGGCTTACCTTCCATAGAGAGTCAGGGAATGGAATCACAAGGCCTCCTGGCCACACGATGTGAAGGAGAAGGGTCCTCCAGGGTCGAAGAAAGGCAGCAGAAGGGTAGCCATGCCTCCGCCCC
This sequence comes from Ambystoma mexicanum, assembly GCF_040938575.1. Lineage (NCBI taxonomy): Eukaryota > Metazoa > Chordata > Amphibia > Caudata > Ambystomatidae > Ambystoma > Ambystoma mexicanum. The sequence continues at coordinate 461,594,966 of NC_090927.1, read as the reverse complement.
GCGTACCGCCTACCTTCAATGATCTGCAGCAAATATCAGCGCCTCTCTAAAATGGGTTGCTCTTCCGAGGAAGACTTTCTGGTTTGCATATTTGCTTTGTGAAAGCTCAACACAGACCATATCGCGCTGCATGCAGCAGTGCTCGCGAGAGTCACGATTGACCGTTGAATCGATTTTGTGGATTTGATTGTGTTCTTGGTTTACATCAGTATAATGAACATAACTTTATTTCTATGGCGCACACATGGGTGTAAGTGAGGTTTGGCAAATGCAATTCGATTGTGACTTTTTTTAAGCAGACAATATGATCAAAAAGATTTCTGCCGTTGCCCTTATAAGGCGATTAGAGAATGAGTTAATGGATATTTGGCAACTCATTTGCATCAGGTGTGGGGGGGCTTTGTCACGTAACTACTCGCAGTTGCAAAAATCAAATTGTGCGCAGCAGTATCTATGCGCGAATCAAGTGCAATGCATTAATACGCGCACAGGGACATGTGCCAAAGAGCTACCAAGCAGCACAACACAAGTGCTCAGAGACAGCTTTCTTTTTTCATTTGCATATATTTCATCAATTTCCAATTCCGTTTAAAATGCACTCGGAGGGGAAAAAATATCTGCGCAGCCTCGGTGCTGACATCAAATTCTGAATATCAAAAGCCACAATAGTGGCTAATCCCATTTTGGAGCGCCATTGCGTTTCATTCAGCTCTTTTTTCTTTATTTTGTTTTGCAAGGCCGTCTGGTGGTCGGGCCAAGCTGTAGGCGGCGTTAATGAGAGCTGAAATTACTTTCCCGCTGAATTTATGTACCCTCATAACAAAGCAAAGCACATAGGATTGCCAATGGCCTGCATTCAAACAGGAGGTCTCTGCCGCCCCCACATTGCAAGGAATTGAATTGCTCTTGCACTTTGCCAGACGTAACAGTGTATATTTTGCCGAAATATTACCTCATAGCTATACACAATTTCCCCATTCAGTCCGAGCTCTTCCCACGGATATATTGCGTATTCATAGAAAGAGCGTTTTACCGCAATACAGACGTGCCGTAGTATTTCGCCTTATGGTAATTGAAATTCTTACGTCTTCTTTCGTTGCCATTCCCAATCCCTTCCATGGCTCTGCGGCTGCAGTGAGCAAATCGTTTATTGAACCACCATACTGCAAGTAATTGCCACAACCAAGGCGCCTCAATTTTCCGTGACTGACATCAGCAAACCCTGAACCCAAACGAATTACTAGAGAATTCCTTCTGATCTGGAGACTCACAAGCGATTGCAGGTGCATTAAGTATTAATGGGCCTGCAATCACTGGTAGCTTTGCTTGATATTCTAGAAGTCAAGCACTTTCTTTAATCACTTTGGCCCTAAAAGAAAGGGGTGCACAGAAGGGCATGAGTAGGTGTGCTTTTCTGCGTACTTCTTCCAATAGATTATTGCTCAAAGCCGCCTGATCCGCTAAGGGAATGAGATTATCTCGATCCCTTTATTATTAATAGTTCCTGTCTAAGGTAGGATCACTAGTTAAACAAAAAACATATATATTTGAAAATTGATATGATATACACTTAAAAAGCGCAAAGGCAACTAAGAGAAAAAAGAATGAGCTGAGTTTTGTGGTGTATAGCAGGAACCACAGTGTACTGTCGGGAAAAGTAGTTTAGTGTAACAAGGGACGGGACAAGGGTGCAGGGATGGAAGTGATGTCGGGACAGGAAGGAGGGCAGAGAATATAAGATGCCAGATAATAAAGACGTTGAGTGAGGAGCTCCATCTTGGCCTTTTATTTTACTGCACTGCGATGCGCGTGCATAAGGTAGCCTGAGCCTGGTAGCCGTGGCGCAGTAGGCTGTAGCAATCGCTACGTTGGTGACGAAGGTGGGCTGGCTCGCGTGTGCAGCAGGGATAGAAGCAGAAAGTCTGTGCACATGGCTGGAGGTGCTGGAGACATCCGGTTTTCGGAGGAAGGCACCCGAGTGGCGGTGCTTGGCTGGGGCAGGTGCACAAAGCCCAAGGCTGTGGCGGTGAGTGTTCGGATGTCAGCGGAGGCCCGGGGGAGGATCCCAGTATCAGCGGTGCTTGTGCCTCACAGAGGCGGCCACCACATAGTGTGTCTGGGGCCTGAGGGGCTTTTCTGACCCAGTGAGGAGGGAATGACCCCAAGGAGGAGACTGAGAGGGCCCCGGGTGCGGTGCTCGTGCCTGTCCCAGGTGGCCACACTATGTAAGGGGACATTTCCACACAGTAAAGGCCTGTCAATTGGCCTTGGAGGGAGACCAAGGAGCAACAGTCCCAATGACTCCACAACCTCAGAACCATCAGAGGGTATCAGTGTCCTTGGTAGTACAACTACCAGGCGTTTTCGAAGTAACGGACACCAGCGGGTCTGGGCCTTTGACCTATACGTAGATGCGATTGGCCCGGTGGAAGATGCACTCCAGCAGTGCCTGTTGAATCTGGCATCCGGCCCAGCCACAAGGGACACCATAGACAAGTTCCCTGCCAACTCTATTGAAACGATCCAAGGTCTTAGGATGGCTCTGGCCACCTATTTTATGCCCCATACCAAGGTGGACTACGAAAGACATGTATACCACCCCACAAAGCAGGCAAAATGAGAAACCATGGATGCATTTGTAATGAGACCGTGCAGCAAAATGAAACACTGTGATTTCGCAAATTATTCCAACACAGAGGCGCTACAATCTCAAATCATCGCAGCATGTGACTCCCAGACCTTCAGGAGAAAACTTCTACAAAAGGCACGCTCACTGGAGGAGATGGGCGGAAGGGCGGAAACGGCAATTGACTCATGCTCGCAAGGGTGAAAACAGCAATTGACTCACAAGTGGAATCCTTCGGCTGATAAAAAGGACATGTGCCACAGACGGAAGGTGTTCACACGCTGGTAGGGGCATAAAGATCACCAGGCAAACCATTCTGATATTGGTGCGAATATGAGTATCCACATAAGAGCACATGCTCAGCAATTGGATAACAATGCTCAGACTGTACAGAAGAGAACCATTTCAAGTCAGTATGCCGTCTGGCCAGAGGGCTCCGGCAAGAAAATGATAGTGGTGTGGTCAGCAGACCATGCAGGAGGCCCATCACCACAATGACGTAAACCTCCCAGGTGGCAGCACAATCTTTTCAGTGAGGAAGGGAAGGGGAGAGAAAAGATCGCAGATATGGAGATGAGAGACAACGAAGCGAAAGGAAGGAAGCGAGGTCAGGGAAAGAAGGCATATGTTATCGGATGTCTACGACACAACTAGAACGCCGATCTCGGCGCCACATACGTTATCTAGTCGAACAATCCCAGTCAGACACAGAACAAAGCTCCTCAGAAGGGGAGCAAGGACGGAAAGGATACCTCTATGCGTTGGGAAACCAGCATGCGACCCAGCATAGCCCAATTCTACTAATGCACCTAATTGATACACAAACTGAATTCCTCAGAGACACAGATGCCACCATCAATGTAATCAGCAAGTAGGTTTACCGGTCTTACCAAAGATACTCCGATTACACCTAGCAGAAGTGGACATTAGCCCGTATGGCTCGAAAACCCTGCTAAAATGTTTGGGACAGTTTGAGGCACATTGTCGGTACAAGAAGCAAACAATGAGCATCACAATGCATGTGATCGCCACTCCCACAGAATCAGGATGCATCATGAGCTTCAAGACAGCTGTTGAAATGGGACTCATTCAGAATCCAACCGTCTGCATCTTCATTTAAGGGCAAAGTCAAGTCTTGGCTGCTCGCCCAAGAAGCCCAATTATCTAATAATCTATCACCTACCTGTCTGCTTGTATAATATCGTGACTTCTTTATGTTTCATTGCAATTCTGTTTGTATAAACTTACACCACTTGCTGATATGCAACTTCTTCAAGTTATGCACAGTATCACTGTAACCCAAGATAGTTGTCCATTTGTTAGTTATGTAATTCTTTCTGTTGTATGCACTTCATGTCTGTAAACCAAGATATGCGCCCACTTGCTCTCGGGCCAGGTGCGCTTCACAAATAAATAAAATACAAACAACAAATGTACTTTATAAGTTCATGTTCACAAATACATTGCTACCGTAGAGAAAATAGACCAGCTATACCCCTCGTTATTCAGAAGAATTGGAAAGCTCTGAAGTCGTCAAATCACACTGCGCATTGACAAAGAATTTCGACCTGTGGCCCAGCACCCCAGTAAATATCCAACGTCAAGTGGAGGGAGAATTGCACAAGCTGTTGAGCCAGGACATCATAGACTGGCAGCAGGGCCCACGCCATGAAAGTCTCCCATCGTGCCCACCCCGAAGGAAGGGTCCAATGCCAACCGGCTATGTGTGGACATGAGGAGGCCAAATGAGGCCATCAAAAGGGAGAGACATCTGGCTCCCCCCATCATGGACATGGTTCATCTTCTCACCTGAGCCAAAGTATTTTCGAATTTGGACATCAACAAAGGGTACCATCAGTTAGTGCTTAACCCGGGGAGTAGGTATATTACCACATTTGTGACTCATCTAGTTTTATACAGGTACAAGAGATTGAGTTTCTGTGTTTCTTCTGCGGCCAAAATATTTCAGGCCTAAATTCACAATGTTATAAAACATATTCCGAACTGTATTAACTACATCAACGACATCTTAGTCTGTGGCATGACCATGGAGAAACACAACACATTAGCACGTGTGTGCATGGCGCTGGAAGCGGCTAACCTCACGTTGAACTGCAAAAATGAGAATTCAGGAAAGGCACCCTCTGCTTCTTTGGTCACATCTTCTCGGCAAATGGAATGACACCCGACCTGGAGAAGGTGCATGCGCTAAACGAAACATCACCACCCACAAATGTTTCAGAACTCAGGTCGTTCCTGGGTCTGGCAAGTTACTGTGCCCGGTACATCAAGGATTTCGCCACCATGAGTGAGCAACTGTGGGCATTAACCAAACTACACACGCCTTTCCAGTGGTCAACAGACTGTCAAACAGCCTTTGCATACATTTGCAAAAGGGTAGCAAAGGCAGAGAACATGGCCTAATTTGACACGGACAGGGAGACGAAATTGACGGTCGATGCTAGCCCGGTGGGTATGGGGGCCATGCTTGCGCAGACAAGCGATGCAGGCTCTTTTCAGTGACACGTCATCTCATATGCAAGTAGAAGCTTGTCAAAGACTGTGAAGGCATACTCTCAGGTGGAAAAAGAAGGCCTGGTGGTCGTGTGGGCCTGCAAACATTTTCACTTATTCCTGTATGGAAAGCCTTTCACAATCGTAACTGACCATCAAGCGTTGCTCTTCTTACATGGCAACTCACAAGTGAAGATGCCACTCCGGTATTGCAAGATGGGGTTGCGGTTACAAGACTAAGTATTCAACATCATTCACAGACCAGGGAAGAAGGCCAACCCGGCCAACTTCCTATCACGTCACCCCAGATGGGAGAACCATTGGTGGCAGACAGACACATTAGATGTCTAATTCAGCAGACCGACCCGCAAGGCATAGATCCCCTGGTGCTGGCAAAGGAGGCTGAGGAGTACATTGCATTCCAGATAATCAAGGAGGGCCTGCGTACAGGGAAATGGCGAACAACAAAGGAAAGAAGCAGAGGGGAGTCTGAAGAAACAAGAAAGGACGTGGACAGTCTACTGATGGTCAAGGAAGAACTAGCCATGTCAGAAGACAACCTTCTGCTAAAGGGGAACAAGATAGTGATACTGAACCAGCTCCGGCACCAGGTGCTAGACTTAGCACATGAGGGGCACCGATGGATAGAATGCTGCTGCAAAAGGTATGGTTTCCAAAACTTGACATGATGGTGGAGGAACTGTTAAGAGACTGTCCCATGTGCTGTTTAATCACACCCACCCGATATCCTGAACCACTAAATATGTTGCCATTGTTAAGATGGATTTCTGAACTCTGACCTGGAGGAGCAGAGGTTCAGAAGGCCAGCCTATTTTCTTGGAACAGGGTAACCTCTGGACAAGCCAAACCAATCAGGGTAGCGATGGCGGCGGTCAAGACTAAGTCTCAAGAGGGGTGAGGGTGACTGAAAGACCTCAATGAGCACACAAAGCAAGGACACTTACAAATTACTCCAGACAGGTGTTATATTACAAATATAAACACATTTATTACAAGGCCTTTGTAACATCGACCATAGCAAAGAATCACAATAATACTGAAGTAAACCAACACATCACAATCAATACAATATATATATACAAGACCTCGGGGTCTAAGGAGTTAAACGCACGAAATATGTAGACCACCTAGATGGGGAGGCAAACAGGCAGTGCAGGTAATCATTATACCCAGTTCGACATCAGAAATACACCTAACTAAGAGGCAGTCCAAGCCCTACGAAGAGAGGAGCCTTATGCTCAATAGTACATACATGCGCTTGTGCCAATGGACAAAATAGGGTCTCTTCAAGGGTCTCTGACAGTTCAGGAAGGTGGATGAGGCGATGAAGAACAAGTCCCCACTACTCAAGCAAGACCTCCACTTGTGGGCAGAGGCAGGGTGAGAGTGCGGGATGGAGCCGCTATTTCGCAACAGAAAAGAAATGGGTTCCTGCGCTACGGGCCACCGTTTGGGGTATGGACTACTCACTGGTCCCCGATGCAGGCAGACCCAGACTTCGCCAGTTCAGTTCACTTTGCTGGCAGGTCCGAATGCGACAAGCAGGACGTCTCGACACTATGTAGTTACCGCGGTAGCAGGTTTCAGGGTCAAGGGGGTCACAAGTGCAGCGAACTTGCACAGGTCATTGCCGCAGCAGGGCAACATGGTAACCGCCTTTACTCCGCTCCGGGCGCACTCGTCTCACTTCAGACCTGGGAATACGAAATTTGGTGTGATGGTGCTGGGGACACAGAGCAAGCAGGATACCAAGTTTTGAGGGCTTTCTCGAAACGGTGTCGGTGACAGAGCAAACGTCCTGTGTAAGCTGGTCAGCCCACTGGTTGGCCCAGGGGCACTTCCGAAGAGACTTACTTGCAGGGTTTGATGAAGGTGCCGAGAATAGTTGGTCCCACAATTCCAATGGGTCGAAGCACCTTTACAGACCCTCTAGGATGATCAGATGCAGAGGAGTCTTGCAGGACGACAGTGGGCTCAGGGTGCCAAACCTTCCAGCGGGTGACCAGCGGTTCCTCGACTCGGCTTCTTGTTGCAGGATACTTGGCTCCTTAACCTTTGTTCGTGTGAACGCAGGAGATCGACATGGTAGTGGTGTTTTCGGCCTCCTCTTCTCCAAAGTTCCCTTCGCGCCAAAACGGAGAGGACCCAATGGGAGATCTGCTCACAAACACTCACTCCATGCGTCGACCAATCACAGACCACTGTGGTCCCAAGCATTCAGGACACTCCAGACTCTCTGGCACCCAGGATGTGTATTGGGAACAGACATCCCAGCCCACATCCTGGAGGTACACACACAAGGCATGCAGAAGCCCGCGAAAGCTTTGGGTTTTGCGGGAAATCGCATGACCAAATAAGGACTGACCCGGGTCGGCTCAACCTGGGGATTGTGAAGGGGCAAGATGGCCAAAGGACAGGACAAAGAACCTCGTGGCATGGCCATTTTAGAGCCAGGCCACCTATTCGTGCCAAACACGGTAAGGCGGATAACATGGCAAAAAAGGGTTCAAAACATAAGATAAACAATATCTGCCACCAGTCCTGTCCGTGACGCACCTGCACAGTTCATAATAAGTCCAGCGAGAGTTTCTAGGGCCTTTGGAATGACTAGAGACCCAAGGGTGCGGTAAAGTAAGTTACATCGCACTCTTGTAACATGTTGCACAAAAGCTGCAACATGAGGAAAGGACTAAGGGAAACAAAGTCTCCCAGTACTGACTGTCTTAAGGGCATGTCAGTTTCCCCATTAGAATTGAGCGAAAGCCCAGAGGAGTGCGGCTGAAGGTTGCACTCCTCTGGCAAAGGTTAGATCAGGGTGTAGAACAGCAGCAAAAAGTTTGGGGGTTGACACATGGAGGGAAAATTACAATCAAATATGAAATCTTTCCTAACAGCCATTACCAGAGGGAGTATGGGAAGAAGTGGACTTGGACTTCTTTGGCTCGATGGAAGGGAGAAAATACGTATTAGCAGTAATGGTCGAATACTCCAGATATCCTGAGACACAAAAGTGGTCTTGTCCACGGCAGCTCACCATGCCATCACTGTGTTAGACAAAATCTTTACGGCATACAGCATTCCCAAGCAGGTGAAATCAGATAATGGGCCACCTTTCAAGAGTCAAGACTTAAAGGCCTTCACAGAATAGATGGGCTTCAAACACAGGAAGGTAATACCATTATGGCCTCATGTGAAAGGCATGATTGAGCGCTTCGTGGCCAACGTGAAGAGCACAATACAAATCTCACAGTTAACAGGACAGCCTTATGAACAGGTGCTGCATCAACTTCTGAGGGACTACAGGAATACCCCACACAGCTCAACAGGGAAGTGCCCAGCTGAAGTTGTGTTTGGCTGGAGTGTCCGCACCAGATTACCCCACACAAGAGTGCCTTAGAGTCTCTCGAAGGGGATCATGATATGCGGAACAGAGATGCCGAAGCCAAAGAAAAGATTAAATCTATGCAGATTTCAGGAGGCACGCAAGACCGTCCACCCTAGCGCTTGCAAACGTGGTGGTCGTGAAACAAACTCAAAACCAATAAAAGTGGTGCTTTCTTCGATGAAGATCCCCTCATCATCACCAGGAAGAAAGGTTCCCTCATTACAGCTGATGGGGACCAGCGGCAAGTGACAAGGAACTCGTTGCACTTTAAGAGATTTTCAGGAACGCATCAAGCACGACGACAAAGTGCAGAGGATGAGCAAAGGGCCTATGTGTGGGAGGAATCATAACATGGAGATGGCAAAGATTCAGAGGTACCAGGGCCGAATGAAACAGAGAAGGATGGCCAGCGGGAAAGACTGAAGGTGGGGGATCTTTGGCCACAAAGGGCTCGAACCAGAACCTGCAGACTCATTGATGAAATGGGGTAAAGTTATGTTGTCAGTATTTAAAATGGGGGAGGGGTGTACGATCGGGAAATGTAGTTTAGTGTAACAAGGGGTGGGACGAGGAAGCGAGGAGGCAAGTGACGTGGGGACAGGAAGGAGGGCAGAGAATGTAAGATGGCGGAGAATAAAGACGTTGAGTGAGGAGCTCAGTCTCGCCTTATGTTTACTGTGCTCCAATGCATGTGCATAAGGTAACCTGAGCCCGGTAGCCCCGGAGCTGCAGGTTGTAGCAATCGCTACACACAGCAGAAATGAATATCTGTACAGAGCAATGCCACAGTATAAACCCTAACATGATCAGCAGACAACCAGCTGGCAACAAAGAATTCAGCATTTGCACAAGCTTAGAAGGCGCATTTTCACCTGACCAGGGAATCCTATAGGCTTTACAAAGTTTCAAACACCTTAACTCCTTTAGTTTCAAACACCTATGGACAACATACATTCAAAACACATACTTAATGTTTTAAATATAAAGCAGCATTGAAACATGTTTTCCCCCTGAAGAGCCCTCCATACAGGATGGTGAAACACGTGTAGAGGAAAGTAAAACTGAGGAAAATAATAACTGAGGAAAGTCAAAAAGAACTCAAGCTTTAAGAAGCAGAAAAGAAATTGACCTTTGAAGAGTACAAGAAACACATAAGAGGTGAAAATATTAGCAAATCCATGAAAAATGAAAGGAGCTAAATTTGATTATCTAAGAATTGAGTATAAAGAAGAATAGATCTGACCAGAATGAAGCAATAAAAAGTGACTTTTCAAAACTACCAATAGTAGAATCTTTATGCACATTACTGCCTTCTATATATCAATTGGGACATTTAAACTAAGGGTATTGGCGCAGACTGTTAACCTCAATTTTGCATCAACACAGTCTAAACGCTAGTAATACTGCAGGGGCAATTATGAGGCGATATTAAATGAGACGATGGGCCGGCCTGTCGCCCAATTTAAGGGCCCGAGTGCAGCGAGGGTCCCTTAACGTGGGCAGCAGGGCCGTTACCGGCAGGGTCGGCCCACTGCCGGGTTTAATATCACCAATGGCACACATGTAGTTTCCTACACGGGTGCTAATGGTGCCTTTTTTTAAATAAAATAAAACGTGCGTGGCCTGGTTCCGCGCGGTGTCCTGGAAGTCTGTTTTATTTATTTTTATTTTGTATTTATTGATTGAGCATTTGTATGGGACCTATACAGCAGAACGTGTTTCCAGGGCCCACAAGACAAAAGGGGGGGGCAGAGGAGAAAAACAACAGTAACTGTCCTACTAGGCCTTGTGACATTAGGAAAGGTCAAGTGCAGTATTAAGAGGTGCAGGGGGAGGAGGCAGATCTGCGTGAAGGGATGGGATAGGGAGAGGGTGAGGCGGGGGAAGTGCAAGAGGGAGGCGACCCAAGGGACTGGGCAAGTGCTTAGGGGAACCCAGGATGGCAAGTGCAAGGGGAAGCCAGGGCTAGGGGTTAGCTAGTGTGAGGAGGGGGGGACCAACCTCAGTTGGCTAATCAAGAAAGGGTTACTGAGGGGAAGTGCAGGTAAAAGTAGTACAGGGGGAAAGACTGGTCGAAGGAGGGCCGGAACCCAATAGGACTCATAAGGGAACAGGCAACCAGTCGCAGGCAGGCAGGAGGAGATTAGCAGCAGAGGGGGAGAATGAGAAGGCCGAAAGAAACAAATAAAGTCTTGAGAAGCTTCCAGAACTTAAGGAGATCCGGCTCAAGTTGGAGAGGGCCAGGGAGACCGTTCAAGATGGAGGTTCCTGCCGAAAAAAGAGATCTACCTCCACTCTCTGCTTGGAGAAACATCTGATCTGCAGAGAGTTGTAGCTAGAGGACCGAAGGACTCTAGCAGAGAGGTATTTAGGGAGAGAGAGTTGGATGTAGCGAGGTCCCTGGCCCCAGAAAGCCTTGTGGATTATGCAGAGGGTTTAATTTGATCCTTGCAACCAGTGGGAGCCAGTGGTGACATTTTAGGGCTGGAGAGATGCAGTCCCTGGGCTTGAGGCCAAGGATAAGTCTTGCAGTCCTATTCTGGTTTAATTGAGAAAGGTGAATGGACGAAAGAGGCAGGTTACGGAAGAGGCTGTTGCAGTAGTCCAGCCTGGAGAGAACCAGAGCTCTGGAGACATTGAGTTTCTTGTGGAAGGTGAGCAAGGGGAGAATGCCTCTGAGGAGGTGAAGCTGAAGGTGGTCCTTCTTGGCAAGGTCAGCAATATGAGATAAGAAGGAGAGCGAGGAGTCGAAGATGACACCCAGGTTTTTAGCCTCACATGTGTGTATGGGCAGGGGGCACAAGGAGGGCGACTAGAGTGTCGGAGGGAAGGAGGGGGTGGGAATCCCAATGAGAAGGATCTCAGTCTTACTGGCATTAAGGGAGAGATCGTTAGCAGCACATCAAACCTGAATAGCAGTCAGATAATCAGGAATGAGAGAGGGAGAAGAGGGTAACTTAAAGGAGAGCTGTATGTGGTCAGCATAGCACTGGAAATGAGGAGAGAAGTTCAAGATCAAGTGGGCAAGAGGGACAAGGTAAATGTTGAAAGCCACAGCATGAGCATAGAGCCCTGAGGGATGTCGCAAGTCGACAGTGAGGTAGAGGAGAGAAAAGGGCCCAGTTGCACTTGGCAGGGGCTGATTTGAGATGAACGAGGTCAACTAATCCAGTGCCCGGTTCGTGATGCTCAAGGTATCACAGAGCTGATTTATGAGGACGAAATGATTAACTGTGTCAAAGACAGAGGACAGGTCAAGGTGGATGAGGGCAGGAGGAGAGTTGTAGTTGAGGTTTGAGAGAAAGTCATCAAGGGTGTACAGGAGAGCAGTTTCCATTCCTCAGGGTGTTCTAAAGCCAGACTGGTAGTCATTGAGGTAGTCAAAAGATTCAGTGTGATGGATCAGTTGGGAGATTATCAACCTCTCCAGGAATTTGCCGGAGAAGGGGGTAGTGGAAATAGGGCAGTATTTAGACAGTCAGGAAGGGTCCACTGATGGCTTTTTTAGGAGGGGATGCACAAGGGAGTGCTTGAAGGGTGTGGAGTAGGAGCCAGTAGAAAAAGATTGGTTACAGAACTCAGCCAAGGTGGGAGAGAGAGAGGCAATGTTGTGCTTGATAGTTATAGAAGAGCAGGGGAGCACCTGTTTGGAGGAAACTTTCATAGAGCAGACTGTCTTGGCAACCTCATCCAGTGCTATCGCTGAGAAGGAGGAGTGTAGGGGGCAGGAAGTGAGGGCAGCCAGGGGAGGCCTGCATGCAGGTGGAGGAGAGAGGGACATGGAGGCGAGAGAGGACAGGATGTCCAGAGTTTTAGTTGTGAACTGGAAGACCAAGGCCGTACAGAGGGCCTGGGAAGGAAGAGAAGTGGGGACTGCAATTGGATTGGCAAGTTCCTTACAGATTACGAAAGGTTTAGCCATGTTGTTAGTGGCCCCGTACATGCAGGCTTGTTTATGAGCCTGTTTCTTGGAGTGGATGAAGTGTCTGTATTGCCTTTGGAGCAGACAACAGGCCAGTTTGGCAGAGGATGTGCTAGAAGCCAACCCCTTCCTTTCCACAACTTTGCACTTGCGTTTCAGCGAGGCTAGGTTGGAATCATACCAACAATTACACTTGGAAGCAGGCTTCATGCAGATCCTGGTGGCAGGGGCAAGGATGTCAAGGGTGTTGGAGATGGATAGGTGAAGGTTAGCAAGAGCTGAGTCAGTGTGAGAATGAATAGTAGGAGTGGAGGGGGGGCGTGAAGGAGGTGGCAAAGGCGGCTACTGACACTTGCTTCATGCTTCTCGGTCAAATGACGGGGTAGGAGACTGGCAGTGCGGTTAGAGGCTTAGCCGGGGAGCCCAGGAGCTCCAGATGGGAGGTGAGGGGAGCGTGGTCAGACCCGGGGAGAGGAGTAGTGAGAGGGTTAGAGAAGGAGATATCCGCTGAGATGAGCCCATCCAAGGTGTGTTCGGCTGAGTGGGTTGGACCAGAAGGAAGAATGGTGAAGGAAAGAGGGTCAAAGAGGTTGCGGAAGAGTCAAGTGGCCACATAAGGAGAATACAGGTTAAAAGAAGAGACAAGATCGGCCCACTCTGAGAGGGAGGGGAGATCGGCCCTGGAGTCCTGTATCCTGTAGATGATAACGAGAGTGAAGAAGAGACGCATAGCTTGCAGACAAGACATTCAAAGGAAGAGTAGGATTGAGTGGGTATGTTGGAAGCAGGGACCCATTTAGGGAAGATATGGGGAAGATAAGGAACACTCCACCTCCAGACCGGTTACATCTGGTCTTGGAGAGGATCTTGCAGCCCTCAAGGAGAAGAGTGTCAAAGGCAGTGACAGAGCTGGCATTGAACCACATCTCAGTGAGGACGTCAAGGTCAAAGTCTTTGAGGTGACAGAAGTCAGAGTAATGTTTGTCAGCAGAGTGAGAATTGAGAGTAGCTAAGTGAAGCTGGTTGCCACCTTTGAAGGTCTTCCGAGGTGGGGAACAGGTACGAGGTATAAACGTTAGAGGGTCGAAGAGGCCAGAGGGGTGGCAGATGGAGGAGTGGAAGGTGAAGAGAAGAAGTTAATGAGAGACAGGAGATGCATGTCAAGGAGGAGGAGGTTAGGCTGAGATCCCTGGCCCATGACAGTGCCATTTTGGTAGACATTAATGATGTACCTAGATGATGAGAAGTGTGCCAAGAGAACTTCCCATCTGCTTCCACCATTAATGGGTAAAGAAGAAAAGGGTGAGAGAATAGAGACCATATGTGGAGTGCGTAGGTCAGGCGAAGGGACAGTAAAGAGGATGTCAGTGAAAGTCTTCCTGGAGGAAGCATTGACGTAAGTGTCAGCAATGGGCAGTCCTTGGTTGGAGGCCAGGAGTGCCTACTTAAATATTTTCCTTCCAAGCTTCGATAGAGAGGTAGGAAAGGTGATGGAATAACAGTTAGAATAGGTAGGAGAGACAGTGGAGCTATAGTTGATAAGTGGGGGAGCGAAAGGGGGACTGCACAATGCATGAGGAACTCACCTGTCAGCCTAGCAGCAAATCAGGTGAGGAGGAGTAGATGCACCAAAGAGAAAAAGTACATCAAGGTTCATGAGGGATAGGGCCTAGGTTGCAGAGGCAGCGGGGAGCAAAATAAGGAGGCGCAACCATTAGGGGGCCTCAAGAAAGACAATGCAGGTAACGGTAAAAAAAGGCCTAGCAATGAGCACAAAAGTATTTAACAAATAGTGCTCTGGTTAGAAATTCACAAATAGGTGAAAAGCCTAGCATGTAAAAGCAACCAAGGAGATTAGAGAAGCAGGATTTGCTTTTCAAGATACAGTCAGCGTGTAACTATAAGGTAAAGCCAGAAGATTCAAAACAGCACTGATTCGATTTATCAAACAATACAGGCAAAATGTAGCATTATGTAAGTCCAACAAAATTCAGAGCAGCGAGTTGATGACTGTGACATCATCAACATGAACATGGACTTCAGAGAAAGTGTGGCACTGGGCCGCGCAGCCAAGGTAAGTTAATTTATATTTATTTTCACAAGAAAAAGACACCATTAGCACCCGCGTAGGAAACTACACAACTGCTAAGGATGAAGGGGATGTGGGGAAGGGAAGTGGAGGTGGCGCTGGCTTCCTAGGCTGCCCAGAACGCGGGCTTATAACATACAGTACAGCCGCTGTTCTGAGCATTCTGATTGGCTAGTGAAGCTAAGGAAATACCTGACCGCCATAACCTCACCATATATGTGCGTTTCCATGTGTCCGAGGGAGAAAAGCAGTAATCCATGAAATAGAGGATCCATACTCCTTGAATTCGAGACTGTTCAGTGCCACGTAAAAGAAAGCATTGCAGCATACAGCCACCAACCTGCATATAGAAATGGCATAGCTATCGCTCTTGAAAAGGAAAAGGCACAAATTCTTTCATCAATGAATGCCAATGTCACAGGAGACATCAGGAGGCCACAGGAAAAGCCTACACTACACAAACCTTTAACACCCATGCACGCAAGACAAACCGTCACAAAGTAACACATCCATACACCATGCTAGTCACCAGGGATGGTATTAGACAAGAATGCACCCCAGACGGGAAGAATCGCTGTCTCCCTCCACCCCAAAATGACAGCTGCAAAAATTGCATGTTACAAATGTTGTGTAAATAGGACGCTCAATAAAGAACTAGATGTACAGTACAGTCTGTGTAGTGCCTTGGTTCCACACCGCTGTAGCAACAAATGCATTGCCAATGATGCGTGTAAAAGCCCTACTTGTTGACAGCTTCCGTGCATTATTCACTGCTTATGCAGCTTTCATATACAGACCTAGATTCTGAAGCTGCTGCCTCTCAACCTTTATTCCATTCGACTGGGCTAGCATACCCTCATCCTCCATTACACTCCAGTGTTGAAGAGAGCATCACTGTGAATGCTCATTGGCATTCACTGTACTCCTGCTGGAGCCTGCTCTGAAGGGTAAATGGAGTGGCTTATGGAAGGAGGCTGATCAGCATGGCCATGCTTGGCTCGTTCGGTCCACTGGAACATGCAGACCAGAGTTAATCCAGTGAGAACTCGTTCAGTCATAAGCTCTAGAACAGGTACATGCACTGCCATGACTTTGTATTACACATATATTAAAGTGCGTCTTTAGTGTCTATTATAGTTGCACAGAACAAGAGGAGTTATCACTGTTATTGTTACAATGGAACTCAAATGCAGCTCCCTCAACAATGTTTGAGGGAAATGTTGTGACCATGAAGCACTCTAAAATACAGATCAAACAAATCCCATTCAAGGGGTCACACAGAGGGTGATGCTTGGGTTCATGGATTTGCGAGGGGAGGTGGTGGTACACAGCCCGCTGGACGGTTGTTCACGGTTTTGCTGCTGTGCTATTACGTTATGACAGGGTGAATACAGACACGGCTTTCAACATGATTGCGTACATGATAATGGAGAAAACAATTAAAGCAATATGACCCGGGCGGCGGAGGGATTAGTTATAGTGAAGGCTCCGGGGCATTACCTGAGTCGGTAATGCCCCCGCCGCAAGGGACATATTGCTATTAGTAACCCGGGCCGCAATATATGCGTCACCGGGGCACTAAAAGCAATTTTTTCTGCCCCGTTTCGGGACATAAAAAAAAAACAACCAAGAAAATGGCAGCCGGGAAAGGGAAAACGGAGTCCGTTTTCCCTTTCCATGGCGGCCATCGGGAGCAGAGGCGCTGGGAACACAGGTGTTCCCAGCGCGTCCGCTCCTAAAAAAAAAAAGAAGCATACGGTAAGTGGGGTTGGGAGGGCGGAAGGGAGGGCCGGCCAGGGCTTTAAGTGGGACGGGGCCTGCCGGGGCTCAGCCCCAGCAGGCTCTGAAATTTCGATTTGAGGCGGGGCACTGTCGGGCCCACTAATCTCCCCTGCCAGCCCTGGCCACTACACGAAAATTATTTTTTTCTGAAGCCTGAAGCACTCCCTCTGTGCGAAAGCTTCAGGCTCCAGAAAAAAATGCCTTTCAGCCATAATGGTGGCGTCGCACCTGCGAGGCATCCCTTTGATCAAGTGATGCACGTGGGCCGGCGCCACAATTATGGAGAAAACGTGAGGCCACTGGAAGCAGAGACTTTGCTTTCTAAATACTGAAGCTCCCGCGGATTCGCGGGAGTTTCAGTCTTAAGGAACAAGGCCTCTGCTTCCAGGGGCCTCACCTTTTCAGCCTTAATGGTGACGCTGCCCCTACCCAGCTGGCAAGGGGCAGCACCACCATTAAGGCTGAATAGGCGAGGCCCTGTCCCCTGCCAGGCAAGCCTATAGAAAATAAATGCAGAGATCAACACCTTCTCTCCAAGGGGAGAGGGTGTTGATAAATACAAAAGGCTGCCTGGCAGGGGTGCCAGTGGCCCATTGAGCCGGGGTTCCTCGGGGGAGCGTGGCCTAAGGGGCCAGCAGGACCCCTGCAGTTAGGCCAGGCCCCCTTGATGAGCCCTGGCTCATTTTGTTGTGCCAAAAAAAGAAAACGAAAAAAAAAACGCCCGCGAGGGCAGCATTGCTTTTTATGCAGCTCTGGCACTGGTGTGTAAAGCGCAATGCTCGCTACATGTACAACTGACTCCTTTCAGTTGTACATGTAGTGAGCATTGTGAATTACACATCAGTGCCAAAGCCGCGGTAAACGGCAATGCTGCCGTCGTGGACGCTTTTTTTTCTTTTTCTTTTTTCCAGCGTGGTTCATGGGCTTGGGTGGCTTACTCTGGCCGGATCCCGAGATCCAGCTCCACATCTGGTACCGGATCTCGGATCCGCCGAGAGCCGGCCCAATGATCAGCACTGAGTGTGGCACAAAGGAGAGAACAGAATAAATAACAAGTGCAATAAAAATCAATAAATGCAATAAATAAATAATAAATATAGTCAGAGGCAAGTGCGTGATTTGTCAGATAGGTTATATCTGATAAGTGCAAGAGAAGAATGGGGATCTGTATGGGTACATATACAGATCCCAGTGCAAGTGGTGGCTCGGAGGCAGTGCAGGAGGTTGAGTAGGTACCTGGGCCCAAAGGACAAAGTGTGGCCTGGAGCATGGTGCTGAGAGAGCAGATCAGCAGGGGAGAAGAGGGGCAAAGGCAGAAGCAAAGAAGAAGGTCTTGAGGTGCTTCAGGAACCAGAGATGGTTCCCCTCAAGTTCCAAAGGGAGGCCCCCACCGAAGACAAAGATCTGCCCCCAGCTCGTTTCTTTGAAAAACGACTGACCCCAAGGGAGTTGGCAGTAGAGGAGCAAAGGGCTCGAGAGGGGAGGTATTTTGGACCCACGCCCCAGAAAGCCTTGTGGACAATACAGAGGGTTTTTAATTTAATCCTTGCGTCCACTGGGAGCCAATGAAAGGATTTCAGAGCTGGAAAGATACGATTGCAGGGATTAAGGCCAAGGACAAGTCTCGTGGTCCGGTTCTGGATTAGTTTTAAAGAGTGGAGGCAGGAAGCTTTAGAAAGAGGCTATTACAGTAGTCCAACCTAGAGAGTACCAGAGCTTGTGAGACAGTGAGCTTCTGGGGGAAGGAGAGGAAAGGAAGAGTGCCCCTAAGAAGGTGCAGTAGGAAGTTTGACTTTTTTTTAGACATCAGCGATGTGTGCGGAGAATGAAAGAGTGGAGTCAAAGACGACTCTGAGATTCTTAGCCACGCAGGTAGGGGTAGGAGGAGGGCCTAGGGAAGCCGACCAGAGGGTGAGGGTAAAGGATGGTGAAGGTGTACCAATGAGGATCTCAGTCTTGTGGCATTTATACAAAGATCATTGGCGGCACACCAATTTTGCAATCAGAGATGAGGGAAGGCGAGGAGGTGTCTGAGGAAAGCCTGAAAATTAGTTGGGTGTCATCAGCATAGCACTGGAAGTTTGACCAGAAAATGGAAATGCAGCAAACGAGAGTAGCTAGGAATTGGTTGAAAAGTCGGGGCGAGAGGTTAGACCCCTGGGGAACACCGCAGGTAGAGAGGGAGATGGAGGAAAGGAAGGACCCGAGTTGTACCTGGGAAAGTCGATCAGAAAGGAAAGAGGTCAGCCAGGTCAGAACCTGATCGATGATACCCAGGTTATCACGGAGATGATTGAGCAGGATGGTATGGTTGACCGTGTCGAAAGCAGAAGGGAGATCAAGTAGGATGAGGACAGAGGGAATGTTAGAGTCAAGGTTGGAGGGCAGGTCTTCACGGATGTTCAGGAGAGCAGTTTCCGTGCTTCTGGCAGCTCTGAACCCAGATTGGTGGTCATGGAGAGAGCCAACAGTCAGACTGAAGTTTAAGCTGTGAGATGGACAGCTTTTCCAGGAGCTTCCTGTTAGGCAAAGTTTGAATGCAGTACCCTCTGAGAACACTACAAACAACTATGACTACAGGTATAGGCAACCCAACCTTTGGTATAAACTTGTACTACACAGTCTTGGTAGCGTGTTGAGCAGCCAGGCTTATCTCAAGAGGGGAAATGTGAGCTGTAGTGGAGTGACACAAATATGCACAATTACAGGTATTCAAATAAACTCTTAAACTCAAGGTTTCTTGCATAAATAATTAATCATTTATTTATCAGTCAGTTATAAAGCCTTCTTCAGAAGGGAGCAATAAAATAGCAATAAACAAATATACTTCAATACTGTACACTTTGAGTTTCTGAATCAGACAAGGTCCTTTTGGGATGGCCCACAGACACAACCTACACCCACAGGTGACTTCAGTAATAAGGGTGCTGGGGACATTAATATCTTACTGTTGGTATTCAGAATACTCTTTAAAAGTTGGTAAAAGGCAAAGGTTATAAGTACACAAGAGACCACAAATATTTGGTATCCCTACAAAATATCCCCACCAAAAATATCGCCGTACATATGGCCGTTTGTCTCGCCATAGGCAATATTTTTGTGGAGTATATTATGTGGGAGCGAGGGTTGTGGCGGTGTCCCCTGCACATTTTAAAATAATGCAAGGGTTGCGGGGGGTGTCCCCCGCAGGGTCCATTGGTCAATGTCGCCGCAAAAATATGTTGATATTTTTGTATCGCAATATTTTTGCGGGTATATTAAGCCATGGAACCAAATATTCTTAAGCAGTGCAGATACTTTTGGAGTTCACTAGAAGAGTCAATAGGCTAAGCCAAAGTCAATGGGCAAAAGTATTGGATAGGATAAAGCACTTCTGGTAAGTAATGGAAAAGTCTTTCCACACGTTCTTAGTAGTCTTTGGCGCAAAGACGAATCAATTGTAGGGCCACAATCTGATTAGACTTGTGAGTTGTGGAAGTTACAAGGACTTCTACAGTAAGAGGTAAGTTATCTTAGACTTGTTTTACAGTACCTTGGTAAAGAAGAAAAGATGCAGATGATGACTTCTGTTACTGTGCAGCTCTGCAGATCTCACTGTTCCTGGGCCTCAGTCATGGGGACAAGAGGGAGGACGTCAGGGGACTCCTGCACTACACCAGTACTGTCAAAACTGGCAACCAGCAAACTTTACTTTCAGTGACTGTTTCACGTTTCTGCTCCTTGCAGTACAGCAAATAGCAATAAGTGCATTTCCTGGCTGTCAAGGTGGACTTTCCTCACATCTGAGGTCCCGCAACTCGACTGAGGGGGGTCAGGCTTGTTCAGTCCTGCTTCGTGGGAGTCCGGAGGATCTTACAAAAGCTTTAGGCCAGCTTACAAGCAACACACACAATCTGGTATCCCTCTCCCTGGCTCTACAATTTCCTGGAGCAACTCTGAGGAAATTCAACCTGCTCTGAGATGGGTGCCCAGGTGGCTTACTTAGGAGTTGATTGGTCCCACCAACTCAAAGGGAGAAGTAGTCCTTGCAGGGCTTCTCTGTCGATGCGAACTTAGCAAGTAGTCACTGCAGCAGGGCTTCACCGGGCAAACCAACGGTCCAGGAGTTGAAGCAGGTGTCCTCTTCAAGCTCTTCTTCAGTTCCTTCATCCAGTGGTCGACTTTGCCTTCCAAGCAAAAAGACTCACCTTTTATTCAGTTCTCTCCCATTCATTCCAGCCTAGCTGCCACTCACCCAGCAGGGTGGCTGTCCTTGCCGGACAGTCAGCCAGCCAATCACCACAGAGTGCATTTGGGTCTCCTATGAGACTAAGCACAGGGAGTTTCGGGCACCTCCCTCACTTCCTGCCTACCCCAGACATTCTGGAGCCAGAGGCGGGTTTCACTCTTGAAGCATGCCACAGGCAAATGAACAAAGAGACCAAACTTGGTTTGGCACGCAGAGAAAAACTCGAGAAGGACCATTTTAACAAAGGAGGCTCAGCGCCATTTTGAAAAACATGGCTCCCACGATTTAACGTTACCAGAGCTGCGAAGAGTTCACAGTTGGGGTAAATCATAGTAGTTCATTGCAAAACCACTGCCACCAGCCATTCTGAGAGTAAAGGGTAACATATACATGCTACATGAGTAACTAGACACAGGGGATACTAAGTAACCCCTCCAGCACTCTATTGTAAGATAGGGTGTGCTGGGTCTAGATTTTTACAGGACTAAGTGAAGTCAATTTCACTTAACTGTTCTGGGAAACAGTAGTTTATCCTAGAGAAGGTATTTAAACCTTGAGAAATCTGGAAGACTTCCCTGTGGCACTGCACTGAAGGTGCTTTGTGACACAATTGTAAAAGGTGATGCCTATGGAGTTGGTTAGACTCCATAACCAAAAGAAACAAACACAGAAAAAACATTGCATTGAAAAGTTCAAAGTCCCAAAGTTTAGCAAAAGAGCTGGAGGGCTCTAAGGTGGGAGGAATTGGCACATTTTTGAGATTTTCCCTAACACTTCCACCAAAAAAAGTTATGGAAATTGGGTGATAGTTAGCCGGACAGGAGGGATAACTGTAGGTTTCTTGAGGAGCGGATGCACAAGGGAGTGTTTGAGAGGGTAGGGGAAAGATCCAGAGGCAAAGAAATGGTTACAGACATCGGCAAGGGCTGGAGTGATGGTATCAATGTGGTCCTTAATGGTTTTAGAGGAACAGGGATGAACCTGTTTTGATGAGGCTTTCATAGATCGGACTTGTCTAGCAACCTCATCCGGGGAGAAAAAAGGAAAGGATGGGAAAGAAGGGGGGGCGTCAGAGGGAGGGTCAGCTGGCCAGGAAGGAGAGGGAGGTGGAGGGGAGGCGGAGAGGAGGGAGGACAAAATGTCCTGAGTTTTGCAATTAAAGTGAAAGGCAAGGAAGTTGCAAAGAGCCTGGGAGGCGAGAGGAGGAGACTGCAGCAGGGTTGGCCAGCTCCTTGCAGATTTTAAAGAGTCTGGCCGAGTTGTTGGATGCCGCAGAGACGCAGGCTTAAATGTGACCTCTCTTCTTAGAGCGTTCAGCGAGACAGTATTGCCTTTGGAGCAGGTAGCAGGCCAGTTTGTCAGAGGGTGAGCTGGAAGCCCTCCATTTCCTCTCAGCCGCCCTACACTTACGTTTATGTGTAGCTAGGTCAGAGTCATACCAGGAATTGCACTTGGCTTTGGCCTTCAAACAGATCCTCATGACAGGGGCAAGAGCATCAAGTGTAGCAGAAATAGAGAAATAGTGCCTGGTCAGGGCTGTGTCAGTGTGTGAGTCCGCCTGGGGTGAAGGAGGGGGGGAGAAGGTGGCAGCGAAAGTCTTGATTGATACACGCTTCATGGGCCGGATGTCCGAGAATGTGGGTGTCATTCTTGGGGTATGCTTAGCTCGGGGGGAGGAGATGGAAAGATGGGAGCAGAGGAGGCAGTGATCACTCCAGGATAGAGGAGTGGTGAGGGGAGTAGAGAAGGGGAGGCCAGAGTAGATCAAGATATCAAGTGTGTGGCCGGCAGAATGAGTAGGCCCCGAGGGGAGGATAGAGAGGGAGAGTGAATCACAGAGGTCACGAAAGAGCATAGATAAGGAACAGGGACAGTCTCACAGTTCAGGCCAATTGTAGCAGTGCAATTAGTGTCACTGCACTGGGAATGCAGCAAATAGTATTTACAACCTAGAGCTCCTACAAGGCTTATTGTCAGCCTTGGAATTACCCTCTCCAAATAGTGGAACCTGCTTATGCTGCAGTTCAGGAGTTCTTTTCCAGCTTCTAAGGAGGAGCGTCGAGGCACCACCGTCCTCTTGGTCCCTCGCTCCACGTCTGGCAAGCTTCCGACTCCTTGCGCGCTTCCCGTGCGTAGTCTTACAAGATCTCGTGTGGTGGATCCTCACACACCTCCTTTCGTAAGAAAAGCTTAGTCCTAGTACATGATATAGTCTGTGCATTTGGTTGGCTTTCTTCTTTCACGTTGGAATCGATTCTGGTCAATGGCTGCCTTGGGAGAATAAGTGTTCATGCGAGATGTGTCACTTGGGGTTTGGTCTGCTGGGGTCGCTTCTCAGTGTGGGTCTCTCGCCTTGGGTGTGGGGCTCATGGGAACACTCTGACTTTGGTTTTCTTCTTCCCTGACCTCCATCTCTTCCTGTTGAGGGCTGTCGGTTAATCCCCATGGGTCATTGCCATCTCCCATTCCCATATAGGGGCAGGCTGTTGATGCCTTTTTGTTGTACACAGACACCCTTTCAAGGTTCCACCTTTTCCTGTCAGTGGTATAGACGTGGTTGGTGCCTTTCCGTGTGACTTCTATGGCTTGGCTGTACTTGGAGCCTGTTAGGGTGTCTTTGTGTGACAGGCGTATCTTCACCAAGTCCCCTTCATTGACCTCTTTGCGATATGCTGCTCTGCGCTTGTCGCTCGGTGATTTCATGATCTCTTTGCTCCTCTGTAGTCTAAATACGATTTTATTCCTGTCGATATCTTTGTCCGGTCTGACATTGTGTAGTCACGGTGGTACCAGTGTTGATGTGGCCCTTCATCCTTTGAACATCTGAAATGGTGACATGCCTGTAATGGCATTTGGCATCAAGCGATGCCCCGCGACGGCTTCTTTGACTGTCTTGTAAGGATTCATGCCTGATGCACAAGCCATTTTTAGGGCCCCTTTGATGAATCGGTTCGCCCTTAATACCAGCGCATTGGCTTGTGGGTGATACAGGGTTGCTCTCAATTGCTGGATATTGTGCTTCTTGAGAAAGCTTTCCATGTCTCTTGAGAATAATTGAACTCCATTACGATCTCCTTTGGAAGTCCTTCTCTTTGGAAGAGCGAGCAGAGTACTTCAATGACTGTGGCGATTTCTGGCACAAATTCAACTTTCACCCACTTGGAGAGGTAGTTCCATGATGACTACCACATGCTTGTTGTCACTTGGCATGCCATCCAATGGGCCAATGAAGTCCAACCCTATTTTATGCCATACACCAGCTGGGATTTCTGTGGGTATCATGGGTGCTTGCCTTACTTTTAGCCGGTTATCGCTATTTGCGCATTCATGGCACCTCTCAATCATCACCTCACTTCTCGGTCCATGTCGAGCCACTAGTACGCGTCATTGCACTCTGCGTCATGTCATATTGCTTCACAGATCTACATAGTATAACTTTGCGGTTGCCTCTTGGAGGAATTACTTGGCTGCCTCTCATTAATAGGCCATCCATTTCTGCGATCTCCAATAGGATCGCGGACCTTCTGGGAGTGCTCTCTCGTTTTTCCAACCCGTGCAAGCCCATTCTGCTACTCGGCCCAAGGCATCATGTGTCTCATTTCCTCCTGCCAATGAGACTTGCTCTTTTCTAAGAAGTCCTTGTTTCTTAGGTCTTCTATGGATGCCACCTCGCATTCATCTTCCGCGAATGTGGTGCCCGGGGTTCTCTGATCCAGTTAACTGAACATGCAGTCTGCTTGGGCTTTATTCCACCCGGCAATATAGGTGATCTCGTACGTGTACTCTTGCAGTTTGGTGGGGCATTGCCATCTTAGTGCCCGCAGGGCTCAACATGTGCACAAGGGGTTTGTGGTCGGTGACCAGGTGCAACTTGATTCCCCAAACGAATGACCTGAAGTAAACCATGGCCCAGGCACGCGCCAGCATCTCCTTCTCGACCGTGGAGTCGTTTTTCTCTGAAGTTGACAGTGCTTTTGACGCAAAGGCTACTATATTTTCAGTATCCTCCTTTTTTGGGTGAGAGTGGTGCCCAAGCTGTATGCACTGGCATCCGTTGTTATGTACGTTTCCCATTAGGGGTTAAACGGTTTCAAACACTGCGAATGAAGAATTCTCTTCTTGATTTCGGTGAAGGCCGCAATTTCCTGTGAGTCCCACGTGTACTCTGCTCCTTTCCTCTATGAGCTCTCTCAAGGGAGACGTGATTTGTAAAATTTTGGAACAAACTTTGCATAATACTCTGCAAGCCCCAAGAACGACCGGGGCTCATCCTTTGAGGTCGGGGCATGGTGTTAACTATGGTTTAGAGTAGGTTTTTCTTAAGGCTCACCCCTTCTTTCAAGATCTGGTAACCCAAGTACTCTACGTCACTATCTTTCAAATATATATTTCTCCTGTGGCTTAGGTGGATTCCTGCGCTCTGTAGCTTGTCAACGACTTCTCTTAGCACTCTATCGTGGGTTTCTGCGTCATTGGTGTCCACCAGGATGTCGTCCTGTAAGTATGACATGTTGTCGATGCTGTGGAGCAGTGAGTTCATCATGCTTTGGGATGCTGACGCAGCTGACGACAACCCAAACTGCATTTGTGTGTATTGCAATGTGCCGAATACCGTGATGAATGCTATCAGGGGACGTGAGTTCTTGTGTAGTTCGATCTGTTGGTAGGCATCACGCATATCAAGTTTTGAAAACATCTTTGCTTCCTTCCTCATTAGAATAATTTCACAAACGCAATTATATATTCAGTATCCCCCCTTTTTTGGGTGAGAGTGGTGCCCAAGCCGTATACACTGGCATCCATTGTTACGCATGTTTCTCATTCAGGGTTTAACAGTTTCAAACACGGGGCATGAAGGATTCTCTTCTTGATTTTGGTGAAGTCCACAATTTGCTGTGAGTCCCACATGTACTCTGCTCCTTTCCTCAGGAGCTGTTTCAAGGGAGACATGATTTCTGAAAATACGGGAACAAACTTTGCGTAATAACCTGCAAGCCCCAAGAAAGACCAGAGCTTATCCTTTGAGGTCAGGGCTGGGGCGTCAACTATGGCTTAGAGTAGGGGTTTCTTAGGGCTCACCCCTTCTTTCAAGATCTGGTAACCCAGGTACTTCACAAGCTCCAAATATACATTTCTCTTGTGGCTCAGGTGGACTCCTGCTCTGTGTAGCTTCCCAAAGACTTCTCTCTGTCATGGGTTTCTGCATCCTTGGTGTACACCAGGATGTCATCCTGGAAGTACGACACGTTTTCAATGCCGTGGAGCAGTGAGTTCATCATCCCTTGGAATGCTGACGACAACCCAAACGGCATTCGTGTGTATTGCAATGTTCTGAATGCCGTGGTGAAGGCTGTGAGGGGACGTGAGGTCTTGTGTAGATCGATCTGATGGTAGGCATCACGCATATCGAGTTTTGAGAATATTTCTGCTTCCTTCATCATTAGGATAATTTCATTGATGCTGGGCAAAGGAAAACTGTCTGTGACCACCTCCAAATTGAGGCTGCGTAGGTCTATGCACACTCTCAAGTCGTTAGAGGACTTTTTTTCTATAAGGACCACCAGGCTTAGCTATTCAGAAGGCTCAACTGTCTCAATGGTGCCCTCATCGACCATTTTGCGAATCTGGGATTCCAGGGATGATCTCGCCATCGCTGGAATGGGCCTGACCTTATGTTTGACTGGAGCAGCATTGGATTTTAGGCAGATCTTGTGCATGTCATTTTTTATCTTTCCAGGCGTTTTAGAGAACAGCAAGGGGAAATCACTTCTCAGATCTGAGGCTCCTCCTTGGGAAACCAGAAGCACCTGTTTAGCAGTGCTGGGGTCAAAACTGGATGCTCAGTTTGTGCTGGTCATCCCATCCCAGCACTGCTGGAACTTCGGTTGAGAAGTAGACTTTCATTGTGGTGCATCTATCCTTAAACTCGAGTTTGGCTTTAATGAAGCCCAAGAGGTCTATGGTGGCTCACCTGAAGACTGTGGGCTTTTGCTTGGTGCTTCTAATCTCAACCCCGTCGCGTCATACCATGTTTTTGCATGTCTGGATGGGGAGGATGGTCAGGTCGGACCCCGAATCAGCCATGACACATGTTTTGTTTCTGTGCACCTTCACTACGCAATGGGTTTCTCCCTTCTGGCTCGAGACGAGTTTACCATGATTACCATCGGCCTATCGTCTGGTTCCTCCTCAAAGCTCTTTGCTTTGTCTCCTTCAATATGGGTGACTTTCTTTTCCTGCCATGTGCAGTCTACGGCCACGTGGCCAAATCGCCTGCACTTGAAGCACTCTTTGTTCCTTGCGGGACAGTCTCTGTTGCTGGCCAGATGCTTGGTGCTGGCACATCTGTAACACTTTTGGGAATCTCTCCACTTGGGTCCTTTTCCTTTTGTAGCTTCTCGTGACTGCCTGTCTCTGTGCCCCTTCCATTGTACAGCCACCATTTCGGGTGCAGGCCAGGGTCTGCCAACTTCTCTGCACCTGTTCGAGGTTTCCTCCTTTGCTCTCGCTATTTGAGTAGCCTTGTCTAGGCCCAGCTCCTTCTCCTGGATGAACTTGTCCTGGAATTTACAGGAATTGGTGGGAACCACCAACATTTCGCAAATGACTTGCTCCACATTGTCCCCAAATCCGCACAAGGCTGCTAGTTTTCTCATTCTGGTGATGTAATCGTCAACCGTTTCCGTACCTTCTTGATTTCTCGTGAAGAACTTGAGTCTGTGGAGGACAACATTTTCTTTGTTGGAGAATCTCTTAATAATGTGGCAAATCGCTTCCTTGTAGATATTGTCGCCTTCGTCTGTAAGGGGCTCTGGCTTTAAGCCTGCAAATATGCGTTGCCCTTCAACCCCCATGGCATTTAGTAGCTTGGCCTTTTTGCTGGCCGGTGAATAACCTGTGCCTCCCAAAGCCTCCAAATATGTAGAAAAGAATGGCTCCCTTTGTTGCAAGGGGATGGCAGGCCTGCCAGGGGACTGAAGGAAGGCGAGAGGTGGCATGGCACCTTGCATGGCTGCAGCATGGGTCGTTTCTGGTCCTCATTGCCAATTATGTGGTGGCCCCAATGAGAACAGGACACTGGATGAGGGTATAGGTGTTTATTTGCACACCTTGCATGAACACAGGGAAAACAGGCACTCACAGTTCAGTCCAATTATAGCAGTCAGGTTAGTGTCACTGTACAGGGAATACAGCAAATAGTATTTACAACCTCTACTTACTAGAACTCCCACAAGGCTTATTATCAGTCATGGAATTACGCTCTCCAACTAGGGGAACCTGCTTGTGCTGTATGCTGCAGTTCAGGAGTTATTTCCCTCTTCTGAGGTGGAGTGCTGAGGCACGACCATCCTCCTGGTCCCTCGCTCCACGGCTGCCGAGTTTCTGTCTCCTTGTGCGTGTCCCGCGCGAGATCTCAGCTCCGTGAGATCTTGTGTGTTGGATCCTCACACAAGCCATATGACACAATCCCAAAGAAATAAGGAATGCTGCATGACTGAAATAGGACACACTACGAAGACACACGAAACAGAGGCATGATCCTGCATGTTTGTGACACCACTGCACAAACAGCCCACAACAGTCAATTGCCATGTTGTGTTGTCTGATTCAAACCAACATGTACAAAATCTTAACTGTCACGCATGCCACTGCTTTGGGACACAGCAATGATCCCTGATTATCTACAAATCCCAGAGTGCCTTTTATCATTTTGTTCAACCTGTCCTCATACAGATGCTGCAACAGCCTTTCTAAACCATACCGCACTTGCAGCACAATTTCTGCTACGTTAGTGGTACATTACCCATACCTCCTCCTTTTTCATTCATAGTCATCAGAAAGTGAGGTCTCTACCGCACGGTGCCCTCCTTGGCACGAGGAAGAGAAGGCCTGCCAGACATGCACATGACCATCCAGAATAGGCGCTGCATAAATGCTGCTTTGTCTGCTGTAACACTGTCACATTACATGGGGTATTGGTGAGACTTGTTTATTATCAATACAGGGTACATTTAAGCAAAGGAAAGCTACCTCAAACAAACACACAGCCTACAGATTCACTTGAGGCCATCAGACAATGATCAACAGCCCACATCCTTGAGGAATGAATGAACACACCATGATTACTCTGTGTTTAGCTTGAACGTATGGTGACCCCTTCTCTTCCTTTCACTTTCACATTCGCTTCTGCACTCACTGTAAGTGAGACACAGAGCCAAACTTGGGTCAACCTTCTTTATTTCTCTCCGAACTGCCTTTCCTGAACCTCCTCTTCCTCCCTTTTCCCTCTAGTCTCGCCAGAGCCACTTCTATTTTTTTTTGTTGCTGTTTTTATTGTCAGTTTTAAACACAAACAAATAAAACTGATCTACAACCCTTACTCCGCCCCCACCCCCCATGCCCCGTGAAGACAAAATTAGCAGTAATATCAGAACAAGCAACAGTTGGAGACACAAGCGGAAACATTCTCTGTGGCGGAGAGCGCCTTTAAAGTCTGTTCATGTCGGAAAAATGTAATTTAATGCAGGCATTCATTTGGCATGACGAACGCTTCCATATATGCCTCTTGAGGACTTATCTAGTCAAAACATGCATCACAGTTGCTGCGTATTGGCGGGATAAGGCTAGGATGTGCTCGGAGGGGGATGTGGCGGGGGGTGGGGGGATAGTCGTCTGTCCTTGGCAGCATGAATTCCCTAAAGGGAGCCCAGATTTCCAGTGGCCTGATGAGGGCTTGGAGGGTCAGTGCATATTGGGTTTCCATTCTTTTACACATAGACATATAGTTGAACCACTCAGGGAATCTCGGCACCCCACTCTTTCCCCACGACCTTGCAATGATCGCTCTGCCCACCACCGAGGCCATTCCCACCAACCTCTTCAGGGCGCAGAATCCTGCCTCCACCAGGGCCAACTGCCATAGTTCAGGGGTGTGGGGCGTAGAGGCGCCCAGCATCTGGGAGGTCACCCTACTAATATTGATACAAAGCGACTGTATGCGGGGACAACGCTAGACCATTTGGAAAACATCTGCCTCTGTCACACCACACCTTTGACAGCTGGAGGGCCTATTCAAGTAGAAATTATGCCGGCGAGCTGGGGAATAGTACACCTGGTGTAGACATTTTAAATGTATCAGATGAAACCAGTGGTTCATTGACACGGAGCGGGTTTGTGTACAGATGAGTTTCCAATGTTCCGTCAGCGTCTTCCCCAGGGATACCTCCCTCCTACTCACATGGCCCATGATGTGGAGGGACGTAATGATCGGATAATTCTATATAAAGAGGATACCAACTTACTTGTGGATGGAGGAGAGGTGGCATACTGTAGCAGTACTGAGGTCATAGGTGCCCCTGAGAAATTGGGCCATTTAGAGCGCAGCATTTCATGGAGCCGAAAGTATAGAAACATCATGCTTGGTGTCCACTCCTCTTTTACTTAACGTGCCTCCCATGTAATGAATTCATTGTTCGTGACCAAATCCCCCAGAGTCTGCACCCCTAATCTCACAAAGTGTTGCTGAAATACACGCTCATGGGTGAGCGGGATACCGCACACCTGATATATGGCAAACTGCGGCGAGTACCATGTCGCTGTTCCTTCCCATCGCCGTAATTGCTCCCAAGCTTTATATGTTATGTGAGGGGCTGGACCTCAGTGCTCACTTGCTTCTCTGGAGGGCCCCAAAGTTGTCCTCTGACATCATTGGGGCGTGAGATTTCCTTTTTGAGGAAAGAATGTGGGAATTCGGGCGACAGGGACCACCACCATGTTGAATATTGTATCTGTGCAGCTAGGAAGTAAACATACAGGTCCGCAAAGTCTAATCCACCATGTTCAGAAGTTCGGGTCAAGATATCAAAGGAAATACAGGCCTGTCCGTCAGCCCGCCCAAATTAGTTTAATCATCACACTCTTGAGGCGCGCCCAGAAACCCACCACTGGCACAACCGGGACATTATTAAAAATATATAAGAATTGTGCTAGGATTACCATCTTGGCAAGTGACATCCTGGCCGTCTTGGATACAGGTAGATGAATCCACATGTCTAGCTTGTGCTCCAGCCTCTCTAGTGTGGCGACATAATTGTCTTTATATAGTGATTGTGTGGAGGTGGCTACTCGGATACCCAAATATCAAAGTCCTTGTTGGCACCACCCAAAGGTATCACTGATATTGTGCTGGTCAACACATGGTGTCAGAGAGAGGATCTCTGACCTTGCCCAATTAATTTTCAAGCCTGATAGTTCGCCAAATTCCAAGAGCTCCTCCATCCTGGGTTGCATGTTCTGCCTCAGAGGTTTAACATACAGCAACATGTCATCTTCGTATAATGAGATTATTGACTTGTGGGAGTGAATCTTCACACCCCTGTGGCTGTGGTATTCATGAAGTGCACATGCCAGAGGTTCCACCGCTAGGGCAAATAATATAGGAGAGAAGGGGCAACCTTGTCAGGGGCCTCTTGATGGGAATATAGGGTCCGAATGCCTGCCATTTGTGTATATTATGGCCTTGGGGGCTATATACAAGAAGCAAATCCACTGGAGATAGGAGGTGCCCAAACCTGACAAAGGACCTCGAAGAGAAATGGGAATTTGGCCGAATCAAAAGCCTTCTCAGCATATAGGGCGACGGCCACGATCAGGATCTCCAGGTTCACATTGTGCATTAGCGTGAATAACCTACATAAGTTATTTTGGGTGGAGCGGCCTGGGATAAAGCCTGCCTGGTCAGGTAGGACCAGGCGGGGCATATAAGGGGGAAGTCCATCCACTAGGATCTTAGCTAGGATCTTATTGTCGTGTCAATTAAGGGAAGGGGCCGATAGGAGGAACATTTTCGGTGGTCCTTGTCGGGTTCCGGTAGTACCGTAACTAGGGCTGTTCTGGTGGAATCTGGGAGAACCCTGGAGGTTCTAGCCACCTCATACATTTCACAGAGATGGGAAATCAGTAGATCGGGAAAGGCTTTATAAAGTTCAGGCGTGATACCGTCGGTGCGCAGTGCTTTGCCATTGGGTAGTAGAGGATCACCTTGCGGAATTCCTCTTCGGAGAGAGGGTCAGTCAACATTGCCCCGAAGGCCGGGTCTAGCCAGCCCAGGGCACCCCTGTAGAAATAGTGTGCTATCTAATCATGACCTGTAGAAGCCTGGGTGGAGTACAGGAGGTCATAAAATTGGTGAGTGTTGATCTGGTCATTGTCTCTGGCGGAGTCCCCGTTTGTGTCGTGGATTTCAACTATGGGGTATATTTATCATTGACGACTCAGTTGGTCTTCCTCACTGTATTTCACTGTTGCTATGCGGTCCCCCATGTAGCGATCCTCCCTGGACATCAGGAGGAACATTTCTTCCTTCTTTCCCCTCAGTGACGCTGATTTGGAAAAACTTTAGGATAACTTGCCTGATCTCCTCTTGGAAAACGACGTCTTCCAGAGCTCTGGCTCTAAAACGCCAGCAGTGTTGTCTGTTTGTAAGGTTTAGGGACTTGAAGTGAACCAGTGGCCTGAAAGGGTTCTGGGGAGGATCTGGGCCTTTTGTATATTGCGAGCCAACTCCGGGGACAACATAACATAGTCTATTCTGGCGGAGCTGGCATGAAGAGCGCCTTGGTGTAAAGCGCTCTATAAATAAATCAATCAATCAATCAATCAATCAATCAATGTACCCCTGAGTAGAACATATATTCGTTGGATGTAGAGTGCAGAAAGCACCATGAGTCAATTACGTCATAGTAGTCGAGAGGTAGAGGATCTGTCTAGATCTAGCGAGAGGACTATGTTAAAATCCCCTGTCCATACCACCTCATAATTCGGGAAAGTGCGCAGGTGGTTCGCGCAGTGTTGGAAGAAATCGGGACAGTCAACATTTGGGGCGTAGACATTCATAAATAGAATCTGCCAGCCCGTTGTTTCCCCCACCACTAGGAGATAACGCCCATCCTCATCCTCGACCTGTCTGTGTAAGGGGCCATACTCCGAGAGAGAGTGGAGATTGATGAACCATACCTATGTACCCCCGATCCATCGAGGTTAGGGAGCCTACCATCTTTGGACAAGTGCGTTTCCTGTAGGCATAAGACTTAAGCATTATGGTTCTTAGCGTAATTGGATATCCATTGTGCCTTTTTACTGTTAGTGAAACCGCGTATGTTCCAGGTCAACAATCCGACACCACCCCCCCAAGGCATTAGTCCCTCCCGTCACACTCATGTAGTCCTTTAATTAACATGGCTGACCCCAGCATGTACAGTAGCAATCGTGGATATGACATATCAGGAGGGCGATGAAGGGCACTCCAGACACAGTAAAAGTTAATGATGTCCAAACATTTCACATCTTATCGTAGCGCTTCCCCCTGAACCCTAACAACATCTAACATTCCCTTTACCCCAACATTTTGAATCCATCCCTCCCAAGACCCACACCAGAAACTCTAACATACCAGCCACATATCCCTCCCCCTACCCTACAAATCATTCAACGTTGACCCCAAAGAGTACCTTCTCGGCCACTGTGCACAGGGAGCTGTCAGCGGCTGGGCTCTCCGAGTAGCTGAAGGCATTAACCACATATGGTGCTTGGGTCTAAGAACCTCTTTCTGGATCATGTAACGAGAATGTCCTGGGAGATGCCAGCAAGGCTCCAGACCAATCAGGAGGGGTGGTACCCAGGTTCCACAGCATCCAGTGCAAAATGTTCTGCAGCTTTGGGGGACATGAAGAAGGAGACCCTGCCCCTGTGCACCACGCTAAGTTTGGCCGGTTGGAGCATCGAATAGTGGATACTCTTTCTTGTGAGGATGTTTTTGACTAACTGGAATGTCTTCCGTTGGTCCTGGACTTGAGGGCAGAAGTCAGGGAAGAGGTGTATAGTGGAGGACCCCCATCTCAGGACCTGCTTTTCCCTGGCCACTCGGAGCAGCATGTCCCTATCCCAGTAGCTGAAGATGCAGGCTATAATGGCCCTTTCTGTAATACTCACCTGGTATCCACAGGGACGTCACTCAGCCTATTGTGACCTCTTACGACCTTGAACCCTTCCCTGGAGTCTACTCGACTGGAGACTGGGCCTGAAACACAGGATTGGTAGAGTTTAACTCCCTATTGTCTCTGTGTGCTTGAACCCCTTCTTCCCCGGGGTCCAACCCTTCCCTTTGATCCACAGCTCACCTTGTTTTCTTGGAAAGTGTGCTCTCCATCCTGCTTTCAGCGCAGGGGCGCATTGATTGATGCGGGCTCGTTGCTGCCTAGTTACTTCACTGGCAAGAGTCTGACAGGTAAGTATAATGAGTCTTTTGAACAGTTCTCTAACTTCGTTCCTTTCCTTCCTTAGATGATCAACGGCATCCGGGGATGGCGACGTGCTGCTGAGATGAGTAGCGCTGAAGGTGAGTGCCAGCAGGCCCCCACACATGTATTTGTATTCAACTGAATTCTTTTTCTGTGTCTTTTAGGTGCCACGAAGTTTTCAGCATGGATGCCGGTTATGAAGAAGAAATGCGGTGAGTAAGCACGGTATGCGGCGCCTCTAGATGTTTCCACGCTAACCTGGAGTGTCTTTTCCCTCTTGCAGATGGTTGAGAAGTTCCGGAGACAGAGTTCCCCCGGAGCGGCTGGGATTGAGGTAAGTTTTTGAAGTTCGTACAGTCTTTAAAATTAAGCAAAGATTTGCTGAATGCTTACTAATGCATTTTTTCTGTTCTTTTCCCTTTTCCTTAGAAAGCGGCGTGCCGGGATGGGAATGACACCGCCGAAGATGCCCGCAGAAAAGAAGAAGCGATGAATGATGGGCAGAAGAGCTGCAAGGTAAGGCTGTTCCTAACGATGTTCTTGTTCTTGCAGGAGCTGAGCGCAGAGGAAAGATGCAGGCCTACTGGAGACCAATCCAAACACGGTGAGTGTCAAGCTGCAATTCTTTTTTTAACCAGGGCAAAGTGTGCCTGCTGCAAAAATGCATTGAATGAATAGGGTTTTGCCCGAAGCTAAACTGTGCGGTAGTGTGTATACTTTGCAAAATTCGCTTTTGTAACTGTGCCCATTTACCATAATCTGGTGCTAGGACTACCTCACAGAGTCAACAGTAGATTAACATGCAAAAAACATTGAGTCAGAGATGACAGGGAGCATTTTGAGTTCTGTTCAATGCACCTATTACCCCGGGTATTGGGTTTTGTGCACAGCACACACCTAGCCCGACGGCCATATCAGGATTATCTACCGCAACAGGATCAGATGGTATTAAAGATGGTTGCATCCAATTCTGGTTAGAATTCCCTAACACCACTGCGCTGGGCACAATGTAACTATATTAGGAAGCAGGAAGAATGTGCGCGTTATTGTAATACCATTGTTAGCATTCATTGAAGGGCATGAATAGACATACAATTTACAGGGTAATTCATAGAATTTCGTACAAAAGTGGCGCACGCGGATGGCGCACAGTGTCCCCGTGCGATAAAATCAATGTCATCGCACAGCGTATTCATGGATTCCAGCCTCCAAAACCAGCCGTGGCGCAGCGACC
This sequence comes from Ambystoma mexicanum, assembly GCF_040938575.1. Taxonomy (NCBI): domain Eukaryota; kingdom Metazoa; phylum Chordata; class Amphibia; order Caudata; family Ambystomatidae; genus Ambystoma; species Ambystoma mexicanum. The sequence continues at coordinate 461,559,867 of NC_090927.1, read as the reverse complement.
CTGCAGCAGTGCCAGTTACGCCCCCAAGAACGCCCTCGCGCAAGGAAAACCCTTCAAAATTCCCAATTCATCGCAAAGGGCTGCGCTAACCCTGGACCAGTTCACAGGGCTGCCAAACAGCAAACGCCAAGCGGGGAACGTGTATTTCAGTGGTTCGCAGTAAGTATCACACGCGCCTGTCCTGGGTACGTGTACATCAGGGGTGCGCGTGAAGTAACACACGCGATTCCATCAGGGCACGTGTATTCCAAGGGTGCGCGGGAAGTATCACACGCAAAATCAGCAGGGTACGTGTATTTCAGGGGTGCGCGGGAAGTATCACACGCGATTCCATCAGGGTACGTGTATTACAGGGGTGCACGGGAAGTATCACACGCGATTCCATCAGGGCACGTGTATTCCAGGGGTGCGCGGGAACGATCACACGCGATTCCATCAGGGCACATGTATTCCAGGGGTGCGCGGGAAGTATCACATGCAAAATCTGCAGGGCACGTGTATTTCAGGGGTGCGCGGGAACTATCACAAGCGATTCCATCAGGGTACGTGTATTCCAGGGGTGCGCGGGAAGCATCACACGTGATTCCATCAGGGCACGTGCATTTCAGGGGTGCGCGGGGAGCACTACACGTAAATTGGCCGTGTGGGTCCTCCCAGGTGTTCCCTCTACACCCTCCACGGCCCCTGCAGCCAGCCCACACAACAGGGGACCACCCTGCACCCCTGCCCATGTCCCGCAGGCAGCCCATCCACCATGGCCATGCCCCCAGCCAAGCCACATGTCACCTTGCACTACTGATCAACAACGCATGTTTCCCAGCACCCTCACCCCCCAGCACTGTGGGGCACCTGCCAGCAGGCCCCCACACATGTCGAACTCATGTCCCCCTGCACCCCCACCCCCCAGCACTGTGGGGCACCCTCCACCATGCACACACTCATGTCTCCCTGCACCCCCACCCCCCACCAGTCAGGGGCACCCTCCACCAGGCCCCCACACATGTCCAACTCATGTCTCCCTGCACCCCCACCCCCCAGCATCCAGGGGCACCCTCCACCAGGCCCCCACTCATGTCTTCCAGCACCCCCACCCCCTGCATCCAGGGGCACCCTCCACCAGGCCCCCACTCATGTCTCCCTGAACCCCCACCCCCCAGCACTGTGGGGCACCTTCCACCAGGCCCCCACTCATGTCCCCCTGCACCCCACCCCCCTGCATCCAGGGGCACCCTCCACCAGGCCCCCACTCATGTCTCCCAGCACCCCCACCCCCCTGCATCCAGGGGCACCCTCCACCAGGCCCCCACTCATGTCTCCCTGCACCTCCACCCCTAGCATCCAGGGGCACCCTCCACCAGGCCCCCACTCATGTCTCCCTGGGCCCCCACCCCCCAGCACTGTGGGGCACCCTCCACCAGGCCCCCACTCATGTCCCCCTGCACCCCACCCTCCTGCATCCAGGGGCACCCTCCACCAGGCCCCCACTCATGTCTCCCAACACCCCCAAACCCCTGCATCCAGGGGCACCCTCCACCAGGCCCCCACTCATGTCTCCCAGAACCCCCACCCCCCAGCATCCAGGGGCACCCTCCACCAGGCCCCCACTCATGCCTCCCTGCACCCCCACCAGTCAGGGGCACCCTCCACCAGGCCCCCACTCATGTCCAACCCATGTCTCCTTGCACCCCCACCCCAGGCCCCCACTCATGTCTCACTGCACCCCCAACCCCCAGCATCCAGGGGCACCCTACACCAGGGCCCCACTCATGCCTCCCTGCACCCCCACCCCACACCAGTCAGGGGCACCCTCCACCAGGCCCCCACTCATGTTCAACCCATGTCTCCTTGCACCCTCCACCAGGCCCCCACTCATGTCTCCCTGCACCCCCAACCCCCAGCATCCAGGGGCACCCTCCACCAGGCCCCCACTCATGTCTCCCAGCACCCCCACCTCCCTGCATCCAGGGGCACCCTCCACCAGGCCCCCACTCATGTCTCCCTGCACCCCCACCCCCCAGCACTGTGGGGCACCCTCCACCAGGCCCCCACTCATGTCCCCCTGCAAATCCACCCCCCTGCATCCAGGGGCACCCTCCACCAGGCCCCCACTCATGTCTCCCAGCACCCCCACCCCCCTGCATCCAGGGGCTCCCTCCACCAAGCCCTCACTCATGTCTCCCAGCACCCCCACCCCCAGCATCCAGGGGCACCCTCCACCAGGCCCCCACTCATGCCTCCCTGCACCCCCACCCCCCACCAGTCAGGGGCACCCTCCACCAGGCCCCCACTCATGTCTCCCAACACCCCCACCCCTCTGCATCCAGGGGCACCCTCCACCAGGCCCCCACTCATGTCTCCCTGCACCCCCACCCCCCACCAGTCAGGGGCACCCTCCACCAGGCCCCCACTCATTTCTCCCTGCACCCCCACCCCCCTGCATCCAAGGGCTCCCTCCACCAGGCCCCCACTCATGTCTCCCAGCACCCCCACCCCCCTGCATCCAGGGGCACCCTCCACCAGGCCCCCACTCATGTCTCCCAGCACCCCCACCCCCCAGCATCCAGGGGCACCCTCCACCAGGCCCCCACTCCTTCCTACCACCCCCCCACCCCCCAGCTGTGCGATTCGCCTGTGTACGTGTATATCAGGGTTGCGCGTGTAGTCTGACACGCGATATCAGCAGGGTACATGTATTACGGGGTTCGCGGGAAGTTCCACACGCGATTGCCCTGGGTACGTGTATTTCGGGGTGCGTGGGAAGTTCCACATGCGATTTCAGCAGGGTACGTGTATTCCAAGGTGCGCGGGAAGTTCTACACGCAATTTCAGCAGGGTACGTGTATTCTAAGGTGCGCGGGAAGTTCCACACGCAATTTCAGCAGGGTACGTGTATTCCAAGGTGCAAGTGAAATTCCACACGTGAATCCAGCAGCCTACGTATATTCCGGGGGTGCCGGGCAGTCCTACACGTGCATCCGCCGTGTGGGTCCTCCCAGCTGTTCAACCGACACCCTCCACGGTCCCTGCAGGCGGCCCACACCACAGGGGACTACCCTGCACATGTCCCGCAGGCAGCCCATCCACCATGCCCATGCCCCCCAGCCAACCCACATGTCACCTTGCACTGTTGCCCACCAATGCATGTCTCCCAGCACCCCCACCCCCCAGCACTGTGGGGCACCCTCCACCAGGCCCACACTCATGTCTCCCAGCACCCCCACCCCCCAGCATCCAGGAGCACCCTCTACCAGGCCCCCACTCATGCCTCCCTGCACCCCGACCCCCCACCAGTCAGGGGCACCCTCCACCAGGCCCCCACTCATGTCTCCCTGCACCCCCACCCCCCAGCACTGTGGGGCACCCCCCACCAGGCCCCCACTCATGTCTCCCAGCACCTCCACCCCCTGCATCCAGGGGCACCCTCCACCAGGCCCCCACTCATGTCTCCCAGCACCCCCACCCCCCTGCATCCAGGGGCACCCTCCACCAGGCCCCCACTCATGTCTCCCTGCACCCCCACCCCCCGGCAGCCAGGGGCACCCTCCACCAGGCCCCCACTCATGTCCAACTCATGTCTCCCTGCACCCACACCCCCCAGCATCCAGGGGCACCCTCCACCAGGCCCCCACTCATGTCTCCCTGCACCCCCACCCCCCACCAGTCAGGGGCAACCTCCACCAGGCCCCCACTCATGTCCAACTCATGTCTCCCTGCACCCCCACCCCCCAGCATCCAGGGGCACCCTTCACCAGGCCCCCACTCATGTCTCCCAGCACCCCCACCCCCCCTGCATCCAGGGGCACCCTCCACCAGGCCCCCACTCATGTCTCCCAGCACCCCCACCCCCCTGCATCCAGGGGCACCCTCCACCAGGCCCCCACACATGTCCCCCAGCCAACATGTCATCACAATCTAGATCCCTGGCCCTTATGGTCAGCCTCCAAATGCCAAACACCCACCTGAGTATTGCATCCACCCACTTAGAAATGGCAATAACATGATAGAACCCCAATTGCAAGTTTGGAAATGAACACATGTCCCTCACATACACACAATGGGTGTCAGTGAATGTCAAAACCCATATCATGATATGCATGAAACCAATGAGATGATACTATACATTGAAGTTTGAAGAAAAAATATGTATTTAAAGCAACATAAAATGAATCAAAAATAAACAAACAAAAATGGGAATTTAAAAAAAAAAAGCAGCATGTCCGTGAAATAATGCAAAACCACAAATCATAATCCAAAGGAAAGGTGTCCAAAGTCACAGTCCACAAAATTAAATCCAATGGTAAATTAAAATCGAAAACCATTGCTCCATGGATAAATCATTAAAAAAAAATGAAAATCCAACAGTCAACTATATACAGATAAACAGTCCAGGGTCCATGATCCCAACAGAAGAAATTAAACCTATCTAATAACACTACCTAATAAAAAAAACTATATACAAAAATGTGGCCCATTGTCCAAAAGGTCCAAACAAAATGCAAACCAAAAGGAAATCTAACACTAACTACAGAACTATGTACAAGGGCAGCGGGCTAGTCCGACGGCTCACTTCGGGATGTTCCGGGCCAGGGCATCATCGATCTCCTGCTCAATGTCCCGGAGGCGGTCCTCCTCTATGGCCCCGAGGGTCCGCAGGGCCGTTGACATGTTCACCTCCAACTCCCTGCAGATTGCCTCGAGGCACCCAGGCCGCCTCAGGGCCCTCCGCATGGAGTTCTCCACCCTGACCATCATGAGCCGTGCCTCTTCCGCCCGCTGCCGCTCCGCATCTATGGCGTGGCCCAACCGCTGCCACACGGAAGACACTTCCCGTCCTGGGTCCTCCTGCCCTCCGGCCGATGCCTGCCCCTCCGATGTCGACGGCCCCGAGCCATCATGGCTCCCACCTTGTTGCTGCTGCTGCTATGCCTCTGCCCGTGCCCTGCCTCCTGCTGCCTGCACATCCTCCACTAGCTGGGGTGCAGTCGTTGATGTGGCCACCCCTGCTGGACGTCTGACTCCCGACTGTGGCAGGGATGCCTCCTCCACCAGCCTGGCCGCACCGTCAGAGGCAGCTCCACAGGGCACCCAGGTGACTAATGGGTGGGAAGATGGCATGGAGGACGACTGGCGCATAGGGAGTTCAGTTGAGGAGGGGGTCTGAGCAAGCCCCATCAAACGGAGGAATCCGGCCTGGGTGACCTGTCCCAGTAGGCCGACGCGGTCAACGAGCCATTCGAGATGACGTGCAGTCTCCTCATGAAAAGACTGCAGGTCACTTCGCATGGCCCGTTGACGCAATGCCACACCAGTCAGGACAGGCTCAACCCGGACCCGGATAGCCACGTCTGCAGGCAGAGGAAGGCCAGTTGTTGTGAGCTCATCCCCTGCCTGAAAACGGGTCTGGACGTAGGCATCCCTGCTGGTGCAAGATGATGCATTGACAGGATTGCACACAGGCACCTCCGCGGCGGCCTGTGCTGCCTCCTGTCCCTGGTCCTGCACTGCACCACTAGCACCAGTGGAATCCCCACCTCCAGACCCCATCTCTGTTGCTTGCACAGCCTCCTCCTCCACCAAACCCCCCACCAATCTGGATGACTCCATGCAATCTTCCCCCGTTGGGCCCTGTGGGGTCCCAGCTGCCCCTTCTGCTGTCGAGGAGTCCAACTCCGACCTCCGCCTCTTGGACCTCCCCCCGGCAGCTGCGGCCTGGGACGTGGCACCGGACTCCTCACTCCCCGATGAGCTCACAACCTGGGAGGGGAGCGGGGCCTTGCGTCTCCGGCTGGCGGTGCAATCCCCGCCGCTGTACTCCACAGCACCTTCTCCACCCTCTTCATCAGTTGACGCTGCAGACAGGGAGAAATAAAACACAGGCATCAAGGCACCGTACAATAGACACATACACACATGACAGTTGTACATGAGTGGCATTGGAAAACCTCAGACATGGCATCACAATCGCCAACACACATGTCATTTCAACTCGCACACATGAGCCATACCACAGCCATATCGCAACTGCCAGCACCATCCATACACATACAACAGCATGAGCAGGCAACGGTGAGCCAGACATCACATGCAACACAGGGAGTGCACTACACATGCACACACACCACCACACTTGCATGCATGTGTACACCTCTGCCAACTGTCGCAGTGTTCAGATGGGCATCCATGTCACATCTGCCAATCAGGCTTCCACATCCCGCTGTCACATGCATCCATGTTGCATCACTGTTGCACCCTTGTCAAATACACACACATGCACATGTACACAGTGCTGATACATGCAGCCGAAAACAACATCCATGTGTGACATCACGAGCATGCCTACTTACATACACATTCATCCAAACATGTGTGCCCATGCAACTGCATTTGGCATGCAAGCCTACACACACAAGCACCATCCATGTCTCACACATGACAGCCCTCGCATGTGTTAGCCTCACGGCCCTGTACACCCCCACCCATACTCAGCCCCATACAAACAGATGTGCAACCTGCACACTACTGGCACATCAGCACACGCACAGCTTACAATCATGATGCATGTACACTTACCGCTCGACTCCAGACGGGTCTGCCTCTCAAGGACCTGGACGTGGAGCACTGGGGATATGAGTTCCAGGACCCTCATCTGATCTTCCGACAAGTGGCCCCGGCGCCCCTTAGCATCCACTGCCTTCAAGAGGCGCCGGGCCTTGTTGAGGGTCCTGGACCTGAAGTCCTCCCAGCGCTTCTTGACCTGTTGGAAGTCGCGGACTGCCACCCCCTCCGCGTTGATGGCAGTCACGATGTCCGTCCAGATCTGAGTCCGTCCTTCCTTGTCGGCGCGCAAACTTCCGAAGAGGGCATCATACTGCCCCAGGACTTGCTCCACCAGGACACCAACTTCGGTGGCAGTGAAGCTGGTGCCCCTCTGCCTCTCTGGCCGGGGGTTGTCAGTGATGCCAGATGTTGCAGTGCCCGACATGATAACCCCAGAGGCAGGAGTGGGTGGGCAACTGGGTCCTGGGGCTGGGCTGTGGAGCAATGGAATCCCAGTCGGGAGTCTTCGGTTCCAGCAGGGGTGGTCACAGCAACAGCACCCCTGACTGATGTGCAGGCAGCAAATGGCAGGGCACGTGGGCAGCAGGCAATCAGGCAGCAGCAGATGGCAGGTGGGAGCGTGCTCGGGGCTCTGGGGGGGCAGTAATTCGACCTTCTAGGCAGGAGCGTGGTCTTCCGTGTCTTACGCGTGGCCAGCTTGATACAGAGTGATTTGGCACGTGAAAATCCAGCACCTCTGCGTGTAATTCGAGGAAAGGGCCTTAGCATGTAAGCGCGTCTGCACACGTATGCAAATTCATTGGCCCAAAGGCCAAAAGCGCGTATGCGCGTCTGTGACGTGCGTGCGCGGGCGTTTCCCTGTACATGGGTGCATGTTACACGTCCAATGACTGCACGTCAGAGCGTCAGCGCGTGTAATTGGAGGATGGGGCCTTAGCGCATACACGCGGAAGTGACGCTGGACGCTGTAAGTGTGGGCATGTTTAAAGGGTACGTGTAGAACCCCATTTCCTTTTATGTGCTTTTCGTGGAGAGCGAGTGGGTGAAATCTGTACTTTTTGTCGGTTCACACGCGATTTACTTCACGGCGTTCCAAGTTCGTACTCCCTGTTACCTCTGACAGCTTTTTCTCTTCTTGTCTTTTTCCTGGGCCTGTTTCCTCAAACAGTGTTCACTTTTCCTGTTGTCCTGTCTCCTCAGACAGCATACAATTCTTCTTTTGGCAGGGGTGTTGCCAATGCGCACACGCGCGTATTTTACACGCGATTTTTCCTGGCAGACGGTGAGTTGCGCACGTATTTGACATCTGTGCTTGCCCCGTGTGTTGCCTACCCCTTCAGAGGTCAGTCTAGGCTGCGTGTGACACGCATACGTTCATTTTTGTGTTTCTGGGTGCCACAGCGGAGTCCAGGTTTTTTTTTTCCACGCACGTGGTCTAGGAGGGGTTGCGTGCACATTATCTCTCTTTTTCGGGGTGCCTGTGTGTTGCGTGACCCATCATCTTCCCCCAGGGGTCACATACAGCCTTGCTAGAGCACTAGGGTACGAATTCCATCTAGTACCCTACCCCTTTGACCCCCAGTTGCCCAGGACAATAGTTTACTGCAACTCCCATACGCACAACAACATCAGTGCCATGGTTGGGAGGCGAGCACGCGGTAAGGGTGGCAAAGGTGGGCGAGCCACAAGAGGTGGCCGTGGTGGATACGGTAGGGGACATGGCCAGGACTTGCAGGGTGCCCCTAGCCCCCCATGTGCGGGTGACCAGTCAGGGACACCCATGCCCCCCCGGTTGAGGGTAACGTGGCTGACACCATCCCTGCTCAGCCCTTGTTGGACCAGCCCATTGTGGCACCAGATCTGGCACTGGGTGATTCCATGGCTGACTTCCAGGTCAGCAGGTCTAGGCCACGTGTGGCGGTGCACGTTGGTGTCACCAGCCCACGTGGATCAGGGGCAGCTATGTCATCTGCTGCCCCGAGTAGGCAGGGTGGGGAGGCTGCAGGGGCAACTGCGGCTCCATCCACCCCAGCTCTGAGTGTTCCAGCCAGGACAGTGTCGGTCCTAGTCCATCCTGCTGACGTTCCCCCTGACTACATCACACCTCAGCTAATGCATGCACCAACTCCCATGGTGAGTGTTCATTCCCACACTCCTAGTCCACAGTCCACCGGGCTCCTGCCCCTCGTGTCCAGAGCGGCGTAGGACACTCTGTATCACCACCACCTTCCAAGCGGAAGAGGAAGAGTGCTCGTCCAGTACAGGCTGATGACCCAGACACGGCTACACAGTCCGGCCCACCAAGGAAGCCCTGCTTCAATCGGGTCGAACTTGATGCACTTGTGGAGTATGTGTCCGCACATGACAGCGAAATGGTGATTACTGCAGGATGCAAGACCACACCTGCACAACGTCAGGCACACTGGCAGACCATTGCGGAACTCATAAGTGCCCTTGGATTCGTGAGGCGCACAGCTAATGATTGCTACAAGCGCTGGAATGACCTTAAGCGCAGGGCAAAGAAAAAGCTGGCCTCAAGTCATGCCGCAACTCTATTGACTGGAGGTGGGTCTCCGGCAGAGGACATAGAACTCACTCCACATGAGTATGTTGCTGGCACCTACGTCACGGAGGAACAGATCTAAGGCGTGGGAGACCTGCCAGATTACGAGGCATTGTCCGGTGAGTGCACATGCATGTGTGTGTCATCCATGTGCATGGCGTGTGTGTGAGTGCTTCTGATTGAGTGCCAGGTGAGGGGGTGTGTGCCTGAGTGGTTTGGCTCACCCATGTGCTTCATCCAATACATTCTGCGCACCAGGATTTGGGTGTTGCAGTATCCCTTCTGGCAACAGTAGACATTCAGCCCAACCTCACGCCAGTTGCCCTTGAATTGTCATCTTGCCACAACATAGTTGCATGTTATTCTGTGTTCATTCAGGCTGATTGTCTGCATTCCACCACTTTCACTAGGCATTTCTCAGTCCTATTGTCACATGTGTGACATGGCGAGGGTACATGCCATCTGTGTGATGGCATGTGTCATGTATGTGTATTGGACATGCCAATCACAGGCCATTGTGTGATGGCACTGCTAGGCAGCATGCAGCAAATGTGTTGGTCTTCCATCTTGGTGTTATCAATGTGTGCCATTTGCCTCCCCTTCATACGCAGTGACAGTGCATGCATGGGAGGGTTATAGTCATGTGGTACATGTGTCAATGAAGTACTGTTTCTGTTGCTTCTCAGCCCTAATTGTGTTCCATGTTGCTAATGCCTGTTCCCATTTCTTTTCTTTCATGTCTTTGCAGGGGATGACGCACTTGATACTGCTGGGGTTGTGGAGATGGTGCAGACCCAGGAGGGGTCTCAGGCCCGACCGGGCACCAATGAGGGACGTGGTGTGGTGGTGGGTGAGAACCCACACTTGCTGCAGGCTGTCACCTTAAGGGGTGTCTCTGGGTGTTCCTCCCCCGAGCTCTATTCAGGTGTCGATTCGGATGATGAGACCTATGTTGCATCGCAGGTAAGTGTCTCTGGGAGGGATTCTGTACTGTCCAATCCACCTGCACCAGGGGTAGAACCCTCAATGGGGATGTCAGTGTTGGTAGGTCAGCCTTTGGTGGTTACGGATGCAGGGTCACACTCCGCTACATCTGATCCTGTTCCTGTGCCAGCAGATCAGAGGGGCAATGCAGTCCTGCAGCCTCAGGCAGTGCCGGCACAGCAAGGCGCAGTTCGCCTTGCCCTAGACAGGTGTGGTGCCCGCCGACGCGGTGGCCATACGCCACCTGGCAATACCGCATGGGAGCAATCCATATACGGTATGCCAAACCAACAGGCAGCATCAACTGAGATGCTGGCTGAGGCCATGGATAGGGTGGCCACTTCCATTGCCCCCCAAGAAAGGCTAATTGAACAACTACAGCAGGCAACAGACTCCATTAGCCAGTCACACAGGGAGGACATGTTGGCGTCCAACAGGGACGGGCGGGCGGCACTGGTGACTCTGTGGGAAGCCATTTCCATTGAGTCCCAGGGCCACAGGGAAGCCCTGAGGGTGGAACTCCGTCAGCTCAGGGCAACTTTGGTTGAGCTTGAGGCTTCAGCTAACACAAGGACAGAACAGCAGCTGGAGCGGCTCACACGTACGCTCTCAGCTGAGATGCAGGCAACTAGAGCGGAGGTCCGGGCATCCCGTGAGTTGTTGCATGGGGACCTCCGCACAATTATACTCCAGAACGAGGCCTACCACACCCGCATGCTTGCTGCCATGGAGGACCAGACTAGGGCTTTGCGTGGGCTGCCTCCCATAGTGCCACCACCTTCTAATGCAGCTACAGAGGGTGAGGAGAGCGACAGCAGCGATTCTCCCACAATAGGGTAGCCGTGCAGGCCATGAGCCCATGGAGGTGTTTTTTGTTCCGCAAGATCAACACAGGTGGGTTTTGGTGAGCACCCTGTCCTCAGACCTCCTGGGTGGCCTCCCCCACCCCCCCGGGCCCATTAATGGCCATTTTTTTATTTTTTTTTATTTTTTGATTTTTTGGACAGTGTGTTGCCTTGTGTGGCTCCCGTGGGCATACGCTGTATTGTGGCTGGGCACATGCAGGCTTGTCCTGAATTTGGGTCAGATGCTTGGGTTTGTGTGACACACACCCCTCCTGCTTCCCGTTTCCATGGGCTTGCAAAGGGTGTGCCCAAGTGACATTGACTTACACAGTGACGTTGGACTCCCATTTGATGTGTGGGCAGTCTGTAGTCAATACTGTGTTTACATTCCTAGTGCATATTGTTGTTGTATTGTACACTGCATGGTGTATTGATATGTGCCTCTGCATCCATCTCATCCTCCTAATTTGCAGGTCCATTTCTCATGTCTTCACAAGGCGGTCTACTTTGGGACTGCAGTCCATGTTGTAAGCAGTGCACCTACACTCTTGCGTGGCGCTAACACTGTATACTTGGAAGTGTTCGAAGTGCTGCCATTATCAGGTAGTGAGGCTACCAATTATTGAAGTCCGTACTGTCATGTTTATGGTAGGTTGGAGGTTGTGTAGGTGATTGGTATTCTTGGTAAGTATTTGGTAATGTGTGTTGTTGGTCCTGCATTACTGTGAGCATTTCATGTGTGGCCAGTTTCCATTAGGGACACTGTAGTTGGTGACACTTGGGGCATGTTGTGGGGATTAATTTGTTTGCTCTCACATTGCATGACATGCCATGGTGTGTTGTGTGGCTGTGCCGGGGAGGGGTTGGGTGACATGGCACTGTTCTCATGTTGTATTTTGCAAGTGGGTATTCATTTTTGCTGCATGGAAGTGTGTCTTTTGATGACACTGCATTGGTGCTGTTTGTGTAGGTAGGGATGCACACATTGTGACACTTCCAGATGAACAATCTCAGGCTGCTATGGTTCTGACAGTTGACTGTCCCTTTGTTCATCATAATTGTCAGATTGAGTCATCATTGATTGTCTGATGGTATGTGCCAGGGCTGTGTCTATGTGAAGTAATTAGCCACTAGCTGCGTACGGGCTGCCTCACCCGGTGCCCTTTCCCCTCCCATGCGCAGCGGGCGTGCATGTGGTTGGGGATGTGGGGGCACCACCATGTCCACAGCCAGGCCCCGGCGTGTTGCAACATTGTGCAGGACACATGCTGCCACTATGATCCTGCACACTAATGGGGGAGCGTATAACAGCTGCCTGCCAGAACAGTCAAGGGAGCAAAAGCGTGACTTGAGCACTCCGAATGTGCGCTCCACTATGGCCCGTGTTGCAATATGGGCTGTGTTGCATCTTACCTCGGGAGGCGTGATGGGGTTCCGAATTGGCGTCATCATGTGTGTGCTCAGAGGGCAGGCACTGTCCCCTGGGGAGGTGGTGATGGGGATCATTAGTGGGGTATTGGCATTACTCTGTATCTGTCATGCATGTGTGTGCTGTGGCATTTCTACTCACCAAGCAGCCATGCATCGCAATGCCGCCCAGCTTCCATGTCCCGGTTTAGGGTTGACATCCTGTAAATGAAGCTGTCGTGGGTGGACCCTGGATAGTTGGCATATACTGAGGTGATGATTCCCTTGGCATCACATACTACCTGGACGTTGATGGAATGCCAGTGCTTGCGGTTTCTATAGATGTGCTCAGATGCCCTGGGGAGACGTAGAGCCACATGCGTGCAATCAATGGCACCTAGCACTTTGGGGAATTGTGCCACCCTGTAGAAATCCTGGCTGACAGCCTGCCTTTCTGCAGGTGTTCTGAGCAGGTATATATGTCTGCGGACTGATGGGCGTGCAGTGATGATGGCCAACACCTGGCCTAGGCAACGTGACTGCGTGGCCTGTGACAACCCCCCCCCCACTACGGCACTTGTCCGCTGAAATGATCCAGTAGCCAAGAAGTGCAGTACATTGAGGACCTTCTCCAGGGGGCTGAATGCTTGGGAGCACAGGGTGGGTGATGTGAGGTCATCCTCCCACTCACTGACCAGGTTGAGTATTATGTGTGGTGGAAACCTGTACCTCCCATACACCTGGTCATCTGGCATACCAAATAGGCTGGTTCTGGGTGTGAAGATTCTGGCCCTGACTATCCTTCTCCTCCTCCTGCGGTATCCCACGGCCACTGCTGCTAGGAACGGTATATTCATCCTGGCGTCTGAGCTTGTCTGTTGTTTGCGCACTCTTTTATGCTGCGCGGTACGTGTGCCTGCTTCATGCTGGCGTACGTGTTTCAGGATTGGTCCTTTTATTTTTTGGCGCGTTGTAGGTGAGCATGTAAATCTTCCCGCCCACCCCAGGAATACACGTAACACGCTCTCCCAGGCCCAGTTGCGAGTAAATAATCCCGCCCACCCCTGGAATACACGTAACCCATTCTCACAGGCACAGTCGCGTGTGTAACTTCACGCGCACACACCAAAATACACGTACCCTACAAATCCACGTGTGAAACTTCCCGCGCACCCCGTAATACACGTACACTGCTGATATCGCGTTTCAGACTGCATGCGCAACCCTAATATACACGTACACAGACGAATGGCACTGCTGGGGGGCGGGGGAGGTGGTAGGAAGGAGTGGACCTGGTGGAGGGTGCCCCTGGATGCAGGGTGGTGGGGGTGCTGGGAGACATGAGTGGGGGCCTGGTGGAGGGTGCCCCTGGATGCAGGGGGGTGGGGGTGCTGGGAGACATGAGTGGGGGCCTGGTGGAGGGTGCCCCTGGATGCAGGGGGGTGGGGGTGCTGGGAGACATGACTGGGGGCCCGGTGGAGGGTGCCCCACAGTGCTGGGGGGTGGGGGTGCAGGGAGACATGAGTGGGGGCCTGGTGGAGGGTGCCCCTGGATGCAGGGGGTGGCGGTGCTGGGAGACATGAGCGGGGGCCTGGTGGAGGGTGCCCCTGGATGCCCGGGGATGGGGGTGCTGGGAGACATGAGTGGGGGCCTGGGGGAGGGTGCCCCACAGTGCTGGGGGGTGGGGGTGCTGGGAGACATGAGTGGGGGCCTGGTGGAGGGTGCCCCTGGATGCAGGGGCGTGGTGGTGCTGGGAGACATGAGTGGGGGCCTGGTGGAGGGTGCCCCACAGTGCTGGGGGGTGGGGGTGCAGGGAGGCATGAGTGGGGGCCTGGTGGAGAGTGCCCCTGGATGCAGGGGGTGGGGGAGCTAGGAGACATGACTGGGGGCCTGGTGGAGGGTGCCCCTGACTGGTGGGGGGTGGGGGTGCTGGGAGACATGAGTGGGGGCCTGGTGGAGGATGCCACTGGATGCAGGGGTGTGGGGGTGCTGGGAGACATGAGTGGGGGCCTGGTGGAGGGTGCCCCACAGTGCTGGGGGTGCAGGGAGACATGAGTGGGGGCCTGGTGGAGGGTGCCGCTGGATGCAGGGGGGTGGGGGTGCTGGGAGACATGACTGGGGGACTGGTGGAGGGTGCCCCACAGTGCTGGGGGGTGGGGGTACAGGGAGACATGAGTGGGGGCCTGCTGGAGGGTGCCCCTGGATGCAGGGAGTGGGGGTGCTGGGAGACATGAGTGGGGGCCTGGTGGAGGGTGCCCCTGGATGCAGGGGGGTGGGGGTGCTGGGAGACATGATTGGGGGCCTGGTGGAGGGTGCCCCACAGTGCTGGGGGGTGGGGGTGCAGGGAGACATGAGTGGGGGCCTGGTGGGGGGTGCCCCTGGATGCAGGGGGTGGGGGTGCTGGGAGACGTGAGTGGGGGCCTGATGGAGGGTGCCCCTGGATGCATGGGGGTGGGGGTACTGGGAGACATGAGTGGGGGCCTGGTGGAGGGTGCCCCTGGATGCAGAGGGGTGGGGGTGCTGGGAGACATGAGTGGGGGCCTGGTGGAGGGTGCCCCTGACTGGTGGGGGGTGGGGGTGCAGGGAGACATGAGTGGGGGCCTGGTGGAGAGTGCCCCTGACTGGTGGGGGGTGGGGGTGCAGGGAGACATGAGTGGGGGCCTGGTGGAGGGTGCCCCTGGATGCAGGGGCGTGGGGGTGCTGGGAGACATGAGTGGGGGCCTGGTGGAGGGTGCCCCACAGTGCTGGGGGATGGGGGTGCAGGGAGGCATG
This sequence comes from Ambystoma mexicanum, assembly GCF_040938575.1. Taxonomy (NCBI): domain Eukaryota; kingdom Metazoa; phylum Chordata; class Amphibia; order Caudata; family Ambystomatidae; genus Ambystoma; species Ambystoma mexicanum. The sequence goes on along the minus strand of NC_090927.1, from coordinate 461,544,738 downwards.
AGTGGGGGCCTGGTGGAGAGTGCCCCTGGATGCAGGGGGGTGGGGGTGCTGGGAGACATGAGTGGGGGCCTGGTGGAGGGTGCCCCTGACTGGTGGGGGTTGGGGGTGCAGGGAGACATGAGTGGGGGCCTGGTGGAGGGTGCCCCTTGATGCAGGGGGGTGGGGGTGCTGGGAGACATGAGTGGGGGCCTGGTGGAGGATGCCACTGGATGCAGGGGTGTGGGGGTGCTGGGAGACATGAGTTGGGGCCTGGTGGAGGGGGCCCCTGGATGCAGGGGGTGGGGGTGCTGGGAGACATGAGTGGGGGCCTGGTGGAGGGTGCCCCACAGTGCTGGGGGGTGGGGGTGCAGGGAGACATGAGTGGGGGCCTGGTGGAGGGTGCCGCTGGATGCAGGGGGGTGGGGTGCTGGGAGACATGACTGGGGGCCTGGTGGAGGGTGCCCCACAGTGCTGGGGGGTGGGGGTGCAGGGAGACATGAGTGGGAGCCTGGTGGAGGGTGCCCCTGGATGCAGGGGGGTGGGGGTGCTGGGAGACATGAGTGAGGGCCTGGTGGAGGGTGCCCCTGGATGCAGGGGGGTGGGGGTGCTGGGAGACATGAGTGGGGGCCTGGTGGAGGGTGCCCCTGGATGCAGGGGGGTGGGGGTGCTGGGAGACATGAGTGGGGGCCTGGTGGAGGGTGCCCCACAGTGCTGGGGGGTGGGGGTGCATGGAGACATGAGTGGGGGCCTGGTGGAGGGTGCCCCTGGATGCAGGGGGTGGGGGTGCTGGGAGACGTGAGTGGGGGCCTGGTGGAGGGTGCCCCTGGATGCATGGGGGTGGGGTTGCTGGGAGACATGAGTGGGGGCCTGGTGGAGGGTGCCCCTGGATGCAGGGGGGTGGGGGAGCTGGGAGACATGAGTGGGGGCCTGTTGGAGGGTGCCCCTGACTGGTGGGGGTGCAGGGAGACATGAGTGGGGGCCTGGTGGAGGGTGCCCCTGACTGGTGGGGGGTGGGGGTGCAGGGAGACAGGAGTGGGGGCCTGGTGGAGGGTGCCCCACAGTGCTGGGGGGTTGGGGTGCAGGGGGACATGAGTGGGGGCCTGGTGGAGGGTGCCCCTGGATGCTGGGGGGTGGGGGTGCAGGGAGACATGAGTGGAGGCCTGGTGGAGGGTGCCCCTGACTGGTGGGGGGTGGGGATGCAGGGAGACATGAGTGGGGGCCTGGTGGAGGGTGCCCCTGGATGCAGGGGGTGGGGGTGCTGTGAGACTTGCGTTGGTGGGCAGTAGTGCAAGGTGACATGTGGGTTGGCTGGGGGGCATGGCCATGGTGGATGGGCTGCCTGCGGGACATGTGCAGGGGTGCAGGGTAGTCCCCTGTGATGTGGGCCGCCTGCAGGGGCCTTGGAGGGTGTAGAGGGAACAGCTGGGAGGACCCACACGGCCAATTCACGTGTGGGACACCCCGGCACCCCAGAAATACACGTAGGCTGCTGGATTCGCGTGTGGAATTTGCCGTGCACCCGGAGTACACCTACCCTGCTGAAATTGCATGTGGAACTTCACGCGCACACCGAAATACACGTACCCTGCTAATTTGCGTGTGAAACTTCCCCCACACACCCAAATACACGTACCCTGCTAATTCACGTGTGAAACTTCCCGCGCACCCCGAAATACACGGACCCAGGGCAATCGCGTGTGGAACTTCCCGCGAACCCCGTAATACACGTACCCTGCTAATTTGCGTGTGAAACTTCCCGTGCACCCCGGAATGCACGTGCCCAGGCCAATCGCGTGTGGAACTTCCCGCGAACCACGTAATACACGCACACGCTATTTTTCACACAGCGGGTGTCTGTGTTTGTCGGTACCCCTTTGCACCTCATTTGTCCAAGAGGGCCACTGTATGGACCATTCATCATAGCTGTATATGGGTGCTTTTTGTTAGCGCACATTTTGGCGCACATTTATTTCAGGCGCAGAGACGCTACCTCCTGCTTTCTTCTGGCGTACTTGTTTGGCCCTGTGTGCGTCTTTCACCGCGCGCTGGTTTTGGTTTCCATGAATACGGGTTGTAGGGGAGCGTGTGGGCGTTCCGCGCACTTGCCTCCTGTACTTCCCCCATGACGCCCATATTTTCACGCGTTGTTCCCCATTCCGAGTGTTACGCCCCGTGTTCCGCCTACTTTTGTGATGTGCGCCGCGCTATGTGCGATTTCGCAGTGGCCGTGGCGCACGCCGTTGGATGACCTGTGCGCTGGCGTGTGCCGCGCACTTTTTCAGCGCACATCCAATGTTTTTCTCCCGCACGGACTTCCATGAATCGATGTGCGCTGGTTTCCCTGCGATTTTCGCAGTTGCACTGCGATTATCGCACTTTTACTGCAAATCGCACGTTTTGGCACCTCTGCGCGGGAATTTTCGGCGCACATTAATTCCATGAATTGACCAGTTAATTGCTGCACATCATGCAAATGTATATGCCATTGACACACAGTTTAAAACATAGTAGTCTGTGAAGCATAACAGCCAGCACGTGTTTCGACACCTCTTGGGTCTTTATCAAGGCATATAGTTGTGAACTTTTTCCAAAGAAGAATTGCCTGTACAGGGCCGGTAAGCCAATCTGAACACAAATGAAGCGCTGTTGCGCACGCAGATTAATCATTTGAATGTCTCCAGGAGTCTGGGTAACAGGCCTGTCAGGAGCGAGCCTTTCAGTGTTGTTTGGCAATTGGGTGATGGGCGTCACCTCTCCTTACCTTAATGCACACAGCTGGGAGCCTGGAATATCCAAATGTGTTTCATTTACGTCTGAGCTATACCCAGCGCAGTTTAGATTCAACTTGCTAGTGCCCACCATTGTGTTTAGTATTCAATTATATATAGGCTGATTTCTCGGGATCAGCACATGACAGCCAAATCTTTTACCGTTCACCACTGTGTGCCCAGTCGCAGTTGGACCAATTTGTGCAGGTATGACAGTGTACATCATATCTGCTCTGACAGGGTAGAGGAGAATTCAGAACCCATTCCCATTCAATTATTGACCTCTGCTGAGTCTGAAAAATCCTGTCAGTACTGCTCGAATGAAAGTGAAGCCGGTCTAGGGAGATGCCATGTCCTGTCCAAATAGGGGTACAACAGTTCTAGTGAGAAGTAATATAGCTGTCCATGAATGCATAGTAGTCCTGTTGAGAAATGCTGATAATGTCCCATGAAAATATAATAGCGGGGTGCAAAAAGCACTGTACTCTTTAATTAAAGGTATAAGCAATATTGCTGGGAAGAGCTAATATCATGTAGTAGCTCGACTGAGCAATGCTACTACTGTTACATGAAAATATTACAGAAATGCTAAGACCCGCCTATACTGTCCTACCGAAAGTGTTGCAGTCCTATTAAAAAGTGGAAGGATAATTCAGCTGAGCTGGAATTTGAACCTGGGACTTGAAGTTTCCACACATATCTCTGCACCAGGCACATTAAACCACTGGGCTAATTCCCCAGGATTGGCATTCTGGGGCCTGCATGACATGGATCTCTGTTGCAGGTTTGTTATTTCACTGAGATATGTTTGCACAGGCTGGTGACTCTGGCTGCTGCCATCATCAGTCACATGGAAGACATACTTCACCTGTGACTGCCTCTGCCCAGCCCCATTGATGTCTGTAAGGATTGTGCAATATAGAAATAAGGACATGTATAAACTATAACAGGTTGATGTCTCGGACAGACTGACCAGTCAAGTGAGGTAAAATCAGCCAAATGTATTTGTCAGGCTGGTACAACTGGGCAGTGCCAGTCACTTGTCAGGCATGGGAGATGGAAAGGTAGGGACTGGAGCTGGATGGGGAAAACTGTGGTCTGAATTCTGCCACTACTATGCTAGCCTCCCCCACTACCAGACAGTGTGCATCATAACTGCTTAAGAGGTAAAGGAAGAAGTACAAGCACTATACCCACTAAGTTCTTTTGTCCTCTGCTGAGAGAAGCAATGCATTCTTGTACTGTGCTATTGAAATGATAGTAGGTCTTCTGAGCAGGAAAATACTATCCAGGAAGTGGAAATCGGTGCCTTGGGTTCTCATATTTCAAGCAGCCCTTTTTCTGTCTGAGCCAAACATTCTTGACTCCCATAGTCATTAGCATCGACCCCATGGTAATGGGTGGAGTATTGGGACTGCCCTTTACCTCACCCCCAATTCACAGATCTGTCACTATTTATTAGGCAGTCACTATCAACTCAGGGAGTCCGTTCCACCTCACCCCCAAGCATGGTGGCGCACACCCAAAGCGCATATACAGATTCAACTTTAGTGAAGACTTCGACCTATCTTGCACCAAAAGCAAATACCCTCTGTACCACCAATGAGCTAGGAACCAAGCCGGTGTAATGGTAAGGATATACATGTATTTAAGGCAAAGATCCATAAAACAACCAAAACATCAGCCACCAATGCTGTGGCACAACACAATATCACAATTTCAAATTACTTGCACCAATTGACTGACTTATATTTCTAATGAACTTAGAGATACTACAACACGCATGTAACATTTAGAGACTTTACATCAAAACAGACACAGATTTATTGCACAGTAACAATTATGAAATTTGAAACAACCCCCAGTGATTGCTTGGGGTTGTCACAATGCTCTTCTCTCCCAGCAACCCCCACCCCCAGGCAACTGTTATATATGACCCCTTAATTTGGAGGAAAGGTACAGGTAGTGGGAATACAGTAGCAACATTGTTTTGGATTTTCTTTTTTAAAAAGTCAGGGTTTGAAAAATAGACACAATGAAAAAAATAGTTTTGGGCTTTTTATTTGAAAGGCAGGGTTTGAAAAACAGAAACAATGAAAAACGTCATTTAGGGCTCTTTTATTGAAGCGCAGGGTTTAAAAATTAGACTCAATGAAAAAAAATCATTTCGGGCTTTTAATTTGAAAGTGAGGGTTTAAAAATAGACATAGTGAAAAAAAATCGTTTTGGACTTTTTATTTGAAAGGCAAAGTTTAGGAAAGGAACTCAATGGGAAAACTGTTTTGGGGTTTTAATTTGCATAAAATGTAGGGCCTTGGGAATATTGTTTTGGAATTCAAGTAAATAAATGGGAAATTTTGTTTTGCACACTCTATATTCACCTGAATAACAACGTTTTAGGGTTACTTATTTTGGGACTATGGACACCCCCCTTCTGTACCGGCGACAGGGGTTTCAGAAAGGTATAGTCACCCAAATACTTTATTGTCTATACCGGCTCTGACACGCTGGGCATGACCTTTATTAGTTCGAACTCCAACAACACTCATCCTGTGATTTTCTAGATGGGCATGACCTTTATTAGTTTCGAACTCCAACAACACTCATCCTGTGATTTTCTAGATGGGAATTAATTGATTTAACTTCAATTCAATGTGATAAGGAGCTATACAGCTTCACCTCTCCACACAATTTAATTGAAAGGATTAAGGCAGGCAGTACCCAATACAATTACATTTTAATGGATAGGCTGATTTTCTATAGTTGATTACATTTTAGTTAGATTTAAAAAAAATGTGTTGAGGGTTGCCCCAGTTCCACACCCCTAACCACTATGCAAGATGAAGATGAGGGCTGGCAGATTCCCCCCACACTTTTGTTGGCATTTGGATTAATCTACTTACATGGGAGGCCTTGGCTATGGGGCATCCAGGGAAACAGCAGGGCTCTTCTGAGGACAGTACATATCTGGTCAAAGGCTTCTGTCAAGGTAGTCCCCAGCACCCAGATTTCCTTTGGCTCCTCAAAAGACAGGCCTAGCTAACTTCTAGATTTCCAAGTCTCTGTCTCCCATGCAATGTCTAAGGCCTGGGTAGCTCTCCCTGTCTCTTTGCTAGTTGTTCCTTGCAAGAATCCAGCAGTAGATTACCTCCAGCAATTGAGTGGGAAAGTCAAGGGAAAAATCAAAAGTTTAAAAAAAGGTGCCAAGAGTCAAATAATCAAGGAAAGATCCCTCTCAGATTGAAAACTGATCTCTTATAGGACTGGGGACGCTCCATTATTATCATAATTCCTACGCTATGGATTGGCCAGCTCTCTGCCTCCTCCTCCCCCAATATGCCCACTGCCTGCTGATTGGAAAATGAGTTGGGAGATGTGGATGATGGAGGCTGAGGGAGGAGAAAGATTCATCATCCCAAAATGAAAAGTGGGTTTAACTTTTAGTGTTCCAATTAATCTAAAAACATGGCAGCAACCCTAATTTTTCTATATATATATATATATATATATATATATATATATATATATATATATATATATATATATATATATATATATATATATATATATATATATATATATATATTTGAGTTCTATCTTATGGTGAGCCAGAAAATACTAATCATATCTTGGCACACCCTTCCTGAGAGGAGTTACTGTTTTTTATCGATTGACTCCTGAGCCGAGGTAGTCAGAACTCTGACTCTTCATGATTGAAACCTTACTTCCGTAGCCTATCACCACACCAAATTTCCATTCGCTCAGAATTATGAGAAGGCTAGAACCATAATCATCTTCATAACCCAAATTGTATACATCACACAGGGTTCATGTTTAGATGGCACCGACAGCCTTCTTATCTGGGATGAGCTCAGTGGGATGAGCTCAGTGGGAAACACAATTCTCTTTTTATTCAGGAAAAAGGAGCCCAATGTTAATCAATGGCAGTGCTTCACATATTCCCCTCAGTTTCACATAGCCCCCACCTATTCCTAGGTTTAATTTCTCCATCGTCACATGACACAAACATCTGCTCATCAGCAATTTGTATCATACACAATGTTTGATCATCCATTAGTGGCTCTGAAGCCATTTCCTGAGATCGAGTCAACCCTGAAAAGGTCATCTCTTTTGGCCACTAATGCACAGTTAATGGGGAGTCCTGACCTTAAAGGTAATTTCTGCTGGCTGTGTTATCTACAACTCCCACAGTTTGGATTCAATTCCCTGTTATTTCTTTGTATTTCTAACTGAACCAGGCCTGCATCTCCTGGGGGGTGCAGCCAAGGTCTTGAGTTTACATTTTCAAAAGCACAGACCTTTCAGTTCACTGGGGAAAATACCAGCTGCATCCATACTTCCGGAAATACAGCTTTAAATTGATCAGAAGTGCTTACATGTAATATTTAACATTAGATCTGGGCATGTTTATCATACAATCTTTCTTCACATAGGGTTTGGACAGATACAAGATCACGTTAGGCATTATTCACACATAGGCCATAGCTACATAGAAAATATAACAAGTGGTCCTTTCTATTTGAATGCCAGTTTATTTGTGAAAAATAAATGTCTTTCCCTGAAATATGTCACTTGGCTTAACTTTTTAAATGTAAGGCACAATTCCACCTTGGTATTTTTCACATTCCTATCATTATAATGTATATTTTGCCATGTGTGCTGCTGCAGTTTTGAATCTGTGAAAAAAGTGTCATTTCCCAGTTTCCACAAAGTCAGCATCTGCAGCACTGCATGCTATTTCTTATTCATTGGGCATATCCATCAGTTTTAAGCTCTCAGGTAGATTCCCCTTCACTTGTGCACAGTTTGGTGGAGTTGGCTAGGCCCATTACTTTCCATTTCACTAGGCTTTATGTCAGAAATCACATTTCTTTTACTGGTTTTTATATTTCAATGGAGCTCCACATTAGCCATCTTCACTCTCACAATAGGGACCTAGCATGGCCTCTCAATCTCTGTCACTCTGGGGCTGTATTTTCACCCCACAGATCTTTGTTGCACATGTAGGACAATGCATCTATGAGTGAAAGAGAAGGAAATGGAGAACAGAGAGAAAGAGCATATGATAGAGAGATAAAGAGAGAGAGACAGAGACAGAGACACAGAGAGGAATTGACAGTGACAATCTGAGAAAGTGTAATAGAATCTGTCGGGGCCAGTGATAGGCATGCACTGAGGACAGCAGGGTGTCTTGATTTGTAAGGCTTTCTACCACCACAAATAGCCAATTCCCCTCTCAATTCTTCTACCACCTTACACTACACACAAATCTCCGTCAGACTGCCACCTAGCTGTTAGCCTATCCCACTAATGACCCCCCCTTTTTCTTACAGAACCTTGCACAGCTAGACCAAGAAAAATAGCAGAAAGTTACTATATACGGCGACTTTATATGCCCTTACATTACAGTAAAAGAGTATGGCATTAGTGTTTAGAACTGCTACTGTTCCGTTAATGTGTGGCAACTCATTTGAAAAAGTGCTCCTAACTTACACTAACAGTTTAGCAGATCAGCTGAGAAGTGATGTACTGTGATATATGGCAGTTGGGTAAGGTAATGCAGGTACTCTGACACTAGAAGAATAGATGTATTGAGACGTATCAATTGTATCAAATCAAAACAAGGATAACAGTCATGCAAATAAATACTGCCACTTTGCCATATAAGTTACAGCAGCCTTTCTGGAAGTTCTATTGAGATATCCTTTCAAGTGTAGCAACCGTGCTGGGAAATGCCAGTACAGCTCCTTTAGAAAGGTATTGCTGCCTTTTGGAGAAATCCTGATTCTGTACTATTACAAATATACCACTTGCTCGCAATGCCTGTGTTGTTGTATTTCAGGTATAGCAGCCCACTCTGATAATTGCTCTTACTTTCCCATTACAAACATACCAGTTTTGTGATGCACGCATACATTCTCACACTGCCCACTATTGTGCTTTACATCCACTCAGAAAACACATAGTCCATACTGGATGTGCATCAAACTATGCCCTCTCAGATAAAAGGCATATTTACTTTCATACACACACAGTATTTAAAATCTATAATCATATTCAAACTCGACACATACACACACACACATGTTCACATAGTACTGGATTTCGCAATGATTATAAGAGTTTGGTGTTCAAGACACTTTTCATCTAAGCCTGCCCCTGTATTCTATTCAAGGCCTCTATTAAAGTGTCACCCATATGTTCTCACTTTAAAACCAGAATAAAAGAGATGTGAAAAATGAAATAATTTGCAAAGACTTCCAGAAAAAAAGTATTCCCTGAAATGTCACTTTTAACAAAATACACATTAAAGAAAGTACAGCTCACAGCCTACAGCAGTTTTCTCTGGTCCCAACCACATTGCAGGAGGGCAGGGGGTGCTGCAGCATCACCAACACCCCTACTCCCAGCAACACTATCAGGGAGTACAGGGTTGCATTCTCAAGTCCTGCTTCAGATGCCTTGAACACATGAGTGGGGCGGTTGGGGAGGGAAGGGGAGAGCATACTCCTGTACACCATGGCCTTTGTGTGCAACATCATCGAAGCATGCTGTGTCTTGCATAACATTTTGGTACGAAGGGGCCTGAACATCAGCATAGTTAATATCCCAAGGCCACATCTTCTAGTACTACTGCACCCACTACATGCAGTAGGGACCAATGCCATGAAAGTGAGGTATCAGCTTGTGCACAGATGTTTCACCTGAGCATGCTAGGATTGTGGGTGTTGCAGTGACATCTGGCAATTTTCTGCCAATGATGGCAGGGTGAATACTGGGTGCACACAGACCCTCAGGTAACTCATTCTGGGACAACATGGAATATGGCACTCATGACCACATGCCAAGGACGGACCAAATAATTACATCTCTCCTGGCCATAAAAATAGCTCCACCAATGCTTTGTACTTCATGACATTCACACACGTATATGCCATGCTTGATCGAGGAGAATATGGGCTCAGATCCAAACACAGTCACAGCATGCATCGCTTGTACACAAGTGCATACGGGTCACCATGACAGGGTACATTACATGTCCTACATCAAGCAATCGTTGGGTCCCCCTACCTGTGTGAATAAAACGCAAATACTTGCAGCAGAACATTTTAAACACACTGGGTTCATCACTGCCGCACATAGCATGCCATTACAGACACAGATGTCTCAAGGGAATGCACACATGTATTGACAACACAAGAAAGAAAAGAAAGAACACAATTATGGAATAGGGAAAGAAAAACATTTGATTAAACATTGTTTCAGCCTTTGTCCCTGATGACCTTCAAAGCCTTCCTGTCAGTCTTCCCAATGGACTCAAAATAGTGTTGCAATGCCAATGCAAACTCACTTGTAACTTCATGCAGGCCACTCTGCGGAGAACCCAGCAATATTGGAAACGCCTCCACACCACGTACATGGCCATATCCATGTCATGCGCCAATGTCCAGTAACTCGCCCCATGTCAGGTGTTTCAATGGTGGCACTGGAACACGATCCCGCTCTGTGACCCTGACCTGTGTAGGTTTACAGACAGAAATGCATAGATTGGGCCTACCCTTTGGAGTCCCTGCTTCAAGATGGGACATGGAGGACCTTGACAATGTGACATCACGAAGGAGTGGCCTTTCATGAGCCAACAGGGAGTATGTGGACAATGGTCTTGCCAGACAGGACGATGGGTAACCACGTATCCCTGCCTTCTCTTCCCTGCTGCATGTAGGTGTATGATTCAACCGGGTCCTTTGAAAAGACCCATTTGGCCAGGCTAGAAGTTAGAGATTTTAAACCATCTGCAACATTCACTGAAATGGCAGCACTCAGGACAGCATGCATGGACTCTGGCTGTGTGACACCCCCTGCAACAATGTGGTCCTCTAGAGATAAAGGAGGCACCTTTGGCTGCAGTCCAAGCATTTTTCCTTTGTCGGTGTGATGTGGGCTGTTGTGTGTTGATTTATGGCCAGACATGTGTATTTGAGCCATTGGAACATAGGTCAGGGTTTGATCTGAAGCTGGAATGTACAACAAAGGCACAGTTAACAAATGCAGTCATTGCCGCACACTTATCAGTAGCATGCTTTCCATCATCAACCCTACATCGCTTTGGTGAAACATGACACACGACAATGTCCCATTAGCTGATGTGCACATATTGGCTGTAGCCCCATACCACAGCACATGGTTTACAAAGGCCACATTATGTCAGAAACACTGACGTTTCTCTTTGTCACGTGAGTTCATGTCATCAAAGGTCCATAGTGGCTCATGTGTGACACCAGCAGTACCATGTCAGAGTCACCTCTCCAAATGCTGACAAAAGCAAATAATAGCTGTTGTGCAAATGCTCACAAACTAAAATGGCAGCCAAAGTGAAGCTCTCAATCTACACCAAAACATTTACAAATATGTGTCACAGAACCACACACAAACATATCTGACAAATGCATTTTCATGTACAGAAATGGTAATAGTGTCAAATGTTGTATACTATTTCTGGGTCACGATCAATGCACATGAGGATTGTGGCATGGTCTTGCCTCATCACCAGCATCAGACTGCAGGTGCTCAGCCTAGCCATCGCAAGTTCATAATGAGGCACCACAGATACCACACTGTGGGCTTTGGGGGAACATCACATGGTAGGGCCTAGTACTTTGGGGGCCACAGCTCTCTAGACGGTTGTGCACATACTGCTCTGCCACATAGCGTGTTTGGTACATGCACAGCATTCACGGTTATATGTGATATTATCACTGGAAAAAACATTGAGGGTGACTTGATATTTTTTTGAAACACACTAAACACCCTCCCAAACATATTTTCGGACTGGTGCAATTATATAAACAAACTCCAGTACAAGAATATTTGGGGAAAGTGTTGGATAGTACCTATGTTTTTGGTGTACTATGTAACTCAGGGTGTTGCATGAAGTATGCACATTACTGTTCAATAATTTATGGGAAGCCATAATGGCTGAATAAGCTGCATCTGAGTTACACATTGGGTTGCCATTTCCATTCAAATGGTGCCTACTAGCCTATACCATTGTTTTGTGTGAATTTGTATGCTGATCAATTGTATATTGTGAGTGTTACCTTGAGTGTAGGGGAGTTTCATGTTTTACATCATTTGAGTGTTGATATCTTTGGCTGAAGTTGCCTGGCAGTATGTGTGGTTCCTAACCTTCTAATGCAGGTGCCACAGAGCCAGTGCTATTGCTCAAAATAGGTTGGGTATCACATCTGATTGTTGGATGAAATTGATAGGTTTGTTTGTCTGCTTTGGGTTCTTGGAGGACTTTGACATTCTCCCAGACCCTATTCCATGACTCACTCTCTTGTTTTTTGATTTGGAGTACCCATCACACTTTGTGAAGGTGTACAAAATGCTTTACTAATCATTATCCCTTAGGGGTCGGGGCATCAGGACTTCGAGTAGGGTATGCAGGAGTAGAAGCTATGGAGATTACAGTGATCTAATGTGGCCATTAGAACCACATGCTCCCTTTGTCATCCCAGCCCATTCCTCAGGGAGCATCAGGACTCTGACAGAGTTGTGAGGGACTATGTGCAATGAAAATTACCAGCAAGTAATCGGAGCATTACCCCACAGCCTGTCATTTTTGTCCCTGTCCACAACTTTGATGAATTCCAGTGCCTATATCTTACCTGAATAACAGGCAGATGGATGTTGGGTATGGCACCTATTGTTAATCATCTAGGAGGTGAGGAGTCTTATGAGATTAGGAGAAGAGAGTCAGGTTTTTGTATGATTAACTGGTGGAAGACGGTCATCCTACATCTGGGTTGATACAGAGCTAGAGTGTGTGTAATGAATAGTCTAGGTTTCTAATCTGGATATTTATGCAGCATAAACATGTCACTCTTCTGAGGGTGGATGGAGTGTCTTGGAGGCTGCAATATATCATGTGGCTCAATTACTGTGTGACATTAGATTGTGTGTGGTTTCCTGTCCTACTCCTTGTGTACATACTTGTCTCTATCCACAGCTCTCCAATCAGTGTTGGATTACAAGTGATGCTCCAGGTGGCGTGGATTTGAAATGAAATATTGGATATTTGGCTTTGCAATGTGCATGAACCATGTTATATGGGGCACACGATTAGTGGACATATGTGCATGCTTTGTCATGTTGATCTTTGTAGTATACAGTTTGGCTAGTTAATATTGCCTGACCAGCCATTTTGCACACACGACATGACATTCACTATTTGTTTGGAGACACATTAGAGGTGGTCACAGACGCCATTGATGTGTGTACATGATCCATGCCTATTATCTGATGTGTATCGTCAATATCTTGTATTGCACATTCGAAGTTAAGGATTTCACAATGGCCAAATCATTTGTATGTTCTCACACCAGTCAGTGGTGTACCTAGTTGGGTGCATGTTTGTACTCTTATGGCCATTATGTGTCCTCATACGGTGGCAGCTTCTTTGGAGTTCTAGAATCCCTAATTATTTCCTGTATTCTCATGAATAAGCTCATTCAGCTATTGACCCAAATGTCTGGTCTGGTCTCAAGTAGTTCTGGTAAACATGTGTGTATTGACATTCGCTTCTATATGTGATTGAGCATATTCATGAGAATGCAAAAAATATCAATGCAATAAGAGCAGGCTGTTAACATTGTGGAGCCTTTAATGTGGGCACACTCCTAAAGTTGAAATTGATGTAAAAATTCCAAATATATATATATATATATATATATATATATATATATATATATATATATATACATTGTATCTGGTTATCAAGTATTGAGAAATGAATAGATAAATATGGCCCACTGGATATATGGAATTCTTTGAAGAGACTGATGGCTGCCATTTTGTGGCTTTTAAAAGAACAATCTGGACAGCATTTCATCAAAGCTGTCCTGAGTACTGAGAGCAGACAGAACCTGTGTTGGTGCTCAACAAATACTCTTAATGAAATAGAGCTCAAAGTGTGATAATGTAGTTTGCAGGTGAGCTAAATTGTGACTTAGATAGTTAATTTCCCTATATGGATATTCAGAAAAACTTTAGTGGGGTGCTCTATTCCTCAATAGATGTTTATTAATTGGATAAGATATTAATTGCGGTTGAATTAAATGGAAGAAATGTGTGGTCATTCAGGAAGAACACAAATGAATAAAAGACTAACAGAGATGATTCAATAAATCATTTCAAATGAAGGTTTATTCAATTGATATGTCGAGTAATATGACATTAAGATCCTACTGCTTTGATTTGTCAGTGAATTTAGTTGAGGATATCTATTAAACATGTTCTGTTGATGCAGACTGTCAACAGAGAGAAAGTCGACAGAGATGGCAGATGATATACATGGGGCGAGAATTTGAGTCTAATTGAAGAGGTTAGTGGAATGAAATTTGGTATTGCATTTTTGGATAGACAAAAAGGAGGATGGTTGTTGACTGTTTGATGCTTTAGTAGTGAAATGATGGCTATGTGTGAAATTGAATTGTCAGCTGAGGCTGCTGATGTATGTCAATATTCTTGATTTATTTATCAACATACACCTAATCATAAAAGTATGAGCATAGAAGTTGTAATACTAAAGAGTCTTATAGAGAGGATACGTAATGTAAACAATTGCTATGTATGCATTGGATGATTAAATGATTTTGTAATAAATTGAGCCTATTGGTTTTATGTATGTGAATATATTAGACTCAAATAATAGAAATGTAATTGCCAGGATTATATTCTTTTTAGATATGTTGACTCCTCTATTTTTATTTAATTTTTATAGTGTCTTGTGTAAAAGGTGGGTTCTGTCTATGTCATCATTTTTATGATACACTCAAACTATGGACATTATAAAATAGTGTTTGTGATCTGAGCCACTATTGCTTGCTTCTGAAGAAGGCAGTTAACAATGAATTCTAAAACACATTGTACATTGTTATCTCTGAAAAGTGCTCCGTTATGCATCTGTCCTGTTGTATACCTCTGTAAAGCGTTCCATTATGTATCTGTAATGGTGAATACCTCTGTAAAGTGCACCATTGCTTCTCGAAGCTAGGTCCGTGCTCAATAAATACCATAATAAAAACAAATAATAATAATAATGGTCAGCGTATCAATAGGGTTCAGATTGTGACCTGCCACTGCAAGGACAGAGCTTAATTTGTGAAGTGGTGTGCTATGGTTATCTCCTGCTAAGCTTTTAGAGTAAAGGGTCTAAATACTGATGAGGCAGATTATCAGAATCTATGTTTGATGCAGACAGGGAGATTAGTAATAAGATAATTGTAAGTAGATTTCAATGAAACATTTTTTGCATACACGCAAAATTGATATTTTTGATTTGATAAAGGTGTAAAGCTCTTAAGAAGGAATGTAAGATGAGAGATTTAGTATGAATGCAAGTTTGATAATTAATTGGAAAAGTATGAATATTCTAGAACATGTTGATTATTACTAATAACCTGAGTCAGGAGAAACCAGGTAGACCCTGAAAACAATGATTTATATATATGTAGTATATAGAGGCATTTATTGGCAGCCAGTAGGGAATGCACATAGTCTGTCAACACCACATATTAAAATGTACATGCTCCAGAATGTCCTGCCCCTCACACATAGATATCTATTACTCTGCGCACAAATTGTGGAGGGGGATTCCATCAAAGCATAATCACCCCATTAGAAGAGCACAAAAGAAGCACGAGGGGGTAGATAGTAAGTGGGTGATATGGGAAACAGAGGCCACACATCAATTACTGTGCCTTAATATAATATATTGTAATGATATATAGGGAGATCACACTCATCATAGGGAGCCCCCCCCAGTTAAACAGGACTACAATACACCATTCATTTGGATTAAACCACACCCCACTTATGACTCATATAGAGCCCTGTGGATCCTTCCTCCTGTGCCAACAATGAGCCAAGAACCAGGACGGTATACAGAAAGAATGTTATTTAAAGTATAGGTTCAATGAGATTCAGTTTGTTATGCATGCCACCTTCTTTGCGGCACAAAGCAATGCTTCACACACAATGACATTTTTTTTCACAATAAATGGGCAAATCGGACTTAAGAAGATTTAGTTTGCAAACAAGAACAGGTTTGATTTTAAAACAAATTACACATTAAACAATACCATGCTGGAGACATGAGGTTTCCCTTTTGCAAAGCATTTCTCTCCCTAATACAACACCAAAATCCCGATCCACAGTGATATGCAGCACCCCTCTGTTTACAGGCCTGGTCTAGGGAGTGGGGACAGTTGGGGAATTTTGTTTTGTGCCTGTTAGATACACCTCATGTCCCGCATGCGCGGTGACGTGAGGCGTATAATTAATAAAGGCCCGCCCTGTTGGAAGGCAGGCAGTTCCGGGCACGAGCAACAGCAAGTGTGTAGTGTCCTTTGTCTGCTCCCAAGCTGGGCCACCGAGGCAGGCCCTGATCATCCCTTCCTCTGCCGGCTGCACCTGCAGGGAGGAACACAACACTGGCGACGAGCTGTGGGATCAACATGCGCACAGCTGATTGTAGGCTGTAAGTCAGCCCACACGCCCACGACACGGTGGTGTGTGGGCTGACTTGGAGACACGGACATGGAGGCACAGTGGGGGTACCATTCCCCAGCCCAAAAAAAATGAAACGTTTTTTCTATTTCCCAAAAATGCAAGCATCCACAAAAATAACCCAGCAACACAGTGGATGCCACTGGGGACATTTTTTATTTCTCTTCTTGCATCATTGTTAAGCAGCACAGAGGGAGCCACTGCACCACCCAAGTAAATACCTAGAATTTGGCAAATCCTCGGTACCACACCAACAGACCGGCAAATAAAGGTGAGGAGGAATCCATCACTGCCCACATATACATGGGGGTGAATACAGCACCATGGCAACTGGCCTTTCCACGGCCAGACCCTGAACACCGGCAAGGATAGCTGCATCACTGAAGCAACCGGCGCCGTCTCCTCGACCTCATGGAAGTGCCACAGCTGCGTTGGGGCCTTTTGACCCCTACACCGATTCATCATCAGTGAGGCGATGCTGGATGCTGTGGATCCAACAGTTTCAGATGACAATGGACTGCAAGGACATTACAACACCCAGGAAGATGAGGTCACACCTTCTGCTCAATGTGGGTGACGACGTCCTATGCATTTTCAACACACTGGTCATTGACGATGGTGCAGACATATACCAACTGGCCAAAGATGCCCCTACAGCACATTTCATGCCACAGTTGAATCCGGACTACGAAACCTTAAAGTTCTGTACCACAGTACAGATGAAGGATGAAAAACTGGATGCTTAACACACAAGCCTTCGGAAACTAGCACTCTTGTGTGAATTCTACAACATCGAAAAGGAAATAAGGCACCAGATCATCAACGGCATGCCCTCTGAGAAACTGCGCATAATGGTGTTGGGTGAAAAGGGCGTCGCCGTAGCCAGGATCCTTGAATATGAACGCCAAAGAGAGCCGTCGCACGCGAGGGTGGCAAACATGGGCACCACGCTACAGAAGCTCCAACTGGCGCCAATGACAACAGTGATAGCACAGATCGGCAAGCACCAAGGGAAGACTATAATGAGCCGAACAATTAACCACGATGGCAACCAAAAATTCCGGGGCCTACAGAGTGCGGATGGTGCAGTGGAGCACGCCATGGAAGGAGAAACTGCCCAGCACAGGGAACCACATGTGGGGCATGTGGCTGGAAGGACCACTACACACGTGTCTGCAGATTCTCAGGGCAGCCTCAACACCCACAACCACAACCGAAACAAGCTAAAGCCTTCTCCAAGAAAAAGAAGCAAGCGGATATACGTTGCAAAGCGGCCGACAACACGTCGACAGACGAATCTCGAGATGACAATGGCGACACAGTGACGGATGTGGGGACTGGGAGAACGAGGAGAAGGAGCTAGATCCATCTGATCTCAGCACTTAATCACAGAAGAACGGAGCCGAGAAAAAAACTGAGAAAACACAAATGCCTTATTTCCATACAGGGCCAAGAGACACTCATGACGATAGACACCGGAGCATCCATAAATGTCATGCCATCGACAATGTTTCGGACACTGCCACCGCGACCTGACCTCAAGTCACCTGAAACACTCCTGTTCGCCTACGGAGGCAAGACGCCACTACCAGTGGAAGGACGCTTAAGAACGGTACTAAGCAGAGGCGAGACAGTCATCAAATCAAACTCATAAAGCTTCACCTCGACCAGACCATACAGCCCCGGGCGGTACGTCACAAGAGGGCCCCATTTCATATGAGAGACCTGGTCACAAAGGAGTTACATGAACTTGAAAAGGCTGCCATTATTGAACAAGTCACAGGACCAACGACCTGGGTTTCGCCTATGGTGGTGACGAAGACACCAAAGCAACCAGGGAAAGTAAGGATTTGCATTGACATGTGCCTACCAAATGCAGCAATCAAAAGGGAGCAACACATCACCCCCACGCTAGATGAGATAATTACAGACCTCACAGGGTTGAAAGTTTTCTCGAAAATCGATCTCAACGCTGGATACCACCAGCTGAAACTACACCATGACTCAAGGTATATCACAACCTTCTCCACCCACCTGGGTCTGCGGTGGTACAAGAAACTGAGTTTCGGCATCTCCTTGGCTGCAGAGGTGTTCCAGCAGGCCATCCATGCAGTGATCCAGGGAATCCCAGGGGTTCTGAATGTCAGTGATGACATCTTTATCCACGCCAGCGACAGACAAGAACACATACGTCGCATGCGAGATGGTGATTAGCAGACTGGAGACCGCAGGCCTAACCATCCACCGGGACAAATGCAAATTCCTGAAAGAAGAGATAATATTGTTTGGGTAGGTTTTCAACAGTGAGGTGGTGTCAGCCGACCCACAAAAGGTGGCGCACATAAAGGAGGCCTCCTCTCCGACAACATCCACAGAGGTACGCAGTTTCTTGGGGATGGCAACCTATTGCGGTAGGTTCATCCCCAACCTGGCAACAATGTCCGAGTTGCTCAGGGAGCTCACCAGGTCAAACACCAAATGGGACTGGAGCTCTGAATGCCAGGAGCGAATCAAGACGTCTCTGTCAGCAGAAACAAAAATGGCATATTACGACCCAACGTTGATGACTGGGCTATATGTGGATGCTAGCCCCGTTGGCCTTGTGGCCATCCTTGTCCAACAATCAGAGACAGGCGAAACACACCCCATCGCATATGCCTCCCATGCCCTCACGCCCACTGAACAGCGATACTCACACATCGAAAAGGAGGCCATAGCAGTGCTCTGGGGCTGCTGCCATTTCCACATCTACCTCTATGGACAGAAATCCACGGCCTACACAGATCACAAGCCACTTATCCCGAGGGTCATCAGCACACCCTCCGGCCAGAATTGAGAAGTGGCTGCTCCACCTTCAGCAGTATGAGTTTGAGTTGGCCTATCAAGCAGGCACAGACAATCTGGCAGATTTCCTATCCAGACACCCGAGGGCTGCAACCTTGGGGGAAGTGAATGAAGCAGCGGAAACGGAGGAGCACATATGTCAAATCATACACACCATGTAGCCCAAGGCGGTCGGCATCGAAGACATCATGAAGGCCACGCAAAATGACCCTTGCTGCGTCATAGTGAAGAACACTATCATATCGGGTGATTGGAAATCATTCCTCCGCTACGTACATAACCGCACGCCAACGCCCAGAGACTTCCTTACCGGCATATTCCCAGTACAACAGGAATTGTCCGTCACCAGCGAAGGGCTGATCCTGAGGGGAACCCGCATAGTGGTCCCCAGCAGCCTGCAGGACTGAATTGTGGCGCTGGCACATGAAGGCCACCAGGGTATGGTCAGGACAAAGGCCAGAATACGACACTGCGTGTGGTTTCCTCACATTGACACCTGGTAGAGCAAGTCATTACATCCTGCCACCCTTGCCAAATCACATGGGCACCTCCAAACCCTGAGCCAATACAGTTGGCAGAGCGTGGATCATTAAAGTGGGACGCTATCAGCCTCGACTTCTGCACAGTTCAGGAATGAACATACCTGCTGATGGCCATTGATGACCACTCACGATACCCAGAAGTGGAGATCATATCCTTGACAGCAGCATAGAACATAATACCTGTGCTCGAGAAGATGTTTGCAACATATGGCCTGCCAAGACATATCAGGAGCAACAATGGACCACCATTCCCGGGCACGGAGCTCAGGAAATACCTGGATGATTTGCACATCAAACATCACCACATCACGCCCCGGTGACCAGAGGCGAATGGCGATGTGGAGAGATATCATGCGGACAATCAACAATACAGCATACTGCTCAAAGCAGCCCCTGGACAGTGGATCTATACAGATTCCTACGGAACTACCGAGTGACGCCCCACAGCTCCACCAACATACCCTCTGCTGACCTCATGTACTGGACGTTGGTATACTGAACCATACCACACCACCCAACGAAGGAGAGTTACAGCAAAGTAATACATGAGCGATAGGAGACATGCAAGAAGGTCGAGGCACAAAGTCGGCGATCACGTATTGGTGCTGTGAAAACCTACAAAGTCCAAGCTGGAAACACAGTATGACTGCGCACCCTGTACAGTGACCCAAATGGAAGAAACAATGATGACAGAGGCACAAGGGCAACAGACGATCGCCAGGAATGCTTCTTGGTTCAAGAGTGTGCCCCAGCAAATGTGGACTAATGGAGACAGGCAGTCCCAGGCGGAGGCAGAACTGCCACCAGACGCTTCAAGTCACTGGAGCGAGAGAGAAGCGAAACCGAGTGGAGAGCCCAAGGAGCAACCAGAAGGATCTGAGGGGGCGTATCCAGAAGATGAAGGTGAGCCAGAAGGGGGAGGTGACAAGGTGGAGAGTGCGGAACTGTGCCAGACTAGATTTGCACAGGAAAGATTGTGATGCTGTTTGATGTTGCTTGTGTTTGTGTTTCGTTGTGTTTGGTTGGAAAAAGGCTAAATGTTAGATATGCCTCACTTCCCACATGCGTGGTGACCTGAGGCGTACTATTAATAAAGGGCCCGCCCTGCCAAAAGGCAGGCAGTTCCGAGCATGAGTGAAAGCAAGCGTCTCGTGTCCTTTGTCTGCTCCCCAGCTGGGCCACCGAAGCAGGCCCTGATCCTCCCTCCCTCTGCCGGCTGCACCGGCAGGGAGGAACACAACAGTGCCAAGAGCACCCCTTTGTTTAAATACAATGGGCCTCATTATGAGTTTAGAGGTAGCCTTGCTGGTTAAACCAGCAAGGCTACCTCCAAACTCGCATCCGGGTCCGGCACCAGCCAATGGGCAATTATTGGGCTATTCCGGCATAGCCAGACCCGTAATTACCCATTCAATCCCCATAGGGCTCAATGGGAATGGGGACGTTGGATGCACCGGCACTGTTAATAGTGCCGGTGCATCCAACTTGCTGTGCCCGCGGGTGCTGCTCTGCCCGCCAGGTCAGACCTGGCGGGCTGACAGGCACCCCCGAGCACAGCTTGGAGTATGGCGGTACGGTAGCAACGGTGCCGATAGCGCTATCGGCACAGTTGTTGCCTTACCACCATACTTATAATGAGGACCAATGTCTAAGGAGTGGTGACCATTGGGAATTTTATTTGGTGGCAAACACCTTTTTGTTTAAGTACAAGGTTTGGGAATGGAACACACCCCTGTTTTATATCAAAGTCAAGGGTTGGGAATGGTGACGATTATCAATTTCATTTTTGTGTGGCCAGGACACCCCAATTACTTTATGGGACTATAACATTATTGCCACTAGGAGAGAGGGTGGGCGTTTTGAACTCTTCTAAGCTCCTCCTTGCGTCAGTCTATTTGGGAGTTAATTACATTAATATACTGTCAAATATGCTAAGGGTCTACACAGTTTCCCCCTCCACCTACTAATGAAAGGGAACTCACTAATGAAAGGGAATAAGTTAGTTAGATAGATCCCTACGCTAAAACTGTGTTGGACAATCTACTTACTATTGGAAATCTCTGGGCTTGGCAATCATGGAGACTGATATATAATAGATAATCACAGTGCACTCCAACTTTAAATTTGTTTATAAGGGACTCTGTATATCAGATTTAAATATGATTTGTACTCTGAGGTTACAAAGTATGTCCAGGTGCAGGGGAGAAAAAAACTGTCCTGACACATGTACTGTACTATAATATATCACGTCCCCTGCACTCTATCTGTGGCTTAACTGAGCCAAATGATTTCATTTAGATCTCTAGGTTAACCAAATCATGTAATCTATATTTAGGTTAGTATCTAGGAGAATGTAATTTCCAAGTAACATAGTTTCATTATTAAACCGTCAAAGAGATATTTAATCCATCTGTGTATTTTTAATTTTCAACAACAACAAGATAAAACTAAACCCAACCCGTTTCGAGGAATAATTCTCTTCCTCAGGGGTATATTGCTTTTCAGGATCGGAAAAAGATCATAAAGATAGTTATCAATAAACTAATGATCGAGGTATTTTAACAACATAATATTTGGACATACGGCTCATAGTTCACCTTTTTTGTAGTTAAATCAATCATAGTATTGATGATTGGGCATTCTCCCCTCTCTTTCTTCATAACAAATAACTAAGGTCCCAATAGAGCCTATAGTAACCAAAAGTAATATATTTGAAAGGTGGACAGAGCCCACATAAAGTATACGCACAGCGAACATTAGAGCACCAGTATATCAACACTTCCAGGACATGAATCACACCGTATCACAGATGAGATATGTGGTGTTGGAAGTAATTCACCCAAACTCACGGGGAGGTGACATGCAAAAAAGATTGGCACAGAGGGAATTATTTTGGATACACCAGTTAGATGCAGTCCATCCACTTTTGGATTTTTCTTGGCACCCTATCTATGAAAAGTCACCTTGAAAGGCAATGTTCCTATTAGTCAAGAGGATGATGGTTCCAAAAGAGTTAATTGAATTGTACATAGTAATGTATGTGATTACTGATGTAATATATCTCTGACAAATGTACAATGAACAAAGGAAGATTTTTACTTGGGATGCTATTTATGAAAAATCACCTTGAAAGGCAATGCTCCCTACCAGTAAAAAGGGGATGATGGTTGAAAAAGTAAACTGAATTATACATAGCAATGCATGTAATTACCTTGGTATAATATCTATGGCAAATGTACAATTTGAGAAGTGCTTTGATAAACACATTTTGGAATAAGCCTTTCAACTTTGATGGTCCGACATAAGATACATATGAAGGCAAAATGTAAAGTGAGAATACTGAGATTATAACACCTCTGATAAATGTATTATACTAATGATGATGTTGTGAATACATTTCATAATTCTGTACACATTTCTTGGATCACACGATCCATACTGAGACACACGTTGTAATTATACTACATTAATGTAAGGAGATGGGTTTAATCATGGACCTGGACACAATGATAATTTCTTTGGGATTTCCTTAGTTGTATCACGTGAATAGACACATTTTTATAATTTGAGTTGTTTTCTGAAGAAATCCCTTCTAACAAGGTAATCAGGTGATAAGGGTTTTAATCAATATCAGAGACCATATATTTACTTTAGATAGTCAACACGATCATGCGAATAAGCGCGATGAATGCTTCAATACATAAACTAACATTGGAGTAGGACGTCATCATGTCATTCAGCACGTTCTGTTTATATGAGCAGCCATTTTTGAAAGGTAACTTTCCGCCGTGATTGCCATGCAGCAGGACGCTGCGAGGTAAGCTGCTTTATGACATGATGGATTGTTGTTCACTCGGTACAAATAGGCCATATTTGAATGAATGAGGTATAATGATACCATAGTTGATGGAATGAGGTAGATTAATATTACCTTTACCTACGACCTAGGTTAACGATAACTATACAGAGGGCACCTTGTCAGTTTACGATCAGGTGAAGACTACCATCAGTCTGGTAAGGAGTTTTATGGACAGTTCTCTTCCCAAACTATTAATTTAAATATTACTTACTGTGAATACCAGACCAATTTTAATGTTTCCCCAGATAAACACGGATCTCCTTGGGAGACAAATTTGGAAATTTGCCATTAATGAACATATTCTGGTAAGCGTTTTGCAATATTTTTAACCCCTTAATTTTGTATTACTCATAAGTATCCTAGGATACATTTTTTGATCAGATTATTTATGTTTGATGATTATTTAGGTGCAAACAGTAGTAGAAAGGAACAAAGAAAGGCTACTGGTGTGCTAGCTTCACATTGTGGAAGTCAGTCAGTCATTTTGCTTTATTCTGCATTATAGCTTTAGCATATAGTAAAAGAATACATTGCAGAAAATCCAATTATAACATAAAAATCCTCACAACAACACATACAAATTTGAGGAATATAAAATAAGAACAAAGCCCCAGCAGGTCAACCCGAATGCAATTGTCTGATTAAACGATTTCTACGTAGCCAGGCTCAATTAAAACATTTTGGAACAAAGTACACATCATTGATCAATACAGTTGATTTACACAATGCAACTGCATCCATAACACGGGTTACACTGGCTTTTTTTGTGAGTGGAAGTTTATACGCTCTCCTCAAGTCTTCATAGGCATCACAGAAAAACAAAAAGTGGGTCACACACTCTCTACGCGCACCACAGAGCAGACATAGTTCTGAGTTCCCTGGTTTCCAACCACGGGTGAATTTTGCTCTCCTGAGGGTGCCTGTTCTAAACTCCATAAAAAGAGTGCATGAGTATGGTGTCACAATCAGGTCCAGGTACTCTTCTGTACCCTGCGCCACTTTTGTGTATAAGTAATGAGGCCCAATTTTGAACTTTAAACAGTTACTAATGAGTGACTCATACCAGTGCTGTTTAACAGCTGATTTCACCTTTCCCTTAGTCCTAGGTGGCACGTTCACGATACTCTGCCACCAGCTGCCAATGCCTAGTGCTTCCAACTGCCCATTTCCATAAATTGCCCAGGGGAATACAGAGCCCCCAGGATAATCCAGAAAGTTGAGGTAAGCCTTCACAAGACTTTACGAGCTCTGGCACCACCCATAACCGGATCCAGTAAAAAAACTGTTTCCAACCCGCTCATGAGACTATGGGCTCAAGGCCACATTCCATCTGCAGAGGGGCATTTCGGAATCCTCGCGGAAGCCTCTGGAAACTGTTTAAGTACTTGGTTTCAATAGCCCCCAGTTTCTGACAGTTGACATGCCCCCACAGCTCAGCACCATAGAGAGCTGCAGAAGCTGACTGCACTCCATAAATGCTGATTGTAGAGGACACAGCCCATTCGCCATGGTCCAAGACAAACGTCCTCAACCCACCAGTGTTTTTCCCCTAGAAAACCTGCGACTTGTCCAACTGAGCAAGCCAAGTCTCAATGTCCGTGAATCTGAGACCGAGATAGTCGTAGTAGCAGACTTGCTCAAGGTATGAACCATCAACTTTCAGAGGAATTGCACAGTATCTGGATAACATTGGCTTGAAAACAAGGACCTTTGTCTTGCTTTTATTTAAAATCAACCCTAGTGCTGTGCAGTGACTGAAAAAACACTCCAAAGAGAGCTGAATCCCCATAGGGGATGTAACTAACAAAACAGTATCGTCGGCAAAAAGCAGTGCCGGGTACATGTTACAGCCCAATTTCGGGGATCAAACCTGTCGACTTGGCATATCGTCAACAGTTCTATAATTATCTCATTGATATACAGACAGAACAGGAGTGGAGCCAGGAGACAATCCTGTCTCACACCAATGTCCACTCTAAAATTGCGTGTGGTTTCACTTCCAAGACCCCATTTTACAACTGCAGAATTGTTTGTATCTAGTCCTCTCATTATTCTGACCAACTCTGCAGGAATCCCCTGTTCAGATAAGACCTGCCATAGTTGTTATTTGGGTACAGAGTCAAAAGCAGTCTGTAGATCGACAAAGACTGCATACACTTTAATCCCCTTCATCACTGTGTATTTATGAATGATCAATGATAAATGAAAGTTTTGATCGATAGTGCTGATCCCCGTTTGGAACTCTGCCTGGAGATGAGAAACGAGATGCCCTGAATTCATGCAATCCAGGAGCTGCTGTAGAACCACTTTGGCAAAGAGTTTGCCTCTTGCGTTCAGCAGGGAAATAGGCCTGTAATTACCAGGCATATCCCTGCCCCCTTTCATATATATTGGAACTATTTCAGCGGTTCTCCAAGAGTCGGGATTGGGAAATAGATTGAAAAAATTTGGTCAAAACAGAAGCCCAAACCTCTGGCTCATCTTTTGACAAGTCAGCAGGGATCCAGTCTGGGCCAGTCACTTCCTGGGATTTAGAACTCAAAATTGCACTTCTAACTTCCTGAAGTGAAATTATCATTGTGGGGCAAGCATGTTCCAGCAACTCAACACCATTGGTGTGTGCACCTTCACCCCCACTTTATCCTTGTCTAACCCCTGAAGAGATCAAACCAGTCCTCGGGAGGGATGAGACAGGGAAACCCATTGTCGTTTTTTTATCCTCAACCAAGTCCCACAAAGCCTTAGCATTTTTCATCAGAACCGCCACTCAGAGTTTGTCCCACTCAGCCTTCTGGTATTCCCCATTTCTGGCACAGGTGATACTCTTGTATTTTAACCTACAGAGCTGTAGTTTCTCTTTATTTATCTTGCCCACCACCTGGAGACAATCTACAACTTCCCTTTTGGCCTTCCTACACTCTTCATCGAACAAGGGGGTCCTAACCACCATCATTCACCTTAGATCCTTTACCCAGTTTGGTAAAAAAAGGGCTGATGCACGCAACCAAATGGTCATACTCATTCAACACCTCTTCGTCCCTCAACACCCACCCCACCCTATAGATATTCTAGATGCCAGAAAGTGCTGCAAGATAAACTGTGGGGTTGGTGCCATTTTCCTAAATTTTATCCAATTTGATGGTACGTCTAGCATTCCCGGTGATAGTCAACAGAACACTTTGTACAATGTTGTTACAGTTCTCAGCACTTAGTCTCACTTCTAAAAGCAATGGTTTGTGTCCTTACGATTAATGATGGAAAACTACTCCTCTAGCAGTTCCCCATCACCAACTGCTATGAGCATAAAATCAATCCTTGAGGAGCTGGTAAGGCCAAAACAGGTATTCCTGGCCAGGTGATCCCCGGCACTTCTCCCATTACAGGCCCTGAGATTAAGCCCAGACAAAATGTGTGCCTAGTCAAGGGCATATTTAGGGCAAATGTGTGCCTAGTCAAGGGCCCTTAATGGATAACCTGCCTCCAAATCATGACTATCCCAAGTCTCGTCAACTTCATCCCACAGGCCCCTCAATTCCCTTAAGGGTTCAAACTGCAAGTTGAAGTCACCCCTAACGATGACATGCAGGGGGGCCTTTTGCTGAAGAAGTATGGTTAGAGATCAAACCCTGTAGGAGGACCAAGGTTCCCAGAGGGCGAGTGTCATATGTCCTGTTATATAAATTGACAGGAGCAAAGTTTGCTTATCCCTACTCCTGCCAATGACCAGTTGCAGATCTAAGCTACTCTGATCACTTAACCCAGTCACCCAGCCTGAATCGTTGGCAATTAGGGTTAGTAGCCCCCCCCCCCCCCATGGCCAACCCCTAGTATCCTTTTTTGCCAAGATATTGAGTGCCTTGAAACCTGGGAACTCAATCATTGATAGGGGGCATGTTTCCTGAAAACAGGCAATCGTGCTGGTGGATATGTTTTTTGCATAAGTAACTTTGGGTCTCACCCTAAGTTCCCTGGGGAATCCAGACATGGACCCCTTGCTCACTATTCTTAGAGAGGCACAGCTCCACCGTACTGATGAGGTCCAACCAGCCTGCAACCCTTGTCTGGGGTTGCTGTTTGTACTCTTGTTCAGAGGAGAATTGGCTAGCATTTCGGTCATGGACTGCCCCAGGGCAGGACAAAGACTGATATGTTTTGGATATTTCTCCTCTGTGAACGAAAATGAGCTAAAGACTTTGAGTAAGGCTCCCGTAACCGATACTAATGTCCAGCAGAGGGACTCCCAGGACGAAAGTGAAATCCAACCAGTCCGGATTCTTTATATACCTGTCAATACCAGCGACATTCCAAGACAGGACTCTGGCAGCTTTTTGGTTTAGCCAAGGCCATGGGACTAGGGGGATATCCCATCAATCAACCTCCTCAATATCATCACCCCTGGGCAGGGGATTACACACAAATTTGTGACCCAGTCGCTGACGAGGGCCAGAACAACTTGCACTATTGGGAGAAGACTGCAAAGAAATCGCAGGACTGCGGGGGGATAAGATCCTGCTTCAGTAGCCAGAAGGCCCTCCACTAATCGCCTACTTTAAATGTCAACTGGATGTAATCATTCAAACCGTTGGACATGGAACCTCTGTTACACATGATAATATCTTCCTTTATCACTTCCCATCCTCTAACGTGGCACACCCAGTGGATACTGTTATTAGTTATAATCTCCCTAGTTTAAAAAAAAAAACAGCCTTAGTTTTGGGACATTACACATATAAATATAAGCTCCCCTGTCCATACTCCCTGGAATGAACCCTACAGTCAAGGAAACAGGTTGATTTACTTGTGGGTGGAGGTTTTGACCAATACTAGCATTACCAATACTAGCTGGTGGATGATTAGACTAATTTCTATGAATGATATCAGTTATGGATT
Source organism: Ambystoma mexicanum (assembly GCF_040938575.1). Taxonomy (NCBI): domain Eukaryota; kingdom Metazoa; phylum Chordata; class Amphibia; order Caudata; family Ambystomatidae; genus Ambystoma; species Ambystoma mexicanum. The sequence goes on along the minus strand of NC_090927.1, from coordinate 461,516,263 downwards.
TAACCCAATCTTTTACATCCCTCCCCTCCTTAGGCCCCACCCACCTCTCCACTCCTCTCCCATCACCACAAGGAACCTTGACTTGAAGGCAAGACAAAGGAGCTTCTGTGACCCCTGGTGAATGTGTAACTTGCCCAAACAAATGCTTGGGGAGGGGGAGGATGAGGGGACTCACACACTCTGCAACCTAGATAATTGTTCCACCCTGAGCTACGGTTATGTTGGGGAAAGTAATCATTAGTTCCCTAAGCTTCCCTACTTCACGCATAAGACCCTTCCGGTCAATGCCAGAATTGCACTTGCATCCACTGCCAAAAGAACCATCCATCAAACCAGAAATCAGCTGTGGCTTTTCCCCAGTACTTGCCCCGGTGTCTTGAAATCCAAGGCAAGTCACACAGTATTTGTCTATGGGACTCTGTACCACCCTCAGGGGGTCCCTCGCAGTGCATCTTACACCCCCTTCTTTGTTCACATTGGACAGTACCTCTGAGTCCTCGCTCTGGTGACTCTTAGCCCTAGAATCCTCAACCAATAATGGCAGAAATATATTGCAGAGGGGAATGACTGGTGCAATGGAGACCAACCCAGGCAGTCCATCAATGATTACTGACTGGGCCAGGCTGACTAGGTCAGCAGCCACACCCGCCAAGGTTGCCCCCTCAATAATACAAGAGGTTAGATCAATCAGATCAACCGATGGGTGCAAAAGGATAGGGCCATCCTGAGTCCTGGCGTGTTCGCTGTAAACTTCCACCATAATACCTGAGGGGGAGCCCATAAACTTCAAACTATGGATACAGTAATTCTTCGACCCATCTTGACCGGAGGGATTCACCACCGGGAACTGGTCTAAAGGGTCCTTGTTACCTGGACTCCCAGAGCAAATGGAATGCTGGACACCAGTGTTATTACAGGGCACTCTTTCCGTCACCCCATATCTCTGCCGCATCTATTTGGTTTGCGCCAGCATCCAAAATTGCACAGTTGGATTTAGGGGGTCTAGACCCCCTTTTGATATCAGACAAAAACCTTTAATTTCTGAGATCAACTTTTTGACTTCATTAATGGGCTCAAAAAGCTTGTAGACCCTTTTGCGGTGAATTCCCAGTGACATATGAAAATTTGTCATCTTAATGGCTATGCCGAAGGTGAGCCTGCACTCCAAGCCCAGTTGCTCCCGCAAAATAGAATAACAAGGAGAGGGAAGTGTTCCTAAGTACACAAAATACACAAAATATACAAGATACACAAGGAACACAGCAGTCCAGTTAAAGGAGAAACCAAGGTATGATATTGCAAATAAAAGTGCAACTGCTACTTCAAGATGCGGAATGCAGAAATGCAAGCGCAATCACGCAACTGCAAATGTGCATGTGCAAATGCACATTAATAAAGTGTGAGTGTGCAAGTGCAAACATGCAAGTGCAAAAGTGCAAGAAAAAAGAAAATTATACAAGATACCGTGGGCAAGATGCACAGTGTTATACAGAATATAAAGCTTTGACAATTCCGCACTTGGGAAAAAAAAAGTTAGAATTAGTAAAAACAATTGATAAAAGGCCTGCTTTGGGGTTTAGTAAAAATCTCATAAAAACCTAATAAACCGCAAAAGCCTACTGGTGCTTGATAAGATCTGAAGAGCCGAATAAAAATTAATTCAATTCAAAATGATAGAAAAGACTAAGCATATATAAGCAAATAAGATCGCTGAGTATAACTAATCAAACTTGCCTGGAGAATGAGGGACGCTCGACTACTCAAGGGGCATACATAGTCCCTCTCCCTACCCCGCTCATCACAGCATGAGTTGAATAAGAACTAATCCGGTGTAGGATTGTCCTCAGAGATTGACCTCTCTATTCCCTGTATGCTCCATTAACTGGTAGTTCTAAATCCTCTGCTACATGTTTTTCAATAGTTTAGAGAAGTGCAGGTAATGGATGGCTCCAAAGTTTTTCAGAGGTACTGTTAACAACACCTGGCACCTGACATGCAACTCCAGAAATCCAGCAATCACATACAAATGGAAACAGGAGTGTATAGCAAATAGCTGACACTAGTAAATTTAAAGAACTATTTCTGCAAAGGTACGCATACACAGGAAGTGCCAAAAAGGATTAAAGCAGGTTCATAAAGTCAGCCTGTGTTATAGTCAGGAAATAGATGGTAAGCAATGATGGAACAGTGGCACAATCAGAGTGAAAGCATGTAGCAATTACTTAATGCGTGTAGTAAGAAATGAGTAAAGCATGCACCATGATATTTTGGTGTATTCATGTGTTAATTGCTAGGGGCTTGACTAGGGGCTTGGAGCTCACCCCAAACCGAAAAAGCTACAATCGGGCTAGCAAATAGAGCAGGAGATAGGAGCAGTCAAGCGAAAATAGTAATATGTGGCTGACGGAGCCGATGAGAGACAAAAGACTCTCCCTCGCCCTCCGGGGATTACCATTTGCTTTCTTTTTTCTTCTGTGCCTTGAGCTAATGCCTTGTGCCTTGCACCCCATGCTATCTTGTTATCGGGTAACAAAACCTTCTGTTTCCTTCCTTGCACTTCTGCTGCAGAGTTGAATCCAGGTGCAAACATCCACAAAGTGTAACAAACCCGCCCACACCACCAAACAGCCCCAAACAGTATGCTTATGTGCTGGGCTTTAGCCGCAAGGGCTAATGGCTGTTCCTTATGTGGGCCAGCTGGGAAAGCGCTACAAGCTGCTGGCCACTCCTCCACACTTCGGGATTCAGCCCCAAACAGCTGGCTTGCCTGCCAGACTTCCGCCGCAAGGCCGACTGGCTGCACCTTATGTGGGACAGCTGGGAAAGCGCTATGAGCTGCTGACCACTCTTCCACACTGCAGGATTCAGCCCCAAACAGTAGACTTTTTAGTCTCTAAGTCCCTCGCATGGAAAAGGAACATTAGGAGGTGCTAATTTATGATATCGCAACCAGGATTGGACATTTACATTTCTCTCCACCCCCCCAAGTCCAGCCCCTCTCTAAAGATTGGTTCAGGAGTCTACAACAGAAATATTGCAACTTCCCTTGGAAATTCACATTTAATTTCTTTCCATGTGCAGTTTTACCCAAAAACTCCCTAAACGGCAGGATGTTGTAATCTACCAATAAATGCCATGATATATAGATATTATTATATTCCCCTCCTCATGACGAATTGGGAGAGGTCCCTCTTGTTTTGGCAAGTGATTGCACACACATGCTACGGTTTCCACCCTTTATTTGAAAACTAACATAATTAGGAATGTGAAACGTCATAACCAGATCTCTAATTTAATAAGTCATTAGCTCCCCGAATATCAGGTTTCTACAATTTTTGGGGCAGCTAGAAACACCTTTTCACTTATAACATGAGTCCCAAAATGTGCATGTGGATGGAATTTGTGGCAACATAATCGCCTTGAAGGTTCCTTTAAAATGACACCAGCCACCAGTTTCTAACTATTATGATCTCAAAGTTATTGAATAAAAAGAAATGTTCAATGAAAGTCAATGGGCCTCATTCCGAGTACGGCGCTAACCAATGGCGCTATTAACGCCTTGGTTGACGCCGTACCCGGACCGGCAGCGCCTTGGTGGTTGGCGGAATTACCGCCCCATTCCAAGGTTGGCGGGGCGGTAATTCCCCAATCCCCATTTACCCTTCCCCATTCCCATTCTTGCCCCATAGGGCATAATGGGAGTGGGGAAGGCGTCAATTACGCCACCGTAAATTACGGTGGCGTAATTAGCATCAAGGTCCCTTAGCGCCATGGTATTTAACGCCTGCTAAAAGCAGGTGTTAAAAGCACCATGGCGCTAAGGGAACTCGGAGTATGGCGGTAAGGGATTACCGCCACCGCTCTCGTTAGCGGTGGCCGCTATCCCTTACCGCCATACTCGGAATGAGGCCCAATGACTATATATTTATACATATAAACAACAGTTTTGTTTGGTTCTTGGTCTCATTCCCTGAAACACTTGTGTATAGGCGCATTATAAATGCCATATCATATCATATCATATCAAACCATGTGGTCCAAGCAATGCGCAATAGACTGTTGGTTCAGGCTTGCAATAAAATGATTAATCACTTTGGTGGGGCACAAAAGCTATACTAAGGGAAACTCAAGGATTCTATCTTTCCTTATGGCATGCCATCCCCAGTGAAGTCAGGATTTTAATCCACAAATTGTCTTCCATTTAGGGTATTTTTCAAAATTCAGCTTCACTTGATTGCAACCTTTGTTCATACAGCCCACCAATAAATTCCAGTCACACTCTGACCAAATATTTCTGCTTGTGCTTCAAAAGTTCAAGGTAATTGTTCATCAACTGGGAAGGCCCGAGCAAAGCCATCAGTAGAGGAAGTTTGTTTTGAATCTCTGTGTTGCAGTCAGCCCCATTGTCCATTAGAAATGTAATTTCTGCTACTCCAGAGTCTTTCTTTTATTTTGCAAACAGTAATCTTTATTAGAACCCCGGCGAGAAACAATCAGAATGAAACAAGCATTCTGATTGGCTCTCGCCAGGTCCATACCCGGCCGGGAATCCCTCCGTCGGGATTCCACAGCCTTTTTCCCCGGCGGGGGCGTGGCAACCCCTCAGCCTATGGGGAGGCTCGAAGCAGGGCCTCCCCGCGGCTGAGAGGCTGCCTTCGCCCCCCGCCGGGGACTCGGGTAAGTATTTTTTTTTCTCCCTTCCCTCTCCTCCTGACCACCCGCCCCCCCCCCCCAACTTACCCTCTTGTTTCTGCATCCCCGGCGGGGGACGAGGGAAGTCTCCAGCCGTGTGGAGACTCGGAGCAGGGCTTTCCCCGCTCCGCGCCTCCACACGGCTTGGGCTTTCCTCGTCCCCTGCCAGGGACGCAGGTACGTTTATTTATTTATTTTTTTCCCCTCCCAACCCCACTTACCTTTTTCTTGATCCTTTTTTGGGAGCGGACGCGCTGGGAACACATGTGTTCCCAGCGCGTCCGCTCCCGATGACCGCCATGGAAAGGGAAAACGGACTCCGTTTTCCCTTTCCATGGCGGCGACCATTTTCTTCGCTGTTTCTTTTTTTCTGTCCCGAAACGCCGCATTTTGATGTTTGACAGTTTCAATGAAATTGCTGCATTTATCTTTCAGCCAACACTGTGCTTTTGATTTTCAAATCTTTCTAATGTTATCTGCAGAAGTACATATCTTTGGATTTGCTAGGCATCTTTAGCAAGATTGCAGTTTTATTGTTAGCTTTTTTCTTTGCCAGTGTGCCCTTCCTTCGGGTGCATGCATTTCACATAGGAGGCCTAACTTGGCCTTTCCTTTTGTGTGCTGGGGCTATCATTAAACACAACAATATGGAAGAACCTGCCTGTAGGGCCTATGCTGTAAAGAGGGAAAATCCGGGGAACAGATGTAGTGAAGGTAGGGCTCTAAAACAGTGCGCACAAGGCTGCCATGCTGAAGGTGGCCTGCACACCAAAAGTACAGCATGTTACTTTCCTCCATGATTGCATGCTTGGTGTGGCGCAGAGTCTCACTTATTGTTACGGCCGGGATGGCTTCATGAGGACTACCACCCTCTTTACCTATACCTTCCTGTGCAGCCCCTGTAGCAATATTAGCAAGATCAAGGCAGGCAACTGGGAGCTGTGACTTCTTGCTTCTAGGGAAGGGGTGACTCTGAAGTGAGGAGTGCTCTTTGGTGTCATGCACAGAGATTATATATACAGGATCTGGATTGTCATTGGTGTTACCTGTTTCTTGGCAATGCACGCTCCAGTTGCTGGGCGATTGCAGTAACACATAAATCAGAAGACTGTAACAGGCAGTCTTTTTTAATGTTTATATCAGAGGCCATGATGATTGGGTACTTAGTAAAGGTTAATATTATGAGGCTCCTGCTAAATAATGGCCACAATTATGAAAATAGAGAAAAGACTGACTAAGCAAAATTTCTTTCAGCTAGTGGTGGCCATTTAAGCAATAGAACCTGAGGATGGGGGACATTACCGGTCTGGTAATGCCCTGGGTATCAGGTACAAGCCAGAGGGCTTTACCATAAGCCCTGGGGCATTTCCAGACCAGTAATGCCCCCCTTCTAGGGTTCTATTTTTATTAGTATCCCAGCATGTTCTACCAGGGTACTAATAGCTTATTTTTCTCGAGTTGAGAAATGGCATGTAAACCGTTTCTCAACTCGAGAAAAACAATGCAAAAAACATGGCTGCCATGGATTGGGAAGAAGGGACTACATGTAGTCCCTTTTCCCTTTCCATTGGCGGCTATTCGTGTGGGGAAGATGCGCCAGGATCAATACTGTTCCCAGTGCCAGTGAGGGGCAGAGCAGCACAGTTAAGTGGGGTGGGGTTAGGGAGTGTAGAGGATATGTGGAAAAAGTGGGTGAGGGGGGAAGGGGCAGTGGACACAGGGAGCGTACTCACCTTCATTCCTGGTGAGGGAAGATGGTGGCCTACTGCTCTGAGGAGGCTCGGAGGCTCAGTGTTTTCCTGGTGTGGTAAAGACCCTGTTCTGATCCTCTTCATTCGCTGGGAGGCTGCCATCCCCCCTCGTGGGGTCCTAATATGGAGTAGGAAAATGTTTATATTCATGAACATAAACAATGGCAACAACAATACAATGCAGGACAAAAGTGGTAAAACACATCAAGGATCCAAGCAATACGGAACGAAATCAGGCTCTTAAAAGCAAACAAATACCTCCATCAACCTATTGCCACCCACTCATACAAAATTATGAACACTCTAATGGAGCTTTCACCAGGATGCCCTCTGCATTGCAGAGCTGCTGATTTGGACACCAGGGAATCCCTAGACCTCTGGTAAAGAGCTCAAAGCTCTATCTATTGATACCTAAAACGGACAAACTAATGATTAGGTTTTGCAGGCTCCTTCTTCAATTCGGTACTGGAAATCGGTAAAGTGCACACTCCAATTATAAAGAGGTCAAAATCAGGCCTTGCATATGTGCTAACAAATTACTGGTTAGTGAAAACCTTAACATCATTTTTGGTGTCTGAAAAAAAAATGGGGATGATGATCTAAAGATCACAAATATATGGTCATCAAATATGCTATCCGTTTTAATGATACAAAGGCAAATTACTGCATTGTACATGTTTTTTTCCTTAGCTGTCATGCAAAGCACCAGTCTGCTCCCCCTTGCTATACCAATGCCCAAATTATGGCTTAGATGGTACAAAACATACATAATTTTATAAGGTGCATAGGCAAACTACACACACACACACACACACAAGCACCCTATTGCCATCATAAGCTCAGGTATTACCAAAATCATGATCATAGATTTTATCCTACCTCTGTAGTACTCTACTTGAAATCAGTATGTTATGTTACTGTCTTTAACACCACTAACCTTAAATGTTAGTAGCAGCTAAAGCATATTTCCCCTCTCAGTTTATACTGTCTTTGTCTTGACCCATTTGGGGCATTTCTAGAGGGCAGTTCCAAGGATAAAACTTGTCTGTATTAAAACTCAACCTCTGCATAATGTTTCGATGCAGGGAGTTCATAAACCCCACTGTGTGGTGGCATTTGTGATCCTTTCATGGAAGGTCATTCCATCAATGCAAATTTTGTCAATAGCTCAGACTATCCAAAGCTTGGGGTATGAAGGTGATCTTAGAACCTACATTGCACAGCACTATTTTATGAACTTCAATTGAAGGCGTTACAGAAATACTCAAAATGGGTTTCCAGTGACTGAAGATTAAAGGTCATTTAAAGTATCTCTGTTCACATAGGGCAAGAGCAGCATAATTTGAGGTTTATTTGAGTTTTATTTTGCAACCAAAGAATCTTCTAAAGTTGTTACTATCCAAGATTTCTGTCTTCGATTTTCCTGGATTGTTCAATAGCAAGAACAATTTGCCAAAAAACAGCAGAACCTTGTAGTGACTCTTAAGTTGCAGGAAAATCACATAGTCTGGGCATTCTCTGTAGCCAACACTTCATAAGATAAGTCGAATAGCAAGATGATGGTGAGCATCCCTGCTGAGTAGCACTTTCAATCTTTAATACCGCTAGCGCACCTGGATTTGCTAAAGGAAGTCAAGACTGATCTTCATAGAATACGTAGTGAATGTCTGAGGATCACTTAGAACCTGATACTCCTAGGTAAATACCACTCCTTTAGTATGGGGTATCCAATCTGCAAAATTACTTGTACAGCAAACTGTTGCTCCCTAGCTAAGATTGTTCTATATAAACTCAAATTCCTAGGTTCCAATCCCTTCCCTTATTCAATGTTTATAGGCATTGACCCAGAGTGGGAGACTGCCCAAAGGTCAAAATGACACATCTGACCACTGATACTACTCTGTGATGCCTCAAACTTAGATGCCAACTAGCTGGGGTACCCAATGTTGCCCATGTCCTGATAGAGTGGTGTCTCATGTGCCCTGAAGGATGTTGCTCTTGGCCTCTTTTTGGCAAGTCTTGCTTCAGTTTAGAGGGCCACACATCACTATCCACACTGAAGATAAATTGTATGTAGCTAGCATACATCTAAGACATATGGAAAAAACATATAAGTGCTGCTGGATGGTATATGGAAAAGTAGTGGCAATAGCATCGATCCATGTGGTACTCCACAGAGTAGCTTTTTTCCAAAAGGTTTGAAATCAGGCCAAATGCTGCAGATTGTTCCTTATCACTGAGAGAGACGAAAGGTCAAATATCTTAAAGGTACCATTCTCTCTCTTCTATGTTGAGGCCAGCTCAGAAGGATGCGTCATCGTAGGTTGACAATTTCAGCAGTAAAGTCCTATCCCCCACTATCATCCACCACCTATATCGCTAGAAGCTAAGTATTTCTCCTAGGTTGGAGGTGATTTGCTGGTGGTGTAAAAGTCAATTTGTAGTAAGAAACATCCTGTAGTAGCTCTTTCTAGCTGGTTCACTGGAAATTAAATCCGGGAGATGGGGCAAAGGTTGCTTGGACAAGTACTGTTCAATGATACCTTCTGAAATAAAAGCTCTCATTTGTGTAAAAATATGAATGACCTTTTTACCATAGAATACTTTTGACTTGTTCATTTTCTCAACCTCGTACACGGTGGATAGCAGATCAATAAATCACCCTTAAAGATAATTTCACCAGGTTCAAAGCAGAGAAGATTTGATCAGTGGAAACAGATGTTAATGCATATTTAGTTTCTCATATACTGTAGTTTCTTTGAACAATTACTGCTTGTCTTATGTATGGTAGATGAGATGTCTTTTACTCTCTTGATTCTTCATCATTAAGTGCATTCTTCAACCTGTTTTGTCTTGCACCCTTACCTCTTCAAAGATTTGCTGTTCAGTTATAGAACAAGAGTTATTGAATATGAAGGAGTCGTGCTCTAAATAAATAAATGTTGCCTTCGTAGCTTAATATCCTTTTTGAATTCAACATTACTATTAGTAGTGTTGAAATAATTGTTAGGAAGTTTGGACAATAATTTTTGCTCATTAGGATTTCTTGATTATCTGACAGTAATGATGACTTTTCTAGAAGGGCCCGGAGAGGATAACTTAGTCAACTTTGCACGTGACTATGCCTGCTCCAGTGCACTTATTTAAGGTAAGCCTTTTCATCAATGGCTCACAAGGACGTTAAAATTCTTACGTATGGCGACAGAGGCACATTTCTCCATCTCACATCTATAGCACTAAGAAAATGCCCCCAATATGAGGGTTCATAAGGTATTGCAGACGTTGTCTGTGTCTATTGAGTAGGAGCATGTGTGTTTTTGGTGGATATTTCTCAACTCCACAGTCTTCCATGTGCATGGGGAGATGCTCCTCCTTCAGCAGTGTAAATTGTCCTTCAGACCAAGTGTGGCCCATAAGCTTGGGTCATTGAGATGGGCTTAAGAGTGTCCTGTTGACCTTTTGGTCCCACCAGCTGGCACAGTTTACTCCCCATCCTGACACCTGCCAAATCAGTGCAGCGGTACGATGCCAGCTGCATCTAGGGCTGGGCTATCTGCTTCTGCACTGGTGACATATAATGGGGGACTGAAAGGTGAGGGCCCTTATTCACTCAGCGACCAAGTGTCAACCAAAACTAAACCCCCGTGACTGTGTTTGTGATGCTGGAGAACTCACACAAATTCACAAGAACTGTATTTATGTGCCTACGCCTTGGCTAAAAAAGTGCATTACATTTGTATTACATTTGCATTCCTCCTTGTGTAATAATATGTTTTAAATGTTAAATAGGTTCATTACATGCCAAATGATGTCTTCAGGCTATACAATATATATATATACAATACAATACATTTAAAATTATTTGCTTAGGCGATCATGACATATTACAGACAATGCCACATGGCAATTGTGGTAATATTTCCAACAAATGTACATATAGTGTATAGAAAAACTGAACAGTGTTTATTGGAAAGTTTTCAATGAATCACAACCACTGATCTTGCTCTGGGAAACCCTCAAATATATTGTTTTGTAGTATGAAGAAGGGAAAAATGATTTATCTCTAGCGTAAATACATTATTATATCTCTGGAGTGAAAACATTAACCGAAGCCATATCTGGATACATAAAATCCATCCTAAAGACTGTGGTGATGAACACACAGAGTTTTGTACAGAACACACCACAATTACCCAGTAAGATTCAAGAGATAGATTATGTACCACCAGCTGCACTCCTGGCCACACTGGATGTCATTGCACTTTATTCCAACATTTGACATGAAGATGCAATTGCAGCATGCCAGAAATTCTTGAAAAAATGTGAACACCAAGATAGAAACCACAACCACAGCTATTGCGGATCTCATGAGATTTATACTCAAGCACAACAATTTCTGCTTCAATGGAAGACACTTCCTACAAAAGAACGGAACGTCCATGGGAACAAAAATGGACCATCGGTATGCAAACCTTTCCACGGCACATCTCGAACAGATGTTCTTACAATACCAATCCTTGAAACCACTAACATACCTGCACTACATTGATGAAATCTTCTTAATTTGGACAGAAGGTGAAGATTATCTTAAACAACTATGTGAATCTTTTTTTTTTTTTTTTATTTTTTATTTATTGTATATTGGTTTGAAAAAACCTTTACAAATTTTCATTATCAAAACATAAAATTGTACAAAAATACATTTTATCATTTTTCACCTCCATTTTAAAACATCATTTTACACATATAATAAGCATTTTGCACCCGACAACTAAAAGGACTCACATACAAGTCTTCAATTCTTTTCTTTCTGCTAAAAAAAAAAAAAAAAAAAATTACAGTAATTAAGATTCTTTGATTTTTCCTCATCCATAATTGGAGACCTCAACTGTACATAATTCCCTTTTCCATCTAACTACATACATTTGGTCATTTTTCCCAGGGATATATCCGTGTGACCACCCATGACAGATTTCCATCCTTCTATGTAACTTTGCATACATTTGCCAAAAACGCTATCACCCTTATTTTTAGTATGATATTACGACCATGTAGCATTTCAAACCAGATTTGCTCTCTAAATACACATGAGGTGTCCGTGACAAATTCGGCAAAGTAGGCAAGTCTTTCATTCTTTAGCATGGTACAGCCTAACAGCAATGTGACAAAGATTCAGGAAGATCTTCAGACTTGCAGAATCTACATACTTTCAAATTCTGTGGGATCAATTTTCTTATTGCACATATTTCATTGGTATTCATTACATTAATTCTGAATCTCATAATACTGTATCTCAAATTCCGTGAAGGACATTTTACTAGGTATTGCTCAGGTATTGGGAACCATTTCCAGACCGATAGTACTTGCGCATACAGTTTTGAGTTTATTATTACGGAATTATTCGCAACCCAATCGAAGGCTTTGATCATTGTTTTGATTTTATCAGGTCTTTCTAAGAGGACATTCAATGTAACACCCATATTTCTCAGGATCTTTTCCACCTCTGCCTTCAAGTTAGACATATATGTCCCCGTATCATTCCTACAAACTTGGTATATGGAATTCTGTTTGGCAAGAACACATTTTCTATAAATCATCGCTTTTTTGCAATCCATGCAGCATTTTAATGAATTAAAACCAAACTCATATCTTATTAACTCCATCGGTATACATTTTGGCAGAAAAAATAGTAGCTTTTTCCAAATTCTTGATTCAAAACTTTTTAGCTGTAAAGCTTCTTTCTCTGGGTAGAATTCAAGACCATAAGACAGTCTTGGTACCACCTTCATTAGGTAGAAATCTCTACAGGCATTCATCGAAAATTTACCATACTTGCTTTCAATAACTCTCATTTGGTTTGCCGCATCAGTGGTTTTTGCTTCCAAACATTGTTTCACAAAACTATATGACATATTACTAATAAAAGAATAACCCAAGTACTTGAATGCATTCTGTAGGGGGACTGCGATACCCTCAACATACCAAACCGGATTTGCACATTTCTTTTTACTTTCACCTAGGTTAATTACCACTGTTTTCAGCGGATTAATTTTCAATTTCAGATCACTTATAAATCTAACAAAAACATCAATAAGCCTCTGCAGACCAATTTTAGTTCTGTCAAAAAGAATGAAATCATCCGCATAAGCCAACCATTTAATCTCAATTCCACCAACCCTGGGGGATAATAGGCCCGCAGGGTCCAGTCTAGCATTCGCTCCAGAGACGTATAGGTTAAATAAGATTGCTGCCAATGCGCAGCCTTGTTTCAAACCATTCTTTGCATGAATTTCCTTAGACATCAGTCCATCATTATTAAGTCGCACCTTTAGAGTTGTGTTTGAATACAGGTGAATAATCATGGAAAGTAAGCCGCCCTCTATGTTTAACCTTGCCAATTTCTGCCATAAAAGAAGCCTATCCACCGTATCAAATGCAGCCGAAAGGTCCATTGAGGCAGCATAAATTGGTCCATTCCCCTTTTTGGATCTTTGATTCTGCATAATTGTAAGTACTAAGCCCCCAGCATCAGTTCCTAAGTTTTTACGAAAACCCATCTGTCTGATGTCTAGTATATCTTTTTCTTCCATCCATTTTAATAGACTCTCTAGAATTATGGCCTCTAAATATAGAGACAATATATAATTGTCTCTATATTTAATAAAGATATTGGTCTGTAATTAGTCGTACTCTGTCTGTTCCCTTTTTGTTCCCTTTTTTATAGATCAGGATTACATAAGAAACTTTCCAGGAAACTGGCATAGTTTGCGTCTCAATTACATTTTTAAATAGTATGTGGAGTATTTTCGCCCACATCCTTTCATTCTGCTTTATCACCGCCATGGACAAATTATTGGGTCCCGGGGTGCCGGAGGCTTTCATTTTCTTTATTATGGATAATATTTTCCACAGAGACTTCAAGGGACCATTGACAGGTCGTCTTTTCAAACATATAATCCTCATTACCCGAGCGAGCATACAACTTCTCAAAGTGTTCACACCATACCTTTTCACTGATTGGATTAGTGTTTAATTGGGTTTGAGTGATCTCAATACTATTGATGATGGCCCAATAATTTCGCGAGTTGCTTTCCTTCATTGCATTCAACATTTTTTCACCATCCTTCTGTACTAAGTAGGCTTGATGATGCAGCCTCCAGTTCCTATAGGCTTGACGTCTCCGTCTACATTGCTCCCTTACATCCTCAACAGGTAATTTTTGTTTTTTTATGACACGGAGATCTTTGTTCAACCTTGCCCTTTGCATCTTAATCTCAAGATCAAAGGCGTGCCTATGATTTTTATCTTTTAGCGCTGTTCTGGCTGTTGGTTGCTCCACCTTGGCCATGATTGTACCCAAGAGCTCACTAAATTTGTCACCCGAGTATTGTGTCTTTTTTACCTCCATATACATTTCTCAAAATCATGCATCATCATAGCATTAAATTTCGCTGTTTTTTTCATGTTCCACTTAATTCTCGAACCTCTGACATTCACAGTTGTTTGGGCACAATATGCTTTGGTAAGGTTATTTTGTTTCTTTATATTTATGTTCATTGATAACATTGCATGATCACTTTCTAAATTGTCTTCCACATGCATACTGGTCCTATTTCCAATTAGATGTTCGCTTGCGAAAATGAAATCAATAATTGAGGAAAGTCCACGCGCCTTCCAAGTGGGTTTGTCATTGAACAACCGTATCAGCCCCCATGAGTTTGCAAAGTTACACCATAGGGCTCCTCTCTTTAGTTTATTATCTAGTCGCCTTCTTTGGTTGCAACACCCACTTAATCTTGCTGCTCTTTCGCTACTTGTTACATCGCAATCCGCATTTAAATCGCCTGCTAGAATTATCAAACCATTTGGGGTAGCCACTATCCATTCATCTAGCAGTACATTCAGGTCGTACAACAATTTTTCAAGCATACGATCATCATTTTCCACATCATTCCAATAGATATTAATGATCATAAGGTGAATAATGTTCTCTTTAGTTAGGATTTTAAAATTAGCCATTAGGCATGACTCATGTACATGCGTCTCTTTTATCAAAGATATATCTGGGTCATTACGGTACGCAAGCGCCATGCCACCCTTCGGGCGACCTCTCGTGCCCTTCGTGCCAGGCAAACAGAGGACAACAAATCCGTCCCAGAGAAGTGAACCACATGCCCAAGTTTCCTGTAACAAAACAAAGTCAAATTTCTCTAAATTCATACATACTTTTTTGTTTTGTACCAGGTGTGTGTGTCCTCTAGAATTCCAGGATATCAATTTAAAAAAGCTGTCATCGCTAAAGGGATTTACCCAATCCCTTTAGTTGTTCCAAAGTATCTCTAAGAGAGTTCGCCATCAGTCTCCATTCATCCATTTCACTTAGGGTTAAGTGCTCACCTCCTGCTTGATTCGCCGCCCTATATTTCTCTCTTGTATTATTATTTCGGGGGTATTGCTCCACATATCTCACACGTGTATTCTCACCATGATCAACATATTCATACGTATCAAACCCCCTCTTTTGCAGGGCCCCGGCTTCCTTGAGTATAAGAGCTCGCACCATGGGCGAAGTGATCACTAAACGCACAAAATCCATCCTATGAGGATCAATGAAGTCCACTAGCTGAATATCGCATGAGGATACAAGAGTTAATTCTGGTATCTCTCTAAACAAATTCAAGATATAAGATCTATTTAAGATGGGATGATATCCATCATCAAACACATAATATACAATCAAACTTGGTTCACTAGATTCTTCAGGCCGTCTCACTTTATCATCTAGATTACCATTCAGATTTTTCCTATTTGCATAATTATCATATGCCATGTCCTGCATTCGATAATGGTGCACCTCGCGCTCCCTAGTAGCGTCTTCATGAGGAGAACTGGTCGCCTCCTGTATACTCACTTCAAGCCTAGGTTTTCCCCAGGACTCTTTACTCGGTTCATTATTTCTATTGTTAAGCGACATATCATTTCCAGTGATTGCATTTTCTAAAGCAGGCAGTCTTCCTGCTTTATTTGACAAAATTTCCTGAATTATTTCTCTCACACTTGAAACAGTCAAGGGCTGTTCTTTTTCCTCTGTGTCCTCTTTTTTAGATTGTACGATGTCACTCATTGACCTTATTTCTGGTACAGGCATTCGTGCTGGGCTATCTCTCCTCTTCTCTGCAGGGATTCGTTTGTCTTGAACCCCTTTATTTGTGCACGTCTGCTCTATAGGCAAGAATTCGTTACTAATTCTCTCAAGACTTCTCGCTTCCATAGATCTATCTCTTTGAGCACCCTTAAGCTCGTCATGTGTTGTTCTTAAGCTACTAGCATTCTCGACAATTTCCATTGACTTATCGTTCCCGTTCGGCTCGCTGAAGGGTGTCTTTGTACGCATCCGAGCATCCGGGTTCTTGAATAAATCAAAGATATCCAGCATGCCCAGTTCTAAATTTTTCAAGTTAGTATCAATTCTATCAGTGACTATTTTATTTTTCATAGCATCTGATAAGTTGTTGACCGCATCAGAGTAGCTTGACACCTTTGGCTCATTAATAAGCTCTGTGTCAAGGATCGAAATCAAACTGGGATCAGTGATTGAGCCATTGCCAGAGCTCGGTTGGGCATTGTTCCCCTCAGGCTTATTGTTCGTAGAGTTTATACAGGTGATTCCTAACTTCGACCCTTTTCTCTTAAGCTTATCAGCGTCCATACATGCATCAACCCCATCCTTTGGCTGTCCTGTAGCTGAGTTCCCTCCCAGTGCTGAATCAGGGTTACGTGTCTCAATATCACTCAAGGACTTTAAGGCAGATGCATTCATGGCCTTTAGAGCACGAGCCTGTTTTTGTCTATTTTTTTTCATTTTTTTTTTAGAGATCCTGACATTAAATATATCCGCCACTCTGATAGGAGCATTGGCGGCAGCAGGAATATGCAAATCTCCCGTCAAGCTATCCTTCTTCCTAGTATTGTGCACCTCGATAACACTCTGTTCAATGTCTCCCGATTCTGAACTAGGGAGAATCAAGTGTAACTCATCCGCGTCCTGATCCCCATTGTTCAGTGTATTAGGTGTAGTATTGAGTGCGCCTTCTCCTGACATTAATTTCCATTTTTTCATATTTTCAGCTAGCATTTCCGGGATAGCTGTCAAGGCAAGCAGGATTTCTTTTAGAGTATGAGTCTGCGACTTCATTTCTTTTAGTATGAGATCCTGAATCTCATCCTTTCTCTCTGATCTCGGAGATCGACTGGGCTCACTTAGAGCTTCCTCTACATTCCCTATGTTCCGTACTTCATTCGAACATTGTGTAGATGAATCAAAGTGTTCAGATAAACCCAGTAGCGTTATTTCACCAGAGGTAAATATGTGAGGTGTGTCAATAAATGAGACAGTATCCAGTCTCTGCTCTTCATTGAACAGGGACTGAGAGGAGACAGGGATCACATCATTCAGATTTTCAGCAATTAATCTGTCGGATTCATTTTGGGCACATTCAATTAGATCCTCATCCGAATCGGAGGGTAATGGAAGAGCTATTGCAATAGCATGCGCCATGCTCATACGGCGCGTTTTGATTATATTCATTGCTATAGCTGGGTCTCTTTTACCCCTGGCAAACTTCCTTTTCATTACTAATCTTATGATCTGTGTCGAAAAAACCGTACCTTCAGTCAAGCATACACACGTGATTACCTTCGCGTACCTTACTCAGATCGACTTCTTTCCCTCCAATAGATGTTTTACCTTTGTCAACTGTCTGCCCTGTTGTTAAGTCTTCGTACAGGCCTTCGATTATATAATTCAGCACACACACGTATGCACAACTGCACACCGCACAACGCAGCAAACAGCCAACAGCCGTATTTCGGGTACTTCCCAGGTGCGCGCGCAGGTGCGCAGTGCCCAGCGTATTTGACGCTACGAGTGGGCGGGGTCAGGGCGTGATTGCAAAAGAAATGGCCAATCAGAACATCTGAAAGAGGAGAGGCAAAGCATCAGAAACAAACACACCTCATCCTCTTCATTATTATTCAGAACTGTTATAACAGATAGCTTTTAGCTATTAAAGTTTAGCTATTAAAGTTTAAACGTCATGCACCTCAGAGTCAGGCAACTTCCGTGTTGCCTTTATGTACGTCCTGACCGCTTCTTCTACGAGGAATTTTGACGCCGCGAAGAACGGCGCCTCAGTGGCGTTCTTAATCCAGCGGTCCGAGCTGTCCCAGCGTTCCCAGCCAACAGCCGTATTTCGGGTACTTCCCAGGTGCGCGCGCAGGTGCGCAGTGCCCAGCGTATTTGACGCTACGAGTGGGCGGGGTCAGGGCGTGATTGCAAAAGAAATGGCCAATCAGAACATCTCAGAGTCAGGCAACTTCCGTGTTGCCTTTATGTACGTCCTGACCGCTTCTTCTACGAGGAATTTTGACGCCGCGAAGAACGGCGCCTCAGTGGCGTTCTTAATCCAGCGGTCCGAGCTGTCCCAGCGTTCCCAGCCAACAGCCGTACTTCGGGTACTTCCCAGGTGCGCCATTTATGTGAATCACTAAATGGCTTCCAGCGATGCATTACGTTCACCATGGAATACTCCAAGAAAAGCATTCACTTCCTGGATACAACCATCTTGGTTGGCAGAAACAGCCATCTAGAAACCGCTGTATACAAGAAATCCACTGACAGGAATGAATACCTGCACAGAGCAAGGTTCCACCCAAGCCACAAAAAACAGTCCATTGTCTACAGCCAGACCGTCCCATCCCATCCCATACCAATGCATATGCTCCAACAGGAAAAACAAGGGACAGTCAACTTGCCACACTCTGCACATCCTTCTTGCAAAATGGTCACTCAGCCAGACAAATTGACATGGAATTTGACCATGCTTTGAAAATACTCAGAGACACAAGACAGACAGAACAAACACCTTTGGTTGTCACCAACCACCTGGCAGTAACCCAACTTAATAGGATTGTTACGGTCCTACAACCAATTTTCAACAGGGATGATGAACTAAATGACATTAGGCCTCATTACAACTCTGGTGGTAGCTGTGCCGGTAAAACCGGAGTTGCATTTTTTCCAGCACCCCGAAAGGCCAAGAACTGGGTCATGCCGAGTTCGGTAGACCCGGTAATTGCCCATTTGCGGGTGCCAGAAACAAGGGACTCCCCATCCCCATTCAGCCCTGTAGGGCTGAATGGTAGTAGGGGCGTTGGATGCCCTGCCGCACTCAGAGTGCTGCCGGTGCATCCGAAGTGCTGTGCTCGAGGGTGCCGGTCAACCCGCCTGGAAAAACCTGGCGGGCTGACCGGCACGCACGAGCATAGCTTGTAGCATGGCAGTCCGGGAACTACAGTACCGGCATGCTTACCGGTACCGTAGTTCCAGGACTGCCATGCTTGTAATAAGGCTTCTTGTCAAAGAAGCTCCACTAATTGCATACAAGCAACCAAGAAACCTAGGGCAGTCTTTGATCAGGAGTACATTTCCACTAGATCAAGAACAAGGAAGATCTGGAACAGACCCTTGCAACATCAGGAGATGCAAAACATGCCAACAAAGAGCTGCCTGAAAAGGAGAACCTACATAGATAAACCATCTCAAACCATAAAACAGAAATACTTGTGAGTCGACACTTCACACGGGATGGGCATTCATTGAAGGATCTATCAGTGATGGTTTTAAAAGGTCGCCTCTCAAATACCACCCACAGAAGGATGTGGGAGCTTAAGTACCAGAAGATGCTTAACCTAAAAGATGGCGGTCTTAACATCGATATTGGATTCATGATGCACTATGGCCAACTTTGAGCCCAACTTTGAGCCCAGGTCGAGCAGTGCAATCACATCAACAAAGTCAGAAGAGTCCCCTTCAGCACCATACCAATTCTCACAAACAGACACCTGACACTCTTGTTTTAGATCCCTAATGTATGATGGCCATAGGACACCTACAACAGAAATATTGGGTGTCAAAGCTCAAATATTTGGCGCCAATTACGGAGCATGAGACAAGCTGAGATAACAGTGCACACTGCACTGTCGAGAAATTGGTAACTTCCTTTTCATTTGCCACACTGTAAGTATGTCAAAACCCAGTCAAGTGCTATATGTCCAATGTATAACAAAATAATGTTTTCCATCATGTTCAACCTGTGATTTACAAAATATATGTGTAGAGTGTGCTCGCATCCATTAGGCTCATGTGCAACACACCTAATAGCATTTGAGACAGTAGGGACACCGGACATTCACCGGGTCCTCCCTCCTTTCATCAGACATCCCTAGCAACTGAAGGGATAGGTACTGCCCACCATGGGGGTAGTGTTTATTCACATAGACCAACACACCGCCCACCAAATAGCCGAGGGCCCACATGCATCCGTGATCCAGATCCAGTACACTCATTGAGTAACTAGCCCTAGTACAGCGACGCACTGGGCGCAGCCACCCTGGACAGTGACACTACACGCGCACGCATGCCCCACTGATCCCAGATCGCAGAGACACTACCTACACGTCCGCTTATAGTCAACGCGTCTGCGCGGAATCACAGCAACCGCTCCAGACACTACCAGGCACAGAGACAAGCAGACGCAGGTAAGCTGCTCTTCAGCGATCCCCAGGCCACTCGGCAATAACACGTGATCGGCCCCGGTGAGTACTCACAAATCTTTCAAGTAGCAGCCTGACACGGTGCACAGCGACACACACCTTTTTCACGAAGCTACTGAGCACGGAATAAACTTTCCCTGATGCTAGTCGTAGATCACAATCGTGGCCGGCACGGTGTTCTCTGGAAATTACCGACAGTATTATTCATGAGTCTTACAGGATGATCACAAACAGTTCACCACTGCCCCCACCATTAATGGTCCCGCACGCACGTAATAGTCTAGTGTCCATGGGCATTGTGACAACACCATCTGATAATCACTTATCCTCTTCCGCAGCTCCCTAGCGGACGACCAGATCTGATTCATATAGGATCCAATAATTGCAGGTGCACAGAAGGCGCCAGCAGCAAAGAACTTGAAAGGTCTTCAATACGCCTGTGACACTGGTAAGTAATGGCTCAGGCAGGATCAAATACAGCATATTTTGCAGGCACTACAGTCCCTGGAGAGATATACCCACTTCCTAATTTTAAATTTTTAACCCTCTTACCTCTTGATGTTCCACATTGGGGCACTTCAGTGACAACGACAGCCCACCTCAACAGTCCTGAAGACGGCACTAGAACACCAGCCACCCACTAAGTGCCAGAAACAACATTTAGTGTCGACTGGATAGATGTGAGGTCGTCATGACCACAATCTAAGTCACCTGTTGTGTACTAACCCACACTGTGCAAAAAAACGAAATGCAAAAAATCAATGTATGAGGTTTGTGTAAGATGCCTTAAATATTGTGTATCCCCGGAAACTACCGGCAGGAAAAAGGCTATGATTTTAGCCGTATGATGCTATTTTTTAACCATATGAAAATAAATATTTGCTAAAAGTGCTACATTCAAATTGGGTAATCTCTTGTGTACAGACCACATGTTGTGATTTGTAAATACGTATGCTGGATCCACACCGGGCAAGTGTCAGACAGGTGGGGTAGCCTATGTCCTCCCTTACCTCACACTGTAAGCAAGCCAGGAAAGCATTGTGAAGCTTCAGGCATAGTGAGGTAACATTTTAGACTGCATAATTTAAACATTTGAGCACATTTTTGTAGTGCCAAATTATATACCAGACAGGAACCCTTAGCTGCTACACTGGAATCACTAAAATGCCATTATGCTAATTAGAGGTTGCAAAACCTCTTTTAAACTCTGTGATTAAAATGCAAACTGACCCCATTTACCAGTTATGTGTTTACAAACCTCTTACCTCAATACACCTTTTAAAATAACATCAGTAATTTTAGGAAACTAGCAGGTACCACCTTAAGACTGCTTGAACCCAACTTAATGGTTCCACGTGAAAAGAATCAGTGTTTTCTCCTTTTGTCTGTTAAATACAATTCTTTGAATGTGTACTGTTTTCAATTCCTCGTGTCTCCTACTTGCAGGAGTATTTATAGCCTTTTAGATAAGAAGGCAATTCCAGGGCCACATTCCTTTGATTCTGTTCCTCCAGTTCCTTTTTTTCATTTAGCTGTGGCTTTCCTTCACAAATCATTTTACTCTGCAACATCTGATGAAGAGATCTCTGGGACATTTGTAAGCTAACGTTTTGTTCCATCTTCTGCATAGATTTTTCAGTTAGTCCAATAAAAGATATCAACATCTGCAACATGTGTGATTTTAAAACTGGACTAACTCAGTGTCTAACTTTTCTTTGCAGAAAAATTATTTATAATTCAGCTTGGTCCCACCCCATTAAGGTCGTACAGCCCAAACTCCTAGGGCTGGAGTTGCCACATGCAACCCAACACAAGTTTTCAAGTTTTGGCCTATTTGGGTTCCATCAGTAAGGTGTAGCTTATTAGTCTGATCACAGCAAGCTCGGTACCACCATCTGCACATAGGGTGAATTTATAAGAGAGCAACTCCCAATTTCCCAATGCATGGTGGTCCATGTAGTCTTTTACTTTCACAAACCATGTGTAGACTGCACCCAAGAGGTGAAGTCCTGATTAACAGCACGTAAGTATTTTAATCCATGTATCCCCTTTCTCTAACCATGCTAGACTATGCCCAGGTTGTAGAATCCTAATGAACCACATCTGGCCCATTGATTCCACCTCTGTTCCTACTAGGATTTACCTATTTAAACCAAGTGAGCCACAAAGTCAGTGGCTCACACCAGTGGTTCCTTCTGCAACCTTTGTCACCCTGATCCGGGCTTCCCATGAAACTTCTGCGTAGTCCAGGGAAAGGGTACAATTAGGCATAGATTGCAGTGCCAATCCACATTTGTGTATGCAAACCTAATTGGTACATTAAGCTATATTACAGCAAGCAGCATACCATGTACTTACAGTTACATAGTAGAGGAAAGAAGGCGGTTAAGGTGGGAGAGGAGATTATTGGAAGGCTGAGTCAAGCAAGAGGGTGCTCATTTTATGGTGGAAATAGTGCTAGGATGGCTCATTCCTGATTTCCAGTGGGAGATGGTCCAGTGTTTGGCAAGAAGCACAGCAAGAGAATGACTGCCATGTTGATTTCTGCAGAACATAGGAGTGCAAAGGAAGTTTAAGGATGGTGATCGCAGGTTCCTGGCGGGGATGTGTCTCTTGATGCAAAATAGTGTGGTGGTCCTTTGTTCACTAAGCTCCCTTGGAAGTGAGTCTGTATTTTTAGATAATTCTGTATTCACATGTTTGCCATTTCAGGGATGTCATGGTGGATGAGGCTGAGTCTCAGTGTTTGAGAGAGACAATGAGTCTGGCTGCCTTGTTCCGGAGGAGTTTTATCTGTTGGATGGATTCCTTTGTTAGGGCCAAGTGAACAGTGTTGCAATAGTCTAGTGTAACTAGAACGGCCTCTTGAGAAACAATGTTGTTGTCTGGTATGCTAAGAGAACATTTTATTAATCGTGTAAAGCTGGACATTAATTGTGTGTGTTGTCTGGTTTAATTGAGGGATAAAGGGCAGGTTTCTGTCAAACAATCTTCTTAATTTTGTGATTGCAGTGAATAGGAAGCATGGAAAGGCCAGGAGTTGGGCCAGTTGAAAGGAAGGTAGTAAGGATAAGGATGACCAACGCCGATGATTTCAGTTTAGGGTGGTGTGAGGCAAAGGTTATTGTCTATGGCCCAGTCCTTAATTTTATACAAGGAATGATGGAATCAATTAATTTACAGTGCTTCTGACTGGTGTCAACAGTAAGATGTGGAAATATTCCACAGCAATCTAGAAGTGATTCGTGAAAGAGTTTATCGGATTCACCAAAGGGCTCAAATACATGTTTAACAGCTGCAGGAGGATTATGGATCAATGGGGAACTCCGAAACAAAGTTGGAGAGTAGCTGATGAGTACATGTCAAATTTGACTCGACATGTCATTTATTAGAGGCAGCTCTGATACAATTGAATGCAGTGCCTTCTAAGCCTATAGTACTGTAATGTCTATTATTGAGGATGTCATCATTAGTGGTGTGAAATCCAAGTGAAATATCAAGGAGAATAAGTGCAGTGTTTGCGTTCTTGTGGAGAGCTTCCAAGATCTTTTCTCTCATGGAGATGAGACTGCTTTCAGTGCTATTTAGCAGTTACAAGCCAGAATGTCACAGAGAAGATTGTTGGATTCACAGTGAAACTTCATCTCTGAAGAAGTGATTTTTTTCCAAGATCTTTTCCAGGAAGGGAATGTTAGAGATGGGTGGATAGTTTTCTGGAACTTCAGGATCTGCTGAAGTCTTTTTGTAGAGCAGTAGGATGTTAGCAGATTTGAACAGGGTTGGCACAAGTTCCCTGGTGATGGAAGCATTGCAAATGCCAGCGATTGGTTCAGCCAGAAGATGCATGACTGCTTCCATGAAAGAAACAGAACACGGATGACAATGATCTGCAGCAGATGGAGGTTTTTAGCAGTAGTTAGGACCTGGCCAGTAGGGGTGGGGAGTTAAGTGCTGGAAGGAGCAAACGGTGGGAAGGACAGGGGTGAACAGAAGGGAAAGAAATTGTTGCTGTTTGACTGAAATGTGGATTTAGTTGACCTTTCCTTGCAAGACAGAAGAAAGGTTGGTAGCTTATTCATCAGATGGGGGCAGGAAGGAATGGGTCTGGCCATGGTAGCTAGTTTGATGTAGGTCTTGAAGACCTTCAAAACGTTTGCCTGCTTCCGGTTGTATCCAGCTCCTCTTTATACACCTTGCCTTTTCTGCTTGTGTGTAGCTCCTGTGCACATTGTGTTTCTGTCCTGCTGTATACAGCTCCCCTGTAGAACCCTGGATTAATAATGCTTATGTTACACTCCTAGTTTTCTTTCCAATTCCATAGCTTGTTTTGTGGGTCGATGTTTTCTGTTTTCTCACAATTCCAGTGTGATCTATTCCTTTCATGAATCGAGCATAGCTTCTCTGATCACTATGTGCCAGTTAGTACTAGTTCCAGCTTCTGTCCTGGCAATTTGTCTGTTTTCCGAGTATGTTTCTTGTTTAGACTCCATTGTTCCTTTTTTGTTCTTGTCTCTTTAGTCTTTCCTGAGACTTTCACTCTGCAAGATTCAGCCCTTGGTCTCTGTGAGTCTTCTTAATCACCTCTATTTTCCAACTTATGTGTCTTAGGTCCAGTTGAGTAATTCCATTCCAGTTCTATAGCCCTTTAATACTTTTGCATATTTCTTGCCTTCCTTTGATTGGGTTTTATGTGTGTGTTAGTTAATACATTGCGAGAGTGTTGAGTTATTCCGCTTGAAGCATGCCAGTTAGTTCAGATTCTGTATAGCTCATTCTGTATAGCGCCTCTCAGAAAGAGAATATGTTTGCCCTCATTTCCCACCAAGGGGCTGGGTAACTGTGTATGAGTAAATGAATGCACTTCATCTACTGATCTCCCCCAAGACTCCAGACAGGTCATGCTCATGGATGAAAACATGATTTACTCAATAGTGGTTTATCTGCTGTGCTCTAACTGTGATTCATTCAGCCCACTTCCCTTTCCCCACTCTGCACTTGCCTTTTCCATCTGTTCTAGCTGTACTGCTTTGTACTCCAGCCAGTCTCTGTCCAATACACCCTTGTGCTCCAGTCAAGCTCTTAACTCAACCTATCTTGCAAGTAGTGTCATGCCATTGCCAGTCTCCCACATTGGTACATATTCCTCATAGTTGTGTATAGGCTAAATAAGCTCTCTGCCCAAATTCCCACTTACTTGCAGAGTCTCAGCTCTGCCCGAAAGCCATCTCTGACACGGGTTTAACAGGTGGTCTTCATAGACGTGACAAGCAATCACTTTTTCTGGGTGCATTAAAAATCAGGTTCACCATTCTGATTTGAAATTATTTCACATTTTATTACTTGCTCTTGGGGGAATCATAGGAGTATTGTCAATAGTTTTAATATTTAAACTAGACTTGTATTCCTTATAATGGGTATCTGGGTAAGTAAGGTAACATTCCCTCGGTTGCTAGATCTCTTTAACAAACCTATCATCTAAGAGGGTTCAGTTCACAATTGAAGTTTTTGCGTACCACTGGATTTCCCTTCAATCAACATGTTATCTTTACAATGCAAACTTTGTAGGCAATACAATTGTCTAAAGGGATTTAGATTACAAAATAGTTTTTGTGTATTACTAGGTTTAGCAGGCCGAGCATCTTTAGTGTGATTTTTCGACACTGCAGAATGTTTTTGTCAGGTCTCCCCTTGGTTAACCAAGACTTTTAAAATGATCAGATACAATCACGGACCTAATCACTCATTTGGATTAAATCATCTGATTGGTATTGTCCATTCCGGCAGCATGTTATGGGGTTACATCCATGGAGAGCGATTTGGTAGAAATGGTAATGATTTATCCAGGATAGAATGAAACCTCATACCTTGTATGGGATTTCTGTATGTTCATAATTTATTGAGATGATCTTTTTTGTAAGAGATATACAATGTGCCCAGTGAACAACACATTGATATCTTTATGAGGTAGTTCGATAGTTGCAAAGTTCAGTGGTGTAAAAGCACTAATTTAGTTCCTGTTCTAAAAACATTAAATTGCACATGAGGTCCTCATGATTTTCAGGTTGAAGGGTAAAGGTAAGCCTCAAACACCTTCTAAAATGTAAAGGCTTTGTTGAGGTTTGCAGTTTTGTTCACAGTCGGTTCTAGAGGCAGTTTGACTGGGACAGACTAGAATCATAGCCATCATGGATTGTAACTGAGATGAAGGTTGTTCATATGCCTTTTGCAGCAGGCACTCTAATTTGCCAAGCAGGAATATTGCAAACCATTGGCATCAGAAAAGGGACAGTAAAGTCATTGCAATAAATAATATTGAAGAACCAAATAAACACAAACCACAGCTATATCACAATGTATTCTCCTAACACACTAATCTCATACATACACCCAATGAGGTTTGCCAACAATGGAGAACAATGGTAATCCTCTCCTCTTCCACCCTTCCTGCACACTGTAGCTATGGGGTAAGCTTAAAGTGACAAATGACTTTAAAGGGGGGCAGAGACTCCAGGAAGGGATGTATCGGACTGATTTATGGAGGAGAAGTTTGGAGACAGTGCTGCCATGATGGAGATGTCTCGAGGAGGGGCAAGGAAGATGAGAGTATTTTGAAGGCATATCTGAGATTGCAGGAGGGCATTGAAGTGAACAGACTAGTGGAACTGGTGGAGTGGGCCAAATCCGAGAGGGTAAAAGGGCTGGAAGAAGGGCCATGATTGAAGTTTCTTGCAGATTGGGGGTGGAGTTTGATGCATGGAAGTTTTGGTCCCCACCAAGGAGACAGCAGGAGAGAACAGGATCAAAGTAGCAAATCAGATTAGCTGGGATTTTGGGCACAACAGGGAGGAGTGTCTCTGGCCTGTTGACATGGAAACATTTGTGCAAATCTGTTCAAAAGATATAAATAGTAAAAATGGGTGTGTTTTTGTCTTATTACATTTATTTTCCTGTAGTGAAAATGTCCAGTTTCTGCTCAAGCAAACCGCCCAATCCGCTGGATTAATTCTCACCAAATAAGAAACAAAATGGACAAAACGCGCTTGAAGGATATCCTTTGTTGGTTTGCATAAATCCATCAATTTTTAAATCCATAAATTGGTGATTAGCGGGGTGCCACTGGTACCCAAAAAGTTAGTAGTTATATCTTTATTCTTATTGAGCGGCAAAGCAAAAGACTATTTACTTCTCAAAAATAAAATATTAAGATGTGGCAACCACAGTATGTACTCGTAAGGGGAAGAGCAGAATTTTAAGATAATTAAGGAAGCAATCCCTTTTTGTTATTAGAAAAGAAATGCAGGGATTGCTTCTTAAGTTTACCTAAAATGTGGTGAAGGGTGGTGTTAGGGGGATCTTATGGTATAGGGATGTTGGATTATCTTTCAAAGATTTAGTTTCTAGCTTGAAACTGAAGAAAGTGTGCCACAGAAGCACGAGTGGTGATGATGCATGTTTTCATCAGCCTTTGTTTTGATTGGACAAGCGTTTTACATTATATACCAATGAAGATCTCGATTTTCTCAGCATGCCATTGTTAAAGGCTATGACCTTCATATAACATCCTTGTATTTAAATAGATAGAAAATACAGCAATTAGTAATTCAAGAAATTGAAGAAAACATGTAAAGAGCATTAAAGAGAGGTATGGGTCAAGTCACTTCAGAAATTGATATAGTGAGGGGGGAGAAAAATACACATTATTTATTCAAAGAACTCGATTCTCACTGTGATCTAAGATCTCGATTCTTATTGAGTGGCTAGAAAAAATAAATATTTCACAAATGTTAAATAATAATATGTGGCAAGCACAGTATATGCTTGTTCGGTAGAGAAGCATTTTAAGTGTTTTAGAATAATTAACAAAGATCTCAAATTTTTTGAGGACGATCAGCAGTGAGGATCTTGATTCTTACTGTGTGAACAATGAAAATATAAAATGCGTGATCAACCACATGTTGCATAGCTAAAGAACACACATTGTGAAGAAAGGAGATGACATCCATTATGCCATGAAAATGTAAAAATCTAGAACTACAGGTGGTGGGAGTCATAGCATATCAAAATCCTTGAAATTTAGTTCAAACCGTGAATGTTAAAATGCAGTTAATGGGAATAAGTTCAGTGCCACAAAACCCCTCAAATTTAGTGAAAAAACCTTAGTTGAAATGACAATAAGATGCTGATGTATTGCAACAAAACCCTCTTATTTGGTAGGTGTTCAAAGCTATGCCTCCGTAACCATGAGCTCCCCTTGTGCAGCCCCCAAACACACAGATGACATCACAAATGACATCATTTGTGGCATCATCAATGACAACATTGGTACCTCGAATGCATTTATGACACCTTAGATGTCATCAGTGATGACATCATATACTAAATCTCTTAAAACAACACTCATTACCTAAATAACGCCATTGGTAACTATCAGCGAGGCTGAAATATTTCGAACTGTATTTCGAGACATAGAGGGAATACTAGCTCAGATGCAAAAACTCCCAAAAATGCGTCGATGTCCAATAAATGTCCAAGCACAGTATATTATGGTACAATAACTACAGAAAGAAGTTCATGGCCATAGGAATATACTATTTCATAGGCAAAACAGCAGGATTCTGCACCCTTTGGATCTCTCGATGTTTGCCATTACAGCTTCCGTCTGCCTTAGGCAGCATCGTCAATGGGGAGGGAACATGGGAGACGTAGTCTAAATCATCTGCCGAAATACAGGTTGAAACCCATGCTCAAGAAAAATGACAACTACCCTCAGTACAGTACATGATCTACTCTTGTCCTGATAACCCTGTGTCCTTGAAACATGAAACCTTTTCACATGGTTGACATTTGAAGGGCACCTACCATAACCTTTCACATTTGTCATTGTCAAGACCTGCCTCTTGCTTTGTTCTTCTGACAGTACGTATGTTGTGATATATAGAGTAAAGGGATTTGGAAAACAGTTCCTTTCCATGTATGTTAGTAAACTTTGATGGACTGGTGCAAAGTCATAATCATACTATTCCAAATGTCTACTTTTCATAGTGGACTGATTTAAACACAGATTTAAGTACTCATTCAATACTGAGTGACTCAGGTGTGCAGGGATACCATGCTTGTACAATCACAGTAATTTTAAATGTAAATCCTAAACACGCTTTTGCACTTGAATACATACTCTATTTTAGCAACAGGAAGATGTTTCTAAATGTTGCATGTCTCGTACTTTCACTTGAAATCAGCAGTACAAGTGTTATAACTGATGTCATACGTGATATCATTAGTGATGTCTTTTTTATGTCATCAGCATTCTTAGGGACTGTGCAATTGAGGGCTCATAAATAATGTGGCATGGTTCCCAACACCTGCCGAATTTCAGGGGTTGTGTTGCATTAAGTCAGCACCTAAACGTAACGTCCACCTAAGGTCTTTCACTGAATGTTACCACTGAAAACCTCTATACACCTATTTTCACATATCTGTACCAACAAGAGCTGTTATATATGTGGTTAAGCAGGGCTGTCAGAAGATGTGGTGAGGCCCGGGGCAAAACATTTGGTGAGGCCCCCTTACAATTTTTTGCACTCAGCCAGCGGCGATACCTCTGCAAACAAGAGACTCAAGAAATCTCCCTTCGAGTTTGTGTGCAGGATCCCAAATATGGTTTAATAATACAACTCCAAATCAACTACAGCAAAGTTAGATTTCTCTACTGAAGAAAGGTTTACGGAGGACTAACTTTTGTATCATATGCATATATATATATATATGATGGCATGAGCTCTCCACTTCGCCACATCCAACTCTCTGAAGGTCAGTCACTTTTCCAAGCAAAGAGTTGAGGGCAGACCTCTTTCTACGGCTGTGCCCTCCTCTGAAAACAGCCTCCCTGCCTCTCTTAAACTTGAGCAGAACCATCTCCAGTTCCGGAAGCAACTCAAGACCTGTCTCTTTGCTTCTGCCTTCTCTCTTCCTCTTCCTTGCTGATCACCTGCCTGATCCATGCACTGGTCACCTGGTCAAGCTCTGAATTTGGGCACAGGTCCCTGTCTGTCCTGTTGCAATCCTACACTGCCTCTTGGCTCCCCTGCACTTGTGGTCTTTGTAACCCTACAGTCCCTCTCTTGCACTTATTCTCCACTGTTAGGGAGCATTCTCTGTTTAGGCTGAATTTCCTAACCTAGTGAGTCCCCCAGCAGCTTTGCTGGATTTCTGGAGTTTGTTTTCTTCCATCCTGCCAAGTGTGAGACTCGTTTTCTCCCACTCTTGGACATGAATGTGTGTAATTCCTTTGAATGTCAATGTGTTCTATGGGCTATGGGGTCTTTTACTCCATAGGGTCTCATATGTTTAACTATGTGTGTTACAACGCACCCTCCGTGCCGTAGCACTGGGGCGTCCTAGCGGACCTCCATCATAGACTCCATACCCGGGGACTGACTACTGTCTCCCCAGGCATGTAAAGTCACCATTGGCTTTACTAGACCTAACTTTACTAACGGAACTAGTACAAACCATCCTATTGTGGACGTACTAGTAGGTGTAATTCGATTACTCCTGGGTCTGTTATTCGAGGGGGCACTGCCCCGTCCCCCCTCGTCGAGTTTTGGCTGGTGTCAGTGGAAACTACTTGTTATATTCGACCCTGAATATAACCCTATGGGATTCTTCCCATTGTTGGAGATTGATACTTTTCCTCGTTAATCTCTAACATACCACCGGTTTACTTACTTAAATAAGTCTATCGGATGGTATTTTCTGCCAGAACTCGGTTTTTAAAATGGCGTCTGTGTTCGTCTCTGTGACTCCTAAACCAAAGGTTGAGCCCTTTGTTCCACTTTTGGCAGGCTTCTGTACAGAGACCCTCCAAAGTGGTGCCATTCTGTCTGGGTTACTACATGGGTGTGGGAGGGGGTTTAGGCACCCTGGACTGAGTTGCCCTGCCAACTCCAGTCGCACTCTAGTGTGATTGGCCCAAGTGGTGAGCCACCCCGCTCACCACTTAGCGTGTTTTGATTGACAGCTAGGCTGAATGAATGGGGGTTTTCTGCATAAAAGCAGGGCTTTTGGGACTGGATCTTCAGAAGTCACCACAGGACCTAAGAATCCGACGAGGGTAAAGCTGAGCCGACCTGCAACGACGACACCTCCGGTCCCCTTTGCTTTTTCTTCGCTCCAGGACGCAGTGGTCGAATTGCCCGTGTAGAGCACCCCGGCAACCGGATAGCCACTTCCCCTGTACCACGACCAAAAGGTGGTGCCTTGTGACGGAGCACTCCGCGGCTGGTCTCTTCCCTGGTGGTGCACCGGACTTCACTTTTCTTCGACGACGAGATCATCTCTACTCTTGGCAAAGACCCGACGTGCATCCACCACCAGGAACAACTGCCCCCGCCGGAGCTGTCTCTCCACAAACAAGGTACCGTGTCCGCCTGGCTTCCCTTTCTGCCGGATAGAGTGAGGTGTCTTAATCCTCGCCTTTCCATTGGGTCGCCTCCAAGCTTTCTTTAACGTGTTGTTCTGAACTGGTCCAATCTTTCCATAACAATTTACGATAAAGACTCGAAGCGCATTTCCACTGAGACACTTTTTGGGACATATCGCCTTGCCTCTCTCCGAGTGGGCCTGGCCTCTGAACTTTGTGATCTGCAGTAGACCCTGCCTTACTTGCCTTGCATTTGTCCGTAAAGTATTGGTACCGAGTTGACTTCATAACCTGCCTTATTTTTCTCTCCCGTCCTAACGAATACTAGAGTGCCATCTAGGTTAAAGCATACACCTCTGTCTGCAAATAAGTGATGCCGGTGAACCTAGACTTGTCGAAATATTGTTAGGGGGATTGATCTTTTTCTTTGTGTAGTAATTGTGATTGAAGTTGCTTGCCGTATTAGTGACAGAGTGTTTTCTATAGATGTGTTGCTATAAATAAATACCTTTATATCTTTACACCAAAGCCTTGTTCCGTGTTTGCTTGTTCTACTGTGTAGATTGCCCTATATTGTATACTCCACATACTGCCTAACTCTTCTTGAGGGAAGTCTGACTGCTCAGCCACAGCTACCAAGTGAATCTGTGTGGTACAGACTGCTACCAAGTGGGTTTACTGCCAAACACCTGTAGTCCTAAATCTTTTGCGGTGGTCCCAGAGGGAACTGCACATGTTTCCGCCTAACATCCACCCATGTCTGCACTTATTAGTACCCACACTTGCCACCCATTGGCTGCACTCTTGTTTCTCCTTTGTTCCTGCACGTCTGCATCCTACCCCACCCTCGGCACTTCTCCCCTCCCCCTTCCATGCTCTTGTGCGATCTGAATGACACAAGGCCTAGTAAGATCTTTGTTTTGTCCTACTCTTTTGTTTCCCCTCCTTGCCTTGTTGCGCCTAGAAACACTTGTGAACAGGCACGTTATAAATGCTATGTCATATCATTAAGGAGCACACTGCTCCTGTGTGCGCATTAATACACACATCATACACAGTGACAAATGATGTACAGTGGAGGCTGGTACATTTCTGAACTTAAGAGGCTCAAAAGTTTCAGGGTCAACAGAGCAGAGTGAGGGAGCCCAAACCAAACAAGGGTTGCTTGAGCGGGGGTTCTCACTCCCAAGAAAATGTTTGAAACATTGGGTTAAAATTATGTATCTACAGCACTTTCTTTGCAAACTTGGGTAGAAATCCATACAGTTTGCAATTGATTTTGTATGGAAGCACATGGAAAATCCCAATAGTTGCAAATCACAAACCGTGCATAGGAACATTTTCCAATATATTTCATGCCGCCTTTCCATGCAAGATATGCTAGTATAAAAATATATTCATGCTGGTTGTTCTCATGTATGTCTGTGCAGGCTGCATCAATATATGCCTTTGTTACCATGTACGGACTCCCAGCCAGTAAAAATGCCATGCCACAGAAAGTATATCCAGGCTGACTGTGTACCATAAGTGTTATTACTGGCTAGAATGGCCTACATTCAATGTGGGCCAATTTAGCCAAGTAGTATTTTTGCTTTAACCTTGATGCATAGTGCTGTGGATCAAGGGTGAAGCAAAAAGAGCAATGGCAATGTTAACAGTTTGGGCATTTATGTAGGCATGGGAAAGACACTTCTGTATTGGTATTAGCTGGCCATTAATAGTGAAAAGTGCAAAATGGTTTGAGTATCTGAGCAGCTAATAGCAGTGCCTGGCAAATGCCTAATACTTATACACAAGCCAAAATTGTTGGCTTTGCCAATGCTTGTTTTTAACAGGACTTCAGCGAAAGACACGCAGAGTGTTTTTAAATCGAGTGGCCAAAGGCAGACCTGATTAAGACATTTTTATTACACCAGTTCCGTGTTTACAACTCCAATGAAGTCATGAACTCTCAGAAGACTCCTTTGAGAAAACACTTGCAGGCACATTGAGGGCAACTTTTGATGGCAAGGCGTGTTTAAAACTGGCTCAAAGAGTTCCAGTGAGGAGGTGTTTTGGGCAGGGAGGGCAGGAACTGGGTGAGAATTGCCATAGGGATTATCATGGCCATGAGAAGTCAATGGGTGGGCAAATAACTAAACAACATCTACAAGTCCCTCCTCATATTGTATTTCTTCCTATCTGTACTCAATGCTATCATTGGGACGGATCTTCCCAGACCCATGATCTGGCAAATAATTACTCACCAGATTGGAACTACAGCTCCACAATCTGGCAAATCTGTGCACTATATGTTTATTTTAGAATGCTCTGGTGTGTTCGTGCTTTAAACTGTGTTGGGCAGAGATTTAAACCGTGGCCGCTAGGTTCCAAAGTGAGACACTTCCTCACAAGACCATTTGAGGGTCTGAGCAGGAGCCCTGTGAAATCCCTTGTCAATGTTGCACTGTACCGGAAATATTGATGTGCATTTTTTAGGTTTAAAAGGGGTGCAGATTTTGAACTTTGCTGGCGATAAATCCTCCGAGTGGAAGAGGCAAATGTTCATGGGGTGATTAAAATACCTGCCCTACACCCTCCTAATCCTCCCGTCGCAGGGCCCGGCCTCTTTCACTGTGGTAGGAGGGATGCCCCAGAAAAAAAGTCTATTTCCACCACTGTCTATTCGCTAAAGCAATCGTTTTGGCTTATTGGTGGTACACCTAATAATCCAAACAAAAAGAAGCAGATCGGGCTCTAGCCCGTTCCTGAAATGTTGGGCTTTGTTGACTCGACCTGGCTCCATGGGCGGCACCAGCCCCTGGCCACTTTGAGGCAGAAGGCTTCTTTCGATGTGTCGCCAGCCTGCAGCACTCATTAAGGAGCAGCATCAGCATCAAACATGCAGAGTACAAAAACCTATCCATGCGATATCAACAGACTCATTTTGATAAAGCCAAAGTCGTAACTTCTGGTTTCAGCTTTTAGATGGCCCACCTCTCCAGAGATTAGCATAGCACTATGAAAGTATACAGCCTCTGAATTGGGGTGAAATGTACGACTAGTTGCCAAAGAGAATGTGAAATAGCTTTTTAGCTTCCTAGCTGGGCTCACGGAACTCAGAGGGAAATGGGAGCAGGGCGGGCTAAAGATGTGTCAGGGCTAGTGGGGTCCCATTTCTTTTTGATGTTTGGGGCACCCCTTACTGATTGGAACAATCGTCCAAGGTACCTGTGGAGTGCTTAAATCAATAATGAAGTCAAAATAACGCATCAAGGAGGTTCAAAGCTGCAGATTATCAGTAGGTTTCTGTGTCATAAGACTGCCAACATGGGAGTAGCTACTTGGGGGCCCATTTCAACTGTAAAAGGTGAAAGGCCCAGATGCCATCCCTCAGGAGGAGACCGAAAGTGCAATGAGTTTATTGGCCCCACTCACTATACGCTTTCAAAACGGTCATCCAGCCCCTGCCAGGTTGACCGCCAGAGCCATGGTCAGACCGAACAGGACACAAACGTTAAATGGTGCCTTGGATTCACTGTTAACAAGGGCCCTGCAATTACTAACATAAAACATTTTACTGTTAGCACCTGCATTCATATGCATACATTTTTAGGTCATTGAAATCGTGATGTTGGGTTAGGACTTGCATGCTAGGGGAGTGATTAGAAGGGAAGTGGTAACATGAGACATCTCATTCTCACATCAGTCCTTAAGTGTGACATTTCAGAAATGAAGGCAAGAGGTAGCTGCTTGTAACATTGAAGCTTCACCAGAATAGTCTCATTCGAATGTGAAAGATGTTAGATGCCCCCACACAAGGAAGTTTGCCCCTCCCTCACAGCCTCTGATGGGAGCGCCTCTCCCAACATTTGAAGTGTTAGTCCCCACCCCCCCCACCATTTTAGCCTAGGTGCACCTCTAATGCATGAACCCACCCCTTAATGAAGTGGCCCCCAGGGCGGCTAAATTTAGGGGTGGGGCTGAACACACATTCACATAAAACACTTTCACCCATGCATTCATCCACCAATTACACAACTCCATACATACATGCATTCATACATAAAACCAAACACAACATTGACACAAACACCAACATGCACGCATGCATTCATACATACACATAAGCATACTAATTTAATGGAAATACACATATATATATATATATATATATATATATATATATATATATATATATATATATATATATATATATATATATACACACATTTAATTAAAAATAAAAATCACTTACCTTACCTCCATTCACCCTTCAAAAGCATCCATGCCGCCGACTTGTAGACATGCTGCCTGACAGGAGAGAACTCCTCTCCCATCAGGCAGCGTGATCACACTGACAACATGAACACACTGACTGACAGGAGAGAGTACTCTCTTGTCATTCAGCATGTCCACGTTGTCAGCTGAATAACGGGAGGCAGCAGAGCTCACTTCTGAGCCGTGCTGTCTCGCATTATTTTGCTGTTTGTTGCAGAGCCAAACGGCTTTGCTAAAAAAACAGCAAAATCATTGCAGGGGCAAAGAGCAGACAGCACAGTAACCTGTGTGAATAAAGGACACGGGAGACTGTGCTGCCTTCTCATTAAGAGAGGGGGCCGTGAGGCCCCCTGCAAGCGAGAGGCCCGGGGCAGATTCCCCCCCCCCCCTGTACTCCCTCGTGACGGCCCTGTGGTTAAGTACGCAAATTGCAGACTGGGATCAAATATCGGTTTCACCATTCAAGCAAAGTGTGTGATGCCGGGCAATCATTTAATCTCAGTGTATTTTATCTGACAAAATTAGGAGTCCCTAGAAGTGATTTGTTCACTGTGTATGCATGGTTTTGTTGGGATGCACGTTCAGCTTCCATACAATGCCTAACGATTCAGACTAAGAAAAGTCTATTAGAGCACAAGAATGTGAAGGTGCGTGGCTATAGGGGGGTGTGGTGCACAGTTTTGATCAACAAATATATTTGTAAAGTTGTTATAGATGCTTAGGTAGGCACAGGTATAGGGCCTGGGTGATTTTGTGTTGCAGTAGTGAAATATATAATGTGTAACAATGAGGATGTAGACACAGGGCTTGTATGAGGGAAAATACTGAAACATCGCCATATTGGAAGTGGGGCCTATTATCTTGTAGTGCCTTTTGGAGTTGGAGCAGAGTGGCATAATGAAGAGTTAAAATCAATTTCCCTTTTCCATGTCCCAGGAGTGAAGCTGAGAATAGTAGCATTGTCTAACTGTATCAAGCTGTAGGTCTGTGTAACAAGACTGGAATGTGAATGGCAGAGTGAGGGAAGGGCTGCACCCGTCCTGATGGACAAATCATTAGAGCCAGATCAGAGGTCTCAAGCTGCTAAAATTCTTAGTTTAGATTTAGGGCAGTAGCACCCCCCAGTAAAATGGCCGTCTCATTTGAACTGCCAGTCGGCTAGAAATTATAGTACATAAATCCATCCGATTTGGGCAACTGATAAGGGAGGGGGGGTGAGGAGCAGAACATCCCTTGATTTGTGATATGAAGAGCAAGAGGTGATGCCAACAAATCTAGTCCAAAGCTGGGTAGGCATGGCTGGGGTGCTGGCATGTCTGGTATCAAGAGGAGCACACTATTATTTCAAAGGACCAATTTGACCTCAGAGTTGTTTACTGAGTTCATGCTAATGACCAGGTGCACACCGTGTGGCTAGGCCGTTGGGGCGGGTAACTTTCCGGGAAACTCGCCAATCCAGTAGCTGGGAACCAAAGTGATGGAATAGGGGAATCACGTGTTAGAGGGTAGGGGTAGATTTGAATGTGGCCAATCAGTCAAGGGACTATAGGGGACTGGTTGTATGTATAAAGGTGGCAGACAATGAGGGTGGGGGATGAACACAACATATTGTTCACGTCATGAGTGACTATTTCTGCCCTTAAAACCTTGTACTTGCTTCAAACTAATAGAGAGCTCCATGTCAGTTTGGTTCTAAGGGACCTTCTGATACCTTTTTCTTTTTTGTAAACAAAGTAAATCTTGTTTTCCATGCAGGGTGGTGCACCTCGCCTTTTTCCCTAGACAATTGTTTTTATTGTCTGGTTGTCTGGCGGTCTGGCCTTACACAATTGGTGATCCTGGACTTCATGGCCTGCTGCATTTCTTCGCTGTGTGGCCGAGTCTTGGAAAACTCGGAAAATAAGTTCTTTGAAGAATGCGCTAAGTAACCGCGTAGTTTTGTATCTTCGCGCACTCTGTGATTTCATGTCTCTTTTAACCAAAATACCTTGTCTTGCAGGTTAACGGAATGTCAGAGGTCGAAGAAGAACGTAGCGGTCTGTGACGTGGAACTCGGGGAAGAGCTGCGCTTACTTCAAAACTGCTGCTGTAAGAATTCTTATCAGTTACGTAGAATCTTTGGTCTGTGGAAACTTTCAAGTAACTCGATAAGTTCATAACATTACTTTTCTTTGTTTTGTGCTGCAATTCTGTCAGCACAATCAACGCAAAGTGCGATCTAAGGCTTGGGCGGGGCTTATATAGTCCTCGAACCCCAAACACTAGTTTCTTCATGCTACTCTGTCTGTGACCCCCAAGGCGGCCATCTTAGGGGAAACCTTCTACCATTGAAGCTCTTTGGGGGCCCACTGTGGATTCTAACACTGATGAATGGGAGGAATGTCTGGCACGCCATGCTACTAACCATCTAGTCCTCGCATGTCTGCACAATGAAGCCTTGTTAGCCTGCATAAATTGTTCCAGACCCTTGACCCTCGAGGTGATCATGACACCCAGTCCTGTCAGTCACTGCCAACCCAGAAGAGGAATGATTGGTGAGTGTGGAGATGGGAAACACATATATATATATTTTATGGTAGACACTGGAGCAAGGACGTTATGTATTACGGAGTGGCTTTTCTCCTTATCGGGGGAAATAATTGACACACAAGGGTTCTCTGGGGCAATAAAATCCCTTCCATTCACAGAAAATTACCCATAATGGTAGGTAACAGAGTAGTATGGGCCCTGTGCTTGTTTTCAACCGTGTCCCCTGTGAATTTGTGAGGGAGCGAGGTGCTTAGCAAACTCAATATGACCATATAATTCACGGAAGGTATAGCATGTTCGATCCACAGGCACATGTTGTGTGAACACCATTGTCATTGTGCACGAATTAGGAAGTGAGGGGGCAACCTGATGAGTACCTCTAATCACATATTTGTTTACATACAGGGTTACGCTTTTTTGCTTAATGCAGTGCCAGGTGTGGCCAGTAGACCGTGGAGAGTACCATCTAAATTTCTGTTTCGACCGGCTACGCCCCAGAACATGAAGCAGGGATGATCATTAGACTGGAAGGGATGGTGGTCACAGGAGACAGAATTGTGTTGATTGGGACTGATGCGGAGGGAGGAGAGTGACGCACAGTGCTGTGCATTGCCCCAACCCAACCATTGAGGGGGGTGTCAGACAGGAAACTGTTTTAGCACACTGGCATCAATGGGGAAGTAATATTGGAAGTATGTGACCCATGTGAAATTATGTCTCAATATCGCAACCCATGTCCCATATGTCATAATTTGCCCGGCCGACTTAGCTCAGGTACCAGACGGTTATGGATGAGTGATCCCCATGACGTAGGATGTTAAAGAGTGTGAATGCAGTGCACATAACCCTTAAACCAGGAGCAATTTTACCCAGAGTAAAGCAGTACCCGTTGTCCAAGGAGGCAGATGAGGAGATATATGACACCATCACAGCAATACTGCACTAGGGCATTATAGTGCCCTAAGAGTCCCCATGTAAAACGGCCATATGCCCCATCAAGAAATCAAAGGGTCTAGCTGTAGGATGATTTAGGACTTACACCCGGTAAAGAGTGTGGTGGAAGATGAATTCCCAGTTGTCCCGACCCCAGCAACTATCCTTTGTAGCATACCTCATGTGACTCATTTCACTGTGATTGATTTAAAGACTGCAATTTACTCCATACCATTGCAACCCGATTCCCAATACCTCGCTGCCTCACCTATCACAGGATGAGATTCCAGACTACTATGCTTCCACGGGGGTACTGTGAGTCCCCAGTATTTTTAACAGGGTACACCATGCTGACCTAGGGAATATACATGTGCCCAGCATCATAATCCAATATGTTGATGATTTGTTGGTATGCACTGCAAGCGAACAGCAGTGCAGAGAGGACTCCATCACCTTGTTCAAATTGTCAGCAGACATAGGATACAAGGTGGACAGGGCCAAAATGCAATACTATCAATTGGAAGTGTTATATTTAGGACAACTAATTTCTGTTGATGGCAAGAGAGTCACGCCTGAGCACGCAGCTGCAGTGCGAGGCGCCCCATGGTCAGTTACAGTTAAAGGCATGCAGAAGTTCCTAGGGTTGTACAATTACTGCATGGATCTTTGACTACACCACATATATGAGGCCGAAGGAGCCCAAAGGCAATAAGTGCCATCACATGGACAGAAGAGATAGTAACATGCTTCCAATAACTCATATACGTTATCAGTAATGCCCCTGTTTAAGCAACCCCAACTACATACAGGAGTTTTATTTGTTTTCCCATTCAAATTGGCAGTTGATGACAGCAGAAAAGTACAATGGGTCACAAGCCCTTGGCCTATTATAGTAGGATGCTAGACTCAGTGATGCAAGGTCAGTTCCCAGCCCTTGGGGGTGGCGGCTTTCACCATTGAAATATCTGCCACAATTACGATGGGGTGCTCAGTAACTTTATATGTGGAACATGCAGTATTCACAATTCTTGAAAGGTCTACATCCGCACTGGCTACACAGAGAGCATCAGCACACAACGTGATTTTATCAAGCCCATCCATTCGCATTGTTAGGTACAGAACCATCAACCCAGCTACTTTTCTCACTGAAACAATTAATGAGGGGGACATAGTGCCTGACTGTGTTACCTATGAGGGCCCCTAGGATGACATTCCTAAGGTGAGGGACAGTGCTCTTGAGTAGGGAGGAAGTATTCTTCGTGGATGGGTGAGCGACCATAAAAGGCAAATGGGCGGCAGTGGTCCACCTAGTAGATGGAGAGTACGTGGTATTGGTTCAGAAGAGATTGCCCCTGCAATACTCTGCCCAAGCTGAAAAGCTCATTGCCCTAATTGAAGCGCTGGAAGAATCCCAAGGGTGCCAAGTAACAAAATACTCAGCAAATGTCACCACCACTGTGCATGCAGGGTTATCTTGATGGAAGAGGAGGGGATTTTGCAGGGCTGCCAGATTCCTGGTGCAGCATACAGCACTACTAGACCATTTGATTTATTCCCTCTAGCGGACCACACAGTGTGCTGCCCATACTTACAGCACATATCATAGACAATTTCTCAGAACTGAGGCAGCAAGTCAGTGGCAGAAATTGCAACCTATCCAGAAGTAGCAAGTTTACAAGTGCAATTGGAGGTTCCATATACTGCTGTACCAGTCACTCAAATTATATTGATCTACATGGACAGGCGCCCCAGGAAGAGAAAGAGATGTGGCAAAAAGGTGGATGAATGCAATCACCTACGCATCTTATCTGGAGACAGGCCATCACAGGTAAAGTAGTAATGCCCGAAAGTTGGTGATGGTTGTTTTTGAGCAGCTGCATCCCCCATCTCACACGTCTAAGCAGCATATCGGCAAATACATCCAGGAGGATTGTTTGTGTCAAATCTGCCGGAATTATTTAATGTTTCTGTTGCTAATTGTACTACATTTAACATGTATAACATGGGGCAAACACTAAGGACACTGTGTGGCAGATTACCCCTCCTCAGTGGACTTTTTGTGAGATCTATATACATTTTGTGACATGGGGGAAAGATATAGCACCTACAGATATATTATTGTTATTGTGTCCCATTCTCCTGGTGGGATGAGGCAGGACCAGGTGCACATCCAGATGCTAAATCAGTGGGCTCATTTCTAGTTTGTGAAGTGTTCCCCTACTGGTAAATGTGCAAAGTACTTAAATCTGATAATGGCACTCACTTCTTCAACAAGCTATTCAGAGAGATAGCTACATTGTTAGGCATTTGGCATACAATGTGCTCCATCTACCATCTTCAAGCCAACAGGATTGTTGGACGAATGAGCGCACTTTCAAAGGGAAAGTTGTCCAAATTATGTGTGACCCTTAAAAAGAATTGGGTCCATTGTTTGCCCATGGCTTTGTTCAGTTTGAGAACGCAACCCTGCAAGGATTATCACCTCTCATCTCACAAAATTGTGACGGGAGGAGAATGCACATGCCTCTTTCACCTGAATGCACTGCATCTGATGCTCACAGGGTTGCGGGTATGTTGAGGGAGAAGTTCAAAGGCTACTTGCGTCAGTTAACAAGATGCATAAAAGTTCTCTCTCGACAGATAGCACCAAAAAGACACAAGTTGGAGGATGGCATGGCACCCAACACTGTAAGCTTACCCCCCCTGCAGCTTCTGCTTCGAGACACCACTTACTTCAGGAACTTCATCCGGCATTGGAGTCAACCAAGATTTAATGGGC